>NC_080575.1:55279492-55950992 GCF_029962835.1 Magnolia sinica | reverse complement strand
ATCAAAGCTCCAGAAGACGCTGCACGCACCAAGCTCAACGCCGCTGCAACCTAACACCACCTGCACGCATCTATCATGCATAAGCTTATAGAAAGCTCAGAGGGTGGTGTAAGTGTATGTGATGCACGTGCCAAGTATATAGATATTAGAGTAAGTAGAAATACTGACAATCCATAAATCATACAATATCAGAGTAATGCAGAAATATGTTGGTAAGTACATAAATATTATCAGCCTCATCCAGGCTATGCGATGCAAAAACATAATAAACCAATATCATATACTGAGGAAGCAATGTAAATCAGCTATGCGATGCGGAGACATAGCAAGCCAAATATCAAATACTGAGTCCACGAATACCAACAGCCTTATCTAGGCCATGCAATACAGAAGCACAGTAAACCAAGTGCTATGTGCTGAGGATGCAATGTAATATGCGATGCGAATGAAATGACCAAGCTAGAGTGTGAACTCTAGATGATAGTACATAATATCACAGGCTACGAGGTCTTCCACAAGAGACTTCTATCTAAACCAGTCCCATACCTAAATTTGGATAGTCAGACTCAATGTGGTAAACTCCTGATCTTAGGTTAGTCGCACGCCCCAACCGAAATCCTGACCATTGCGAAGGTACACATAACAAATAGTTACGCACCACCAGCCCAAGTGGATAGTGAATAAATGAATGAGTATGCAACTCTTGCTTAATAAGTCAACATATCAGTATTGTACATCTCTGGGATCATTACCAGGGTCTAGTACACTCCAAACCAGATTGCCGCCCCATCTCGCGTAACTAGGTGAGTGGAAGAGACCTCACTATCCGCTTAGCCAGTAGTCAGTTAATACCTACCCGGCATGTTGATAGCAGACTCATTTATGAGCTAGTCAAACTCAACCTAGTTCTGCCTACTACGAATCAGGCGAATAAGGCTATACTCCCTCCCAACCGACCACGACATAGTGGGAGACGCGGCCTACTGGTATACGGCCCTCATGCACTTATATATATCTACTCAGTCTCGATGTTGGGGCATCTCCCAACATCGGAGGTTTAGAAATTTTCACCCAGGGCTATCTATGGCGACTCGACGCTAGTAACAAATTTTTAGTGTCCCATCTAGCCATCCACAATATGCCTGTGGAGGCTACGACCCTGATATCACTAGGTCGTACAATAGTCATATCCCAAAATGTAAGATGCATGAGTCATACAATCCAGTCATGCATCAATCCTGCACATACCGTGTACTCATGTAATATAACCTCCGCTTATCAGGGAGTCTCATAACAACCTGCCCAATGACATATGCAACGGTCAACCATATCTCATAACAAACATGTAGATGATGCGTATGGGTATGTATCATGATGCTATACTGATAATCGGTATCGACAACCGGCACTAATAATCGGCCTCAATAATCGGCCTATACAATCGGCCTCGATAATCGGAATTAGCCTCGATAATCAATCTCGATAATCGGAATTGGAATCGATAATCAGAATCAGCCTCAACAATTGGAATCGGCTTAACAAATGGCCTAAGGGAAGGTCACAATGTGGACATTTAACTATCATCGCCCATCAATGTGGACATTTAACCATCATTGCTCCCAAGCAGTGGCCCATATAGGCCAAACATATAATGGGCCCATAGCCTCACACAAGGGCCTAATATACATCACTTGGGCCTCATATAAGGGCTACATACACATCACTATGGGCCGCATCACATGGTCCTAATACACGTCATGGTGGGTTGCATCACTTGGGCTTAATACGCATCATGATGGGCCGCATCACATGGACCTCCAACACATCACAATGGGCCTCACTCATGGGCCTCATATACACAATAGGTGGGCCCTGCACATGGGCATCAGATACATCACACGGGCCACAACCCATGAGCCTAATGCACATCATAATGGGCCTCATTAAATGGCTACAAAAACATCACAATGGCCACGCCATATGGGCCGAAAATACATATCTCAATGGGCCACGACCCATGTGCCCCAGTACATCATAATAGGCTGCAACCCATGGGCCTCAAATACAACAAGTGGGCCACATCAATGGGCCTCATATACAACAAGTGGACCTCATTAATGGGCCTCATATACACAAGTGGGCCCTGCACATGGGCCTCAAATACATAACATGTGAGCCCTACACATGGGTCTCATATGCATCAAATGGGCCATGTATCTGGGCCTCGAATACATGAAATGGGCCACGCGTCATGGGCCTAATACATTTCACAATGGGCCTTGCCCACAGGCCATGAATACATCACAATGGGCCTTACCCATGGGCCTCAGATTCAAGCAGGTGGGCTCCATCATATGAGCCTTAAATACAAGGCAGGTGGGCCCTATCACATGGGCCTCAAAATACAAGGCAGGTGGGCCCTATCACATGGGCCTCAAAATAAAAGGCAGGTGGGCCCTATCACATGGGCCTCAAATATACATCATATGGGCCTCATGGATGGGCTGCCCCAATGGGCCTCAAGTGGACTTGGAACACACCAAAAATCATTTCAATGGTTGTAGGTGTAACATGTGTATCACTGTACACTATCATTCCATGGGGCACATGGCCCACTAATGATGATCAGCACTGCCCAAACATTGTCCAAGTAAATCAGCACCATCCAAACATTTCCCATGTAAATCAGCACCATCCAAACATTGCCTATGTAAATCAGCACCATCCAAACATTTTCCATGTAAATCAGCACCATCTAAACATTGTCTATATAAATCAGCACCATCCAAACATTGTCTATGTAAATTAGTACCATCCAAACATTGTCTATGTAAATCAACACCGTCCAACCATTGTCCACGTAAATCAGCACTGTCCAACCATTGGACAGCACCGTCCAAACACTGTCCATGTAAATCTACACCATTCAAACATTGGACAGCACCGTCCAAACATTGTCCAGCACCATCCAGATATGTGGACGGTGTGGATGAAATGCATACAACATGGTGGGGTCCCACTGTAACGCCCTGAAATTCGGGGGTCGAGCATAACTCAGCTCCCGAGTTCCAAAACATCACTTATGCAACATATTTAATGATGGATGTATGTTGGCTGTATTAGTGCATAAAACATGGAATAGATTAAGCCAAAACACAGATATGATTCAGGAATAAGTGAATAAAGCAAGCGGAAGACTTATAGAAAAATATGTGTACAAGTGTAAATCCCTGAAATACATATACAACCAGGTCGCATGAAAGTGTTACTTAACAAAATTATAAGTATCAAGTTACATCATTTAAATTTCCAAAAATAATCCTAGAGATCTCGCGCATCAGACCAAGGCTCGCTAGAACCCGTCTGAAAACTGCATATAAGAGAACGCAGCCTCATCATCATCCATCTCCCGCTCTGCCTTAGAAGTCGCATCCACCTCTGCAACATCAGAACCTAAGACAGAGTCTGGTGGGTGTTTAACACCGCCCCAGAACGTGGGAGTGAGTGATCAACTTAGTGGAACAATAAGGCACTGGTTAACATGTTATCAGTTCAATCAAACAGTAATGATAAAGCAGAACAATTAAATAAATCCTAAGTACTCTTGTTAATGCAAGGATGTATGCAGTATGATGCGTGCCCTCACGCGTACACCCTCAGGGTCTTCATCTTACGTTACGCATGACACCACCTCAAAGTGCGCCACATCTACAAAGCACATGCAAATGCGGTGCATGGATATGATTACCAAGTTGTTATTAGTCCATTTCACACAGCAGGATTGGGAAGCTAAGATACCTTCCTCATGTCACCATCCAAACAGTGATCCATTCTAGGGTCGTCAATCCTAGACATCTCATACGATCATATATTTGAGGTCGTAGCAAAGGGCTCGTCACCAATCAATGCACGCCTTTCATACCTTTACTACCACAATTTGGCTCGTCACCTCCTTGCGGTATCCAGGTATGCTCGAGGTCACTACAAAGGGCTCATCACCAATCAATGTAGGCCAACAGCACGAATATAGTGTCCCATACCACCATAATCGGCTCACGAGTTTAGTTGCTCACTGGTCACTATGGGGAGGCTCGTCACCCCAGCGTAGGCCGACAGCTCAACCACGGTGTCCCATACCACCATGTCCAGCTCATGAGTCTTAGCGGATCGAGGTACCATGGTTAATAGGATTTCACTGGTAAGTTCGGTACCCTAGATTCAAGTAGTAGCGTCCATACATGGTGAACATACATCGGACAATCGGGTTACTTGACGAACTCGACTAGCACTAGCGCACGTTGAGTTGAGCGACATAGAGTGCGCAAACACTCCGCGTGGCCAAACCACTGCCGACAACTCTAATATGGCTCGGGTTCGTCTAATACGTCCTACGTGGTGTAAGCAACCTCAACCACGAACATAGAGTCAATTACCGATTTCCTGGACTAATGCATAGTCCCACACACCTTACACTACAACAGATATTCATATGGAATGTAAAACAGTAATGGAACAACAACTTAAATCATGGTACATAAGCACTTGAGGAATATCAACTTAGCATAAATGTAAGCACAAGTAGTGCTTGAATTTAAATAACATGGAATGTAACTTGCATAAAGGAAATCATGCACATCAATGGGAGTGTTGAGAATCACTTCTCAACGCTCGCGATTAGTGTAATAAATTACACTTTAGATCATTCATGCATTTCTACAAACACTTAGAATACATGGCACAACATACATGACGTATGTTGAAATACATGCATTTAGACAATTCCTTTTACCAAGGAGTTGTCATACACACATCTAGCATACATACATGACGAATAATCTGGCAACCACAGGTACATATTTTATACGTATATGGTACTTTATACATACACATAGAATACACAAATCTCAATATAACACATGCATAACAGGAAAGCAACGTAAACACAACATTTGGCATGCAGAATCTCATCCATAACAAGAATAAATCACTAACTGGCATTGAAAGCCTTGAAAACCATAACCTATACACTTAAAGTCCACACCTTAAGCAAGGAAAGAACACCGAACTGATTTAGACGAGTTGTCTTCGTCAACGGCGAAAGAATACCCTAAAACAAGGATAGAAATGAGATACAACAATACCAAGACTAATCTAAGCTCTAACACAGATTAGGGTTAGGTTAACTTACCCCAAAATGAACTCAGAACCGTCAGAGTAACGATTCAAAGTGAAGGTTCAAAGATGAAGAAGAACAAGGAAGAATCCAAGATGATTCACCAACTTATCTCTCTCACTTTCTCTCTCTTTTCCACTCTCTTTCCAAGTTAGGGTTAGAGAAAATTCGTATGGAAAAGAGGGCTAGGGTTTAAGGACTATAAATAGGCCTATTACTGATGAAAATAACCCCAGGGACAAGGTATACTTAGGTTATAACCAAAGCATGCCTTTCTCGATCCAACGAAGCACTTCTGGTGGGCCTATAACCATGAATGGTCGGACTTAAGCTCATTGACCATGGATCTAGGTCAAGCTGAGTTTTCATACCGACCGGCTCTTCAAATCAGCCGTAGCGGATCACACTCAATTCAACGGTCACGGAATCTCGATCAGGTCCACAAGCACTAGGATATGCCTGGGCCACCTTCCCTAATCAGAGGGTGAAATTGGGTCAGAATCCAACGGTCAGATAGCTTAAAATCATCGCGCAAGCGACACGACTCAAATTTCATAAAAACATATTAAATATCCAACCGTTCTCACTCTCTTCACTCCAGACTCAAACAAATCGACCCAGAACATCGCATGGACTTGATTTTCGAGGAGATGGTCAAGCCCAACTCGGTGACCGCAACAGCCTAAGATCATCACCATCGGACTTTCGACGCGCGGTCCACGTCCGATCCAGATCTTCCAAAAATTTTCCAGAACAACTGGATTTAGCGATGGATCTCAGATTTCAGAGTAACGTAGCGCTAACTAATCTACAAGTTTAAAGCCATGCAGATACAATTTAAAGTGATTGATGCGAATTTTACAAGCAATCGAGTATAGCGCTAATTACCCCAAAAACAACTACTTAAGGAAAGATTAACACAAAAATTTCCAAGGTCATTACACCCACCGAACTGTCCAGGCACGGACGACTTGAAATACAAAACATACATCACTGTGGGGTTGTTCATGGCACCATCCAGATGGACAGAGCTGATGAAACACATGCATCACGGTGACCTGGCACCATCCAGCTAGTCCAACACTGTCCAGATGGTCTGAATGGTGTGGATGAAACAAATACATCACGGTGGCCCCTGTACAGCACCGTCCAGTAATGGACGGTGCAAATAACACATAAATTAAGGGGGGGGGGCTCCACCTTCCAGTTGGATGGCTAGATGAGACACATAAATCAGGTGGGTCTTGTCACACCCCAAATCCAGGGACGGACAGTTTTCGTGATGCCCCGAATCCAGCACTCGACTTCCATACACTAAGTTCCGAGTTTGGCGCACCACAAGGAAGATTTTTTTATTGACTGATTTTTTTTATTGTATATACATATAATAATACCTAAGCATGAAGATCCATGATCAAAATACCAAGCAACACTCTCCATTATAAATCTTGATGGTTACAAGCACAATGCTTTCCAAGAGGTACATGACGTCAACATTGCCAAATTGAAAAATAGATCCAATACATCGAGAAAGCTAAGTCTTCTAAGCTACTCCTATCCTCAAAAAAATGGGAAATAGGAAGCTTAGGCAAAAAGCCTAGTAAGTACACACTGTGTGCAGTGTGTCCTACACGTAAGCAAGATAAATATGCTACGAAGAAATCATGTATGATGAAAGGCGTGTAGTATGTAAGGTATGATGCCAATGCCAATGCAATGCATATGCAACATAGGAACACTCCGAGTTAATGCTACCAGCATCACCAAGTCATACTTTCATTTTTCTTATACCACAGCCATAACCGTATTACACGCATCCGTAATGACATCATCATCATCATCATATTGTCATACCATATCATAATTACATATCTCGGGAAGCACTGTGGTCGATACCATGCACCAGACACTAGTAATCAACCTCGCATACCTGCCCTATGGTGGACTTCCACCAACTGCATGTCATAGGAAACACCGTGGTCAACACCAATGCACTAGACACTAGTAATCGACCTCGCATACTCGCCCTGCGGTGGACTTCCACCCGACATGCCAGTAGCGGACTTCATTCACACTTCTCCTCGCCAGCGAGTCAGACCGGTCCCTATTTGCACCTCAGCCCTTAAGCAGGTTGGACCCACCTCTTCTCAACCCGACCTCATCAGTGGGAGTCAAATCCATGACCCATGTATCCACTCAGCCCGACGGTGAGGCAACCCTAGCTAACATAGGGGTTTAGGGACTTTCAACCCAAGGGGCACATCATCCCCTACTCTTTCCACACTTCCGGTGTCCCGTTCATTTTCAGGGATAGTCATCATCACAGATATACATTTCATCATCAAGATCCAACTCATGTTATATGGAACGACTATGGTATCTCGATTATCATGTATGTCATGTTATATATGAATTCAAGCAACCATGATAAGACATACGTTCAAGTGCATATGGTATGCATATAATGTCATGAGTTTAGAGTTTGCTTAACCTTTAAGCCAAAAATGACATACAATCATCATGTGTCACTATCAACTATATCAATCCATAGTCATGTGACTAAACTGAAGAGGACATATCTTACACATGAACAAATGTATTGAAGTACACTTGCACATACCATCATTCCATGGTACATGAGTATGATCAATAATAACATGGTCAAGTAAATGAATTTAGTATGCTAGGAAATGGAACAACATTAATCAAGATATTAAATCACATACTTCTATTAACTATAATAACTAACATCACTGATATCATCCATAACTATTATAATCACAAGCATTAATTATATTCAGAGTTACACCATATCCTTCGCAAGAAAGGTATTCCATTAGTGGCTTTGGCCCAATATGATTTTCTTCTATTGAAACCACATGGTTATACTTTAACTGGGCCTTATGGTTAATGGGTGGAAACCCAAAGTACATGCACCAAGTGGCTATGAGATGAAAGGCATAAATATAACATATAGTAAATGAGCCACAGGATGAATGGTGCTAGTGAAACTCATATAATGTAGTGGCCTTCACCTTCAAGTGGGTTATTAGTAGGTTGGATTTGCAAATAGTTATCGTAGCAATTCTATAATGGTTTGAAAGGAACAAGTAAACCTCATAAGATATAGTGAGCTCTAAGTTGAATGGCTTGAGTATATAATATACACATAAGAGTTAGTCACGGTTGGATAATGCAGATTTTCTCATACAATGTAGTGGGTCCTACTTCCAAGTGGTACTGTAAGCAGATGGGTTCACAAGTGTTCGAAAGTTATAAGTTCAATTAACGTTATTTCATATCGGCTGACTTATTTAGGATTTGGATCTAGGTCATTTTGAAATCGAGTTCTAGAATTAGTTAGCCTAATGGATAAATGGTGAAATATGTAATACTTACATCAAGGTAGGGTTTATAATTAATCTGACACACATCCTAAGTTCACATATCTAGGAGGTTACACCATTTGCATAGTCCACGAGTCTGAGTAATCACACAATTCTCATATGCCCACGTGGTCTTATGGCCACTCCATTATCAAAAGTCCATATGATTGAATGGCCACACAAATGTCACTCTACTTGCCATAATAAAGAATTTAAGGTCACATGGTTACTTATCATAACTCATACATCTATGGGCAACCACTTTATTAAGCTCCCACATGGTCAGGTTGTCGATGCCATAATTTCACTTGGTTGAGTGGACATATAATTAGTATCATGGTCTAGTAACTACATCTCGAAGCATCCAAACATAATTGAGCAATCATAATCCTACACACGAATACAAGGCTACACCAATTATGAGAAGTCTTATACTACAACCACTTCACACGTCACATGGTTAAACAAACCCACATGGTCATATTCAGTGTCACATGGTTAAGGACCAAGAGCCACATTTCATCATACCATTTACGGTTTAGAGATCACATCACATAAAATCTAGGATCTTGATAGCATTAACTTGGGTACATAACCCTACATCACATTCGGTCTAGTGTACAACTTGGTCATACGTGATTCAAGCGGCGGTATCTATATCGATAAGCACAAACTTACGTTATTGAATGGCCATCAATGTTACTTGATTTCATACGGTTAGGTGGCCTTGTACGTATTTCACATTCATACAGTTTGATGACTACATATACTCCACCATTGCTTATGATTAAGTGGCTATACATACGTCAAATACCCACATGATTAATGGGCCAAACAGGTATATCACACCCTCACACCACTAGAGTTTACATATTTGTTATAATTAAACATGTTTAAGGGTTAAACACAAGTCACATGATCCTATTACTTAGGGCCGCACTCTAACCAAAGTGCCATGTGATCAAGGGCTGTCAACAATCAGCCGATTTAAGGGATTAATCATCATTACTTCAAAAATTACAATACCAGTTCGTCTTATATTCAACACATGGAGATTACATACTCTTATCAAAGAGGCCCAATGGTTTGCCCAAACAAGGCCACCACTAATGGGTCCACATGGCATTCACTTAAAATGGGCCTTAACATTCTTGGGCCCATACACCAATGGAATTCACAATGGATTCTATGCAGTGGAGTCCATGGGGATTTCCCATGAGGTTGAGTTGTGTGTGACCCACTTAAGACTTAGATCTGCTTTGATTTTAGTCTAAATCCTAAAATGATATGAGGAAGTGGATGGTCCGCTTGGATTGAATAGATACACCATGGTGGTCTTAGGTTGGATTCAATAGTTAGGTACTTATTCTCACAGCCTTGTATTGTATGGTCCATTTCAGGTTGAATTGATTGATCTTTGGGACAATGCCCTAAAGGAGACCCGGTACATGGGTTAGATGGGTTGAATATCTAATACATCATCAGGATGGCCCATAACAACTTTTTAGTGATGAGAGTTCAATTTACATTATTTCATAATGTACGACTATCTAATCATTGGATGGGCCTGATTCATGGTAACATACCGTCAAAAGGGTTGATAAAATAGATAAACAGTGAGGATCTTAAATATATATCATGGCATAGCCATGGTGGATTAAGTGGCATAACACTTACATCAAAGTGGGTCATACCACACACAAGTTAAGTGGGCTACCCTCCATTAAATATTCATAATCATTTGTTGGGCCCACGGAGATGTGGTCCATGAATCCAGCCCACCTATTATGTGTGTCCCACTTGGTTAAGGGCCAAACCAAGTTTCAGATGCAACAAAATTTCAGGTGGACCCCACAAGTGCTTTTATATACTTGAGCTCCGAGTTGTATGAACGGTTCAAGGAGATCAAAGTTACATGGGTCCTAAAGTGATGTATTTATTACATATACAGAGTTCATCTATTTTTATTTTTATTATTTATTTTAGAGATCATTTTATAACATTATCCAAAAATGAATCATATCCAAAGATTATCTGGACCTCACCACAAACAGTAGTGGAGATAATGATTTCACCGTTAAACAATTTATAGGGCCCACCTTAATGTTTATTTTCCATCCAATCTATTCATAAGGTCACAAAAACCTGAATTAAGGGGAAAAACTAATTTCATATTGGTCCAAAACTTCTATGACCCCAAAAAAAGGGGTTTCAATGGTAGACGTCCAATCCCCCATTACTTTTTATAGTGTGGACCATCTGATAGTTAGATCTGTCTTATTCTTCTTCTCAAGCCCTAAGATAAGCTTACCAAATGGATGGATGGTTTAGATATAACATATACCACATGATCAGACCCATGAAAATTGTTGATTTATTCAGCTTCATAAAATTGTTTTTATTTTTATTTTTTGATGGTGTGGGCCATTTGAGTTCCGTGTACGGTTGAATTTTGGGGTATCTCACTTTTTAAAGTGGACCCATCAAATGCACGGTGTAGATGCTTGACATGCATCAAGGTGGGGCCCACTTTCTTCCAGCATCAGTAGCAGACGCTGCTTGCTGCAGCATCAGATGCTGACAGCAACAGCGTCAGTGCTGTTTATATATGTTTTTTGAGGTTTTTTTTATAGGTGGGGCCCACATCAAGATGATCCATTCCGTCTGCTGAGTTCCCTGGCTCGTGATGGGTCGAATAAGCCTAATATTCAATATGTTTTGACACACAAAAACATCATAGTGGGCCCCGATAGTCTATCATTATTAAAAATAATCCTTTTTATGGTGTGGCCTACCGGAGATTTTGGATTACTCTCATTTTTCGGCTTAACGCATAAAATGACCTGATAAATTGAATGGATGGCATGGATTAAATGCATACATCATGGGTGGGGCCGTTGGGGACCCACAGCCCCTTCCCTTTATTTAAGCAGCTGGGCGCTGCCTGCTTCAGCATCCTCTGGACGCTGGCAGCAGTGTCCAGTGTATTTTTATTTTTTTTATTTTTTTATTTTTTATTTTTTTTATAATTTTTATAATTTTTATTTTTGTTTTGTTTTTGTGTTGTGTGCACGTGTGTGTATGGGCGTATGTGTGTGGCCAGCCCAATGGGCCATATTTGGATGGTTTAGAAGGCTTAAAAACATCACATTTGATCCATGTCCTTTTGTCAATTGATATTCATGTATTCCCTTCATCTAGTTTTTGGAAGTTTTGGACGTTGGATGAATACTAAACATCATATTAGGGTCACGATCAATGGGTCCTACATCATCATCATCATCAATAACAACAACATGTTATCATCAAGATCATCATTATCCAAACCATAAAAGAATAAAGGACTAAGTGAAAAGGGGGTGTACTCACCTTGATGAATTACATGGATGGTTGAGATGGATGGAAGGGATGGAATTGATGGTTGGGATGGATGGAAGGGATGGGATTGATGGAGTTGATGGCCCACCAAGATCACTCCTCTCTCTCTCTCTCTCTCTCTCTCTCTCCATGTGTAGAAAAATGGTGAAATGTTAAGGAATGAAGGTATATATGTAGAGAAATTCTTAAAATGTAGTTAGATTTAATTAATGTGATCTTGGTTATCTTAGACTAAGATCATGACAATTAGCTCATGATTTGTAGTTAATGGTGGATTAAAGGAGCATGGAATGGCATGGTGTGATGACGTCATACATAGGGTATGGAATGGAGAGGTGCTGACTTTGGGGAGCACATGAGAGATGGGAGGTATGGGTGTGTGGCATCACACACATGGGTAGAGATTCTCTCACCCATGTGTGGCATGTGCATGTGTGTATGACATGTGTTGTGCACATGTGTGGAATGGAGTACATGGCGCCTTGTGCACATGATACACTAATGATTCTTCACGGCATATCTCACTAACGGAGTATCGTACAGATGCATGGGTTGTATCTCCACGATCGCGAGGACGGGGGTGGTCAATATGAGATAGGTTTCGAGGTCTTGGGGTTTTGGTTAGTCGGGTGTGCACTATAAATGACCAATCTAGGTCTAGCTAAGGGCGTTGATCATCGTGCACATATGCATAGAAAATGGTACGGAATAGACGAGGTGTTACAGGTCTCACCGTCCAGATCTGCTAGATAGTGTAGATTTCTCACACACACCAAGGTGGGCTCCACTGTGATGGATGGCATGCACGCATCAGGTGGGCTACACGTACCATCAATACAAAAAAAAAAGAGAGAAAAAAAAGGGGAGAGGGAAAAGAAGGGAGAGAGATCGGTTGTGGGAGGGGCCCCGCCACGGGCCCTCTATACAATGCATTCATCAAGATGGGTCCCACCATATGTGGGCCCTTAAATCATAAAAAAAAGAAGTAAAATAAAGATCACCCACTGTCTATCTCCTCTTCCTTTTTCTGCCAACGTGATCTAGAACTCCAAGGGGTGAATTTTAACGGTTGAGATGAACTTTAGATGGTGGAGATGGGAGGTAGGAAGGTGGGCTACACCAAGCTTCTCCTCTCTTTGGGAAGCCATGGACGATTCTCTCCTTTGGGGTTGCTTGAAAATGGAGAGAGAGAAAGAGAGAGAGAGAGAGAGAGAGAGAGAGAGAGGTGATGGGAGAGAAGGATGGTGAGTGATGGATGGGTGTACTTGATGGGTGGAGAGAGAGAGAGAGAGAGAGAGAGAGAGTTGACTTTAGGGGTTACTTAGGGATGGGTGTTGTACTTGACATGATGGGATGGAGTATTTGACATTTGATATGATTGATGAGACATTCTCTTGGAATTGTAACGCGCGGTGTTTTTCTTGAACTGAACGTGAGCCCACATCTCCTGGCCTGGGTATCGCCTCAGCGCGTAATACATGACGTCGGAACATCGGCAATGGCGCTGTCGCTAGGGTACAAGTCTCGGGTCGAGCCGACTCTAAAACACCAGATACAACTCAGGATCGTGCGCAATTGCTATCCACGTGTCACGAGTCGCCGGAATTCTATCGGGAGGACCGCGGAGGCCTACGTAATGGTACGGGCTAGGATACGGGTCTCACAGTATGTATTTGTGCTGTTGAAGAAGTCGACCGGAGAATTAATGAACCGATCCCTCGACACTTGCTACGGCGAGTATGAATTAGCAATATATCGCTTCAATGAGGGAATCGAGGAATTCCATTCAAAGGAATACTCTAACATCGGCCAACTTGTTGCAGATGCTGCAGGAATGGCCGAAACGTGTGAGGAAGGGTTCATCTTTTATAATCTTAAATCGCCGTTAACTCAGAGGAAAAGGCTCTTGAGGCAACTCAACAACATCGCAACAGATATTGTATGGATTCCTCGTTAATTTGTACTTCATCTCTGCGGATGTGAATTAGGTGTAACCCAAAAGCTCTTTTGTGCACCAAGATTTCCGTACTCAAGTAAGCATGATCATGGATAAAGGGGATGGCAGAAAGACATCACGGTGGTTACAACAGTGCATTTGGCATTACACCAAATTTAGATCTAATCCTGCTTCACTATATAGTATCAATATTTATCTATGAATAAAATGAAGGGATGGGGGTTTTCATTCTATTCTCACTAGGAGTAGGACTGGTTGTTCATTAAGCCTGGATTAATCGTTGGGTCCCAAAATATTATTGACGTGAAACATTAGCCTTTTAATTTGTTTCCTGCACAATAGATTATAATAAGCAGAGTACATTTCACATTATGATGGGCTGTGACCCCTCTTTGGGTCTGTGAGCCCCGCGGATCCTACATCCAGGCCGTCCTAAATTAACAGGTATAGGTATAGTATGGACGCACATACCATTAAATTTAGAATTGTACACCAGTCAAGCTTGGCACAACTCGGATAGGCTGGGCCACTAGTTGATCCCAACTCCAACTCAGCTCAGTTTGGTTAGCAGCTCAGGCCAGCTGTATACCGTCCATACATTTGGAGACATCATTTTAGGGCATGATATAAAGAATGAGGCAGATCCAAAGCTGTAGTGGACCTCACCACAAAAAAATGTGGAGAGAGTGAGGCCTACCGTTGAAACCTTCCTATGGTCCACCATGATGTTTATTTGAGATCCAACCTGTTAATAAGTTAACACAGATATTAAAGAAGGGAAAACACAAATCTCAGCCTGATCGAAAACTTTTGTGACCCTTACAAGTTTTCAATGGTAGTCGTCACTCTCTCCACTGTTTTATATGGTGGGGTATGCTCGATATTTTGGATCTGACTCATTCTTTGGTTCGTTCCCTGAAATGGCCTCTCCAAATGGATGGACGGTGTGGATACAAAACATACATCAGTGTGGATACAAAACATACATCATAGTGGGACTCACAGAACTTGGGACGTCACTTTTCGGAGGATATGGATTGGCTACTCACCCAGCCACGCTAATGGCTACCAGTCGGTGCTATGTGGGCCCCAACATGTCTCATCCACTGTCCATTCATATTTTCAGATAATTTTATGGCACGAAACCCAAAACTAAGGTAGATGAAGATCTCAACTGGGCCATACAGTGTTGATTGAATTTTAACGATTAAAAACTTCTGGAGGCTACAAAAGTTTTAGATTAAGCTATATTTCGTTTTTTTGCTTTTTTTGTTTTTTTTAACCTTAATCCACGTATGTATGACCTAATCTACAGGTTGGATGCAAATAGACATTACAGTGGGCTCTTGGAGGTTTTTAATGGTAGACATTCAATCACTCAGGTTTTTCCCATGGTGTGGTCCACCTGAGACTTTGATATGCCTCATGATGAAATATTACAACAGTGTATAAAAATGGAAGAACGGTGTGGATAAAAACACATAGATCATAGTGGCCCATAGAGCACCAGCCACTAGCCGACGTCACTAGCTAAACCACATCCCCGAAAAGGGTACGGTGGTCATCCCAGACGCGGATTTCCCGTGGAACCTTTGGCGGAATGTTCCTGCACGGGAAACCTAGGTGGGGCCACCATAATGTTTGTACGAAATCCACCCGGCCCATCCTCTTTGTGAGCTCATTTTAAGATATGGGACCAAAAGGAGTATGATCCCAGGCTCTTGTGGGCAGCACTAAGGGAAAGGTGGGTAACGAAATTCCTACCGTTGAAACCTCCCTGGGATCGATAGTGATGTTTAAATAACATCCATACCGTTCATAACATCGTTACTACTGGAATGAACCGAGAACACAAGTATTACCCTGATTCAAAACTTCTGTGGCTATACGAATATCTCAACTGTGGACGTTTAATCCTCATGTTTTCGGCCCACTTGAGTATGGGATCCAGTTCATTTTTTGTCCATTTCTTGAAATCAGCTCACAAAACTGATGGGCGGGGTGGATTGCGCAAACATCATGGTGGGCCCCACCTAGGTTTGCAGCGCAGGAACGTCCTGCGAATCTGCGTCCCCCGATCCGTTAGAAGGCGGATTGGATACCGACAGGCTTGTGTAACGGCACTCTCTACTGAAGTGACGGGACGCGGATTGCGTACCACCCCGCCCGTCCCTAGCTCCGAACGGGCAGGTCTGTGGGCAGGCCCACCGTGATGGATCTGTACATCCAAGCCGTCAATCCCTTTTATCAGATTATTTGAAGACAGCAAGCAAAAATGAGGCAGATCCAACGATCAAGTGGGCCACACCAAATAATAAGCTTGGTTGCATTAAAATGCACAAAGCGCATTAAATTTCGGTTGCATTAAATGCTAGAATCATCTGTGGTGTGGTCCATTTGATCGTTGGATCTGCCTCATTTTTTCTTTTACACCTTAAAATAATTTGAGAAAATAGATAGACGGCTTGGATGTATAGATACATCACGGTGGGACCAACCACAGCCCTGCCCGTTTGGAGCTAGGGAGGGGGTATGCGGCCCAAGTGACGTTACCAAGTTCCGTGGATCCCACGATGACGTATGTGTTGTATCCACACTGCCTATACATTTGGAGAGATCATTTTTGGGCATGGTCCATAGAATGAGGCGATCCAAGGCTGGGGTGGACCCCACCACAGAAAACTGCGGTGAGAGTGACGCCCACCGTTGAAACCTTCCGAAGGTCCACCATGATGTTTATTTGAGATCCAACCTCTTAACGTGTTAACGCATACATGAAAGAAGGGAAAACACAAATATCAGCTTGATCGAAAACTTTTGTGGTTCTTAGAACTTTTTAACGGTGGGCATCACTCTCCCCACTATTTTCTGTTGTGGGGTCCCATCGAGCTTTGGATCATGTCCTCATATGATCTCTCCAAATAGATGGGTGTGGATACAAAACATACATCATGGTGTGGCCCACATAACTTGGTAACGTCACTTCAGTAGCAAGTCTTGCTACTCAACCTCTCAGTGGGTAATCCGCATTGAAATCGGAATGCCTATTGAGTTACTCAGTACCCTTTTATCATAATGTTAAACTCTATTGGGCCCACCATCAATGTATGTGGTTAATATACATTGTCCATATGCTTTTCTAGCTTATTTAAGGGGTTGAGACCAAAATTGAAGCACGTGGAAAGCTCAAGTGGACCATACCACATGAAACAGTGGGAATAATGATTTCCATAGTTGAAATCTTTCCAGGCCCCACAGTGATGTTTATTTGTCATCCAACCTGTTAATAAAATCACAAAAACATGGATGAATGGAAAACACAAATATAAGCTCGATCCAAAACTTTAGTGGCCCTCAAGAAATTTTCAACAGTAGACTGTTCAATTCACACTGCTTCCCGTGGTGTGGTCCATTTGAGCTTGTATGCTTTATTTTTGGGCTAAAGCCTTAAAATTATCTATTAAAATGGATGGAAGGAGTGGATTATATATATATGGGAAAAGGTACTACGCGCTCGACCTCACGATAAGCTCCCGTGAGGTCGAGCTGTGTGGGCCCCACGGTTATGCGTGTCGACCATCAACACTGTGCATTTGATAGGTCCCCTTTAAATTATGGGATATCTCAAAAATCAGCCGTTTACGGAACTCAGGTGGGCCATACCATCTAAAATCATGTGAAGACACCGTTAAAACATATAAAAACACTTGGTGGGGCCCACCTGAAATTTGCATGCATTTGAAACTTGGTCTGAACCCTCATCCAAGTGGGACACACATAATGGATGGGCTGGATTTGCAAACCACATCTCGATGGGCCCAAAAAATGGTTATGAATGTTTTAATGGTGCACGACCCCTCTCCACTTCTGTATGTGGTGTGGCCCACACAAGTCACGGATTGACTTGATTTTTGAGACCTAGGCCCACGATGGAATGTTGCATCTGACTAATGGGGTAAATGTTCGAAACGCATCACGATGGGGCCTACACAGCTCGACCTCATGGGACGGACTCGTGAGGTTGAGCGCATAGTACCTTTTCCCTATATATATATATATATATATATATATATATATATATATATATATATATATATATATATCATGGAGGAATCACACTACAGTGGGCCTTATGTACGTCATATTGGGCCTTGACCCATGGTAATCCGTTTCCGTTTAACACAGGAACAGATTGGCTACTCCCCTTGCAAGTGGTTGGTGTTCGATGATCTATGGGCCCCACCATGATGTATGTGTTTCATCCATACCGTTCATCCAGTCTTACAGATCATTTCAGGGGTTGATCCAAAAAATGAGAGGGATATAAATTTCAATTGGACCACACTACCTGGAAAAAAAATAGTGATTGAGTATCTACCATTAAAATCCTCCTAAGGCCCACTGTGCTTTTTATTTGACATACAATCTGTTGATTAGGTGATACAGGCTTAGAAGAAGGGAAAAAACAAATATCAGCTTGATCTAAAACTTTTATGGGCCTCAAAAAGTTTTTAATGGTCGACACTCATTCAACATTGTTTCATGTAATGTGGTCCATTGAGAATGGTAAACATCTCATTTTTAGTCTCATACCCTAAAATGGTCTACAAAAATAGATGGATGGCATGGATGAAACACATACATCATAGTGGGGCCCACAGAGCATCGACCACCAACCATTGGCTGGTGGCAGGGGGAGTTGACAATCCATTCCCGTTTAACACGAACTGTAACGACCTTGGAATTTTTGTGCTTATCTTTCCTTAAGTAGCTGTTTTGGGGTAATTAGCGCTTTACTCGATTGCTTGTGAAATTCGCATCAATCACTTTAAATTGTATCTGCATGGCTCTAAACGTGTAGACTAGTGAGCGCTATGTTACTCTGAAATCTGGGATCCATCGCTAAATCCAGTTGTTCTGGGGAATTTTTGGAAGATCTGGATCGGACCTAGACCGCGCGTCGAAAGTCCGATAGCGATGATCTTAGGCTGTTGCGGTCACCGAGTTGGGCTTGATCTTCACCTCGAAAATCAAGTCGATCTGATGTTCTGGGTCGATTTGGTTGAGCTCGGAGTGAAGAGTGTGAGAACGGTTGGAATTTAATAAGCTTTTATTGAAATCTGAGTCGTGTCGCTTGCGCGACGATTTTAAGCATTCTGACCGTTGGATTCTGACCCAATTGCACCCTCTGATCAGGATGGTTGGCACAGGCATATCCTAGTGCTTGTGGACCTGATCGAGTTTCCGTGACTGTTGAATTGAGTGTGGTCCGCCACGGCTGATCTGAAGAGCCAGTCGGATGAAGACGCTGAGGGTGTACGCGTGAGGGCACGCATCATATTGCATTCATACTTGTATTAACAAGAGTACTTAGGATTTATTTAATTGTCCTGCTTTATCATTACTGTTTAATTGAACTGATAACATGTTAACCAGTGCCTTTTTGTTCCACTGAGTTGATCACTCACTCCCACGTTTCTGGGGCGGTGTTACACACCCACCAGACTCTGTCTTAGGCCCTGATGTTGCAGATGTGGATGCGACGTCTGAGGCAGAGCGGGAGCTGGATGACGACGAGGCTGCCTTTTCCTATATGCGGTTTTCAGACGGGTTCTAGCGAGCCTCGGTCTGATGCGTGGGATTTCTGGGATATTTCTGGGGACTAAAATGATGTAATTTGATACTTATAATTTTGTTAAATAACACTTTTACACGATCTGATTGTATATGTAATTCAGGGATTTACACTTGTACACATTTTACTATAAGTCTTCCGCTTGCTTTATTCACTTGTCCCTGAAGCATATCTGTGTTTTGGCTTAATCTATTCCATGTTTTATACACTAATACAGTCAACATACATTCATCATTAAATATGTTGCATAAGTGATGTTTTGGAACTCGGGAGCTGAGTTATGCTCGACCCCCGAATTTCAGGGCGTTACACGAACACACACGTTGCATTGTGCTCGACGAGACATTATTCCTACTTCTTAAGATTAAAAAGATCCATTCAACTTTCGATCCTCTAATAGAGAAGAGGAAAGGCTTTGAACAGTAGATTGCAAAGAGAAGTTGGCATCAAAGCAACGGTTAGGTTCAACCGGTGATCTTTATACGTGTTTGTCTTCTGGTTTATACCTATCTTTTGAGACATGTATATTTGCAATGGATCCCACTATATGAATGATTTGGCTCTTGTGGCAAGTGGGCCATGATGATCTTGTGGTAGGTGTTCAATCTCGTACTTTCTATGGGGTGTTCTACTTGAGCCTTGGACCTGCCTCATTTTCTGAATCATGCCATAAATTGATTTGGCAACATGGATGGAGTGAATTTCCAAGGCTCAATAGGGTGGACACGTTTTCCAATTGTTTCCATCAGTGTGAGACGTGTGTTCACAAACACACAAGATTATAACCACTTTATAATCAAATTCTCAAGATTAAAACAATAAATGTCTCATATTAACTTAACAATGATTATTTTCTCCCATAGATGGTACTATGATGTCAACCTCATGGGAACTTCCCATGAGATCGAGCTGTGTGGGCCATGTGTCGAAAATCTACCCCATTAGCCAGATGCACCAATTCATGTTGGGCCATGGGCTTAAAAATCAAGTTAATCTATGACTTGTGTGGGCCACACCACATGCAACAGTTAAGAGGGGTTACCCTCCCATTAAAGCATTCATAATCATTTATTGGGCCCATTGAGATGTGGTTCATAAATCCAACCCATCCATTGTGTGTGTCCCACTTGGATTTATAAAGGAATATAACTGCAATTTGAGGGCTACTTCCTCATCTTGATGCACCAAGATGTGTAGTATCCCGGTGCATCCAAGTAAGTGGTGCACATGGTTTGATGATCCAAACCATTGATTTGATGGTCCCCATTCTAGGTTGAGATGCTGCAAAAATATCTTATGTTAGAAGATTCTAAACCTTCAATCAGTGACTTACAAGTAGATATTTAAGAAATACAGTAACAACATCAAGAAAAGACCAAAGTTTGGATGGTTAGAATCTTTCAATTTTGAAGATATTTAGGATAAGACTATGAGGAGGGCCGAGCATGCAGAGGCAATGGCGGCTGAACTTAGGACTGAGGTGCAGGTCATGCAAGGGACAATAAATGATATGCAGACAAGATAAGCTCAATTGGAGGAAATGGTGCGTGCCCTCATGTCACAGCAAGCCCAATTACATCCTCAGTGGTAAGTTGAATATCATATTTAAATTATGCAAGTAGTGTAGAATAGTCACTAATAATAATTTTTTTAAATTTATTTTACAGATTTTTCTACAGATTGGCGCTATCTTCCCATGCCCCACCACATTATCGAGGATGCACATTTTTTTAATTAATTTTTATTAGGTAATTTGGACATGTACTTTTTTGTGTTTTAAATAATTATAAATATATTTTTAATTAAATTAAATTATTTTTATATTTCAATGGATATAAAAAATTATTGTTTTAGATGATGAATATTGATTAATAAGGTTATTTTGTTTTAGATGATGAATATTGATTAATTAAATTATTGTTTTAGATGATGAATATTGATTAATAAGGTTATTTTGTTCATTTAAGTTGGTTCAAACAGGAAAAATATATTTGTATTAAGGATGGCATTTTGTGATATGTAATGCCAACATGTTAACTCATCGCCAATATTTTGTAAAAAGTTGTTAGGTCATGGTAAATAATTAACTCATTAGCAACGACTTGTTGTTTTTATTACTAAATAGAATTTGTGACATCGTATTTGCGATGTAATTGGCAATGATCAACACTCGTCGCCACGACTTTATGATTTCTTTAGTAATAAGTGGACTCGTCGCAAAATGTCTTTATTCGCGATGAGTTTTATGTTTAGCGACGTTTTGTAATATATAATGACAACATATAAAGTTGTCGCAAATAAGCTATATTTAGTGACAATTTATTAAGTCATCGTAAATAATTAGTATTTGCAACAAAATTGGCGACAAGCAATGCTCATCCCAAAAAAGTGTTTGCGATAAGTTTGGGGTTGTTAGCGACGACGAGGACTTGTCGCAAAATGTTTTCGTTCGTAACGAGTTTCATATTTAGTGACATTTTATGATATGCAATGGCGACGTGTAAACTAGTCATAAATAAGCTATATTTAGCGATGATTTATTTAGTCATCACAAATAATTATTATTTGCGACGAAATTGGTGACAAGCAACACTCGTCATAAAAAAAAGCTTTTGTTACAAGTTTGGGGTTGTTAGCGATGACGAAGACTCACCGCAAATTATCTTTATTCGTGACAAGTTTCATATTTAACGACGTTTTACGATATGTAATGACAAGTGTCAACTCTTCGCTAATTATCTATATTTTGCTACAAATTATTATATCATCGCAAATAATTGAGTCATTAGCGACGAGTTGTCGTTTTCATCGCTAAATAGAATTTGTAACGCTTATTTTTAAGAAAATTAATGACGAGTAACACTCGTCACAAAAAAAATTTAGCGACGAGTTTGGAGTTTTTAATGATAAGTTGATTTATCACAAAAAGTCTGAATTGTTGTAGTAGTCACACATGTGCCTATAATGGCATATATATGAGATCAAATCCATCCATCAGGTTAGTCCACTTTGTACATGTTTTCCAAAATAAATAAATAAATAAAAATCTTAGGTACTTGAGCCCATGACCTCCTATTGAAACTCTTGTGATTCTACCATTGAAGCATGAATAAGGACTTACACACACAGTCACATCGCATACACACCCACACACTCAAGCCATAATTGAATTTCACCATAATGGGTACTCAAACCCATAACCTTATATTGAAACTCAAATAAATTTACTAGATTGATCCATCTATAACCAAGTCACAATCCCAATGACAAATTAGTTGAATAATTTTCTTATTCCATAAGACCTTTGGATATTTCTCATGTAAGTGTCCAATAAATGTTCACCAATCTGAAGAAAATGAATTAAGCTTAAATTTTTACTGATAATCCATCTATATGGGTGACTGTTTAATTTAACTAGTTGTGTGCCATGTGTGTAATTTATAAGTGCTTGCATGACATTTGTCACACTTCTACAAAGTATCAAAGCTTTTCTCATTTAAAAACTGGGTCTTAATAAGTTGTGTGGATTGCAGTGGAATGACAAGGCCCAAGTATTGGGGGGTCATGGTATGTATGTGTTTTATCCACAATGTCTATCCATCCTTTCATATCATTTTAGAGCATGTGCCCAAAAATGATGCAAATTTAAAGCTAAAGTGGACCACACCACATAAAAAAGAGAGGATTGAACGCACTCCCTTGAAAACTTCCTAAGGCCCATCGTGATGTTTTATTTTCCATCCAACATGTTCATAGGGTCACAATAAAGAACTAGATGAAGGGAAATCACAAATATATACTTGATCTAAAAATTATGTGATACTCAAGAGATTTTCAACGGCGGTATTCAATCCCCACTATTTTCTATGGAGTGGTCCACTCAAGCTTTGTATTTGCATCATTTTTGGGCTCATGGTTTAAAATTAGCTAAAAAATGGATGGATGACATGGATAAAACACATACATCACGATTATCCCATAGAGCTTGGGCTATGTTGTGCCATAGGCAATCTGTTTCGGTTAACAACTCCATCGCATGTGACTGCACTTACGTATATGCTATGTAAGGGATGATCTTACCTGTGCATCATCAAGATTTCACCTTTTTACATGAATCAAACTAACAAATTAACCCATCCACTCATCCAACATCGAAGTGCCATCGAAGGTGACATGGAAGGTAACATTGAAGGTTACATGGTGGGTAATTTTGACGCGGTTTGCAAAGTCGGCTGAACAAATCTTATATATTGGGGTTCTTGTAACGCCCTGGATTTCAGAGGTCGAGTAGATACTCGACTCTCGACATCCCGGGTGCCACTTATGCTTTGCGGAAGTGGGATTTTATAGTTCATTACCTGGCATTTGAGCAGTTCATACCCTAGAATAAACATAATTTCTAATGCAAGTAAATCAATTAACAAGTAAAATATGTCTATCCAGAGTATAGGACTACAACTGAGGAAAGTTTACAATTCTAAAAATACAAATGAGTTGACTCTAAAATCTCATCGACGTCCTGCAGTTGTTCGACATCGGCCCATACAACAACCGAAAGAACAAGGACTCCTCCGAGTCTGTGCGAGCCTCCTCCAACATGTCGGATTCCTAGTATCTGCATGTAAAATAAGGCCTGGTTGGTGTTTAAAAAACACTGTTCTAGAGTGGGAGTGAGTGATCAACTCAGTGGGTTTCATTAGCAATAAGTTACATATGTTGTCAATTCCATAGACGTAATTAGTGAAAAGCAATCAAACACACAGTCTCTATCTACTTTTATTAATGCATATGCATGATGTTATGATATAATGCATGCCCTCGCCATCTGATACTCCCTCGTGCGACACTATCTTACGTTCACAATGCCAAAAACTCTGGCAATGTGACCTCGAATGCCGAATTGCCAACCTAACTAATGCGATGCGATGTAAATATGTTAGCCAAGTATTTAGTTACGTTCATTCATCCAGCAGTTTGGGGAAACTGGGACACTCTAACGGAGTCCATGCCCTATCCCGATCATGGGGCCTAGGCAGCCGCGACAGCCTTGCGCCTATGACCCTTGATCCTTTTGGGTTTGTCACTCTCAGATAACACATACGAAGGCAGATTGTAAGCTGAATCACTCGCGGTCACTACAAGGAGGCTCGTCACCCTAGCGTATGCTGACAGCTCGAGTATAGTGTCCCATTCCACTAAACCGACTCACGAGGCGAGTTTGTACTTTGGATTACTCGTGGTCACTATGGGGAGGCTTGTCACCCCAACGTAGGCTAACAACTTGAGCATAGTTTTCCATTCCACCATGCCCGGCTCCCAAGACTTATGGATCGCATCATAATTGTTACCAGTGGGTGTTACATGGGCGTATGGTGTCTCAGGTTCAAACAGACGCGATCATACATGGTTAACAAACATGGTTGGTTAGTTAGTAAGCTAATTTGTTTAATTCAGGTGAACTGCGGAATAAGAGGCATTGGGTACGAGCATCCCATGTAGTCCAACTACTATTGGCTATCCGTGTTCAACCTAAATTGTTCAGATTGGTCATTGGACGGCCCAACTGGTGGGGCTGCTTGTGTGAGTCTTCAAATTTTGCTGGCCAACCCAGAAAATGAATTAATCATCTAGCATATTATGGGAAATCACAACTACTCTTAATCGTAGAAAAATTTAGGCATGCATATCTATAAGCGTAGGCATTTAATATAATCAAAGCATATCAATGACATGTGGGCACATTTTTCCCAAATCATCGTAGATTTGGGGATCAATCAAAAATCAATTTCATATAATCTGAATTTGAACTAAGGAGGGGTATAATTCAATATATTGGACTAATCTAGCATGAAATCAAGCAATTTATTATTCTGGACATGGATAGGTAGATTTAAAGAGAAATAACTATTAATGAATTTATCACTAATTAACATGCACAACAAATTTCACGCACATAATCATTAATTTCAGCCTAGGTTCGATAATTGGTCACCTAAGACTAATGGTCCGCACCTAAAATTGGTTTGACGATTCGGAATGCCACTCATACGGTTCCGGTCTCGCAGATTAGCGTATCGAGGCCTTGTGACAATGAAATTAGCTTGTAAGGGTGCATTTGCAAGGTTTTATGATGTTAAAATTTGGAGAGGGCTAAAGGGTTATTGCCGGTGGAATTGTGAGCTCCGACGCTGGATTGTGGTAGGAGAGAGAAATTCCTCAATTCTTAGCTCCTTGGAGCTCTTTCCCTCCCTACTCTCTCTCTCTACTCTCTCCTCTCTCTCGCCTCTTACTGGAAAATTTGTATGAGAGTGTGAGAGAGGGTTTTTATATCTTATATAGCCTAGAAGTTAACCTAATTGGCCCTAGGGGGCTAGTCCTAATGCATATACCCTTAATGGGTGCATTTCTAGTCCATATGTCTATCCCAGTGGCCCCTTAGCCCATCTGTGCTATGGAATAGGTGTCCCATAGTCAGATGAAGGATTATCCCAAGTTTGGTGAAAAGCAGATGATTCAATTGATCGCAGGGGCCCGATTTACGATCAACGGTCACTGATAATCTATCGGCCCCACAATTATACAAATGTGAGAAGGGAAACATCCCTGACTTATGGCCCGAGTGTGATTGCAATTCAACGATTGGAAAGTCAAAACTTTGCTATTTTAGTGGCAGCGCCAACTCACTTAAGTTTTAGGTTTCAATTCCCGAAGAGTCGCGCATTTCAAGCTCTACCTTCACGGTCCAAGTTGTGTGGTCTAGGGCATCGTTTGGGCCCACTGTCCACGATGGACGTCAAGCGCAATGAGATGGATATTATTATATAATTTTGGAAACTAGTGGCCCACTAACGAGCGGTCTAGAGCTTGTTCGAGTAATTGGGGCATTTCTGAAATGAATTGCATAGGGAGATTTTTTTATGCATAATGTTTATGGTCTAGATTATTTAAGTTCATAGTGTGGCCTATTCGCAATTATCAAAAATGATGATTCGGTCATAATCACTCTAAACCATTGGTTCTATGCTAAGCAGATAATTAGGACCTAGTTTGCTAGTTTAAATCCAGCCCATAGTTGGCCGGCTTTGGGTAGTTCTTTAATTTGGTTACGATTGTCTTAATTAGTCAGTGATAGGTCGGTTAGATTTGGGCCCTAGATCAACAATTCACGAGGCTAGACTTAAGGTTTAAGTGATCAGGAGGATTTGTTGGCTTCATGTGGTTGGTTAATCAAATTTATGTGGTTTTTTATCAGTACCACCCACGTATAGGCTCACTTTGAGCATCCAAGGTCAGTAAATGACGACGTCGGCTAGTTATATATAATTTTTTTTAAAGGATTTCTGGCAATCTAAAATAGGGAAAAGTCAGGATGTTATAGTTCTCCAAAGCAATCTAAGAAGCGATTAGGGTTAGAGGAGTAGAGCAAGGGGTGCAACAACTTCGAAGGAGTTCTCTTTTATTTTCTAGTTAGTTTTTCATGTTTTTTTTATCGGAGTTTTAGCTTAATCATGTTTGTCTAATCTCTTAGCTAGAGCTAAGAGGTGAAGCTTGTAGTTTGTTTTAATATATTTCTTACTTTGATTCATGTTCATGATCTTCGTGTTGAATATTTCATAGTTATGGTTTGAATTTAAAAAGTATTTTTTATTATTAGTTTAATCTATCATTGACTCCAGGCATGGTGGATGCTTAGGAACTTCTATGAATCTTTCTTTCTTTTTTGTGATTGTTTGATCTATAGAATTCCTTGATTTACCATTGACTATGAACATGGTAGATGCTTTGAACTCTCTACAATCAATTCAATAAGATGGTTATATGTGGAACTAATACTATGAATATTCAAAATTTGTTTTGGAATAGTTTATGATGTTTTAGCCGCTTTATCACCCAACTGGATAGATTAGGACTTCAATTTCGATTGAAGTATTGAGTGAATCAAGTAAAGATGCATTAAGATGACTATAAGTGGATCATTTGCACTTTAGTGTTTCTTTTATTGATATTTCAATACACGACAATGTCTTTCAATTATAGTTTTAAGTTTAGTTTCTAGTTCTAATTCTTAATTAGTTTAGAAAATTTACACATATTCAGTCCATGTAGGTACACCCTCAGTCTCACCAAGATTACCACTACATCGCAGCCTTGCACTTGGGTTACAAGTGAACAATTTTTTGCGCCATTACCGGGGATTACAATGTGATGTATTTTTCTGAATTATTCAAGTTTTAGAATTAGTTAGGATTAGAACTAACTTTTTGTCTGTTTTTCTTACATTTCCTAAATTTGTTTTAAGTACTAGCTTTCTTTCCTATTTTGTAGCATCTAACTTAGTGGTTCTTCTTTGGTAACATCATCTAACTTTTCTTTGTTTCTTAATTACTACTTTCTGAATTTCTATTTCTATTCTAGGATTTGGTAGTTTTTAGAACTTAGAGGTTGTGAGTGTTTCATGCTAATGGGTTCCTGACAACACTCAACGTCTCTTGAGTGAAGGAGGACTAGTTGAAGGATTGGATATCCATCACCAGATTAGAGACCACTTAATATCCTCTAAGTCAATCGAGTTGATGGCTGCAAATCAACCTCACCATCCAGTTGAGGAAGTTGAAGATGAGAATAAGGTGCATCATGCTCCCCTGCCTCGAACTCTATGATATTATTTACAACCGGTGATGACAAGAAGTTGCATGGTGTTTTTACTTAATGCAGGAAACGTTAATTTCAAATATGGAGTGATACAACTCCTTAAATTTCATGGAGTAGTCTCCAGAAGTCCACACTTGCATATATAAAAATTCGATGAGATAGTTGTTACATTGTACTTTCTAAAGATGTCTGAAGACATGTTCACAACCCCAAGTGTAGGGCTGCGATATAGTAATAACTCAGTGAAAATGAGGTCGAATCCACATGGACTAAACTTGTATGCATTCCGAAAAATAATTGAAACTAGAACTAGTATCAGAACTAAACTAAAATCTGGAATAGTTGAGAATAATTGTGAATAAAGTATTAATCAAAAGAGGAACTAAAACACTAAGGATCCACTTACAACTATTAAGATGTTACCTCACTTGATTCAATAAACACAACTGGAATCGAAGTCCTATCCTATCCAGTTGGAAGATGGAATAGTTAAAACAATCTTGAATTTTTCATTGAATTAGTTCCCACATGAAGAACCATTGTCATGATCAGAATGGAATTCAACCATCTACCATGCCCAGGAGACAATGGTGAATCACGAATTTTACAGATCTCACAACTTAAAACATGTAAGAAGATATTCAAAGCTCTCACAACATCTACTGTAATTGGGGTTACAATAAATCATAGAAAACTAAAAATATTCATTTAATCAAACTAGAAATCAATGAAGTTCAACATAAACTTGAATCGACGTAAGATAAACATCTAAACAAATTACAAACTTCATCTCCTAGCTCTAGCTAAGAGGTTTAGTTAACCATAGACATGATTAAGACTAAAACTCTTAAACAAAACATTAAAAATAAATTAAGGAAGAAGAAAAACTCTTTGGGAGACTGCTCCACCCTTTTGCTCTACTCCTTGAACCCTAAGGAACATCAACTTCATGTTAAGGCATTCCCTAGTTTCATTAATTAAGTATAATAGTACAGTAGTGATCTTTATTACCAAAATCTGATTAACTGTCTATTTTCTGAACCTTCCTATATAAATGAATTGGATGTTTTTACTTTAATAAATAATTTAATTTTGCTTTAACATGTCCCTTTTCTATAATTTTTATGATATTCCTGCTCATATTCATGTTTAGAACTCTTTGAAGAACCCAAATATATAGGCTTTGTTCGGCTGACTTGGAAACCGCCTCAAATTTACGCACTTCACGTAATGCGTTCAATGTCATTTAACGGCTTTTGATGGCATCGAAGGTCAAATCTTAGTTCGAATCGAATTCAGAAGTCGTTCCCTTTCGCACTGCGTAATCTGCAATGCCATCGAACATACCCTCAATGTCATCAAAGAGATATTCGATGCCATCGAAAGGAGTTCAATTAATCGAAAAAGTGTCCAGAATGTTCCAGTGAATTTCTTTAACATTTTCGAAAAATCTTGATGTTATCGAACTACCTTCGATGTCATCGAATAGGTCTTCGATCAATTGAACGGGTCTTCAGTGTCATCAAGAAATGCGCCCAATTAGTCCAACAAGAAAACTTGATTTTCATGTAATTCTCGATGCAATTGAACTGTTTTCGATGTCATTGAACACTCACTTTGATGTCATCGAAGGGTGTTTGATGTCATTGATGGTGAAGTTTAGTTTTTCTAAATTTTTGCACTTTGCACTTTCGACTTCCTTCTCCACTTGGTTTCCTTGAATCTTGAGGCCTTGAAATCTTCAATCTTGGTTTCCTAAGATCCATCCCTTGCCTTGGTGATTTTTGAGCATCAAATCCATGATTTTAACATTCTTTTCAATCCAAGCTCTCTAACTCACCTTGTAATACAAACATGTATAAAATATTCCATTAAGCATTATTATGTTCATTAAACTAAGATATAAATAGGAGGAAATATGCAATGTTTGACACTTAACACACTCCTCAACCAGCATTTTGCTAAGGAGGATGCTAGAACTTTTGCGCAATCAAGTAAGAATGAGTAAACTCAAGATGAGAAAAGCGATGAGAAAGTGAAAATTTGAAAAACTAGAGCCAAATCTCATGGATAAATGGTCAAGTTAAGTCTTCCAACATCAATGACCAAGAGAATAAGTTTGTATATTTAATTTCTAATGTGCTCGGTGAATCGCAACTTATCCTCCATAGAAAACAACTATTATTTTATAATTTTAGCCATGTTCATCACTTCAAGGCAAAATAGATTACTCAAGCATTGATTCCGAATTTATCCCCTTTTTCTTCTTTTCCAGTTTTTAATTTTATCTCGACGACCTTTTTAACATTCTTTTACTCTTCTTTTTAAACAGTCTTTTCAAGTGAGAGTTTCTTTATAGTACATGGTCTTTTTGTCAAATTATTATTTTTTAACCGGTTTCTTTCATCTTTTAAGGTAAATAAAATTCTCCAACTTGATCCTTAATACATATTAGTAATTTACATGCTGAGATTAGAAGTTCTAGCATCCTCCTTAGAAAATATGTCAAGAGTGAATTGTGAATCAAAAAAGTGATATTCAACCATCCTTTTAGCCAGTCAATTGGAAGAATTTATTAGTAGTTTACTTATTTGATCAAACTCCAACTATTCAAAGTTTAATTCTCTTATCTTATCATCATACTCAAAACATTCTTAATTACACTAAGAAAATAATAATTAGTTTACCTAATCCACACCCCCAACTTAAAATCTACATTGTCCTCAATGTAAAAGATATAAGCATGTAATGTGCATGAGACAACGAAAAGAAAGTAGAAGTGATGGGAATGTAGTACCTGAAGAAGGAGAATTGAAGTTTTTTTAAAGTTCTCAACATGTAAATAGGTTAGTAGGAACACTAAACAAACTGAAATTAAACTATCTTAATCCTAAATCTTATGAAAGCAACAAACCTAACTACACCTCCATCAGACTAAGAGGCCAATCCTGGTACACAAGATCAATCGGAGGCATGGACATGTCCTTTAAATCAAACTTCTCGACAAATGGCTTTAATCGATGTTCGTTTACTTTGAAAACATTGAAATTCATCAGATTCTTCATCTCGATGGCCATGAGGAAAGACATTAGTAACAATGAAAGGGTTGGTCCAACAACAACGAAGCTTACCCGAAAAAAGATGTAATTGAGAATTGTACATAAGGACTTTTTCACTTGTTGTTAATGATTTTCGAAGAATGTTCCGGTCGTGGAATGCCTTCATCCTGTCCTTGTAAATTCTCAAATGCTCATAAGCGTCATTCCGAATTTCTTCAAGTTCATTAAATTGAAGCTTGCGCAGCAAACCGGCATTGTCTAAATTAAAGTTTTAATTTTTAATTGGCCAGTAGGCTCTATGGGCCACAATTTGAAGAATTGCCCCAAACTGATGTAATGCCTCTACCGTCTAACCTCAAGGCACAAAATCTTCACCTAAAACCTTTGCCATCTGATTTGAAAATGTCTATTTAGGTCAAGATGAGACATACCCAGTGGTAATTTCTTCCCACCTTGAGCAAGAACAAGAGAGTATGCTCATCTCTACTCTTATTGAGCATAAGGGAGCCCTTAGATGGTCGATTGTGGACCTCAAGGGATTGATCCTTCAATTTGTACTCAACGCATTTATTTAGAGGATAATGCGAAGAACTCCTGGCAACCACAACGTAGATTAAATCCAAACATGAAGTGGTTAAAGCTGAGTTTCTTATTCTATTAGATGTGGGTATCATATACCCTATATCAGATAGCCAATAGGTGAGTCCAACTCAGGTGGTTCCTAAGAAGTTCGGAATCACCATAGTAGTTAATGTCAATAAAGAACTCATGTTAACTAGAGTTACTACTTGTTGGAAAATTTGCATTGACTACAGGAAGTTAAATACCGTCACTAGGAAAGACCACTTTCCTCTATCATTCATTGATCAAATCTTGGAAAGGCGAGCTGGTCACCCATACTATTACTTCCTTGACAGGTTTCGGGCTACAACCGGATAGAGATAGCCCTTGAAGATCAGGAAAAGACCACATTTACATGTCCCTTTGGCACATTTGCTTACCAAAGGATGCCATTTGAACTGTGTAATGCCCCTGTCACTTTTCAGCGACGCATGTTGAGTATTTTTTCTAACATGTTGGGGCGATATCTAGAGGTATTCATGGATGACTTCTGTCTTTGGTCCATCCTTCAGTAATTGTTTAGAAAATCGAAAATGTGTGTTGAAGTGATGTGAAGAAAAGAATTTGGTTACTCAATTAAGAGAAGTGTCATTTCATGGTTCGTAAGGGAATTGTTCTTGGATGTATCATCTCGTCCAAGGGAATTGAGGTAGATAAAGCTAAAATTGATCTTATCTCTACCCTACCTTCACCCAAGAACATATGAGACGTGCGATCCTTCTTAAGACACGCTGGGTTTTATAGAAGATTCATAAAGGACTTTAGTCACATCTCTCGTCCTTTATGTAATCTACTTCAAAAGGATGTTCCATATGAGTGGACTAAGCAATGCCAAGAAGCTTTTACTAAGCTCAAGGGCATGTTGACTACCGCACCTATTATGCAGCCACCCGATTGGAATATTCCTTTTGAACTTATGTATGATGCGTCTGACTATGCTCTTGGGGTGGTATTAGGCCAAAGAAAAAAAAGAAGAAGCCCTACGTTATTTATTATGTAAGTAAGACTTTAAATTCGGCCCAAGTGAATTACTCTACCACAGAAAAGGAACTCTTGGCCTTGATATTCGCTTTGGACAAATGTAGATTTTACTTGATTGGATCTAAGATCATCATCTACACCAATCATACGGCACTCAAGTACCTTCTTTCTAAGAATGATGCTAAGCCCCACCTGATAAGATGGATCCTCTTACTCTAGGAATTTGATTTGAAAATAAAAGATTAGAAAGGAGTAGAAAACGTAGTGGTTGACCATCTTTTGAGACTTAACCTCCCTAATTCACTTGAGATGACACCTATAAACGACATGTTCCCTGACGAACAATTTAAAGTCTCTTACTCACCTTGGTTTGCTAATATTGCTAATTATCTTACCACAGGTTTCATGCCGATACATTGGACTGCGCAAGATAAGAAGAAAATTTTCACCAAGGTACACAAATTCTTCTAGGATGATTCATATTTATTTAAATATTGCCCGAACCAAATTTTAAGGAGATGTGTGCCAGACAATGAACACCAAAGTATCATCTCTTTCTGTTACACTCAGGCCTGTGGTGGTCACTTTTCTGCTAAAAAGACCATGAATAAAATTCTGCAGTATGGCTTTTACTAGCCCACTATGTTCAAGGACACTCATGAGTTTTGCAAAGCTTGTGAGCATTGTCCTATTGAAATATGATGCCTTTGAACTCCATTATGATCATTGAAGCATTTAATTGTTGGGGCATCGATTTCATGGGACCATTCCCTCAATCTTTTAGGAATGTATACATTTTGCTAGCTGTAGACTATGTCACTAAATAGGTCAAAGCAATCCCGTGCCGGAATAATTGCCATCAGACGGTCATTAAGTTTTTAAAAGAGAGCATCCTTTCCTAGTTTGGAACGCCTTGGGCCATCATTAGTGACGGAGGCTCACATTTCTTTAATAGCCATTTATAAATTTAATGAAGAAATATGGCATCTCTTATAAGGTGAGCACTTCATTCCACCCACAGACAAGTGGGCAAGCTGAGATTTTCAACTGGGAGATTAAACATATCTTGGAAAAAATGGTTAACCCTGACCGCAAGGATTGGTCAATCCGCTTGAATGATGCTTATGGGCTTACCGTACTGCATTTAAGAGTACCATTGGAATGTCTCCTTTTGGACTCGTTTATGGGAAAGCTTGCCACTTACCTGTGGAGCTGGAACATAAAGCCTACTAGTCTATTTAAAATTTGAACTTCAATTTAGACAATGCTGGCCCGTTGCACAAACTTAGTCAAATGAACTTGAAGAAATCTAGAATGACGCGTACGAGAACTCTAGAATTTATAAGGACAGGATGAAGATGTTCCATGATAAGAACATCCTTCAGAAAACATTCTTGACTGGCCAAAAGTTTTTTTTGTACAATTCTCGGTTACATCTTTTCTGAGTAAACTCCGATCTCTTTGGACTGGCCCTTTCAAAGTTACTAATGTTTATCCTCATGGGCCATCGAGATAGAGAATCCGAACAATGACAATGCTTTTAAAGTAAATGAACATCAGTTGAAGCCATTTATTGAGAAATTAGATTCAGAGGATGTACATACCTCTGATTGATCCTGTGTACCGGGATTAATCACCGAGTCTGATGGAGGTATAGTTAGGTTTATCGCTTTCATATGATTTAGGACGAGGATAGTTTGCTTTCCGCTGTTTAGGGTAGTTTGCTTATACTTTATTGGGTTTTGTTTTGTGCTAAATCATTTTATCTCATTTTATACTAAGATCTGTGAAAAAGCTTCAAATTTCCTTCCTCCAGGTACTGTCTTTCTATCACTATTCCCTTTCTTTTCGTTGCCTCATATGCATTACATGCTTATTTCTTTTACATTGAGGACAATATAGATTTTAGGTTGGGGATGGGGGATTAGGTAAACTAATAAGTGTTTTCTCAGTTTTGACCAAAACTTTTTAAAAATTTTCAATGTTTCAAGTTGGAATCTCTTTGGAAACAAAAGTTTGTGTACTTAAGAATGCTTTGAGTGGGATAATAAGATGAAGATTGGATCTTGAATTGTTGGAGTTTGATCACATGAGCAAACCATCACCTAAGATTCTTGAATGATTAAGAGGAATCTTGTATATCATGTTAATTTAAATCACAAAATATGTTCAAGTTACTTCCTTGGGATGTGCTAGGATTGCTAATGGTTAGTATGTGAATCATTGATAAATGTTGAGAATTGAGCCTGAAGAATTTTATCTATCTTAAAAGATGAACAACTAGTTGAAAAATAGGAGATCGACAAAAAGGCCATGAAAAGAATGAAAAATGATAACATCTCTGAGGAGAATGAAAAAGGTCTTTGAGAAGGATGAGTTGTTAGAAAAAGAATGAATAAGAGTAGCCATCGATATAAAATCAAGAAATGGAAAAAAGAAGAAAAATGGAGATGTATTTGAAATCAGTACTTGATTTTTTGACTAATTTTGATATGATGAACATGGCTAACATTATGAAATAATAGTATTTCTATGGGAAGTAAGTTAACATTCATTGGAAAAATTTGGAATATGAACTCATGCTCTGAGTTAAATGATAAAAAACTTATTTGATTGATTGCTTATGTGATTCGACTCTAGGTTTTCAAAATACCACTTTCATATCTTGAGTCTACTCATTCATACTTGATTACACAAAAGATTGTTTTCTGAAAAAGGTTTGAACATTGAGTATTGAAGTTCATTTTTCACATACTTTGTTCGGGACTAGCAAAATGTTGGTTGGGGATTGTGTTAAGGGTCAAATATTGCATATTATCCTCCATATATTACTTGGTTTTATGAATATGTTAATGTTTAATATTCTATTTTAATCATGTTTGTGTTGCAAGGTGAATTTAAGAGCTTAGATTGGAAAAGATGCTAAAAGCATGGATTTAGTGCTCAAGAATCACCAAGGCAAAGGAGGGACCTTAGAGACCAAGAACGAAGAATTCTCATGCCAAAGATCTTAGGAAACCAAGTACAAAAGATGGAGAAAAGATTGACAAAAGCACAAGTTAAATAGCAAAAAAATAGCCAATTTCGGTGCCACTGAAATTGCACAAAAGAGTCCAGTAAGAAAATAACTTAATTGGGGGTTACCTAAGCTTAATTCGGTGCCACCGAAGCCAATTTTGGTAGTAAGTTTGGTGGCACATTTTACTACCTAAGTACTCTGCACATATAATTTCATATGCAGATACGATTTCGGTGCCATTGAACCAACTTCGGTGCCACCAAAATCGCGCAGAATTGTAACGTAGGGCCAACGTGGATTGCGTAAATTGAGGCCCTTCGCAAGAAGTTTTCAAAAATTCCAAGTCAGTGCATAAGAGGGGGATTCCCAACTATAAATAGGAGTCCCTAGGACGTTCCTAGGCATCATCTAGGGTTTAAAGACTGGAGCAAAGGCATGGAGAGCCGCTTTCAAGAGTCTTTCTTCTTCTTTCTTAGTTGTTTTTATGCTTTTCTTAAGAGATTTTAGTTCAATCATGTCTATCGTTGGCTAAACCTCTTAGCTAGTGCTAAGAGGTGAAGCTTGAAGCATGTTTGAAATGTTTACTTTGCTTTGATTCATGTTTGCTTGAATTTCATTGAATTATAGTTGATTCTAAGGAATATTTTCATTTTTTAATAGTTTGTTGTGACTCAAATTAAAATAAGTCTACAATAGCTTTAAATATCTTCTTTTCTATTTGAGATTTTGGATTTGGTAAATCACGTTGTTTGCCATCGTCTCCTAGGCTTGGTTGGGTGATGGAATCCCTTCCAATTCACCACAATTCTCCTCCATTGAGGCTAGATTAATGAGAAGTTAAGAGATTTGACCATCTCTTCTTTCAAGTAGATAGGATAGGACTTTGATTCTAGTTGGATCTCTTGAATTAAGCAAGGTAGCATCTCAATTGCTACAAGTGGTCCTTAGCACCCTAGTTCCCACCTTTACATTTATAAAGTTTCAATTGCATTCTTCACAATTACTCTTCAAACTTCTTCAAATTTAGATTTACATCTTCTTCTATCTCTATTTCTAATTACTTTAAAAAATGTACGAGATTAGTCCCTATGGATTCGACCTCGATCCCACCGAGATTATTACTACATCGCGACCCTACACTTGGGGTTATGAACAACGGGTCATCGCAGAAGAAGTTCCTAACCTTAGTTTCAAAATGCTTCCTATCTTATGACTTCCAATGATATGGCATTTTTCCTGTTACAAGATGGTTCACTATATCCGCATACCAAGGCAATTTAGAGATCGCAAATAATTGTTCATTAGGGAAAGTATCCTGGATATGCATCTCCTTAGTGGAATCATCTAGCACCAATCTGGATAGGTGATCGGCCACTACATTCTCTACTCTTTTATTATCTTTTATCTCTAAGTCAAATTCCTAGAGTAAGAGTCTCAAAAGTCTTGGCATTGCATCCTTCTTAGATAGAAAATATTTTAAAGCCGAGTGGTTCGTGAAAATGACTACTTTAGATCCCAGCAAGTAGGACCTAAACTTATCCAAAGCAAAAACTACAGTAAGTAACTCCTTTTCAGTTGTTGAGTAGTTCACTTGGGTCGAGTTTAGAGTTCTACTCATATAATGAATAACGTATGGCCATTTATCTTTCCTTTGGCCCAAAACTGCCCCTATGGCATAATCACTTACATAACACATTAGTTCAAAAGGAAGTGTCTAATCTGGTGGACGCATGATAGGAGCAGTGGTAAGGGATGATTTAATTTTATTAAAGGTACTTGCACACGTATTTGTCCACTTAAATGGGATATCCTTCTGGAGAAGATTTGTTAAGGGTCTAGTAATGGCACTAAGGTCCTTGATGAATCTTCTATAGAAATCGGCATGCCCTACAAGTGATCTAATATCTCTAACCTTTTGGGGAATAGGTAGATTAGTAATAATGTCCAGTTTTGAGCGATCTACCTCAATTCCAATTTTGAAGATAACATGGTCCAAAACAATTCCCTTTTGAACCATGAAATGGCACTTCTCCCAATTTAAGATAATGTGCTTCTCTTCACACCTAGATAAGATAAGAGATAAATTGTTGATGCATTCCTCAAAACTACTCCCAAATATAGAGAAATCATCCATGAAAACCTCAAGAAACTTTCCAACCATATTTGAAAAAATACTTAACATACACCATTGGAAAGTTTCTGGGGCGTCGCATAATTCAAATGGCATTTGTTTAAAAGAAAATATTCTAAATGGACAAGTGAACGTGGTTTTCTCTTGGTCTTTCAGGGCTATCTCCATTTGGTTATATCCGGCATATCCAACAAGGAAGCTATAGAAGGAGTGACCTGCTACCCTCTCTAAAACTTGATCAATGAATTATAGAGGGAAATGGTCCTTCTTTATGACCGTATTCAATTTTTTATAGTCAATACAAACACGCCAACCAGTGGTGACACGTTTTGGTATGAGTTCATTATTAGAATTTTGCATGATAGCTATCCCGGATTTCTTTGGAACTACTTAGGTTGGACTCACCCAAACACTATCGGATATTGGGTAGATAATTCTCACATCTAACAATTTGATCACCTCATTTTTTACAACTTTCATCATGTTTAGATTAAGATGCCTATGAGGTTGTCTACTTAGTTTGCCGTCCTCATCAAGGTGGATCCAATGGGTGCATATGGAAGGGCTTATACCCTTAATGTCAAAAATGGTCTAGCCCAAGGCTCCTTTGTGGTCCCTTAGAACATTCAACAATTTAATCTCTTGATCCTTGTCTAAAAATGAAGAGATCACCATAAGATAAGTTTCATTTTCACCCAAGTATACATACTTAAGCTTATTTGGTAGTGGTTTTAGATCAAGCTTTGGAGCATTAGTTGGTGATGGCAGAAGTCGCATGTCCTCGATAGACAAGATTTGAGTGATGGTCTCCATCTGTATATACCAATGTTGTAACACCCCGTACTTTCCAGTACTTGAGTGTTACCGTATAACCTAATTTAACAGAATGCAAGTCTAGCTTAAGCAAACGTTCACGTGCATCCTGGTTTAATTTCGACTATTGAAAGTAATCCCAACTCATATATAAAGCTGTCCATCCAGCGGTTTCTAAGACGGATCGTCATACCACCAGAGAAATCTACCTTTAGGATTTCAATTACCTTGATGGGCAAACCAAACCGTCTAACAGTCTACGATCTCTGGCCAATTCTACTAATTAAACCCATGGAGCTTCCTAGACAGTAGGGATATTAGGAAATGCCATCTGTGCGACTCAAATTGCCAAGTCCATTGTCCATCAGCTTTAAGATTAAGTTGGAGTAAACGCGACTGATATTTATAAGCCTTAAGTCCCACAAATAATCACAGTGCAAATAGCCCTTGGGCCTTTAGAACCCTTTTGATAGGTGATGACTAAATCTAGAAGAAATCCAACCGTTGGATTAGCATGAATCATTAGTTGTCTGTGAGATCACAAGCATGGTCCACGTACAAATTAAAACAATATAATCTTTCTGATCAAAGCTGTATAGGGGCTGAGTGAGTATATAAATGGTGCTGATCGAGACGAGACCCACATAAACAACTTAAAAATAAAATAAAATAATAGTAATAATGATAATAACAATATTAAAAGCATTGTAATTAACTATAATCTGTATTAGGCCATTTGATCCACAATCCAGCCACAAATTTCTAGTTAGGTGACCCCTAGTACCGTTTTAACCGCCGGTATTCGAACTCAGAATGATCTGACTACAGATCAACTGGGATCCATAAGTAAAACCAAAAATCACTCGGCACAGCCACCAAAGCTTTGGATCCACCTCATCTTTGACCACGCATCTTAGGATGACTCATATAGTCAAATAGGCAGGGTGGATTTCACAAATCATTAGTGTGGGACCCACTACATGACTATGATATAAATAAATATGCATATGTATATACACACACACACACATGTAATAATAATGAAAATTAAAATTAATATGATTAGTGGATAATAACGAGTATTGATCATATAAATGACCCATTAGGATACTCTGACCATTGATGGTCAGATTGGAACTGATCCAACCGTCAGATTGGTGAGAAATCCATAAATAGGGCCCAAATCAAGTTGTGGGTCCCACCTAGGCATCCTATCTGCCTTATCTTTGATCAAGGGCCCTTCTTGGGAACCCCCAAATAGAATGGACAGAGTGGATGTCACCAGAGTATCATGGTGGGCCCCACCTCAGTGTAAGTGCACAACAGGGATGTGCACTCGCTGTTCACCAATTCGGGTAGCCTGGTCAAAGCGGGTTGACCCACACCTTCTTTAGAAAGAGAGAATCTCCATCTCTCCTTGTTTACGCTAGCGAATGGACTGACATCCGTTTTGTTGATCGGTGGTCCACTATCTGGCCCCATTGGGATGATCCAAACTGTCCATCAGCTTCAGAGTATGGGGCTGACCAAAACCTGACTGCTACAACACATTTTCCTATACATGCGGACACACGATTCTCGATGCGAGGAGAGCCTACAAACACACCGTTTTTGAAAATGGAAAATGCTTCAATGCCAGCTTGACAATCCGCGTGCATAGAAATCCTTTGATCTTGTCCCTTCATTTGCAAGCAATCTCAGCCGTTTATACTTTGTCGTTAGGTCTTTGAAAGGAAAACAAAAAGAAAATTCAAAAACCTAGCCGTTCTTCCTCCCTTCGAACCCACCGACCTAACCTCCTCAAAGCTTCAATGAAGCTTGTCTACAAGCTTCCTAGGGCCCTCCCGAACCATTTGCAAGAGATAGATTGGAGGAGGAAGCCTCTGCTCGAGATCCGCCATTAATGGCCATCACCATCTTCATCAAGAAGAAACAGCTGTTGAGGTTACGACTGGTCCCTCTTGGACATCTTTGGAGAAGAAAGGGAAAGAAATAAAGAACAAGAAAGAGAGAAGTAAGAAGGAAAGATCGAAAGGGAGCAAAGAAAAGTAGAGAGAGTAGGGGTTGTTGCATCGTAACCGCACTACACTGATTCGACCGAGATCGGTTTGGGTTGGTGTTCTCGCTGACTAGGGTTGAAAGAAGAGGGGTAGAAGAAGAAAAGAGAATATAAGAGACAGAAAGAGAGAGGTGGTGCGTGTTGCACTAACTCGACCAGGCCGAGTTCGGCCCGAGTTGGGTCCGGGTTAGACCAGGGACCTTGCTGGTGTGCTGGTCCAAGTCGGGTCTGTTTCGGGCCATGCTAAGAAGCCAGCAAAGGAAAAAGAAGGAAGAAATGGAAGAAGAAAGAAAGAAGAAGATAGGATAGAAAGGGAGTTGAGTCGGGTTTGGTTGCTGCTGAGTCAACTGGACTTGACTCGGTTTGAGTCACAGCTCGAACCAGTTAGTCTTCTTGCTAGAGTTTTCCAGTAGTAAGAGAAGAAGGAAGAAAAGACAAAGAAAAGGGAAAGGAAGGAGAAGAAGAAAGAGAGAGAAGGAGAGAAGAGTTGAGCCGAGTCAACTCGGATGCCGAGCTGAGTTGATTTAAGTTGAATCAACTATAGGTGCGCTTTCTCTCAAACATTGCATTGGAATTCTAATTAGAACATTAGTAGATTATTTATGCTATAACTAGCTATTATAAACAAAGATTGTATTTACCAAATAGAAGTAGTTTAATTATCACTCTAAAAGATCATCATTAATAGTAGATCTTAGTATTTGTTTATTATCTTTAGTATTACTAGGAAATTTGTAATTATATAGCATGATTAACTATTAGAAGACTATTCATGCTTATATTAGTTATTATAAATAAATAATTTTTTTCATAATTATTAAATATTAGCATTTTATTTATCATGCTTAAATATTATCATTGATAGTAGATTGTACAATTTGATATCATCATAATGATTATCATTGCTGTGATAGCTAGTAGTAATTGTAACATTGATGTTAATAAATATTTTATAACTATTAAATTAACATTATAATTAATTACACACCACTAGGGTTCAACCTTAAAAATCTAGTCTAAACCTAAACTCTAGGATAAAACCCTAGAACTAAGTAACCTAAACTCTAGGTCAATAACCTAAACCTACATAGTGAGTGAGATTTGGATCTAATTGTTAAAAACTCATAATTCATAGTAAACCATAGTATTTATTATCATGACTAGATTCATTATGGATAGTTAGGGCTATTACCATTAGGAAACATTATCGTTTTCCTTATGGGATTAGTATAATTCTTGTTAAATTGTTAGTATTGGTCCTTATCATATTGTTGTTAGTAAAAATTTTAGTATTACTATTTGTATTATTTAATAGATTATTAGTCATTATAGGAATATTGGAGAATGTCGATACATTTAAATATTAACTTATGAGCCATCATTATTGATATTGATGGATTAATAACCCTATTATGAATATTATTTGATCCATTGTACAACAACAACAACAACAACAACAACAACAACAACAACAATAATAATAATAATAATAATAACTTAGGATTCAAATCTTAGAATCTAAGTTTAAGACTAAAACCTAAGATGAAAATTCTAATTTTACATTAAAAACCCTAAAGATAAATAACTCAAGCCCTAGGCTATGACCTTAAACCTAGGTAGTGCATAGAAATTGGATCTAATTGTATAAGTTCATGATTTGTGGTAGGATTTGACTTTAAGGGCACACACATTCCATAGAAACACTAGTAGCGATTCGATCAGCAGGTGATGATTTCTTCCTCTTGAGCTTTCCATTTACCCATTAATTTAAGTAATAGTTTTTATTTTAATTTCGATTGATAATTGATATCTGTATTTTATAATCACATGTGTTAATTGTTTGAATTGAATTATTATATTACATGCTTAATATTTATCCTGCATATTTATTTCATGCTTGTGGATTACTTGTGGATTGTTTCTGGAATTTAAACCGGTACATCAGTGGAAAACTCCCACTTATAAATGTACACCCATACTTAGGATGTAACTTGATGGAATGTGATTGCAATGGACCTTCGACTTAGTGGCTATTGAATGGTGGTTTGAATTGAATATTGAGGTGGGCTTACCATCCAGGGGTTGATGTGTCTCAGTGGTTTTTAAGGATGGTCTTTTATCACATGGATTTGATATTGGCCCTATGTGGCTTAGTTTTATTAATTGTCCTATGTGGCTTAGTTTTGATATTCGCCCTAGGTGGTTTATTTTGGTATTTTCATATATGGGTTCGATGTTTTATATTGTGCAACCATGCGATGGTAAGCCCCATATACTGAAATATAATTGGCCAGTAGTCGACGGGTTTCCATTAAACATCCTAAGGTGGTAGTCTCATGAGCCGGGGATGGTGGTATGGGACCTATGCCCGAGCTGTCAGCCTACGCTGGGTTATGAACCCCTCGTAGTGACCTTGAGCTTATTTAAACTAGTTGATTGTAATTGGACTAATAATGACTTGACTAATCATGCATACATGGCATAGACCATCATCTGTCAATTTAAATATGTGATGTACGATAGGTAGTCAATATGCAATACGTGATGTGCTTCGCTATTGGCCAGCCTTTGCATGGGTGACGAGCCCAACTTCTGAACGGATGAGCACTCCCTGGTCGATGATGCATTCACGCATCCATACATCTAATAAGATTACATCATGTATTGTTTTGTATGCCTTGTTATGTTTTTATAATTATACTTACCTAATGCGGCAGTGTGTAATCTTGAGGGGAATTCACATTGAATTGGTCACTCATCCATCAAATATATAACCGTACAGGTAGCACAGGTGGCTGAAGTGATTTTCAGGTTTAGACTAATGAGGAGCCGGGTGCAAGTGCCAAAGATGCACGGCTGTATTGTTACAAGAAGCTACATGACTTTGCGGCTTATGTTTAAATGCGTTTAAATATTTCTCATGTATCGAATCACGTAAATCTTGCATTTGTTAATTTCAGAGACATTAGTTTGTATAAGTCATTATGGGAAATCTCTTGTGTATTCTAAATGAAAACGTAAATTTCTCTTTATGTTGATTTGTCCATTCTATGCTAAATTGCTAACTCTGAAAGAAAAAGAAAGAAAAAGAAAAAAAATATATACTCGAATTTGACCATCCTTTAAGGTTAACACTCAAGTTTTTAGGAAATGAGCCATATACTCGGGTCCTGAAAACACGGGGCATTACAAATGTCCTGGGTGGTAGTGCTCTCATTATCATCACAAATTTCAACAAGTACTTTTTCTAAATTAGAATTTTTCAAGTCCCCAAAGACTTTAATCAATTCCTTAGATAGGCTAGGTTCCAATTCCTCTTCCTTTGTCAAGTAGTCCATAAAATTCAGTTCATGGATCTCATTATTGTCTATGGGCTACTTACATAGATTGAAAATATTTAGCTTTAAGGTCATGTTACTAAAAGATAACTTCATCGTTCCATTCCTACAATTGATGATTGCATTTAAAGTTGCTAGGAATGGGTGACCTGAAATAATGGGAACTTGAGCACTAACATTTATACATGGTTCAGTGCCTAGTACAATAAAATCCACGGGGAAGTAAAATTGCTCCACTTGGACTAACATATCCTTTAAAATTCCTTTAGTACCTTAATGGAGCGGTCAGTGAGTTGAAGTGTAATCGTGGTTGGTTTAAACTCGCCTAACCCCATTTATTGGTAAACCGAATAAGGTACTAAGTTGACACTTGCACCCAAATCTAACAAAGCATGCTCAATTTGAAAATTCCCAATAATACAAGGAATAGTGGGACTTCCTAAGTCTTTGTATTTAGGTTCGACCCTTTTCTGAATGATGGCGCTCGCTTTCTCAATAAGGAAAGCCTTCTTGTGCACGTTTAATTTTCCCTTCACAGTGCACAAGTCCTTGAGATATTTAACATATGATGGAATTTGTCTAATGACATCAAGCAGAGGAATAATGATAGTTACCTTTTAGAGCATATCCACTACCATAAAACTGGGCAAAGGCTATGAATAAAAGCCGTAACTAAAGACCTATTGCTACGGTTTTAATCCGTAGCACAACCGTAATCGTAGGTGCTGTAGCCATATGCTTGAAACCTATGGCTACAGATTTAATCCGTAGCCATATCTTACAATAGCTACAGATATAATTCGTAGCAATTATTTCTGTAGACAAAAGTACCTACAGCTATGGATAGTATTTGTAGTTAAAAGTAGTGCTGGATCCATAGCAATATGGTTGTAAGACCCATATCATTTCATTGTCCGTACCGTTTCGTAGGCTTCCGCGATCCTCCCGGTAGAATTCTGACAACCCTCGACCAGTATCTAACGTTTGCATGCGATCCTAAGCCGAGTCCTGCATACTAACGTCGGCTTGATTCGAAACTTATATCTTAGCGACCGCGCCGTCGCCGTGGTTCTAATGCCATGACTTGCGCACCGAACTGATACCCAGGTCAGAAGATGTGGGCCTACATTCATTTAAAAAAAATGCCGCATGTTGCGAATTAAGAGGAAATCTCTACAATGTGTCCCATCAATCAATCAATCACCCAAGTCAAGTACACACCATACCCTAAGTACAACAACTCATCCCTCCTTTTCCCTTAAGTCAACTCCCTCTCTCCCCTAACCATCCCTCTTTTTACAATTTTCAACCACAACCATACCTTCCCATTCCCTTCCTTACAACACCCATCCCTTTTTAAAATATCATTTCTCTTTTTCTCTCATTTCTCAAAAAACTCTCCTAAGCTCCAAACATCCAATCCCTCCCAAGCTTTCCCAAATCAACAAGTGTGGTCCACCCTCTCATCTCTCATCCCCACCATCAAGACTCCATCATCCACCGTTAAGCGTTGAGCATAGGTGCATAGAAGACTAATGGACTAAGGAGAAGGCATAGAGGTGGGTGATCCACTGTTAATTCTCATTTTTGGGGCCACATGTGGTAGGACCCATTTGAAGTATGTAATGTAAGAAAGGGAGGGCCTATAGTGGCGGGGTCCCTCCTCTCCATCACCGTCTCTCTCTCTCTCTCTCTCTCTCTCTCTCTCTCTTCCTCTCCCTGGAATGAAGTAGGTCCCACTGAATCATGTTAAATCCACTCCATCCATCAAACGGTGTGGCCCACCACATTTTAGGTGAAATCCACATCCACCGTCCATTGTGGGACGGTGGGAAGTTCCACATGCTGGACCAAATATATACAATATATTATATTTATATTATATTAATATTATAATATATATATATACATAAATGGTGGGCCACGTCCATGTGGGATCCACCATGATGCCTATGCTATTTTCACACCATCCAATGTCCAGGGACGCTGGACGTCGCTCCTCAGCAAAGTGTGAATTGTTAGTATGGTGTGCAGTGACATAGTGTGGCTAAGGGTGATGTATGGACCCCTCATGTAGGCCTCACCTTAATGTATGTGTCTAATCCACACCGTTCATTCCATTTCTCAGCTCATTTTAGGCATTGAGCTGAAAAATGAAGCCAATCTGATTATCTGGCTTGCCATAGCGTAGGAAACAGTAATTTTCACCGTTAAGATTCACTTTGACCCTTATACACACTGAAACATACCCAATACTGGGCTTATTAGACCCGTCACGAGCCAAGGAGCCCAGCTGACGGACTGGATTTCTTTGATGAGGGCCCCACCTAAGAAATTCTTCAGAAAAACTATATTCTTAAAAAAAATACATGACATGCAGCAGCAGTAGCTGCCAACATCCCTTAAACGCGCAAGAGAGTCCTGCCTTGCGTGGACGCTGAAGGCAGGGACCCACGGTCCCAGCCGTGGATCCCACCGTGATGTGTGTGAATATCACCACCATGCATTTGGAGGGCCACTTAAGGCAGTGGGTCCCCCTCCCAAAATCAGCCGCATGTGGAGCACGGGTGGCCCACACAACAAAAAACAGTGAGGACTAAACATCTGTCGTTGAAACCCTTTTGGGTCAGGGAGTTTTGAATCAAAATGATATTTGTTTTTCTCTTCATACGGCCTGCGTGACCTCATCCACAAGTTGGGTGGAAAATGAGCATTACGGTGGGCCTCGGGTCCGTATGACCTTATCAGCAGGTTGGGTGGAAAATAAACATCTCGGTGGGCCCCATGTCTGTGTGACCTTATCAACAGGCTAGGTGGAAAATAAACATTATGGTGGGCCCCATGTGGGACCCACTGATGTATGTTTTGTAATCCACACCTTCCATTAGTGTGGACTCCACCATGAGGTATGTACTTCATCTATGCCGTCCATCCCTATGAGACCCACCATGATGCATGTATTGCATCCAAACCATCCAACCATTTTTGAAATAAATTTTTATGGCTTAAGATTAAAAATAAGGTAGATCTAGGATCAGGTGGACCACATTATAGAAAACAGTGGGTTTCAACGTCCACCACTAAACCCTTAGGAATTCTGATGGTGGAAATCCTTATCGCCACTTATATTTAGGTGTGGCCTATTTGATATACATGTGGCCCATGCGTTGTGGCCCTCTTACCATATTTATGACCCATTGCTGAGGCCCACCTTGATTTGTATGAGGACCGTTGTTGAGGCCTGCCTTAATAGATATGAGGCCCACTGTGATGTATGCAAGGCCCATGTGATTGGGCCCAACTTGACGTATTTGTGGCCTACCTATTGAGGCCCACTTTGATATATATATATATAGGGCCCATGCTATGCGGTCCATTTGATGCATCTAAGGTCCATGGGTTGAGGCCCAATAGGATGTACATCAGGCCCATTACAATGTGTGATTCCACCATGGTTTATGTAATAATGTTCATGGCAGGTCGTGCCTTGGGAGCAATGATGGTTTGACGTCCACATTATAGGATGATGTTGGTTAAATGTCCGCATTGTCACTCTCCTTAGGGCTCATTGTTAGGCCCATACTTGTAGTGTGTAGGCCGTCTAGGCCCATCTTTACTATGAACAGAGCCCATCACCACATAACATGTTTAGTATAGATCCATGATTCATGATCATACGCATCATATGTATGCCTGATGTGAGGAGTGACTGATCATAGCATATGCCTTCGGGTAGATTGTTTATGGGCTCCCTGATAGGCGGAGTTGCCCTACATGAGAGCGCGGTACACGCAGGATTTTTGCATGTCTGGCAGAGTGATTCATGCACTTGCATTTGTGTGATTATGATTATTGTATGCCCTTGCGACACCAGGGCCATAGCCTCCACAGACACATCTTGGATGGCTAGATTGGATATCGAAAATACTGTTTCTAGTATCGGGCGCTATAGATGTCCCTGGGTAAAAATTCCTAAATTCGATGGTACCAGAGGATGACTCCAATGTCGAGACTGAGTGGATATATGAGCACACGAGAGCCAAATACCAGGAGGCCGTATCTCTCACTATTTCGTGGTCGGTTGGAAAGGGGTGTGGCCTTACTCACCCAAGAGTAGGGGGCATTACTAGGCTGTGTTTGACTAGCTTATGAATGGATCTGCTATCGATGTGCCGGATAGGTATTGACAGACTATTGGCCATGTGGATAGTGAGGTTTCTTACGCTCACTTGGATTGTGCATCTAAGAGAGCGGCAGTGCCATTTGGAGTGTACTAAACCCCAGCGATTATCCAGAATGAGAACTATACTGATATTTGATGAGCTGTATGAGGATTGGCATGCTTGAGCTGCATCTCGCATCCCATGGTCTTGACATGGCCGATAGCATTCATATCTTGTACCGCATAGCCTTGGTATGGCTGATTGCATTCATATACTCATCAGTATGTTTCCACATTACTCTAACCTTACATTCTGAGCACGTTCTTATTGTGCACACACTTACACTGCCCTCTAAGCTTTCTATAAGCTTATGCACAATGGATGCGTGCAGGTAACGCCAGGACGCGGCCATAGCATAGTAGCAGCAGGAGCATGCAGTCGAGCTTTTGGAGTTTCTGTTATTTGCATTATCTTATATTTCCCTTCAAACCCATTGAACTCAAAAGTTTTTTATCATAGTAAATTTTGTGATGATGTTCTTGTGGTTATTGTTTGTGAGTTATGCTTATGGTTATGTTTGTACAGAATCAAAATCATGTTTGAAATCCTCCTTATAAGATCCCAAGATCGAAACCTGGTGTATGGGTGCCGAGAGCCGAGAATGGGGTACTATAGAGGTTGTCAGAGCCGGATTCGGCGATCAGGAATTTTGTGAGCCCGATTTTCAATTTTAGGGCATAACAGAAGTTGGTATCAGAGCATAACTTGGGAATAACCGAGACAAAATCACATGTTTGCTATGAGTTTAGGACAATTAGGTTCCGAGTGCGTAACCTTCCGATTGAGTCCCCTAACGTGCCCTCGGGAGTTTTCAAGGATTGATAGGCGCCTTTGTTCTTTTTTATAGGACATGCCATGCAGGAGAGTGACTCGATCGACTCCTGCTCCACCACCTGAGGCTCCAGCTTTACCACCTGCAGCTCCCGTTCCACTTCTAGAGATCCTTGCTCCCCAGCCTGAGGATGTCGTTCCTCCACCTGAGACCCGTGCAGATCCGACCATACCTGTGAGTGCCTCTCAGTTACAACAGATGTTACAGGTTGTGACATCCACACTTCAGGGACAGGACATGCTCCCAGTTGTTTCTCTAGCCCAGGTAGATCAGGAGTGTGCGAACGCCCTTCTTCGTGATTTTAGACAGCTCGATCCTCCGCATTTCTAGGGCAAGCCAGATCGGACAGCAGCTGAGAGGTGGCGCTCCGATGTGGAGAAGATTTTTGACACTATGTCATGTACGATCGAGCAGCGACTCCGGTTAGCAGTGTTTCTTCTCCATGGTGAGGCCGAGCACTGGTGGACCTCCATTACCCGTGTTACAAGGCCTGATTATGTCTAGACATGAGATGATTTTATATACCGATTCAAGCAGCAGTATTTCCCCGACCACATTTATCGTCAGAGAGCATTAGAGTTCGAGACTCTGGTGCAGGGGGACATGTCCATGGCACAGTACGTGACCCGTTTTATGGCGCTGTCGAGGTTTGCACCATATTTAGTTGATGATGAGGAACGGAAGGCCCGCCGTTTCAAAAATGGCTTGTGTTACGGTCTTCGAGGCCGTGTTATTGGGCATGAGCTCCTGACCTTTCAGGCGATAGTACGGAGGGCCCAAATTTACGAGACTAAGTGGGTCGGCTCACAGGGCGATCGAGATCAGAGGAGAGGCTGGAAGAGGTAGGCCCCCTCCAGTAGCTCCCAGCAGTATCGACGCCCACAGAGGTACAAGAGCCACCCACCTGCTAAAGCACCAGCAGCCCCAGCAGCACCTCCAGCGCCACCCCAGCAACTATTTGTAGGGACCTATTTTGGATGTGGTGAGATAGGGCACCGCCTGTCTGAGTGCCCTCGCCCTCATTTGCAGTAGTCGAGAGGGCCACAGTAGTCTCCAGCGCAGTAGCGACCTCAGAGTAGCCTCCAGCGTAGCAGCTACCGCAACACTAGTGACCCATCAGCAACGACTGCAGCCACCTCAGCCGCCGAGGCCCTAGCAGCAGAGAGACAGCAGTACAAGGCACCGCAGAGGCATCAGCAGCACCAGGGACCTCAAAGGGGACGAAAACCTCCCCAGCCAGCTCAAGCTAGAGTCTATGAGGCTCAGTAGGACCCGCAGACCTCCGGAGGAGTCATTGAGGGTATACTTCCTGTCTCTTCATGCATCGCCCAAGTATTATTCGATTCCAGTGCTTCACACTCATTCATGTCTTAGGATTTTTACCGATTGACTAGATTACCAACAGAGTCTACTAGTGAGGGATTGACCATATCGACGCCCTTGGGGAGGACTATAGTATTAGTCCGGTTCTGTTTGTCTTGTCCCGTGTTAGTGGGAGAGATTTTCTTACCCGCCGACTTGTACGTGCTGCCGATGTCAGACTTCGACGTTATCTTGGGCATGGATTGGCTTGCCGAGTACTACGTCATCTTGGACTGCTCCGCGAGGATAGTCACATTTTGCATACCAGGCTTGCCGTAGTTTCAGTTCATCACCGAGCCTAGAGGAGAGCCGTTGTCTTGTTTGATGTCCTGTGCAATTGAGGAGCCCGTTGCCTTGTGTATCGATTAGTTGGCGGTGGTCTATAATTTTTTCGATGTGTTCCAGGAGATTCCGGGATTGCCACCGTGCCGTCATATTGAGTTATAGATTGATCTTGTGCCTGGTACTATGCCTATCTCGAAGGCTCCGTACTATATGACACCGATGAAGTTACGAGAACTACAGCGGCAGTTGGACGAGTTACGTGAGTTGGGATTCATTCGTCCGAGTAGTTCTCCTTGGGGAGCGTCGGTACTCTTTGTCAGGAAGAAGGATGGCTCGTTGAGGCTCTGTGTGGACTACCGTGAGCTCAACCGTGTCACGATCAAGAACAAGTACCCGCTCCCGAGGATTGATGATTTGTTTGATCAGCTGAGGGTGCATAGTTCTTTTCGAAGATTGACCTGCGTTCTGGTTATCATCAAATTTGAGTCCGAGAGGAGGACATCCTGAAGACGGCTTCTAGGACGCGTTATGGTCATTTTGAGTTTCAGGTCATGTCCTTCGGACTGACCAATGCACCCGCGGTCTTCATGCAGTTGATGAACAAGGTCTTCCATTCATATCTCGATCAATTTGTTGTGGTCTTCATCGATGACATTCTGATATGTTTGAGGACCCGTGAGGACCATATACAACATCTAGAGATCGCATTGCAGACCCTCCGTGCCCACCAGCTATATGCGAAGCTGGAGAAGTGTGAGTTCTAGTAGGAAGAGGTGAGGTTTCTCGGTCATGTGGTGACGAGGGAGGGTGTCGCAGTGGACCCCTCAAAGGTTGTGGCAATGCGTCAGTGGGGCCAGCCCACTACTGCGTCCGAGATCCGTAGTTTCCTTGGTTTAGTAGGATACCATCGGCATTTCATTAAGGGCTTCTCCCGTATTACAGCCCCGTTGACCAGGTTGACTCGGAAGGCCGTAGATTTTGTTTGGATTGATGCATGTGAGTGGGTATTCGTGGAGCTGAAGGACCTTCTGACGTCCTCTCCTGTCCTCACTCTTCCCTCTAGGAGTGATGAATTTGTTATATTTACCGATGCCTCACGTATTGGTTTAGGTGCTGTCCTGATGCAGCACGGCAGGCATGTAGCCTTCACGTCTCATCAGCTTAAGTTCCATGAGCTGAACTACCCCACTCATGATTTAGAGCTAGTAGCGGTTGTCTTCGCACTGAAGGTATGGAGACACTATCTCTATGGGGTCAGGTTCGAGCTCTTCTCTAACCATAAGAGCTTGAAGTATCTATTCTCTCTGTCTGACCTGAACATGAGGCAGAGATGCTGGATGGAGCTTCTGAAGGACTATGATTTTGACCTCCAGTACCACCAAGGCAAGGTGAATGTGGTGGTGGATGCCCTCAGTCGTCAGCCACAAGGCCTGGTGGCACATATGATGATTCAGGAGTGGAGGATGCTCGAGGATATAGTAGAGTACGACTTTAAGTTTGGTCTGCAGTCTTCTATTGTTCAGCCATCGAGCCTGTCGATTCAACCCTCTCTTGTCACAAGAGTGATCGAGGCTCAGCAGACAGAGGAGTCGTTACAGGATTACCGAGGAGAGGTAGCATCTGATAGTCAGACAGATTGGCAGATTGGTTCTGATGGTGGACTTCTCTTCAGAGGCCAATTGTGTGTCCCAGATATTCCTGAGTTGCGCAAAGATCTTATTACCGAGGCACATTGATCACGGTTTTCTATCCACCCTGGCTTGGCGAAGATATACTTTGATATGAGGAGACAGTATTTTTGGGCGGGGATGAAGTGCCAGATCGCCAGTTTTGTGGCCGAGTGTGACACATGCCAGCGTGTCAAGGTCGATCATCAGAGACCCCCTGGTCTATTGCAGCCGTTGAGCGTCCTGACGTGGAAGTGGGAGCATGTGTCCACAGATTTTATTATGGGCTTGCCGAGGACTCAGTGCGGTCATGACGCCATCTGGGTTGTCGTTGATCGTCTGACAAAGTCGGCACATTTTCTTGCGATTCATGTGACTTGACCTTTGGACCGGCTTGCGAGATTATTCATCGAGGAGATTGTGAGACTGCACGGCATTTTAGTCTCAATCATTTCTGACCGAGACCCGAGGTTCACGTCTCAGTTCTGAAGGAGCTTTCAGAGAGCTATGGGCACTGATTTGTGGCTCAGCACCGTGTATCACCCACAGACCGATGGCCAGACCGAGAGGGTTAACCAGATCCTTGAGGATATGCTTTGGGCCTGCATGATTGACTTCGGGGGTAGCTAGGATAAGCATCTATGATTGGCTGAGTTTGCATACAATAACAGCTATCAGGCAACCATTGGCATGGCTCCTTTTGAGGCATTGTATGGCAGACCATGCAGATCTCCGAGTTATTGGACCGAGGTTGGAGAGCGGCGTCTCCTACGTCCCGAGCTTGTGCAGCAGACATCAAAGGTTATCGATATTATTAAGCAGAGGATGCATATAGCTCAGAGCTGGTAGAAGAGTTTTATTGATCGCCGACATCATCCTTTGGAGTTTGATGTAGGGGACCACATGTATCTCAAGGTCTCGCCCTTCACGATTTGGAGCAAAGGGAAAGCTTGCCCCGAGATTCATAGGACCTTTCGAGATCACTGAGCGCATTAGTACTGTGGCCTATCTGCTTGCCTTACCATCTTAGTTGTCTGGCGTCCACAATGTTTTCCACATCTCTATATTGAGGAAGTGTGGGTCAAACGTAATTCCTGTTATCGATTGGCAGCTGTTGGAGGTTCGTGAGGACGCTTCTTACATTGAGCAACCAGTTCGTATCCTTGATCGGAAGGAGCAGGTCCTCTAGACCAAGGTCATTCCCTTGGTGAAGGTTCAGTGGGGTCACTATTCTGTTGATGAGGCGTCTTGGGAGCGCGAGGCCGAGATTCGAGAGCCCTATCCCCATCTCTTTGATGATTGATTGTACGTTGTATCTTGTATGCTGTCTCTGATTTTATATGATGATGCTATGTTTCCTTATCCTTATGAGTTATGTTTACTTGCAATGATTGTATAAATTTTGAAGAAGAAATTTTTATTTGGAGGGGAGAGTTGTAAGACCCATATCATAGTCCGTACCGTTCCGTAGGCTTCCGTGATCCTCCCGATCGAATTTCGGCAACCCTCGACCCGTATCCGACATTTGCGTATGATCCTAAGCCAAGTCCTGCATACCAACGTCAGCTCGATTTGAAACTTGTATCTTAGCGATCGCATTGTCGCCGCTGTTCTAATGTCATGACTTGCGCACCGAACCGATACCCAGGTCAGAAGATGTGGGCCTACATTCATTTCAAGAAAAACACCGCGCATTGTGAATTTCAAGAGAATCTCTACAATATGTCCCATCAATCAATTAATCACCCAAGTCAAGTACACACTATACCCTAAGTACAACAACCCATCCCTCCTTTTCCCTTAAGTCAACTCTCTCTCTCCCCTAACCATCCCTCTTTTTACAATTTTCAACCACAACCATACCTTCCCATTCCCTTCCTTACAACACCCATCCCTTTTTAAAATATCATTTCTCTCTTTCTCTTATTTCTCAAAACACTCTCCCAAGCTCCAAACGTCCAAGCCCTCCCAAGCTTTCCCAAATCAACAAGTGTGGCCCACCCTCTCATCTCTCATCCCCACCATCAAGACTCCATCATCCATCGTTAAACGTTGAGCATAGGTGCATAGAAGACTAAGGGACCAAAGAGAAGGCCTAGAGGTGGGTGATCCACCATTAATTCTCATTTTTGGGGCCACAAGTGGTGGGACCCATTTGAAGTATGTAATGTAAGAAAGGGAGGGCCCATAGTGGCGGGGTCCCTCCTCTCCATCATCTTCTCTCTCTTGTTTCTCTCTCTCTCTCTCTCTCTCTCTCTCTCTCTCTCTCTTTCTCTTTTCCTCTCCCTAAAATGAAGTAGGCCCCACCGAATCATGTTAAATCCACTCCATCCATCAAACGGTGCATTTTAGGTGAATTCCACCGTCCATTGTGGGACGGTGGGAAGTTCCACATGCTGGACTAAATATATATACAATATATTATATTTATATTATATTAATATTACAATATATATATATACATGCATGGTGGGCCACGTCCATGTGGGACCCACCATGATGCCTATGTTATTTTCACTCCGTCCAGCGTCCAGGGACGCTAGACGTGGCTCCTCAGCAAAGTGTGAATTGTTAGTGTGGTGTGCAGTGACATGGCGTGGCTAAGGGTGATGTATGGACCCCTCATGTAGGCCTCACCTTAATGTATGTGTCTAATCCACGTCGTCCATTCCATTTCTCAGCTCATTTTAGGCATTGAGCCAAAAAATGAAGCCAATCTGATTATCTGGCTTGCCATAGCGTAGGAAACAGTAATTTTCACCATTAAGATTCACTTTGACCCTTATACACACCGAAGCATACCCAATACTGGGCTTATTAGACCCGTCACGAGCCAAGGAGCCCAGATGACGGACTGGATTCCTTTGATGAGGGCCCCACCTAAGAAATTCTTCAGAAAAACTATATTCTCAAAAAAAATACATGACATGCAGCAGCAGTAGCTGCCAACATCCCTTAGACGCGCAGGAGAGTCCTGCACTGCGTGGACGCTGAAGGCAGGGACCCACAGTCCCAGCCGTAGGCCCCACCATGATGTGTGTGAACTTCACCACTGTGCATTGGAGGGCCACTTAGGGTAGTGGGTCCCCCTCCAAAAATCAGCTGCATGTGGAGCACGGGTGGCCCACATGGCAGAAAACAGTGAGGACTAAATGTCTGTCATTGAAACCCTTTTGGGTCAGGGAGTTTTGAATCAAAATGATATTTGTTTTTCCTCTTCATACGGTCTGCGTGACCTCATCCACAGGTTGGGTGAAAAATGAGCATTACGGTGGACCTCAGGTCCGTGTGACCTTATCAGCAGGTTAGGTGGAAAATAAACATCTCGGTGGGCCCATGTCTGTGTGACCTTGTCAACAGGCAGGGTGGAAAATAAACATCATGGTGGGCCCCACATGAGACCCACTGATGTATGTTTTGCAATCCACACCTTCTATTAGTGTGGACTCCACCATGAGGTATGTACTTCATTTATGCCGTCCATCCCTATGGGACCCACCATGATGCATGTATTGCATCCAAACCGTCCAACCATTTTTGAAATAAAATTTTAAGGCTTGAGACTAAAAATAAGGTAGATCTAGGATCAGGTGGACCACATTATAGAAAACAGTGGGTTTGAATGTCCACCACTAAACCCTTAGGAATTCTGATGGTGGAAATCCTTATCGCCACTTATATTTGGGTGTGGCCCATTTGATATACATGTGGCCCATGCGATGTGGCCCACTTACCATATTTGTGGCCCACTGTTGAGGCCCACCTTGATTTCTATGAGGCCCGTTGTTAAGGCCTGCCTAATAGATATGAGGCCCATGTTATAAGGCCCACTGTGATGTATGCAAGGCCCATGTGATTAGGCCCAACTTGACATATTTGTGGCCCGCCCACTGAGGCCCACTTTGATATATTTATGGGGCCCATGTTATGCGGTCCATTTGATGTATCTGAGGTCCATGGGTTGAGGCCTAATAGGATGTACATAAGGCCCATTGCAATGTGTGATTCCACCATGATTTATGTAATAATGTTCATGGCAAGTCGTGCCTTGGGAGCAATGATGGTTTGACGTCCACATTATAGGATGATGTTGGTTAAATGTCCGCATTGTCACTCTCCTTAGGGCCCATTGTTAGGCCCATACTTGTAGTGTGTAGGCCGTCTAGGCCCATCTTTGCTATGAACAGAGCCCATCACCACATAACATGTTTAGTACAGATCCATGATTCATGATCATATGCATCATATGTATGCCTGATGTGAGGAGTGACTAATCATAGCATATGCCTTCGGGTAGATTGTTTATGGGCTCCCTGATAGGTGGAGTTGCCTTACATGAGCGCACGGTACACGCAGGATTTTTGCATGTCTGGCAGAGTGATTCATGCACTTGCATTTGTGTGATTATGATTATTGTATGCCCTTACGACCCAGGGCCATAGCCTCCACAGACACATCATGGATGGCTGGATTGGATACCGAAAATATTGTTTCTAGCATCGGGGCGTCATAGATGTCCTTAGGTGAAAATCTCTAAACCCGATGGTACCAGAGGATGACTCCAACGTCGAGACCGAGTGGATATATGAGCTCACGAGGGCCAAATACCAGGAGGCTGCGTCTCCCACTGTGTCATGGTTGGTTGGAAAGGTGTGTGGCCTTACTCGCCCGAGATTGGGGGTAATACTAGGCTGAGTTTGACCAGCTCGTGATTGGGTCTGCTATCGACGTGCCGGATAAGTATTGGTAGACTATTGGCCAGGCGAATAGTGAGGTTTCTTACACTCACTTTCATTGTGCGGCTAGGAGAGTGGTAGTGTCATTTGGAGTATACTAAACCCCGGTGATTATCCAAAATGAGAATTGTTCTGATATTTAATGAGCTGTATGAGGATTGACATGCTTGAGCTGCATCTCACATCGCATGGTCTTGACATGGCTGATAGCATTCATATCTTGCACCGCATAGCCCTAGTACGACTTATTGCATTCATGTACTCATCAGCATGTTTCTACATTACTCTGACCTTACATTCTGAACACGCTCATCTTGCGCACACACTTACACCGCCCTCTAAGCTTTCTATAAGCTTATGCACGATCGATGCGTACAGGTGACGCTAGGATGCAGCCGTAACATAATAGCAGCAGGAGAGTGCAGTCGAGCTTTTGGAGTTTCTGTTATTTACATTATCTTGTATTTTCCTTCAGACGCATTGTACTCAAAAGTTTTTTATCATAGTGGATTTTGTGATGGTGTTCTTGTGGTTATTGTTCGTGGGTTATGCTTATGGTTATGTTTGTATAGAATCAAAATCATGTTCGAAATCCTCCTTGTAAGATCCCAGGATCGGAACCTGGTGTATGGGTGCCAGGAGCTGAGAATGGGGTACTATGGAGGCTGTCAGCGCTGGATTCGGCGATCGGGAATTTTGTGAGCCCGGTTTCTGAGTTTGGGGCATGACAATGGTTGTCAGATTACCAACTACACTCAATACTCATAGCTATTGCCTACATTTAAAAAAATATATAATCATTCATTCATTCAATTACAAGCATTCATTCATTCATTCAATTACAATCAGGAGAGAAAACGATGCATTCATATTACAAATAGCAATCAAATCATACAATGCATCCTACATTCACATTTCTAAATAAACAAATCATCAACACTTATTACCCAGCATCAAAGTCTCAAATGCAACAGATAATCATCAACATTTACCACCTAAAATTAGGGTCTCAAACGCATCCAGGAAAGTCAACAAAAGCATATTCCCAAAAAGGTTCAGAAATTTTGTTGGAGTTGAACAAATCTTATCATAGAGTTCCCAAGAGCAAAGAATAACTTCCTGAACTATCTTACACTATGATAACTTAGAAAATGGCAAGGAAATGTCGTGTGCCATGTAAAAACGACAAGGCTCGATATGGAAAAGTTATCTCATTTCTATGGCTTCTTTTAATCGCATTTCAATGACATTTTACACTGTTTCAGTTTCAATGATGGCCCACTACTTCTGATAATCACTACAAGGGTAAGAAAATTACACAAAGTAAGACTCTTGAGATTGATATAGGTACAAATAGTGACAAAACTAGCTGGTAATGACAGGAGGCTAAGACCCACGTAACCTAAGATCAGACTAGAAGTTAAAATATAGTCATTGGGAGCTAAGAACTCAAATTTTACCATTTCAATATTGAACCTTGCAGTGGCAACATTGATTTGTGGGGCTAAAAATATGTTAGCCTGCATATAAAAATCTCAAGTTAGTTGGGCCTTTGAGGTCCTCAGATGGTAGTAGAAGAAACCATTACTAATATGTTTTATAGGAAAACTCTTGAAATTAACCATCTGGCAACAAACCAATTTCCAAATAAACCCATCTTTAATTAAATCAAATCATCAATGAAAACAAGGAATTCTACATGAAAAATCATTTTTTAAAAAAGGACATTTTCTATAGAAATTCAATTAAAACAAACCTAGATGAAAATATGTGGCATATAACAAAAATCCAATTCACTAATTAAAAAATAACACCAAATTCTCCGTTGAAATCATAATTTTTTATATTTGTATTGAGAGAGGAGGCACAAGAAATCAATCATTTGAAGCAGTTTATGTTCAAAATCTATGGTGTACATCCAAATACCTGTTTTGGGCATGTTGAGCAGGGAATGTCGGCATAAAATCTTTTGATTTAGGTAGAGAGACCTCACTAAACCACTCATGGTTCAGAGCAGCTTTTGCTGTCATTCGCTGCATTGAAAACTTAAAAAAATAAAAATAAATGAACAAAAACAAAAAGAAGCATTCATCCTCAAGTACATATGCAAATGAACAATACCCCATGCTTTAAAAAAGCAAAAAAGAAAAAGAAGTGGTAAAGTATGTGGCTGATACAAACCTTTTTTTTTTCATGAAGTCATACCCATATCCTGCATAGACGAAGTAATTTGGAGCAATTTGAACAGTACACACAAAAGGAATAGAAAAAACATGGTGAAGTATGTGCCAATTATGCTACAAGAATGCTCTCAATGTACACGTAGTGATGGTAAGGATCATGCATTCAGTGTAAACTATCGACAGTTTCACTTATAACATAGGACCCAGAACATAGATGGTTTCGATCCATCAGACCAGTACAGCATGTGGGCCCACCAATGGCAATTTTTCAAATGCAGGTAAAAGCTGTAAATCAATTACAGCCTACATTTACAGGAAATTTCAGCATCCAAACAGGCCCTGTAATCCATTTACCATTTACCAGCAATTGATTTAACACTCATAGATTTTTTCCAACCAACGCTAAACAAACAGCGGGAAAAAGTCCAATGAACGACTAGGATCATCTACTAAAATACAATCATGCATAGGTAAGAAAACATAACCAAAGACGGAGAGATGAATTTATTTAAACACCTTCACAGGTTTCATTAAGAAATGAATCACCATCAAGGACACATGGACAAACCTTAGTGGAGTAAACTTGTTCATGCAATTCATCCAGAAAACTGTTACCATTATAATTTCCAATAAGCAAATAGAAAGGACCCGTCCTCCAAGTTTTTCTCTTATTTTATTGAAAACCAATTTGTCCCACATGGATGATGGATTCCTGCCTGTTCAATCACATGTAACAACACGAACAAATACATGACAATCTATCCCATAAGAGTATGAAGAACACTGTAAGTTTGCTACTATTAAATGGATTCTGAGTCAAGTCTTTAAAACTATAAACTAACCCTAATGAAGTCAAAGACCCAAAATTGAAACAAGTGTAGTTTGTTTCTGCGATAGTTGTAAAGTGCATGATAAAGTGCAATTATGAAAATCAGACATGCTATGCTTTGAATCAAAAGTATGCTTTCCAAATAGAAAAATTGAAGACAAGCTTGATAATATAAGAATTCCATCTGTCACAAATGACCAAAGAAAATATGGGCAGTGGAAGTAGAGGATGGATTTCTTGCACCCATGCTCTCTAGTATCGACTCTAGCCTGATGTAATCCAAAATTTCATATATCTAAAGTGATTCTAGCTTGATCTGAGCAGTGTAACTAAACATAGATATGCTAGTGTCAAACACAGAATCATAGATAATGTGTCAAGCACATGGGACCTTGGAAAAATCAACATGCTGACACTTTTTTTCATAACCAAAAAGAATTACAGAATGACATTACAACAAGATTCATATTTCATAACCAAACAAACACAAACTGACTGATTTTTCTCAAAGCTTCTTTCTTTCTTATTATTATTATTATTTTTTTTTTCTTTTTAAAAAATAAAAACAAAACTGATGCCCATTGACATGTAGAGGTTGGGTAGATCTTGTGTTTGAAAATTCTAATATGAATCTTAACCTATTCTAAAGAAAGTATAGCCAACCTGATGATTGGACTAGCCTATTCTAAAGAAATAGAAGGACCTAGAAAAAGAAGCCACATAAAGGACTGAATGTAGGAGCTGATATTCTTTTAACTTGCACTATGTCATGGCACAGAAACTTTTCATGCACATCTTATATCAAATGTTCATAAATAAATAAAGGCAGAAGAAGCAGAAAACAGTATGGAAAGATGTTCTTCTTATGGGAATGTTCCACTAGAAGGATGCAGAAGACAGGTGCATAGCATATTTAATATTAGAGAAGCAACACTAAGGAACGATAACAACAGAGCTAAATTTTAGTGTCAGTCTTCAGTGAGAGCACGCTTGCAAGAATAAGATTTCACAATTGTAATAGATTCATTTCAAAGATGACCAAATGCAACCATACTAAAAGGTTCTGAATGGATTTGATTATTACTGTATGGTGTGCCAACAATCCACCCTAAGACAGAGGATACTTTTGTCCATTGTCCATCAAGATCATGGTCCAACTATGATCAATATCTGGGATGAAAAGTTTGCCTCTGCAAACCTATTTTCTGCAACTCACAACCAGTCTACCAGAATATACTATCCATGTTTATCTAGTTTACAAGTCCATTCACCATGAATCAAAATCAGCAATGAAAACCAAACAAAAGAAAAGAAAAGAACTCAAGCTAAGCACCCAAGGCGAACTATGTGGGATCCATGACCTTGTTGTCTATTGAAGATGGAATTGGATCTGTCTTGTTTTTGTTGGGATTGCTTTTGCCTACGTTGATGCTCGAATGCGAGACACATCCAATGGAAATATCTGCAGTTCCAGATCAAACCTATAAATCAACAGCAAAACAGAAGTACAGTTTGGGTAGTATCGCACCAGTGAGCAATGTACATAATAGCTGATTTATTGATGAATTCAGGCTCTACTGTAGAAAACGAGATAAAGCCAAAAAACTACCAACTAATCAATGTACATACCAGCTGATTTATCTAGTTATTCAATGTTATAAGTGGAAATTAGCTGACCTTGAGATTTCCTCATTAGTATACTGAAATACCGACACAGAGAAAATGCCTCCATTGAAAATGTAGTCCTCAACTAGAGCTTGCATCCTATGAGAAAACTCCATAATGAAATAGATAAATTAAACTTTGAGAATAAAAACATTGGTATAAAGTAAAAGGAATCAGAATAAAGAAATCACTGCTAGCAAAACATCCTACATTTGAGAAACTCATTGATATTGAATTCAATGGAAAAAAAAACTGCATGCACAAAGAAATCAGAACATCCAAATGCAGACTCTAGGGGCAGAGGACAATAATATCTATGACTGCTAAAAGTGCCACCTTTTTTTTTCATTTTCTTTTTTGTTAAAAGAATGAGGTGGATTGGTGATCTTAGTAACATTGGAATGGACAACTGGTTCTGCACCTAGGCGACATCAAAGATATCCATGTCAAGTCCATGGGCTTGATATGCTGATGCATTTGTAGGGCTGAGATTGCATGAGTGGTTTTTGTTGCATTAAAATCATAAGCATATATGATGATTCAAATGCGTGGATTGCAAAAACTCATAGAATGTCTATACACATCTAAATCATAATATAAAGGAAAGAAAGCATATCTGAATCACATGTAGCCAGGCTGCAAGCCCCAGTCTCATTCACATCCTCAGGCTCAGCTGCAAGCCCAGCCCCAGCCTCATAGCCAGCCGCCTCCATATTTACAGCCCTTGTCATGGGCTTATGCAGGCCCTTCTTTACGTGCAACACATTTATAAAATCAGTAATTTCATTTTATTTAATAGAAAATGTATGGTCTACATGACAGTTAACTGGCCTGAAATGAAATACATTGTTGGTTCCACCTGATACATGGCTCAGGTGTCCCATGTGTACCGGCATTGATGTGTGTGACCTAGTGCTATAAACACCAATGTCTACGTTAGTTAACAAGCACTTACATTTATGGGATCTGGACCATTCATTTGTTTGGCCATGCACAAAGAACCACACCAATCTAATGATCCTAGATGTTGAAATGCCAGTAACATTTGCTTGATGCAATTAAAATGTCTTAAATCAGTCTCCAAACTTCCCAAGTTAATTACATATTCGAAGGCAATAAGCTTGATTTATGGATAACATGATGCATACATGAGTCCATATGTCGTAGACTAACCCAAAAACACTCGATGAGTGTTTGCAAAGGAGCAAATCTCAATATGGGGTTAAGGGCAGATGGGGCAGATGAGTTAAGAAGGTATAAGAAAGAGAATGCAACAATCCACATGCATATACGTAGCCATTGTGCACGTGCCATCCTTGTTGAGGCATTTTATCAAACAATTTTAACCACATAAACAAAACCCTAAATGGAGAAACGAGAGCAAAAACACTGGAAATGTAGTAAATGAGGCCATAAATTCCAAAATCATGACAGAAAGATCCCATTTCTTCACTGATAATCGAGATCTTCAGTCAAGAATCGGAGAAGATCTGCAAAACATAAGGAAATCAATAAAAAAGAAAAGGAGAAATCACTCACCTTTCCAAATCCATTGAGATTGCGAGAGAGAGAAAATGCTAGTGCTTTGAAAATGGGATGATTGAGAGAAAGAGAGAGAGAGGGAGGGAGAAAGCGTTTAGGGCGCAAAGAGGGGACTCAGTTTTGGGTGCAGAGAGAGAGTGAGAGAGAGGGAGAGGAATAAAAAGGGGACAAGGGCCGCATATTCATTTGGGCACGTGGCTCTATTTTGAGCGCGCGCCCAATTATTTTGGGCATGGCTTGGGTACCTACGTGGGGCCCACCATGATGTATAGGGTTTATCCATTATGTCCATTTATTTTTATAAATAAATTTAGGTAATGATCCCAAAAATGAGGTATATTAAAGGCCCAACTTGACCACACCATATAAATCATGTGTGATTTAATCTCTACTATTTCCTATCGTGTGGTCCACTTGAGCCTTAAATATACCTCATTTTTTGGGATGATATCTAAAATTATATTTAAAAGCAGATGGACGGATTAGATAGAACACATATATTGTGGTGGGCCTCAAAAAGTCCCTTACAGGACTGTCAATTTTTAGTGGTGTAGCAACTTTTTTGCTACTGATATAATCTGTAGCAATTTAGCTACGGTTTGTATTCGTAGCTAGAAGCCTACATTGTCTGTACCCTTTGCCCATTTTGTTGTAGTTATCCAACACCTCTTGATATTTCATGTGGACAGTTGGGTTCCGAAGTCTAGATGGGAACGAAACTGGAGGCTCATGTGACTTAGTCTTTTATCCTTTTGTTGTTGCGGGTCTTGAACTATAGTCGGTTCATCTTTCTCTTAAGATAGCGGCTCATCCTCCGATATTTCTACTGGTTGCATTATCTTGTTATCGACCTCTTTTCCACTTCTCAAGGTAATGATGGCCTTAACTTGTTCATGATGTAGCTCACTTGGATTTCAGTCTCTAATGAAATGTGTATTTCTAGGGTTTGGCACAGGTTGAAAAGGAAGGGTGCTTTTTTCCCTAGCACTTAGTTGAGTCTCAATCCTAACCATGGTCGTCTTTAATTCCTGATTTGATTGGATTAAAGACTAATTCATTTGAGCTTGAGAGTTCATGAATGCGGTCAATGCATCCTCCATAGATGATCTCTTTGGTAGGGGCACATATGGTGCATTGTTAGGTGCCCCAAAGAAGTTATTTTGTGGAGGCCCTTGAAGTGCATTGAGTGCATTAATTTGTGGTCCACTCATCCAAATAAAATTAGGATGGTTACGCCAATTTGGATTGTACGTGTTTTCCATTGGTTGCACAACTAGTCTTTGGTAGTTATTTATAGCATTTTCTTGCCCATGCTCATGCATGATATCTTATACAACTGGATTATTGGACAATCCTTTGTGTCACGGTCGGCACCACCACAAATGCTACAAAAATTACATAAGGAGATGTTTTCTTTAATAATATCAACCTTTCTATCCAATGCAACAAATTTTGCATTAAGGTCATCTTCCTCTCTTAGGACGTACATCCCCGCTTTCTCTCTAGGAATGGGTCTACTTTGGTTCGGTTTAGCAGAGACATCCCATGTCTAAGTATCTCTGCTAATATGTCTAGAAAATCCCAAGCCTCATTATGATCTTTGTCAAGAAAGGTTCCACCACACATCATCTCTATGAACTGACAGGTATTCATGGTGAGCCCCTTTCGGAATGCATCAATCAAGTGTCATGGTTCATAACCATGATGTGAGCAAGTGAGTAGAAGGCCTTTGAAGCGCTCCCAAGCTTGGAAAAATAGTTTATTCCCCTTTTGGTAGAACGAAATGATTTCCTGTTTTAATACATTTGTTTTGTGCTCAAGAAAGAATTTTTTTTAAAACTCTCTAGTTAAGGCTTGCCATGTACTGATGGTACGAAGCCTTAGAGAGTTGAGTCATGCTTTAGCTTGATCCTTTAGAGAAAATGAGAATAACCTAAGTTTGAGTGCATCCCTATTGCCATTGTTTACTTATAATGTTGCGATCATTTCCTCTAAGTCCTTGAGGTGCAAGTAGGGGCTTTCAGAATCAATTGAATCACACCTGGTTTCAAATCAATATTCCCTGTATGAGTAGGGAACATAATGCAAGATGGTAAAGTTGATCTCTCAGGGTGTAAATATTTACGTAAAGTCCGTAGTTGGTGTAACACATTCCTATGAACTTCATTCTCATCAAGAGGAGGATTGCGTTGGTTTTCTCTGTTTTGGATTTACATTATTAACTGGGTCTGCCATGGAATCCAAGTAGTGTTGAATGCCTTTCCTAAATGAATGATCAAGGTCTGGGACTAGTCCACCTTCAAAGGAGAGTTGATTGTTTTGATCCCTACTCCAAAGGGACATAAACCATTCATACCACACAATAAAAACCATAACTTCAAATTGCAAGTAGGATACTTAGAGTAAAAATAAAAACTTATCCAACAACCCAGGCGGCAGAGCCGACCATAAGGGTTCAAACCACAAACCAAAATAAATCAACAACCCGGGTGGCAGAGTTGACCATGAGGGTTCAAACCACAAAGAAAAATAAATAAAAAGAAAGTAAAACTAATGCAAAAATTAAACTATACTAATCTGAAAAATAGATTCAGTGGATGATCTTTGTGATCAAACAACAACTGTAGGACAACCATAGCACTTGGGTGATAAAATCCCAAGTAGGAGCAACCTTATGTCACTATTAGTGCTTGAAAGACCCAACTAAATTTACTTTCAAAGTAAAACATAAAATCTATATAAAATTTGGAGGTTTTAAAAAAGAACTTACCTTAGCTATCTTGCACAGATCTAATCAATCTCCTTCTCTCAGGAAATGGCGCCAAAAACTTGATTGCTTGCCTCTAAGTGCAGAGGTTCGTAAGTAATATCCTGTGAATATAGGGTCGATCACACAGGGAGATGATTTATGAGAATGAGAAAATCAAATGCAAAACTAAGTAATAGAAACTAAGCGGATGTAATGATTTTAAAAGTTTTAAATGCATGACTTTTAAATAGAATTCACTTAAATTAAAAACAACACCCAAGCTTTAAAGTTCTACACATATGTTAATAATTCATAAATCAAGATGACTTTCATAACACAATTAGGATCCGAGCACTATGGTCAGCCTAATCGGAAAGTAAAACAGTTCAAATATTTTTAGTAAATGATATAAGAGTTTAGAGAATCATGAATTAGCACCATTAACATATTTTCTCAAGCGCCAATGATTTTAAGTATTCAATATGCATGAAATTATGAATAAAAGAAATGTAGCAGGTTGAGAACATCTCCCATCTAAGAAATCTAATTGATCCGGGTTAAGCTTATCTATCAATATGGATCTCACATGATGGAAACATATGAATCTCACATGAGGATCAAAAACCTAACCTAGATAATTGATAACATGCATACACCATTGATCTCATCATTAAAAATAATCAATCATCATAAATTATGATATCATTAAACCAATGTTCTTCCCTTCGAGCTTGGGCTAGAGGGAACTAGAAAAACATAACTAAATTAAAAATAGAAAAGCATTAAGAAAGTAAGAAAAAATTAATAAAGATCTAAAAAGAACTAGTAAAGATCTAAAAAACTTAGAAAAAACTCCAGATCTTACCCTTGAATGCTTTGAATGACGCTTAGGAATGCTCTGGGAAGCCCTATTTATAAGTGGGGAACTCCCTCCTTCAAACTGATTTAAAAAATTCAAAACCGCCTCAAATTTTCTCACTTCTCATAGACTCTGCGTAAACCCTTCAATGACATCGAACTGCTTTCAATGTCATCTAAGACTGGCTTCGATGTCATCGAACTGGTTTGATGTCATTGAAGACTGCGTCCAATTTGTCCAGCAACCAAACTTGATTTTCATGTAATTTTTCGATGACATCTAAGACTCCTTCGATGTCATCGAAGCCACTGCGTCCAATTTGTCCAGCAACCAAACTTGATTTTCATGTAATCTTTCGATGACATCTAAGACTCCTTCGATGTCATCGAAGACTGGCTTCGATGTCAATGAAACTAGTTCGATATTATCTAAGCTCAGATCCTGCGAATTTCTGCACTAATTTTTGCACTTCCTTCTTTTTCCACTTAGTTTTCTTGACTCTTGGGGTCTTGAAATCTTTAATATTGGTCTTGAAAGGTCCATTCTTTGCTTTGGTGATTCTTGAGCATCAAATCCACACTTTTTAACATTATTTTCACTCTAAGCTCTCAAGTTCACCTTGCAACACAAACATGAGTAAAACATAATAGTAAGCAGTATAATGTTCATAAAACCAAGACATAGATGAGGGAGAATATGCAATATTTGACTCTTAACAAAGCTTGTGAAGACGACGTCAACATGGACGACATTTTTGCTAATTTGGATGAGCCAAGAGGCACAAATGGTTTTGATTTCTAGCCTTCTCAATTTACTGATAAGTTGGAGAATTTAGAGAAGAAGGTGGATGCTTTACAAGTATCTCAGGACTTACTCCATCAAACTAAAAAATATCGCATGAAGTACGTTAAAAAGTACTTTCATCGCTTTAACGGAGTTTGAGGATTAATGATCTTGAGATGCCTGCACCGTCTTCCTTTGAATCAGAATGATTTAACATTTATGTTCTGTAATAATTCTTTATTACTCATTGGATTTGCTACACTCATACTTGGATGTTTCTCTTTAGACTACTTAGATATTTGTTTTTATTCATTTGGATGATTCTATCATTAATCTTTATAACACTATCTTTGATATTTATGCCTTCTATTGCTATATTTCTTCCTTTGTCAACTTCTAATAAAAAGGGGGGAGAGATTATGATATCTGGGGATAATTTTAATTAATGCATGATATGATATGATACGATATGAGATATGAATTTTTTTTCTCTCTCTGACATCATATGGGATTATAATTACTTGACTTGTGAAAAATTGGATATATATATATATATATCTCTTTGATTAAGTACTCAGGGGGAGTTACTAATGCATATTCTAAGAACTTAAAGATATAATACTACAGGTGGTGTACAGATGATGAACCAGAGCATATTTTAGTATGGTGAGTTTGTGAGATGTTCTAATATTGTATAATGAGTTGTGTATGATCGTGTTTTGTCACGAAATTAATAAAGGGGGAGACTGTAAGTTCTTATACTTAAAGCATAATTAGGATTGTCAAATATCGTAGTCCCGAATGGATCACAAGCACTCATGAAGATGTTCTTCGACGACTCATGAAGACTATGTAAAGACAGGATCAACATCTCAAGGAAGACTCATCATCGCAAGCTTTAAATTATCTTGGTTCGAAGTTTGAAGCATCTGTATGTGTCAACCATCAGGTGGTATAACCTTAGAATGACCATAGGTTGGTGTATTTCACATGGTATCATAATGAACAAAATTTTAAGTAAAATACACTAAAGTTAGGTCAGCATAACTTCTGGTTCGGCCAGCCTAACTACCTTTGGCTAACCCAACACATTTCAGGTAGGTATACAGCAAGATAAGGATTTTCTGCATCAAGTTCGGCCAGCCTGTAGTATTCAGTCAAGTTTCCAGCAACATTTGATTTTTCGAATCTTAGAGAGATTTGGCCAACCGAACCCTATATTCGACCAGTCAAACTGGAAGTTCAACTAGTCAAATTTTGGCTTGGGCCAGCCAAAATTTTAAAAGATCTCATCCTACAAAATTCGAGTGTAGTTAGAATGTTATAATTGGAATTCGGTCAGTCGAATTGAAAATTAGGCCAGCTGAATTTCTAAGACCTTTATCTATAAATAGAAGCCTTCTCTCATTCATTTCAGCAACAAAATTTGTGAACAATATGCTTAAGCAAGGAGAGAAAGTCAGGGCCATCTTAAGCTATTTGTGTGGTAAATCTTATATTAATTTAGCTTATTCTATTCTCTTTTCTCAAGTTAGTTTTAATCATTTTCAATAGAGTAATCCATACTCCACTTGAGAATTGGAGAATCGAATTTGCAGCATTAGGGTTTTGTTTATTAAAAATACATTAGATCCCTATATTCTTTTTGGGTTGAATACATATACAACTTCATCAATATCGCAAGAAAGAAGATTGCTACAATCACGCTACAATTACATCTTCGACTCAACATCAGAAGATAAGTATTGTACTTTCATTTATTGTCTTTTAGGTTTTTATGAGATAACCTAGAAGTCTCAATGGGTTGTTTTGTGGTGAGCCTGTGAAAATCACAAAGTGGGTTTTGTTGTAATAGCCCATGAAAATCACAAGAACTGTATTATGTTGTTAAAGTGAACCTGTGAAAACCTTGAAATAATGAAAGTAAAATTACGAGGGTAGGTATGGGTTAAGCACCGAACCACTATAACTCCTTAAGCATTGGTGGTGAATGTTTATTTATTTATTTCTTTCCTTATGATTAATTGTCTCTTGTTAAGTTTGGTATTTTGATCTCAAAGACGTCGTGAAATAAGGTTATCTTGCCTAAATCTTTTGTGTGAAGGTTGTCCTACGAACTATTTGGAATTAAGATTTCAAAACTGTCATGCCCCAAACTTGGAAACCAGGCTCACAAAATTCCTGATCACTGAATCCGGCGCTGACAACCTCCATAGTATCCTATTCTCGGATCTCGACACTCATACGCCAGATTCCGATCTTGGGATCCTACAAGGACAATTTTTCAGTGTGAATTTTTTTTGAATGATTAATCTGTTTAGGCGGTTACACATTTTGTACATGATATCAACGCATATCGAAGAGACGAACCTGTTTGACATGTCACACATGATATGGTGCACCAACTCAACAGTAATGAAGGAAATAATAGTAAACTCCAACAGCTCTTGTATGCATCCTGAAAAGTGTATGTCATACGTATGAGCAAACCACCGCTCGTGAGTCTATTGCGTGCCAGGAGTAAAACACGTCTTATCAGGGTGCTCTCGTAAAGATATCCAAAACAACCATAAGCTTGTTATCAACCAATCATTTTATCTTAGGTGAGTAGGTTATCAATCAAGCATATCGTATAACTATATAGGTTATCATGAACATGACATCAATAATAGGCATATCACTCAACAAGTGACCATAAATCATTAAAATAGCTAATCATCATCAACAAGATAATCAAATTTCATTTTCTACTATATGACTTACAATGGAAAGGCAATAGCAAGGCAGACGTATAATCGTTCGAGTATAAGGACATAAAAACCAAATGTTATATGCTGGGGATGCAATACAATATGCAAATCCTAATGAATCCATGAATATGTGGGACAAGGTCCTGCCTATACTGTGTGCACAGTAGCCTGCCAACATAGTAACCTGCCAACCACTGGTAGCTCGTCCAGGCCCACTAGGCCTCACCTACATCAACGTCCGCCTACGTGTGCCCACTCACATATGACCAAAGTGACCGGGCGTCACAATATGTCATATGTAGAGGATATAATGCAATATGCAATGCAAAAGAAATGACAAGGCTGGAGTGTGTAGCCATGATGATAGTACATGGTATCGCAAGTTGTGAGGTTCATCATAAAGGACTTCTATCCAAATCAGTCCCATACCTAAATTTAGATAGCTAGACTCAATGTGGTAAACTCCTGATCTCAGGTTGGTCATGCGCCCCAACCGAAATCCTAGCCATTGCGAAGGTACACATAATGATTTGGTTGCACACCACTAGCCCGACTGGATAGTGAATGAAAGAGTCAAATGGTAAGTACGCAACTCCTGCACATTAAGTCCACATATCAATACCGTACATCTCTGGGATCATCACCGGGGTTTAGTATAATGTTGTCAGCCATACCAAGGCTATGCAATGCAAGGCTTATGTGGCCAATGTCATATGCAAGGTATAATTACAAGTCATGCTAGTCCTCATCTGAATCCACATATCAGTACAGTTCCTTTCTGAAAAATCACTGGGGTCTAGTACGCTCCAAATGACACTGCCCCTCCCCCAGGCGTGCAGTCCAAGTGAGGGTCAGAGACCTCACTATCCGATTGGCCAATAGTCTGGTAATACCTATCTGGCATGTCGATAATAGACCCATTTACGAGCTGGTTAGACTTAGCCTAACATTGCTCCCTACCCTCGGGCGGGTAAGGCCACACCCTCTTCCAACCAACCATGACACAGTGGGAGACGCGGCCTAATGGTATTCGGTACTCGTGCACTCATACATCTACTCGGTCTCGATGTTGGAGCATCCTCTTAGTACTATAAGGGTTTAGGGACTTTCACCCAGGGACATCAATGACACCCCATGTAGAACCAAAACATTTTCGGTGTCCAATCCTGTCATCCACGTTATGCCTGTGAAGGCCTCAGCCCTGATGTCGCTAGGGTGAATAGAAATTATATCACACAAATGCAAGATGCATGAGTCATACAATCCAGTCATATATTAGTCCTATGCGTACCCCCGCGCTCATGTGGGGAAACTCCGTCTCTGAGGGAGTCCTGAAAACAACCAGCCCAATGGCATATGTTATGGTCAATCACTCCTCATAACAAACATGCAAATGATGCGTATGGGCATAAATCATGGTGTATGTCATGCATGATTATCAATCATAACAATGATCGGCCTCACACAATCATAATGGGCCTCACACATCACAATGGGCCTCATCCAGTCACAATGGGCCTCATATAATCACAACGGGCCTCGTACGATTGGCCTCATACAATCACAATGGGCCTCATACCATCACAATGGGCCTCTTACAATCACAATGGGCCTCATACAATCACAACGGGCCTCGCACAATGGGCCTCATACAATCAAATGGGCCTCATACCATCACAATGGGCCTCCTTAATCATAATGAGACTCATACAATCACAATGGGCCTCATACAATTACAATGGGCCTCATACCATCACAATAGGCCTCCTACAATCATAATGGGCCTCATACAATCACAACGGGCCTACATATCATAATGGTCCTACACATCACAACGGGCCTACATATCATAATAGGTCTACATATCACAACAAGCCTACATATCATGGACACAAGATGGGTTCCAAGGTTTGAGTAGTACTACAGGGTAGGGTGGAAAGCATTATTCTCAATGAGGGCCCAATAAGGGGAAAATAGAAATGGGCTTGACAACGGGCTCTAGAGAGTTTGCAACGTGGAAAGTGTGGCCCGCCTTAAATTCTAACTTACAATGGGAAATGGGCTTAGCAATGGGCCCTAGGGAGTTTACAATATAGACATTTAACTACCAAGGTCTCCTAGAATGAGGCCCGTTATAGAGACTATCTCACAATGAGGCTCATGACCCTTAAACTAGCTAGAAAAATGGATGAGCATCATAAACATTATCATATACACCATGGTGGGACCAACATCATAATTTGGGCCTTGCACAAGTCTCATTTATCACAATGAGCCTCATCACATGGGCCTCACATATATCACAATGGGTCTCATCACATGGGCCTCATCACATCACAATGGGCCTCATCCCATAGGCTTCATATACATCACAATGGGCTTTATCACATAGGCCTTATATACATCACAATGGGCCTCATCCCATAGGCCTCACATACATCTCATTGGGCCTCACTACAAGAAATCCGACCTTCAGCGACGAAAATTTTCGTAGCTAAAACGTTTTAGTGACAAAAATTTTCGTGACTATGTTCGTCGCTAAAAAACCCACGCAAGAGGTTTTTATCAACGAAAAATTTGAATCGTCGGCAAAGGCAAGCTTTTTAGCTACGATTTTTTTCGTCACTAAAAATACTTTTAACGACGAATTTTTTCGTCACTAAACGCTTCTATCGACTAAATTTTATTCTTTGGTAAAAATACTTACACAACTTTTAGCGACGATAGTTTTCTTCGCTAATATTTATTACAAAACTTTTAGCGACGAATATTTTCTTCGCTAAAAATAATCATAAAAATTTTAGCGACGAATATTTTTGTTGCTAAAAATAATTATAAAACTTTTTGCGATGAATATTTTCGTTGCTAAAAATAATCATAAAACTTTTAGCAATGAATATTTTCGTCGCTAAAAAATACATAAAAAACTGTTAGCGACAATAGTTTCCATCGCTAAAATTTATTACAAAACTTTTAGCAACAAATATTTTCGCTGCTAAAAAATACATAAAACCTTTTGGCGACGATAGTTTTCATCGCTAAAACTAATTAAAAAACTTTTAGCGATGAATATTGCCGTCGCTAAAAAATACATACAAATATTTTAACAACGATAGTTCTCGTCGCTAAAAAATAATTACAAAACTTTTAGCGACGATAGTTTTCGTAACTAGAAATAATCACAAAACTTTTAGCGACGAAATTATTCGTCGCTAAAAAATACATCTAAAATTGTTAGCGACAATAGTTTTCGTCGCTAAAATTTATTCCAAAACTTTTAGCGACGAATATTTTCGTCGCTAAAAAATACATAAAACCTTTTAGCGACGATAGTTTTCATCGCTAAAAATATTTATAGAACTTTTACCTATGAAAAGTTTCGTAGGAAAAAGTCTCTTTTTAAAAAAAAATATTCCAACATAAAATTCCTGATATACACCTGTTACAATATATTTCATCATATTCATCCTAATATACACCTGTTATATAATATATTTCATCATATTCACATTCACATCCATTTAAACCCAAACTAATAAATCCATCCAAACATAAACTACATTCATCCAAACACAAACAATCTTATCCACATCACATTCGTTCACGCATAAATACATATAAGCTTAACATAATAGATAAAAATATGAAAAATCACAAAGATGAAGGCGGAGGTGGTGGGGCATTGGTGGGTAAGCGTGCAGCGAGAGCAGAAAACATCTCCGTGATCCGTCGCTCATGGTCCACCTGCATCTCCTCCATCCTCCTCTTCTGCTCCTCCCTCTGCCTCACCAGCTCCTCCATCATCTTCCTCTCTTGCTCCTCCCTCTGCCTGTCTAGCTCCTCCATCATCTTCCTCTCCTACTCCTCCTTCTGCATGTCCAACTCTTCTCTGATGTCATTAAAGAGGACCTGTAGCTGCTGAACCTCTCTCTCTCTGCAATATCAGCTCGGTGTATGGCGCTGTCGCCAACGACGATGGATCGGCTGGAGGCAGCTCTAGTGGGTGCCATTAGCTTGGCACCATGGCCAAGCCCACGCACATATCCAAAATAGGTGCCAAGCACCTGACTTAAGATCTCTGACTCACTTCGTTGAGTACCATCGAGAGTGGGCCGACTACGTGAGGTGTTCATCTCCTCTAGTAATGAAAACATATGAATTTTCATAATAAATGACATTATTATAATTTAATGTAATTAAATTTTATAATGTAAGGATTTTTACCCAAATCTTGCTGGCTCTAGGATGTACCCAAGATCCCGTTGTCTGCCGACAATGAGTCCCTCTGTACAAGTCTACTGGTCCAGGCTCCTGGCAGGTGACGGAATCTCGCTGCGCAATTGAAAGGACAATATAGTTAATATAAATGCATGGAAAGAATATATAAACATAATAATTACCAATAATTTCTTACCATGTCGTGATGAAGTCGTACAAATGACTTTGAAACAGCTACGTGGTTCACTTCTAACTTTCTCCTGTTGTCAAAATTTATTTTGCTCCTCTTCTGAACACATTATTTATAATACATGTTATTAATTGTGAATTTAATTATTATGTTAAGATATCGTAAATACGTAAATATTACCTGAAAAGAATTAGACGAAAACCTATCGCAGAGTATTTACCAGTCCTCATGGGTCACGTGCGGCGGTGTGGACTGTGCGGCCTCCTCATGGCTTGTGCACTGCTTGTACCACTAGTGTAACTTATTGTGGTAATCCTTGAACCACTCCTTGTCATGTCGTCGACGACATAGGAGATATGAGGAACACTCAAATTCAAGTCAAATTTATCCTGCAGTTTCATAAATAATAGATTAAGACAATAAACTTATTAAGAAAATAACTTAACTGTAAATGAATTTTTATAAAATAAATTTTAATTTACTAATATTTACCTGAAGGTACTGAGGGATGAGCTGCAGCACATCATCTGTCAAGTCTGCCCAATGGGAGGTGGTGGGGGGATCAGAGATCGGCATAAGACACTGACCTCCGACATAAACAACATGGCATTGTTCCCAACAGGTCTAATGCAGTCCTGTGGGAACTCTACCGTCACCCTACCCTCACGCGTAAGTCATTCTAAAAGTAACCCACGCGTGGTTCCATGTCCTCGTCGGCTGGTCGACGACGCTGTTGCAAAAGAAATATGTAAGTTTAAACATAGACAGAAGTCATTAAAAGAAATATATGTCCAGACTTACATGCAGTGCCCGGTGTATGCGTGACTGAGGGATCAGATGCCTGCGATGCAATATGTGACGGCAATGCTGGCTCCGTCACATCACGGGTAGAAGGGGTAGATCCAGTGCGCGAACGACGTGCTCTCTCACCTGGTGCCATCACTGAATATGTGCGATCTACGAACTTATAAATTTAAACAATGTTAATACAAGTGGAATATACTAAAACATTATACAAGTAGTGTTGATGGTATAATGCACTTGTGCTTATGCTTAGAGAGATGATTAAAATATGATTAGACCATTAGACTATAATGCAAGCAGAATATAATAAAACTGTAAACTTTAATCTATAACCCTTGAAAATTCCATTACACATTGTCATTCTATATTAAATATATATATATTCGAATTGAAAAATGACATGTAAATCATGTGTACATTTAATAATTGTCGTCTGTATCGCTATCACTTAAGACTATTTCTTCTTCACCATCACTATCGCTTATCAGTATTTCCTCTTCATCGTCTGCAATGGATCCCTCAATGAAACCGCTATCATCTCTAATAATGTCATGTACTATTGAGGCATCAACATGATCAGGTGGCACATCATCTCTGTTCAATTGTACCACATCAATATCAACACTTGAATTAGTCCCTGTATCCCCAGATGGCATGGCTTCTTGATATGCTTGTTCAACCCTAGACATGTCATTTCCCCCGTCCTCGCTATCTTTAACTTCTGGTACGGGAACGTCAAATACGTTCCTGGGATTTATTTTCTGCACCACGTGCCAAGAGCCACCTAACTTGGTGTCAGCAAGGTAAAATACTTATTCGGCTTGGCTGGCGAGGACAAATGGGTCGTCCTTAAACTACTTCCGAGATAAATTTACGCTCATAAAGTAGTTGTCAGTCTGTATTCCAAACTTTTTATTTATAATGTCCCACCAATGACATTTAAATAAGTATACCCACTTTCTCAAATAATAATTTAGCTCAATAAAATCCGTCAAAATGCCAAAAAAAGTCAATTTCATCCTCCTCATTTGTTCCCTTCACAACCACCCCACTATTTTATGTGATCCTATACTTTTCACGTTCTTCGGTTTGGAACCAAATCCCATTTATAATACAACTTGTATATCTAGATACACATCTATCAGGGCCACACGCTAGTGAGTATAGTGCATCAGACGCATCCGTAGAGTTGCTCGTGCACAACGTCTTCATCTATTATCATGTACAGAATGTAATTGTTTAGGGATTTTCTTAGGTTCAAATAATGTGCAATACAACGAAAATTCTAAGTGTGGTGAGATACAATGTGAAATCTTACACGTTCTGCGAACCATTCTGGAAACTGATCCTGATGCATTCGATCATAACTTGTGGGGAATTTGGACTTCATCTCGTCTATGTGTTCAATACATATAAATGGCATGTCATCAGCAAGAAACATTAAGATTATCTTATGTAGAGAAAACAATAATTGAGGGAATAATTACTCCAAGTACGACTCTATTTCTTTACAATTATGCAATACATACCACCTCGCCTTTGCTAGATCCCCAAGGTCCATATCTTAAAACATCAGGGATCCTAAAGGACGAACGTTATATGGAAACACAGATATGAGTCCTTGTTCATGTTCCTGCCCTTCATCGGTATTCCAATATTCTCGATTGAATCTAGTTTCTATGCCACGAAGATACATGAAACAAAATGTAAGGCACTCATTATCAATGTACGCTTCAGCTATGGATCCCTCCGGGCGTGCCTTATTCCTCACAAATCATTTGAGTGTGTGAAGGTATCTATACACAAAACTACTATGTTATGAGTATGAAAACATGGATATATGTAGTTTATGGAATGAATAAAAATTTTAATAGGTTCTACCACCTTTTGATCAGATACAACCAACGATATTGTACTGAACTTGCAAGCTTTACCTCGTGTAGTAAGTGAATCGCTAGGTGTACTATGACATTGAAAAACGCAGGTGGAAATATTCTTTCAAGTTTGCAAAGGATTACGGCAATGTCCCTCTCCAGTTGTTTAATAACATCTACATTCAACGATCTCAAACACAAATCCTTAAAGAATATCCCCAACTCAATCAGCGCCGCACTGATATCCTTACCAGGAATCCATGAATCGTAACTGGCAGTAGGCGTTGTAGAAGGACGTGGCAATCATGACTTTTCATTCCCGTTACCTTACAGTCCATAACATTTACGCATTGAGATATGTTTGACGCATACCCATTGGGAAACTTTACCGATCTCAACCATTCACATAAATGTTTTTTCTATAGTTTTGTCAATGTGTAGCAGCCTGCTGGTATAGTATATGAATTTTCATATGGTTGCAAGTGCAACTCTTTCCTTAAACCCATTTCTTGTAGATCCAATCGAGCCTTGAAACTGTCTTTTGTTTTCTTCTCTATGTTCATCAATGTTCTGAAGACATTGTCATATATATTTTTCTCAGCATGACATCCAAGTTGTGTCACAATTTTAGATCACTCCAATAGGGCAACTGAAAAAAGATACTCTTCTTCCTCCAGTTATAGTCCAATATTGTACGTTTCCTCTTCTTCAAGTGTGATGCCTTACCAAATCTAACTTCTCTAATGTTACTCAGTTGTTGTATTACATCTTCTCCAAATAGGTCTTTCAGGAGTGGCCTATGATCTTGTTTACCATCAAAGATCATCGTCTTCCTGCGCCAACTATGATCGCTCGGAAGGAAGTGAAGATGGCCCATATAACACGTTTTTCTACCATGCTTCAATAACAATGAACAAGTCTCAATACCACATATAGGACAAGCCAACTTGCCCTTCGTGCTCCACCCAGGTAAATTTTCATACGCGAGAAAGTCATTTATTGTCCACAAGACTGCTGCATGCAATCGAAATGTCTGTCCTGCAAATGTGTCATACGTTTCTACACCTTGACTCCACAACTCGTTTAACTCATCTTCTAATGGTCGCAAATACACGTCAATGTCATTCCTAGGTGACCTGCGTCCAGGAATAAGCAATGACATCATGAAAAATGACTCCTTCATACACAACCAAGGAGGTAAATTATAGGGTAAAAGTACCACTAGCCACATACTATACGAGCTACTCATATTACCAAATGGATTAAAACCATCACTTGCAAAACCTAGTCATTGCGAGAATCCTCTGCAAACCAGTCATGTTGCTTGTCAAAATTTTGTCAAGCTTAAGAGTCCGCAAGGTGCCTCAATGTACTATCATCATGAACGCGTTTCTCCTTATGCCACCTTATATCTTCAGCCGTCTTATGAGACATAAATAATCTTTGTAATCTAGGTTTCAATGGGAAGTACCTTAACACCTTTTACGAGATTTTTTTATGCCTGGCTTTGTCATACTTTCACCTAGACTCTCCACAAAAATGACACTCTTCAACCTTATCATGCTCTTTCCAATACAATAAACAATCATTTATACATGCATGTATGAGGATATAACTAAGGCCCAAGTCTCGTATCAAGAATTTTGCCTCGTAATGAGACTTAGGCAATGTCTCACCGTCCAGTAATGCTTCTTTCAACAAATCAAGCAACATGTCGAACGATTTATTATTCCAATGATTTATTGTCTTTAAATGAAGTAACTTTGTAAGAAAATTCAGCTTAGAGAAGTTCTCACACCCCGGATAAAGTGGATGTTGTGCATCCCTTAACAACCTACTAAACTTTTCTGATTTGACATCACTCATTAGAGGAATATCTTGGCTACTGCTTGTCACTACAAAATCAGTATCTGCAACTGTTCCCCTGAACACATCCCCTATGATATCTTGCATTTCGTCAACGTCTTCATCCTCGTCATCTGCCACAATTGGGTCTTCATTGACTTTAGTGCCCTCAACTCTATGAGCCATATCTTCACCATGATGGATCCACTAAGTGTAACCTGGTCAATCCCAACTATGAACAAATCATCCTCTACTTTGTCTAAAGTCTTATATATCATGTTCTTATATTTTCGACATAAACACCTAATCCTATTCATTGAATATGCCCAATTTCGTGCAAATTCCATGAACTCTTGAACCCCTTGTTTATACTCTGGGCCAAACCTGTTCTTAGCTCGCATCCAACTATTATCCATCTCTACAATGAAAAGACTAGAGTCAGTTTACAGAAATAGCTTTAAGATTAGGCTTGGTTATAGGTTTAGATTATATGTTTAGGTTTAGGGAATTGAGAATAGGTATAAGTTTAGGTTTAGGTTTAGATTAGGGAGTTGAGATTAGGATTAGGTGTAGGTTTAGGTTTAGGGATTTGAGAATACGTTAAGTATAAGGTTTAGGGAATTGATAGCTTAGGTTATAGGTTATAGGTTATAAGTTTAGGTTATAGGTTAATGTTTAGGTTTAGGTTATAAGTATAGGTTTTCAGATTTGAGAATAGGTTTAGGTTAAGGTTATAAGTATAGGTTAAGGTTGTAAGTATAGGTTATAGGTTAAGGTTAAGGTTTAGGTTTAGGTTATAAGTACAGGTTTTGGGATTTGAGAATATGTTTAGGTTAAGGTTATAAGTTTAGGTTAAGGTTATAAGTATAGGCTTAGGTTATAGGTTAAGGTTAAGGTTATAAGTTAAGGTTAAGGTTATAAGTTTAGGTTATTGGTTAAGGTTAAGGTTATAGGTATAGGTTTAGGTTTTGGGATTTAAGAATAGGTTTAGGTTAAGGTTATAAGTTTAGGTTATTGGTTAAGGTTAAGGTTATAGGTATAGGTTTAGGTTTTGGGATTTGAGAATAGGTTTAGGTTAAGGTTATAAGTTTAGGTTAAGGTTATAGGTAAAGGTTTAGGTTATAGATTATAAGTATAGTTATAAGTTTACGTTAAGGTTATAAGTATAGGTTATAGGTTAAGGTTTAAGTTTAGGTTATAAGTATAGGTTTTGGGAATTGAGAATAGGTTTAGGTTAAAGTTATAAGTTTAGGTTAAGGTTATAGGTATAGGTTTAGGTTATAGGTTATAAGTATAGTTATAAGTTTAGGTTAAGGTTATAAGTATAGGTTATAGGTTAAGGTTTAAGTTTAGGTTGTAAGTATAGGTTTTGGGAATTGAGAATAGGTTTAGGTTAAGGTTATAAGTTTAGGTTAAGGTTGTAAGTATAAGTTATAGGTTAAAATTAAGGTTAAGGTTTAGGTTTAGGTTTTGGGATTTGAAAATAGGTTTAGGTTTAGGTTATAAGTTTAGGTTAAGGTTATAGGTATAGGTTATAAGTATAGTTATAAGTTTAGGTTAAGGTTATAAGTATAAGTTATAGGTTAAGGTTTAGGTTTAGGTTATAAGTATAGGTTTTGGGAATTGAGAATAGGTTTAGGTTAAGGTTATAAGTTTAGGTTAAGGTTGTAAGTATAGGTTATAGGTTAAGGTTTAGGTTTAGGTTTAGGTTTTGGGATTTTAAAATAGGTTTATGTTAAGGTTATAAGTTTAGGTTAAGGTTATAGGTATAGGTTTAGGTCATAGGTTATAAGTATGCTTATAAGTTTATGTTAAGGTTATAGGTTAAGGTTTAGGTTTAAGTTATAAGTATAGGTTTTGGGAATTGAGAATAGGTTTAGGTTAAGGTTATAAGTTTAGGTTAAGGTTGTACGTATAGGTTATAGGTTAATGTTAAGGTTTTGGGATTTGAGAAAAGGTTTAGGTTAAGGTTATAAGTTTAGGTTAAGGTTATAGGTATAGGTTTAGGTTATAGGTTATAAGTATAGTTATAAGTTTAGGTTAAGGTTATAAGTATAGGTTATAGTTTAAGGTTATAAGTTTAGGTTAATGTTGTAAGTATAGGTTATAGGTTAAGGTTAAGGTTTAGGTTTAGGTTTAGGTTTTGGGATTTGATAATAGGTTTAGGTTAAGGTTATAGGTATAGGTTTAGGTTATAGGTTATAAGTATAGTTATAAGTTTAGGTTAAGGTTATAAGTACAGGTTATAGGTTAAGGTTTAGGTTTAGGTTATAAGTATAGGTTTTGGGAATTGAGAATAGGTTTAGGTTAAGCTTATAATTTTAGGTTAAGGTTATAGGTATAGGTTTAGGTTATAAGTTCTAAGTATAGTTATAAGTTTAGGTTAACGTTATAAGTATAGTTTATAGGTTAAGGTTTAGGTTTAGGTTATAAGTATAGGTTTTGGGAATAGAGAATAGGTTTAGGTTAAGGTTATAAGTTTAGGTTAAGGTTGTCAGTATAGGTTATAGGTTAAGGTTAAGGTTTAGGTTTAGGTTTTGGGATTTAAGAATAGGTTTAGGTTAAGGTTATAAGTTTAGGCTAAGGTTAGAGGTATAGGTTTAGGTTATAGGTTATAAGTATAGTTATAAGTATAGGTTAAGGTTATAAGTATAAGTTATAGGTTATAGGTTAAGGTTTAGGTTTAGGTTATAAGTATAGGTTTTGGGAATTGAGAATAGGTTTAGGTTAAGGTTATAAGTTTAGGTTAAGGTTATAAGTATAGCTTATAGGTTAAGGTTAAGGTGTAGGTTTAGGTTTTGGGATTTGAGAATAGGTTTAGGTTAAGGTTATAAGTTTAGGTTAAGGTTACAGGTATAGGTTTAGGTTATAGGTTATATAAGTATAGTTATAAGTTTAGGTTAAGGTTATAAGTATAGGTTATAGGTTAAGGTTTAGGTTTAGGTTATAAGTTTAGTTTAAGGTTATAGGTATACGTTTAGGTTATAGGTTATAAGTATAGTTATAGGTTTAGGTTAAGGTTATAAGTATAGGTTATAGGTTAAGGTTTAAGTTTAGGTTATAAGTACATGTTTTGGGAATTGAGAATAGGTTTAGGTTAAGGTTATAAGTTTAGGTTAAGGTTATAGGTATAGGTTTAGGTTATAGGTTATAGGTTATAAGTATAGTTATAAGTTTAGGTTTAGGTTATAAGTATAGGGTATAGGTTAAGGTTTAGGTTTAGGTCATAAGTATAGGTTTTGGGAATTGAGAATAGGTTTAGGTTAAGGTTAAAAGTTTAGGTTAAGGTTGTAAGTATAGGTTATAGGTTAAGGTTAAGGTTTAGGTTTAGGTTTGGGGATTTGAGAATAGGTTTAGGTTAAGGTTATAGGTATAGGTTTAGGTTATAGGTTATAAGTATAGTTATAAGTTTAGGTTATAGGTTAAGGTTTAGGTTATGGTTTAAGGTTTAGGTTTAGGTTTAGGTTATAGGTTATAGGTTATAAGTATAGGTTTAGGTTTAGGTTATAAGTGTAAGTTTTGGGATTTGCAAATAGGTTTAGGTTTGAGTTATAAGTTTAGGTTAAGGTTATTAGTATAGGTTTAGGTTATAGGTTAAGGTTAAGGTTAAGGTTATAAGTATAGGTTTTGAGATTTGAGAATAGGTTTAGGTTAAGGTTATAAGTTTAGGTTATAGGTTAAGGTTAAGGTTAAGGTTTAGGTTTGGGTTTAGGTTTTAGGTTATAGGTTTAGGTTATAGGTTAAGGGTTGGGTTATAGGTCAAGGCTTATGTTTAGGTTTATGTTATAGGTTATAGGCTATAAGTTTATGTTTAGGTTTAGGTCTAGTTTATAAGTACAGGTTTTGGGATTTGAGAGTAGGTTTAAGTTTAGCTTATAGGTTTTTTGGTTTAAGTTTTGGGTTTAGGTTATAGGTTTAGGTTTAGGTTATAGGTTATAGGTTTAGGGAATTGGGAATAGGTTAAAGTTTAGGTTAAGGTTATAGGTTATAAGTTTAGGTTAAGGTTGTAAGACCCCATCTATTCCGTACGACTTTCTATGCTTATGTACATGATGATCGACGCCCTTGGTCAATCCTGAACTAGCCATTCATAGTATACACCCAATTGACCGAAACCCCACGACCTCAAAACCTATCTCATATCGACTGCCCCGTCGCCGCGATCGTGGAGGTACCACCCGGGCGTCTGTATGATACTCCGTTGTGAGATATGCTGAAAAGGCCATGCAATATGTCCTAAAGGGTGGGGAGGGGGGTGAATAGGCCTATGCCAAATTTAAAATAATGACAGCGGAATTAAATAATGTGATAGCCAAATAAAAGAAATCAATTCACAATGCTTAAATGGAAAGCAGCCTTAATAATCAAGTATTGAGAGATTGAAACAAATGCAGTTCTAAGGACAACCTTACACCATAAAAACCAAGGGTTTATGGCAGGACAACCTTATTTCTAGAACGTTCTTTGAATAAAAAACTTAAACCAAAAAGGAATAAATAAATAGCAAGGAATTAAGATAAATTGCAAGAATTTAAATCTAACTTATTACAACATACCCACTTTGCTTGAAATGCAAATATTACGACATTCACATCCACACATACATTCCACAAACTTGAATGATAAAAGATATGAATTTAAGTAAACATTCAAACCACAAAACACAAGGAGTTATAGTGGTTTGCCTGTGTGTTCACCAACTGTTAAACAACAACCACACAGCTACTCCACTCATAATATCCTCACACAGGAGATATTAGCGTTCACTATCAAAATAGGTTTCACAGGTTCACCTAAAACCTTCACAATTGTGTCTTTTTAACTTGGGCTTACACAATCCAAAAACCCACACTTTCTGAGTTTTCTGGCTCTCCTCAGATAACCAACATAATGAGATTTTTCTGGTTCAATCTCAAAAGAAACCAAAAGAATGTAAATTACATAAAAATAAAATACCTGGATTTCTCCTTTTTATAGTAGCCCTGTAGAACCAATCGGAGTAGATGTTCGAATCAACGTTCAATGTCCAATACTCACTTTACAATGGTTCTAAGTTCTAATTGATTTTAAATTAAATCAAATGGGCGTACCTCTATTTGATTTTGATTCCAAGAAGAAGGAATACAACAATTCCTCTTTTCAAATAAGATTATAACATAGGAATAAAATCAAATAAGAAAAGCTAACAAAAAGAATATTAAATATGCACAACGTAACTTAAAATGAACAAACTTAGTTCAGAGTGGAGGCTTGAATTTTCTTGAAATTTAATCGATGAAAAACGTTGAAATTCGTGTTCAATTTATAGATGAAAAGATCACGTCTCCGACTGGTCTTAGGAAGCCTTCGACTAGTCATAGAACCAACGGCATTTTGAAATTTTTGAGCGCGATCTTAAAAATCGTTCTACGATTAGTCTTAGGATTTCTACGACTAGTCTTAGACCACCTACAACCGGTCGTAGCTGACCTAGGACTGGTCGTAGACAATCAAGTTTGGTTGCTGGAGTTTGAGTCATAGTTCTAGGACTGGTCGAAGGTCGAGTCGTGACCTCCTTACGATCGATCGAACAGTCTCCAGGACTGGTCGTCGACTAACCAAAAAATTTTAAAAATCTTCAACAACTTAGAACTGGTCATGGAATTTCTTGGACTGGTCGAACCAGTGCTAGGACTAGTCGAACAAGGTCCAGGATTAGTCTTAGAATAGACGAATTCATATAAATAGATTCATTTTGAATTATGAATACAAAATGAAATACCCTAAGGTCAATCTAAGGTCTATCATACTTAGGACATGAAGTATGAACATTGAACTTCATCCTTTCGGATGTAGGTTGACCTTTGAACCTTATAAAGCTTGAGATCTCTATCTTGATGTAGCTTAATCTTGAGATCTTCGAAAGCTTGAACTTAAACTTCATCTTGAGTTGTACTTGATTCTTAAAATGTACTTGAGTCTTAAAATGTACTTGAGTCTTGAAATGTACTTAAGTCTTGAAATGTACTCTTCTTATCGATGTAGCTCTGAACATTGATGCTTAAAGTACATGACTTTACATTTCTTGAAGCAGATCACCATACATGTCTTGAACCATTGTGATGCAATGTCTTAATCATACATATATCAACATACAAACACAAGACACAGATAGAGGTTTTGGCACAACAAAATTTGACAATCAAAGGAGCATGAGACCATAGCACTTACAATCTCCCCCTTTGTCAAATTTGTGACAAAATACACTCATATAAAAATAAGAGAAGCACCACATGCATAATAAAGAATCATGCACCAGTTGTCATAAGCTAGCAAGCACACAACATTCATCTATACTTACTCCCCCTGAGTAGCAGCACACATATGAAAAATATAATGATTGCTACACATATTATAGTACTACTCATACCCATAAGCAATTAAACTAAAAGCTTTCAAAAGAGCTTCCAAAAGCCTTCTCTCCCTTTTTGGCACAAAATGACAAAGGAAGAAACAATGTAAAGGATTAAAAGATGGAGTAATAGATGGATTTAATCGACAATATATAAGCAAGTAAAAGTTCACAATCCATTTACCAATTTAACTAAAAATTCAGCAAACCAACTAAAGTGCACAATCCAACATAAGTATGAAAGTTAATACAGACTAAGAATTAAAATTACTCAATCAGATCCTGAAGATGGAGCAGGAATGGTAGGATCAAGTTTATGCATCCCATTGTTTAAGCACCTAAGATACTTGCGCATATATTTAAACTGAAGATCATAGGCAACATTCATATTCTCTACCTTCTCCTCTAGAGCACGAAGATGAGCATCAAACTAAGATGGCTCATAGTCAAGATCATTTCTAGAATCTGAATCAAGTTCATCGAAAATATCATCCATATTTACATCATCAGAAGGAAGATCACCAGCTTTTCTATTCCCAACTTCAGCTCCTCCACCACCAACATCCACTTGGCCACGAGCCAATTCCAATTTCATCTTGTTAATATTCGAATTGTTAAAAATAAGATGATGGATGGGAGCCTCTCCAACAGGCATATCGACTAGCATGTGATTAGCTAAAACGGTCATGAGATAGGCAAAAGGAATATCACTATGACCCAGATGGAGACGAGACTGAATAATGGAATGACATATCAATGAAGGAAGGGAAATTTTAGTACCAGAAATGACAGAGTGCAAAACATGGACCATAAAGGCAATTAATTCTGTTTTATTACCAGAACGAGGATACAGATTAGAAATAAAAATCCTGTGAAGTACCCTATATTTGGGTAACAAGTACCTTGAGGGGAGCACATTCCCTTTATGAGTCCATTGCACATTCATGTTACATAAATCTCTGGTTAGTATACGCTTTTCAGATTCTGAGGGTTTTTCAGATAAAGTATGAATAGGACTACCCTCCTCATTAATAGGTATATCCATTAACTCTACAATCAGATGACGATCAACCTCAAATGGACCTTCTCTAGTATCAATTTTAAAAGTTAAATTCTTAAAAGAGAATTCTGAGATATATGCAAACATGGCCTGTGCAATAGATTGGTATGCAGGCCCACCCCAATGTAAAATATTATTCCATCCTACAGCTTGGAGGAGTGGAAAGATACCAAATGGAGTAGTATGTTCAATGGATACTGGTCTCTCAACAATGACACTACGTATACACAAATCCCGCACATCAGAGGGATCATCTTCGGGAGACCGAAGATGGCGCCGAGTGATTAGAGTTAATCTAGAGGATGATGGACCACGAGAAGTTTTCTTTTTCCCTCTAGCATCCATTTTCAAGAATAAACACATGAAAATAAGAAGATTCAATAGATTTGAAATGGGGTTTTGATAGATCAGATTTTTCAAAAGGAAACCCTAAAATTGTAATGAAAGATCAAATAGATTACTCTAAGAGTGAAAATGGAGTACTATTAACAAGAATCTACAAGAAAGATGCAAAAGAACCACTAACCTCGAAGAACAATGAAGGTGGGTTCAACTGGTTGGGCCTCGGCTCGTTGGAGAGGAAAAAGGAAATGAGGAAGATGAGATTTTTCTCAAATTTTAAAAGACCCAACGCGCTCCACGACCGGTTTTGAGATGTCCTCGACTGGTCGTACCACGACTGGTCAAGTACATCCTCGACTGGTCATGTACCGACTAAAATATGCAATTTTCATAAAAATTTGAAATTTAAACACATAAATTATCAAATTTAAATACACTATGATACAAGTATACAAGAATATTCAATTTAAATTGCACATACCAAGATCAAATTTCAATTTACTAAACCTGTTTTTGTTAAGCGATTTAGTGAAAATGTCAGCAAGTTGAGTCTCGGTAGGTATATATTCCAAAGATATTATCTTTTCTTCCACTAATTCACGAATGTAATGATACTTAATGTCAATGTGCTTGGTACGTGAATGCTGGATTGGATTTTTAGAAATGTTTATAGCACTAGAATTATCACAATATAAGACCATAGAATCTTGTGCTATTCCATAATCACTTAACATACGTTTCATCCAAACAAGCTGAGTACATGCATTTCCAACCACAATGTATTCAGCCTTAGCAGTTGAGAGTGATATAAAACTTTGCTTCTTGCTAAACCAAGAAACTATACATTTCTAATATAAAAACAACCACCACTGGTTGATTTCCTATCATCGATATTTCCAGCCCAATCAGTATCAATGTACCTAGCCAACTGAACACTAGTATCATACGGATACTAAAGACCTAAATTAGCAGAACTTGGGACATATCAAATAATTCACTTAACAACAGTTAGATGTGATTCTTTAGGATTAGCCTGATATCTAGCGCAAATACCAATACTGAAAGCAATATCAGGTCTACTAGCAGTTAAATAAAGCAAACTACCAATCATGCTACGATACAATTTAGGATTCACATCTTTACCTGTAGAGTCCTTTGAGAGTCTTAGAGTTGTACTCATAGGAATCTCAAAACTCTTACCATTCTCAAATCTGAATCTTTTAATCAAGTTCAAGGCATACTTAGTTTGGGAAATAAAAATTTCATTAGATTGTTGTTTTACTTCCAACCCTAGGAAATAATTTAACTCCCCAACCATGCTCATTTCGAACTTAGATTTCATTAAATCTGCAAACTCAATAGTCATATCAGTACATGTTGATCCATAAATAATATCATCCACATAGATCTGAACCAATAAGATATCATCATTATGTTTCTTAACAAAGAGCGTCTTATCAACATTACCCATTTAAAAATTATGACTTAGTAAAAACTTAGTCAATTTTTCATACTATGCTCTAGGAGCTTGTTTTAAATCATATAGAACTTTTTAAAGATGGTATACATGATCAGTAAACTTAGGGTCTTCAAACCCTGTAGGTTGTTCAACATATACTTCTTCATGTAAATCGCCATTTAAAAAAGCACTCTTTACATCCATTTGATAAATTTTAAACTTTCCAAAGCATACAATGGATATAAAAAGTCTGATTAATTCAAGGCGAGCAACTAGGGCAAAAGTTTCATCGTAATCAATGCCTTCTATCTGAGTGTACCTTATACAACCAGTCTTGCCTTGTTTCGAATAACGTTACCAAGTTCATCAGACTTATTTTTAAAAATCCATTTTGTTCCAATAATATGTTTATCTTTAGGTCTAGGAACAAGATACCGGACATCATTTCGAACAAATTGATTAAGTTCTTCCTGCATAGCTACTATCCAGTTTTCATCAGAAAGCGCTTCTTTTACGTTCACCGGTTCTATCTGGGAAGTAAAGCATACGTAATTACATATGTCTTCTAATTATCTACGAGTGCGCACACCAGTGAGAGGGTTTCCAAGAATTTGAGTGGTTAGATGATCTTTGACAGTCCTCAGTTCAGAGTTTTCTTGATTTGATGAAGTATCTAGTTTGTCAATTAAAAGAACTTCATCATTATCTGAACTTGGGGTAGGTGTATTCAAGTGATCACCAATGACCACATTAATAGACTCTTGAATCACACCAGTCTTGTTGTTCAGTACATGATATGCACGACTGTTTAAAGAGTATCCTAAAAAGATCCCTTCATCACTCTTAGTGTCAAACTTTTCCAAATTTTCACGGTCACGTAAAATATAACACTTGCTACCAAAAACTCGAAAGTATTTGATAGTAGGCTTTTTATCAAACCAAAGTTCATAAGCCATTTTATTATTAGATTTACAAGTATAAACCCTGTTAATAATATAGCAGGCGGTATTCACTGTTTCAACCTAATGATTTCTAGGGAGCTTCATACTATTTAACATTACGTTTCCCATTTCTTGAAGCACTCTATTTTTTCTTTCCACAATTTCATTTTGTTGTGGTGTTTTGGGCACAGAGAATTCATGCGATATTCCCTGATCGCTATAGAATTTCTCAAAACTGCTATTCTCAAACTCAGATCCATGATCACTATGGATCTTACAGACTTGAGAACTTTTTTCAGTCTGGATTCGTTTGATAATCCTTTTCACTTCATCAAGGGTTTCTGATTTATCTCTTAAGAAAGCTACCCAAGTGAATTTGGTAAAATCATCCATAATTACCAGGATATATTTTTTGCCACCTCGACTCTCCGTCCTTATAGGTCCTATAAGATCCATGTCGAGTAGCTCGAGTGGTCTTAATGTGGCATTGGAGTTCACCTTTTTTGTGAGAGCTCCTTGTTTGCTTGCCATACTAGTATTCACCACATACTTTGTCTACTTTTTGTAATTTAGGTAAACCTCTTATTAGTTCTCCTTTGCTTGATCTGTATAAGTTACGGTAGTGAACATGTCCAAGGCGTTTATGCCATAATTCTGTCTCATCGGTATGGACTATGTAGCACGATTGATTAGATGAGCTGCCATTGCATACAATGTAGCAGTTTTTAGAAGTTTTGCGACCAGTTAATATTACAGAACCCTTTTTGTTTATGATTTCACAACCTTGATTAGAAAATTTCAAACTATGATTGTTATCGCATATTTGAGATATGCTTAACAGGTTGTGTTTTAGTCCCTCAACATATAAAACATTCTTAAATAAGGGGAGGTTATAGAGTTGAACCGTACCTTGGCCAATAATTTTGCAGTTGCTACCATCACCAAATGTGACTGATCCTTCAGTCATATCTTTAAGGTCGGTGAATAAAGCCTTGTTACCTGTCATATGCCTGGAGCAACCGCTATCAAGGTACCACTTCGAATGACTTGTTGCTCTGAAAGCGATGTGGGCAACCAAGCAGGTAATCTTAAGAACCCATTTCATAACTATTTTGGGTTTAGGAGTATAGTTGATCTTTTTGTTTTTGTAATTGTAAGAATGATCCACTGAGTTAGATTTTAAGAGCTCCTTAAGCAAATCAACTATTTTTTCCATTAAAGGGTTTTGGTTCTGATTTTTATAGTTGACATAGTTGCTTTTAGGTTTTTGAAAAGATTTAACATTTTTAGAAAAACTTTGCTTAATACTTTTCCCTTTTGAGTTTGAGGTTTCTCCTCTGACAAACTTAGGAGGTGTATTCTTTTGTTTAGAAGGTCTATTCTTATCATAGCCCAACCCGGATCTATCACCACATTTTCTACATCCGGATAAAAGTTTTTCAAACTTTGGATCTCCTTGGGCATACCTCCATGTATCCTTTAAACTCCAAAGTGAAGAGTTTTCAAGCTTAAGTTTATCATTTTCAGATTTAAGATTTTCAATCTGGGAGGTTTTGAATTCTAAATCACTTTTTGTCTTTTCAAAACAATCTGAAATAAGGAATTTTTCTAAAACAAGTGAATCAAAATTTTCTTTGAGTTTTAAAAACTTTTCTTTTTGAAGTTTCAGTTTTACGGCAATTTTACAACTTTCCTTGTATAGGGCATTGTAAGCATCTTGAAGATCTTCTTCATTTTCATGTTCACTATTCAGATTTTCTTTACTAGTTAAATCATCATGATCTGAAAAAGTGAACTTGGCTAGAGTCATAAGGGCTTTAACTTCATTGCCCGACTCGATTTCAGAATCTTCTGATTCAGAAGAGGCTTCAGTGCCAGAAGATTCATCCTAAGTAGCCAACATTCCTTTCGTTTTATATTTATCCTTTTTAGGAAATTTGTTTGCTAAATGCCCATATTCTTGGCAGTTGTAACATTAACTATCTTTCAAAGATTTTCAAGTTTTAGTTTTAGATTTAGGTCTTCTCTTATCATTTGATTTTTAAAAGTCTACCCTCTTTTTACTTTTGAAAATCTTGTAAAACTTTTTTGCTAAAAGAGCCATATCATCTTCAGAATTTTCTAAATCAGAGTTTTCTTGAGAAATACATTTAGAAGATTTAAGAGCGATAGATTTACCTTTAGGAGCTTTAAGGTTTAAATCATAGGTTTGTAAAGAACCAACTAGTTCTTCTACCCTCATATTGTCCGTATCATGAAGTTCCTGGATCGCGGTTACCTTAGAGTTGAACTGTTTAGGAAGTGAGCGTAGTATCTTTGCACATAATTTACTTTCTGGGATTTTGTCGCCAAGACCCCACATAGAGTTTACAATGTCATTTAATCTTGTATAAAAGTCCATAAACATTTCATTTTCCTCCATATGAATTTCTTCAAATTTGGTTGTGAGGAGTTGGACTTTAGATTTTTTAACAATTGATGTACCCTCGTGTGTCATTTCTAATATATCCTAAGCTTACTTTGCAGTATCGCAGGATATAATTCTTTTGAATTCATCCAGTGATAATGCGCAAGTGATTGCATTTAGTGCTTTTGCATTGGCACTACTCTCACTTTTCTGAAGTGTGGTCCAAGAGAAATAAGGTGAAATTTTTATTAATTTTGAACCATCGACACCAGTTACTTCCATGGTAGGAGGGGTCCATTCAGTCACTGTGGCTTGCCACACGCTCTCATCCATTGATTTGAGAAAAATCCTCATCCTGGCTTTCCAATAGGCATAGTTGGAGACATCAAATGGTGGAGGCCTAGTGACTAAAAGGCTATCAAAATTTGACATCTTAAATATAGCTTAGATCATTAGCTCAGGAAATGAATCCAAAAATAAAGAATTTAAAAACGAGCTATTAGGCTTTGATACCACTTGAAAAGGCCAAGTTATATGTCCTAGACGGGGGGGAGGGTAAATAAGACTATGCCAAATTTAAAATAATGATAGCGGAATTAAATAATGTGATAGCCAAATAAAAGAAATCAATTCACAATGCTTAAATGGAAAGCAACCTTAATAATCAAGTATTGAGAGATTGAAACAAATGCAGTTCTAAGGACAACCTTACACCATAAAAACCAAGGGTTTATGGCAGGACAACCTTATTTCTAGAACGTTCTTTGAATCAAAAACTCAAACCGAAAAGGAATAAATAAATAGCAAGGAATTGAGATAAATTGCAAGAATTTAAATCTAACTTATTACAACATACCCACTTTGCTTGAAATGCAAATATTACAACATTCACATCCACACATACATTCCACAAACATCACAGTGGGCTCCAACAATAGCCACACAGCTACTCCACTCCTAATATCCTCACACGGGGGATATTAGCGTTCACTATCAAAATAGGTTTCACAGGTTCACCTAAAACCTTCACAATTGTGTCTTTTTAACTTGGGCTTACACAATCCAAAAATCCACACTTTCTGAGTTTTCTGGCTCTCCTCAGATAACCATCACAATGAGATTTTTCTGGCTCAATGTCAAAAGAAACCAAAAGAATGTAAATTACATAAAAGTAAAATACCTGGATTTCTCCTTTGTGTAGTAGCCCGGTAGAACCAATCGGAGTAGATGTTCGAATCAACGTTCAATGTCCAATACTCACTTTACAATGGTTCTAAGTTCTAATTGATTTTAAATTAAATCAAATGAGCATAGCTCTATTTGATTTTGATTCCAATAAGAAGGAATACAACAATTCCTCTTTTCAAATAAGATTGGAATATAGGAATAAAATCAAATAAGAAATGCTAACAAAAAGAATATTAAATATGCACAGCGTAGCTTAAAATGAGCAAACTTATCTCAGAGTGGAGGCTTGAATTTTCTTGAAATTTAATCGATGAAAAATTCTAAAATTCGTGTTCAATTTATAGATGAAAAGATCACATCTACAACTAGTCTTAGGAGCACTTCGACTAGTCATAGAAGCAACGGCATTTTGAAATTTTTGAGCGCGATCTTAAAAACCGTTCTATGACTAGTCTTAGGATTTCTACGACTAGTCTTAGACCACCTACGACCGGTCGTAGCTGACCCAGGACTGGTCGTAGATGACCAGGTTTGGTTGCTGGAGTTTGAGTCGTAGTTCTAGGATTGGTTGAAGGTCGAGTCGTGACCTCCCTATGACCGGTCGAACAGTCTCCAGGACTGGTCGTAGAGTAACCAAAAAATTTTAAAAATCTTCAACAACTTAGGACTGGTCATGGAATTTCTTGGACTAGTCGAACCAGTGCTAGGACTAGTCGAACAAGGTCCAGGACTAGTCTTAGAATAGATCATTTCATGTAAATAGATTCCTTTTGAATTATGTATACAAAATGACCTACCCTATGGTCAATCTAAGGTCTATCATACCTAGGACATGAAGTATGAACATTGAACTTCATCCTTTCAGATGTAGGTTGACCTTTGAACCTTATGAAGCTTGAGATCTCTATCTTAATGTAGCTTGATCTTGAGATCTTCGAAAGCTTGAACTTAAACTTCATCTTGAGTTATACTTGAGTCTTGAAATGTACTTGAGTCTTGAAATGTACTTAAGTCTTGAAATGTACTCTTCTTATCGATGTAGCTCTGAACATTGATGCTTAAAGTACATGACTTTACATTTCTTGAAACAGAGCACTGTACATGTCTTGAACCATTGTGATGTAGTGTCTTGATCATATATATATCAACATACAAACACAAGACACAGATAGAGGTTTTGGCACAACAAAATTTGACAATCAACGGAGCATGAGACCATAGCACTTACATATGCCATGAAGAAAAATTAGCGTATCATGTGTGCAAGGCGCCATGTACTCCACTCCACACATGTGCACAACACATGTCATACACACATGCACATTTCACACATGGGTGAGAGAATCTCTACCCATGTGTGTGATGTCACACACCCATACCTCCCATCTCTCATGTACACCTCAAGTCAACTCTCCTCCATGCCACACCTCATGTATGACATCATCACACTATGCCATCTCATGTCTCTTTAACCCACCTTTAATTACAAATCATAAATTAATTATCATAATCCTAGCCTAAGCTAATATTAATCATATTAGTCTAACTTAATCAAAAATTTATCCATTTCTTTATAAATACCTCTCTATCCCTTAGCATTTCACCATTTTCCATAGAGAGAGAGAGAGAGTGGGAGAGAGAGAGAGAGAGAGGAGTGATCTTGGTGGGCCATCAACTCCATCAGTTCCATCCCTTCCATCCATCTCAACAATCCATCTAATTCATCAAGGTGAGTACACCCACCCTACTCATTCTTATTTTGTTTTTGTTGTGTTTTTGTATGGTGGAGATGATGTTGATGATAATGATGTGATCAATGGTGTGGATATGTAAGAGAGTACATTTAAAAAGATGATCAATAATGGTGATGATATGATGAAAATGATGTGTTTAATGGTGTGGATTCATGGGAGAATACATGTAAAAGAATAACAATAAAAATACTTTTTTATAAACTTTATGTGAGACCCATTGATTGTGAGCCCCACTAGAAATTTTGTAGGCCATCCAAACCGCCCAAAGGGTAGCCCATTAGGCTGGTCACACACTCACATACACACGTACGCACACCACATTTTAAAAAAGAAAAAAAAAGAGAGCAAGAGTGGACGCTGATTGCTGCCAGCATCCAGGGGACGCTGCAGCAAGCAGCGACCAGCTGCTTCGTGAAGAGAGGTTGGGGTTGTGGGTCCCCAACGGGCCCCACCCATGATGTATGTATTCAATCCACACCGTCCATTTAATTTTCGAGCTCATTTTAGCCATAGAGCCGAAAAATGAAGACAATCCAGATCTCTGGTAGGCCACACCATCAAAAAGACTTTTTTTAATTGTAATAAACGGTTGGAGCCCACTGTGATGTTTCTATACACCGAAAATATCAAATATTGGGCTTATTATATCAGTCACGAGCCCGGGAGTCCAATGGACAGAGTAGATCATCATGATGAGGGCCCCACCTACAAAATACCACGAAATAAAAAAATAAAAATAAATAAAAAATAACATCACTGATGCTGTTGCTGTCAGCGTCCTGTTGATGCTGCAGCAAGCAGCGTCCTGGATGCGGGAGGAAGTGGTCCCCACCATGATGCATGTCGAGCATCTGTACCGTGCATTTGATGGGTCCCCTTTAAAAATGGGTCATCCCCAAAAATCACCTGTATACGAAACTCAGGTGGCCCACACCATTAAAAATAAATAAACAAATAAATAAAAATGAAATACAAAAAAATTAAGAATCTGATCATGACATATTTGTTGTATCCAAACCGTCCATTCATTTGGCGAGTTTGTCTTAAGGCTTAAGAAAAAAATAGAAAAAGATAGATCTAACTATCAAGTGGACCAAACTACAAAAGTAGCAGGGATTGAACGTTTACCATTGGAACCTTTTGGGTCAGAATTTTGGACCAATATGAAATTTGTTTTTCTCCTTAATTCAGGTCTTTGCAACCTCATGAACAGATTGGATGGAAAATAAACACTAAGGTGGGCCCTATAAACTGTTTAACGGCAAAATCATTATCTCCACTACTGTTTGTGGTGAGGTCCAGATAATCTTTGGATATGATTCATTTTTGGATAATGCTATAAAATGATCTCCAAAATAAATAAATAAATAAAACTAAGAATAGATGAACTCTGTATATGTAATAAATACATCACTTTGGGACCCATGTAAATTTGATCTCCTTGAACCGTTCATACAATTCGGAGCTCAAGTATATAAAAGCACTTGTGGGGTCTACCTGAAATTTTGATGCATCTGAAACTTGGTTTGACCCCTCAACCAAGTGGGACACACATAATAGATGGGTTGGATTCATGGACCACATCTCTGTGGGCCCAACAAATGATTATGAATATTTAATGGAGGGTAACCCTCTCAACTTATGTGTGGTATGGCCCACTTTGACGTAAGTGTTATCCCATTTAATCCATCATGGCTATAACATGTTATATATTTTAGATCCTCATCGTTTATCTATTTTTTCAACCCTTTTGACGGTATGTTGCCAAGATTCAGGCCCATCCAATGATTAGATAGCCGTATATTATGAAATAATGTAAATTGAACTCTCATCACGAAAAATTTGTTATGGGCCATCCTGGCGATGTATTAGATATTCAACCCGTCCAGCCCATATACCGGGTTCCCTTTAGGCCATTGTCCAAAATAATCAATCTAACCTAAAATGGACCATACAATACAAGGCTGAGAGAATTAATGCCTAACCATTAAATCCAACCTAAGCCACCATGGTGTATCTATTTAATCCATGCGGGCCATCCACTTCCTCATATCATTTTAGGAGTTGGACTAAAATCAAAGCAGACCTAAGTCTTAAGTGGGTCACACATAACTCAACCTTATGGGAAATCCCCATAGACTCCACTGCATAGGACCATTGTGAATTCCATTGGTGTGTGGGCCCAAAAATGTTAAGGTCTATTTTAAGTGAATGCCATGTGGGCCCATCAGTGGTAGCCTTGTTTGGGCCAACCATTGGGCCTCTTCGACAAGAGTTTGTAATCTCCATGTGTTGAATGTATGACGAACTGGTATTGTAATTTTGAAGTAATGACGATTAATCCCTTAAATGGGTTAATTTTGGACAGCCCTTTATCACTTAACACTTTGGTTAGAGTACGACCCTAAGTAATAGGATCATTTGACTTGTGTTTAAACCCTTAAATATGTTTAATTATAATAAATATGTAGACTTTAGTGGCGTGAGGATGTGATATACGTATTTGGCCCCTTAATCATGAGGGCATGTGGCATATGTAGGGTCACCTAATCATATGCAATTGTGGAATATATGTAGTCATCTAACCGTATGATTGTGAAATGCACACAAGGCCAACCAATTACATGAATTCAGGTGGCATTGGTGACCATCCAATGACATGACCACGTAATTATGGGCATAGCCATAGTCACCTAAACCATGAACAACCAGGTTGTACGTGAAGGTTTTCTTAGTCATGAGACTTATAATATAGGTTGAATTATGCTATTTGATAATAGAGTGCTCTTTAATTCGGTCCTACCACTTGGAAGTAGGACCCACTACGTTATATGAGACAAACTCGCATTATCCAATAGTGACTAACTCTTATGTGTATATTAAATACCAAGTCGTTCAACTTAGGGCTCACTATATCTTATGAAGTTTACCTGTGCCTTCCAAACTATTGTAGAACTAATATGATAATTATTTGCAAATCTAACCTACTAACAACCCACTTGAAGGTGAAGCCCACTACATTATATGAGTTTCGCTAGCACCATCAATCCTGTGGCTCATTTACTATATGTTATATTTATGCCTTTCATCTCATAACCACTTGGTGCATTTACTTTGCGTCATCACTACTCATTAACATAAGGCCCAGTTAGGGTATAACCATGTGGTCCTAATAGAAGAAAATAACGTTGGGCTAAAGCCGCTAATGGAATATCTATCTTGCGAAGGATATGGTATAATTCTGAATACAATTAATGCTCGTGACTATGATAACTATAGATGATATTAGTGATGTTAGTGATTATGGTTAATAGAAGCATGTGATTTAATATCTTGATTAATGTTGTTCCACTTCATAACATACTAAATTCATCTACTTAATCATGTTAATATTTATCATACTCATGCACCATGGAATGATGGTATGTGTAAGTGTACTTCAATACATTTGTTCATGTGTAAGATATGTCTTCTTCAATTTAGTCACATGACTATGGATTGATATAGTTGATAGTGACACATGATGATTGTATGTCATTTTTGGCTTAAAGGTTAAGCAGACCCTAAACTCATGGCATCATATGCATACCACATGCACTTGAACGTATGCCTTATCATGATTGCTTGAATTCATGTATAATCATGACATACATGATAATCGAAATACCACAGTCGTGTCATATAACATGAGTTGGATCTTGACGATGAAATATACGTCTATGATGATGACTTGGGTTATCCCTGAAAATGAACAGGACACCAGAAGTGTGGAAATAGTAGGGGATGATGTGTCACTTGGGTTGAAAGTCCCTAAACCCCTATGCTAGCTAGGGTTACCTCGCCGTCGGGCCTGGTGGATACATTGGTCATGGATTTAACTCCCACTGACGAGGTCAAGTTAAGAAGAGGTGGGTCCAACCTGCTTAAGGGCTGAGGTGCAAACAGGGACCGGTCTGACTGGCCAGTGAGGAGAAGCGCGAATGAAGTCTGCTACTGGCATGCCAGGTGGAAGTCCACCGCATGGTAGGTATGTAAGGTCGATTACTGGTGTCTGGTGCATAGGTGTCGACCACAGTGTTTTTCATGATATACAGTTGGTGGAAGTCCACCACAAGGCGGGTATGCGAGGTCAATTACTAGTGTCTGGTGCATGGTATCGACCATAGTGCTTCCCGAGATATATAGTTATGATACGGTATGACAATATGATGATGATGTGTTTACGGATGCGTGTAATATGGTTATGGCTGTGGTATGGGAGAAATGAAAATATGACTTGGTGATGCTCATAGTATTGACTCGAAGTATTACTATGATGCATATACATTACATTGACATTGGCATCTTACCTTACGTGCTACACACCTTTCACCATACATGATTTCCTCGTGGCATATTTGTCTTGCTTGCATGTAGGACACATTGCACACACATGTATACTCACTAAGCTTTTTGCTTAAGCTTCCTATTTCCCATTTTTTTAGGGCAGGAGTAGCATGGAAGACTTAGCTTTCTCGATGCATTGTATCTATTTTTTAATTTGGCAATGTTGACGTCGTATACCTTTTGAAAAGCATTGTACTTGTAACCATCAGGATTTATAATGGAGAGTGTTGTTTGATATTTTGATCATGGATCTTCATGCTCAGGTATTATTATATGTATATACAATAAAAAAATAATAAGAAATCTTCCTTGTGGTCCGCCGAACTCGGGACTTTGTATATGGAAGTCAAGTGCCAGATTCGGGGCATCACGGAAGCTGTCCGTCCCTAAATTTGGGGCGTGACAAAGGTCATAGGTTTAGGTCTAGGTTTTGGTTTAGGTTAAGGTTATAGGTTTAGGTTTGGGTTTAGGCTAAGGTTTATGTTTAGGTTATAGGTTTTGGGATTTGAGAATAGGTTTAAGTTAAGGTTATAAGTGTAGGTTTAGGGATTTGAGAATAGGTTTAGGTTAAGGTTATAGGTTATAGGTTATAGCTTTAGGGAATTGAGAATAGGTTTAGGTTATAGGTTTAGGGTGTGGTTTAGGTTAAGGGTGTGGTCCTCGTAAATACAGATATAAACACGGCCTGTCCCAATGGCCAGGCCACTCTAATGTTGTCCATAGGAACTGGACAGCTTCATCATGGTCATAACAGCAGTTCTCACCTTCTAGGGACCCCCGCTCAACATCCGGATAGCTCCGATGCACATCCAAGTCTGCTCCATCAATTTTGAGCAAATACATAAACACAACCTGTCCAAATGGCCAGGCCACTCCAATGTTGTCCATAGGAAATGGACAGCTTCATCATGGTCATAACAGCGGTTCCCACCTTCCAGGGACCCCCGCTCAACATCCGAATAGCTCCGACGCACATTCGGGTCTGCTCCATCAATTCTAACCTAATACAATTAAATCCTAAATTAGTTAGTCATCCAAAGTTGGATAGATTGTAATACTTTCATATTCCCATTTAAATGTCCATGCCAAAAATTTGGCAGTATCTCCCCATGCCTCTCCAGATAAGTTAATCTTACGTTACATTCCGATGCCAAATATCTAAAGCAATGTAAAGATATTTGGCATTGGATACGGAACGGAAGAAACATATCCAGAGAGAAACAAGGAGATTGACTATGGATCAGGCATGAACATTTAAATAGATTATATAAAAGCATACTATCCATCTAACCTTGAACTGTCCAAAATGGGACAATTTGAGCAATTTCTATGCCACCAAAAATACACCATATCTATGTATGGCCCCATAGAAATCCTCAAACGAGTAACTAATTATCTAACAAACAAATCTATAAATTACAAGTTGCAACTATAAACTAACTAATCACAGCAATAATTTAAGACAAAAAAAATGTAATATACAAGCTCATTAGGTTTAGGTGTAGACAAAAAACTAACTAATCCATGTCATCCACCCTAATACCATTCAATCCCTTCCATTAGGTTATAGGTTTAGGTTTAGGTTAAAAGTATAAGTTTTGGGATTTGAGTATAGGTTTAGGTTAAGGTTATAAGTTTAGGTTTAGGTTATAGGTTAAGGTTTAGGTTTAGGTTATGAGTATAGGTTTTGGGATTTGAGAATAGGTTTAGGTTAAGGTTATAAGTTTAGGTTTAGGGTTTAGGTTATAGGTTAAGGTTTAGGTTTAGGTTATAAGTATTGATTTTAGGTTTAAGTTATAGGTTATAGGTTATAAGTATAGGTTATAGGTTTAGGTTATAGGTTAAGGGTTGGGTTATAGGTTAAGGTTTAGGTTTAGGTTTAGGTTATAGGTTATAGGTTATAAGTATAGGTTTAGGTTTAGGTTTAGGTTAAGGTTAAGGTTTAGGCTATAATTATAGGTTTTAAGATTTGAGAATAGATTTAGGTTAAGGTTATAAGTATAAGTTTAGGTTATAGGTGAAGGTTAAGGTTAAGGTTTAGGTTATAGAGGTTTAGGTTTAGGTTATAGGTTATAGGTTAATGTTTAGGTTAGGTTTTATGTTTAGGTTAAGGTTATAGGTTTAGGTTTAGGTTATGGGTTATAGGTTATAAGTATAGGTTTTTATTTAGGTTAAGGTTTAGGTTTAGGTTATAAGTATAGGTTTTGGGATTTGAGAATAGGTTTAGGTTAAGGCTATAAGTATAAGTTTAGGTTATAGGTGAAGGTTAAGGTTAATGTTTAGGTTATAGAGGTTTAGTTTTAGGTTATAGAGGTTTAGGTTTAGGTTATAGGTTAAGGTTTAAGTTAGGTTTTATGTTTAGGTTATAGGTTATAGGTTTTGGTTTAGGGTTAGAATCGGGTTTAGGTATTCTCTAGTATTATCTACTATTGAATCTAGTATTATCTACTACATACTAGTAACATACAACCAATATTGGGGCACCATACCATAAGCTACAAGAATTTCATGTCCCCCTAAACAAGGTTTCCTCCATTGATAACACACACACACACACAGATATATATATATATATATATATATATATATATATATATATATATATATTATAAGTTCCTTTTTTTTTCATTTACATTCACAAATACATTCATCATTCATCAAAGAAAATTGAAATAAGTACTCATTGCAAATACATTCATTATCCAGGCATCTTATCCGGAAGGCATAAATTGATCACAATGGAAAGTACAGAATCATGAAACAAGCAAAAGCTAAAGGAACACATGCATAAAAAATAGGATCATTGAAAGAAAGATCAACAAACAAGATATTTAAATAGCCTACAATAGAAGTTGTAATTTCAACTTAATGGCCATGGTAGTAACCAGTATGGAGAATAGTTGAACTTCATTTTCAAGGGGAGCATGATTAACTAATTGAGTGACATCACCAATCAGAGAAGTGAATTGCACTAGTTTAATTAGGAGGAAATGACAAAAAAAATCAATTACACAAGTTTCATGTCCAACTTGGAAGAAACGCAATCGCAGTTTGAAGTCTTGACTATCCATATGATTTATGAATGCTAAGAATTGATTGCCTATGAACTATTTTCATATGAATTCTGACTGAAACCATTCGCTTCATCAGACTTACAAAGGAAATTCAATTCGACTGTTCGTCCAACCACAACTTTTGCTAGATAAAACTCAAGCAGACAGATTCAAATGACACTCAACAATCATTTTTCTATGAACAGTTTTCACACAAAGAACCAAATTTAGATGTTGAAGAAGAAGAAGACCAGTCAAGCACTTGTAGACAAATAGGAAGAAAACCCATTTAATAAACAATGAAAACTCATGTATACCATCCTCAAGAAAAATCTAATAAAAGAAAAGTTACAGAAGAAATCTTGAAAATCTTGGTATTGTAGCATATACAACAAGCAAAACTTAAATCACATTATGATATATGGAACTAGTGATTAAACCCAATGACACATACAACTAGAAAAAACAAAATCCTATAGGAAACACTGTTGATTGAATCCCTAATTTGTAAAATCAGAAAAACCCCAATTCGGGGTCTACATTCAAAACTGTTAGCCCTAAAATCCTCAAATCCCTAAATAAGGGTCCACATCAAATCAAAAATCCATAAATTACTAAATCCCCAAATACCTAAATCGGCTTTGAGAGAGAGAGACAGAGAGAGAGAGATTAACCATTGTTTTGAGGAGCTAGAGATCGGTGAAAGGGGGATTTCAAAACCCTAGCGAGAGAGAGAGAGAGAGGTGTTGGGAAATAGAGGGTTGGGCACGTGAGAGAGAGAGAGAGGTTGGGAAATAGAGGGCCGGGCGCAAGAGAGATGGAGAGAGAGAAGGTTTGGGTTTTGGGGGAGGGGCGAGCGCGAGAGATGTGAGGGAATTGGGTTTTGGGAGGGGCGGGCGTGGGATGTTTTGGGAGGGAAATCGGATTGTGTATACTGAGTTCGGTACACTCTTACCGTACTGAGTAAACTCAATTGGGCCCACCGTGCATGCATGTGGTTTATCCACGCCGTCCATTCATTTTTCCAGATTAGTTTATGGGTTCAACCCAAAATTGATGCATATAAAAAGCTAAAGTGGGCCATACCACTGGAAAAAGTGGAAGTATTGATTTCAACCGTTGAAAAATTTCTAAGGCCCCCAGTGATGTTTATTTGTCATCCAACCTATTCAAAAGATCAGAAAGACATGGATGAAGGGAAAACACAAATATCAGCTTGATCTAAAACCTCTGTTGTCTCGAAGAATTTTTCAATGGTAGATGTTCAATTCACACAGTTTCCGGTGGTGTGGTCCATTTGAGTATTGGATATACTCCATTTTTGGGATAAAGCTCTAAAATTATGTGTTAAAAGAGATGGATGGAGTGGATACAATGTATGAATGACACAGGGGCCCATGGAGTTTACTCAGTACGCTTACCGTACTGAGTTACTCAGTACGCAATCCGCCTCCTTTAGAAGGGACTTAGTTTTTAAGTCTTGTGGGCCCACCGTGATGTATGTTATTTATCCACTCCATCCATTCATTTTAATGGATTATTTTAATAGTTGATCCAAAAAAGGAGTCAGATCAAAGCTTTTTAATGGTCCACAACCACTTTCATGTGGTGTGGTCTACCTGAAATTTGTATCTGTTTTATTTTTGGGACTATGCTCTTAAAATAAGCTGGCAAAACAGATAATTTAGGAGATAGATATACAATTCATATACAGAAAACCTCATTGTATTTCATGTACGACCATGTACGGAATAGTCCAAAAAACCTCATTGGGTCGAGTTTTACCTGTTTCGATCCATAAACGAGTCACATTAGGAACCATCTTACAAATCCAACACTCGGCGTGTATATGTATATGTGACTCTACAAGCCCATGAAAGTATGATTTTTAAGTAGGTTGTATAAAATGATAAATCTATTTTGCAGAATTGACGGATAGTTTATGCATTAATATTGAAGATTCCATCATTAGTGCACAGCATCTCTTTCCAACCCTAGGTTAGAATCCATAGTTCACATTGTATTTCACTGGACCTTATGCACTAATGTAGAGCGGGTCGTGAACACTTTCATGGCCAAGATGGACAAGACAAAGCCCGATTGAAGGTAGAAGTGATAAGGACTATCAGGACCTTAAAATAGTTTCTCTCTCAAACTAAAATGAGTTTTTCCATAATATATGATTTTAGGGTAGGAAAAGCTACTTTAGCCAACAAACCCTGTTATGCCAGGCTGATGCAGAATTTACGAGATTCCATCAAATCGATGATCAAAAGTCAATTTTATTTTCAATTTTTTATTATAAATAGTAAGTTTTAATTCAATTATAACAAGTGGAAGTATTGAGTTTTAGGAGTTATGCCCAACCTGAGTTTTAGGAGTTTTAGGAGTTCACTATATGAAGGATCCATAAACGAGTCACTTCCGATACCAAATTGTCTACCGTTGCACGTAGTTCACATGGTTAGAAGCTAAGTGAGGCCCACCTTTGTTAAAAATCTATCCGTCCATCCATTTTTCCATCTCATATTAGGATACAAACCAAAAAAATATAGAGCTATCCAAAACTCAAGTGGGGGCACGAATGGGAAAATGTGAAGTAAATGCTTGCCAGTGAAACCTCCCTATGGTACACCATAATGTTCATATGCCATCCAAACCGTTCATAGGGTCATTCCTAATGGGATAAACTAAAAACACAATAATACTAACCTGATCCAAAATTTCTATGGCTCTGTTAATGTTTCATCGGTGGACATTCAATCCTTATTGTTTGGCATTGTGTCCCACTTGACTCTTGGATCCACCACATTTTTTACTCATAGACTAACATGAGCTCGCAAGTATGGATAGAGTGGATTTGTAGGATTTGCACGCGGTTTGGGAAGTGACCCCAACACCAGCAGTCCACTAGTCAAAGCCCTATAGGTTACAATGATGTATGTGTTTTATCCACACCGTCCATCCATTTTTCTATATCAAGTTAGGGCATGAGCTCAAAAATGAGTTAGAATAAAATCTCAACTGGACCACACCATAGGAAAACAATGGTGATTGAACGTCAACATTTAAAAACTTCCCATGGCCTACTGTAATGATTATTTCTCATCTAACCTGTTGATAACATCACAGGCATGAATGAAAGGAAAACACATATATCAAGTTTCCAATCCACACTATTTTTTGAAGTGTGATTCCCTTGAGATTTGGATCTGCCCTATTTTTGGCCTCATTGGCTAAAATAAGTTGGCAAAATGGATGGACAGGATAAATAAGACACAAGCATCATGGTAGGGCCCATATAGCTTTGACACCAGCTACCTGGCTAGCCTTGGGTGCACTAGTCAAACCTTAACCTTTTGATTTCCGGCAAACATCAGGTATATACCTCGTGCTGGCTGACTACCGTATTTACTTTTACTAACGTCAGAGAAACAAGTTAACGTGCATGAAATACACACCTTCCATCACATGCATCATCCCTTGTTGGGCCTTCATCCCACTAATTAGGATGATCCAAAACTTAGGTGGGCCACTCCAAAAGATTTTTTTCTCAAAACCCCTAATCACATCGAATGGCCCACACTAGTTTTATAATACTATCTTTCTCAAAAATTTCTTTAATCCTAATGAGGCACATCAGATGAATGGATTAGATGGAATATAAACACTATAGTGGGTTCCACGTAAAACTAATGGTGAGCGTTCCAACACAAATTTTCCTATTTGTGGAATACTTGAGTTTTGGATGATTATAATATTTGATCTGGATGGTTAATATGATATAGAATACCTGATGAACGGTGTGGATCTAATGAAAGTTACACATACATGGCTATTTCTATGCGAAATCCAAAGCTCCAGTGGACCCCAGCATAGAAAACAGTGGGAACAGTGAAACCCACCATTAAAAACTTCTAAAGGCCATGAAAGTTTTAGATCAAGCTGATTTCATGTCTTTTTTAGCTTTTAAACAGGTTGGATTTCAAATAAAAATTATGGTGGGCCTTAGGATAGTTTCAACGGTGGGAATCACTCTCCCCACTGTTTTCTGTGGTGAGGTCCACGACATCTTTTTATCTGCCTCATTCTTTGGCTCATGTCCTAAAATAATATCTCAAAATGGATGGGCGGTGTGGATACAACACATACATCATAGTGGGGCCCACAAAACTTGGCGACGTCACTTCAATAGCCAACTCGCTACTCAACTTGTAACCTAACCACGTCCGTGAGAGAGACTGCTCTAATCTGCGGCAGTCTCCTCTCTCTCTCTCTCCCTCACACCCTCTCCCTCCTCTCGTTCTCTATCTCTCTCTTCCTCTCTGTCTGATCTCTCCACCCTGTCCTCTTGCTATCTCTCTCGCCTCCTCTCCCTCCTCTCTCTCTATCTCTCTCTTCCTCTCTCTTTGATCTCTCTTGCGGACCGTTGCCGAACGCCCTACCCACGCACGCCCTCTCTCTCTCTCTCTCTCTGAAGCTCGGTTGAAGGTATCTCTCTCTCTCTCTCTCTCAATCTCTCTCAATATTAATGCAGATTTGTAGAAATTGGGTTTTTTTTATTTTATAAATTGGGGATTTAGGGATTTTAGGATTTTGGGGATTTGAGGACTTTTGAAATTGGGGATTTTCTGATTTTACAAATTAAGGGTTTGGGGATTTTAAGAATCGAGGATGTGAGGATTTTAGGAATTTGGGATTTTAGGATTAAAGAAAATAAGTTTTTAATATTGTCGTTAAAGGGTAAGCATTGTATCCTTGATGTGGGATTCGGACATAAATGGTTGGCCCCATTGTGGATATGGCATACTTCATCTGTTCCATTGTTGATTGGAGATGCATTTTCTTAAGATTGGCAGCTAGAATTCTACCCACCTACATAATGTTGGCAACGAGTTGTGTTGACTCATTGAAAATTCCAGGTTCAACACCATACCACAAATTTCATGCAACTCTTTAGAACATCTTACACCTGCACATCAGATGTTCGATTAAATTCCTTAAAGAATGTTTAGTAGTATTTCTTAATTTATGTGGTTTGCTAATTCCACACGCATGCACATCCAATCGGGTTTCATTTATTGGGATGTGAGATTTGAGCTTGGCATCAGGTGATATTTTGGCATAAAAATCTGATTTGAGCTTGCCATCAATTGTAGAGTATGATGTTTAATATGCATACATACATGAGGCATGCATTAACTCAAAATAAACTAATTAAAAAGTGTAGTTTTTGGTTCACGGTGCATCTAAAAGCGACCTTACAATTTCCACTGATTGAGAATGATTGAATGATTATTCTTTTCTATTTCTTTTAAAATTTTGTATTACTGTTAGTCTCAAGCCATTTATATGAAACTAATGCAATGTTTTCCATGTTCGAGAGGACTATCATGGTAGCATTCATGGAAATAAGTGGGTGGCAAGCATGCATTTTCTAACATGCACACATGTGTAAATTTTGGAGAAAGACATAATGATGTCATGCCCTTACACAGTTCCTTTAAAAATCAATTCATTATATCTAATACGAATGTGTTCTACCTGTATATATTTATTTTCTCCTCGTATTTATTATTAATAAAGCTTCAACTAATACCTAAAGGGAGAAAAAAAGGTTAGAAAACTTTTGTGGGTTTTATACATGGCCATGGGCATTGCTTAATTTAGTTGATGTGGGCATGGCTATAAGTATTGCTAAACATGGGTATTTCATTAGCATGGTTAAAAAGTGAGCTTTAGACAGGGAATATGTTGGATATGTGTCTAGACTAAAACATGTGTTTGCCACAGTTGACTAAATTGTGTCAGCCCATCCACCATATGCGTGGTGTACCAATAAACTTGGTTGCATTAAATGGACAGTTCCATAGGCAGTCTCGCCATGAAGTTTCTGTTTATCCACATCATCTATTGTCTATCATACTAGATAATAAGCTTGGTTGCATTAAATGCAAGAGTCATCTTTAGTGTGGTATGCTTGAGTATTGGATATACTTCATTTTTTATGCACATACATTAAAATGATTTGAGAGAAGTGATAAATGGCATGAAGAAATGGATACATCAAGGTGGGCTCACCTACACAACTACCTTTTTATGGCTAGAGAGGGCAAGGGTAGGACACAAACCTAAACCCAAACTCGATTTCCTAGACCTAAACCTTAACCTATTCTCGATTCTGTAAACCTTAACCTATAACCTGACTTCAACCTAAACCTATAACCTGCACTTATAACCTAAACCTAAACTTAAAACCTAAACCTATAAACTAAAACCTAAACCTAAACCTAAAACCTAACTGTATTCTCAAATCCCTAAACCTAAACCTACACCTAGTCCTAATCTCAACTCCCTAACCTAAACCTAAACCTAAACTTGAAAACCCAAACCTATACCCGATTCCGAACCCGAACCCGATTTCCTAAACCTAAACCTTAACCTTAACCTATTCTCAATTCCCCAAAGCTATAACCTATAACCTAAACCTAAACCTAACCTAAACCTATATCCTAAACCTAACCTAAACCTATAACCTTAACCTAACCCTAAAACCTAAACCTAAACCTAAACCAAAACTTATAGCCTTAACCTAAACCAAAACTTATAACCTAAACCTTAACCTATAACCTAACCTTAACTGTAAACCTAAAACCTAAACCTAAACCTATAAACTAAAACCTAAACCTAAACTTAAAACCTAAATGTATTCTCAAATCCCTCAACCTAAACCTACACCTAATCCTAATCTCAACTCCCTACCCTAAACCTAAACCTAAACTTGAAAACCCAAACCTAAACCCGAACCCAAACCCGATTGCCTAAACCTAAACCTTAACCTATTCTCAATTCCCTAAAGCTATAACCTATAACCTTATCCTAAACCTAAAACCTAAACCTAAACGTAAAACCTAAATGTATTCTCAAATCCTTAAACCTAAACCTACACGTAATCCTAATCTCAACTACTTAACCTAAACCTAAACTTGAAAACCCAAACCTAAACCCGATCCCGAACCCAAACCCGATTTCATAAACCTAAACCTTAACCTATTCTCAATTCCCTAAAGCTATAACCTATAACCTAAACCTAAACCTAACCTAAAGCTATAACTTAAACCTATAACCTTAACCTAAACCTAAAACCTAAACCTAAACCTAAACCAAAACCTATAACCTTAACCTATAACCTATAACCTTCAACCTATAACCTAAACTTATAACCTATAACCTTCAATCCCCATTGGTGCGTTTCTTTCTCTTCCACTCTTTATCTCCCCCACACACCACCTATAAGTGACTTCCCTGTAAGTTACTTCCCACTTACCCAACATAGAGGCATCCAAACAAGTGGCATGAATCCACGGCAATTCATAAGGTCAAAATCAGTTTGAACAAGGTTTGAAGTATTGGTCGCCTTATCGATGGTGAATGATGTGATACCCAATACACTGATTTTAATCTTTAGTTTTCAATGATAGGTGGGGTCCATGGTCCAATAATCCAAACCCATGCCTGTTTGTCCCAACAGCAGATGGACTACGCCTAAGAATCTCCTCGATAGGACAATCTTAACCTATCAATTTCTGGCTTGTATATAAAAGGTTAGGTTGTCTTGTCTCACTCATGTACCATTTCATGTTATATATATTGTATTATATACATTGTTGAATATACATTGTACGAGGTTTAAAGTAATCTTGGATTGCAGAAAATTTCCAAGTCTATGCATTTTAGTCCGAGTTCCTTCTCTAATCACGATAGCCTTGGGAGGGTTGATACGAGGGATGGGTTGACTACAAAAAGGGCCGATTAAAACTATATTGGGTTATCTTGCTGGTCCTGAAATCATTATATCCAGCAAGATAACCCAATATAGTTTTAATCAACCCTTTTTTAATCAACCCATCCCTTGTATCAACCCTCCCAAGGCTATCGTGATTAGAGAAATAACTTGGACTGAAATACATATACTTGGAAATTTTTTGCACTCTAAGATTACTGTAAACCTCATACAATTTACTTGGAAATTTTCATCAGCTATAGGTCATCTGGTATAAAGAGCTTGTCCTTCACTACTAACCGAACATAAAACACGAACTCAATGGTAATTTTTCAGCCTATGAATCTTGTGTATATGCAGAAAAGCAACAGAAGTGGTTAATGCTTTTAATCATTCAATGTCCAACTACTATACATTTTTCAGCCTCATCTGTATAGATGGAATATTCCACTGTAGGGACTGCCCGATGAATAGTCCGGAAGATTGGTTCTCATCCATAAAAAATAGATGCCTAGCTTATTTTTAAATGTATTAGCTCGAAATTGATGGAGCAGATCCGGATGTGCGTCGGAGCTATCCGGATGTTATGTGGGGTCCCTGGAAGGTGGGAACCGCTGTTATAACCATGAAGCTGTCCATTTCCTATGGACAACATTAGAGTGGCCTGGCCATTTGGACAAGCCATGTTTATGTATTTACTCAAAATTGATGGAGCATACCCGGATGTGCGTCGGAACTATCCGGATGTTGAGCGGGGGTCCCTGGAAGGTGGGAACCGCTGTTATGACCATGATGAAGCTGTCAATTTCCTATGGACAGCATTAGAGTGGCCTGATCATTTAGACAGTCCGTGTTTATGTATTTGCTCGAAATTGTTGGAGCAGACCCGGATGTGTGTCAGAGCTATCCGGATGTCAAGCAGGGGTCCTTGGAAGGTGGGAACTGCTATTATGACGATGATGAAGCTATCCATTTCCTATGGACAGCATTGGAGTGGCCTGGCCATTTAGACAGGCTGAGTTTATATCTGTATTTGCAGGGACCTGTTGAGGGTCGAATATTGCATATCAGACCCCAGTTATTGCCAGGATTTACAAACATAGTATTGTTTATCGACCTGATTTAATCATGTTTGTGATGCAGGGCGTATTCATGAGCCTGGATTGGGAAAGGGTACTAAAAGTATGGATTTAACGGTCTGAAGCCACTAAGGCAAGCAACGGACCCTAGGAGACCAAGATCGACAGATTTGCACGCCAGGGATCCAAGAAAATTGAGAAATTGAAGCTCAAGTGGCCTGAAAAGTGTCCAGAATGTAAGATCATAGGGTTCCCACCATCTGATCAATTCGAAACTCCATACGTGGCCTGAGGACCATAAATGAACCGTACACATCAAATTTCAACCATTGGATCCCTTTAGAAGTGACCCATCGGACAGATCAGCTCATAAATCAGTGATTTGGGGCCCACCTGCTATCTGGATAGGTTTCAAAATTGGTGTCAACGCATTAAATGAGATGAGAATACAGATGGTCAGAGCGGATTTCTCACATGCATCAAGCTGGGACCCACCGTGCGTACTTGGGAGTGCACATGGGCTGTGCACTCGCAGTGCACCGAGCAAAGCAAACAAGTCCAACTTGCGTTTGACCGCAAGTCCCGCCCGCAACGCAACAGAGCCTGCCTCTGTTTACAACAGACGGACGAACTGTCCGTCGGCCATCTAAGTATGGGCCACCAGCAAGATGATCGGGACCGTCCATTTGTTTCGGAGGGTCAAACCGACCATACATATAAGGTTTTGCCTGATCTATGCTCACATACATAGGAGAATACTGCCCAAACGTGGGACGGACGGCTGAATGAAAGCATCCATGGACCACACCGATTTTGATCCAAAAATAGTGATTCCCGCCTGGTTTTTCGAGCAGAATGCAGTGGACGGCATGGATTTCTCAAAACAAAAGTGATGTGGGCCCCACCATCAGTACAGCGTAAGAGCGTTACGCACCCTATTTCGCAGCCGGAAGCTGTCCGATTTTTGCGGCAGGTTGTGTGCTCTTGGGGGCGATCGGATAGAAGATCTAATCCATCCATCATGTAGCTCATTCAACAACGTCCCAAGGGACGTCAATTTTACGGACAGAATGCAAGGAAAATGGGAGTGGGAGGCTCCGAATTTGACTGCGTAAGGTTTATTCACGCAGCCGACTCGCCTGCGGACTGTTGTGCGTAAAGAGAGCTTCCGCAGCTGACTCGTCTGCGGACTCCAGCCCTCCACCAGCCCTGGATGTATAAAGGAGAGGGACGGCCAGCTGTGGAGGAGGGAAAAAAGGAGAAAGAAGGAAGAGGGCAGTTGGAACATGGCTTGGCTCATTTTTTTAGGACGACTGGAGGGACTTTTGCTGGGAGAGAGGCTTTGGACTTGAGCTTGGATCTGGAGCAGGGAAAGAGATAGAGAGTAAAAGGTTTTTTTTTTCCTTTTTATCTTTGTTTAAGGGTTAGCCACATCATGACGGGCTAAACCTCTTAGCTGGGACTAAGAGGTGAAGCTTGTAGCCTGATGGGAGCTTTTTACTTATGCTTTTTTTTTTGTTTAAACTGAACTGATGTTGTTTTTAGTTTAATTAAAGGAATATTTTTTTTTGTCTTTAATGGTCTGTTGTGACTGAAATTACAATGGATCTGCAATGGCCTTGAATATCTCCTTTTCCCTTTTGATGTATATGACGTCAGGAAGCCCTGTTGTTCACCATCGTCTCCTGGGCATGGTCGGATGATGATACCCTTCCTAACTTTCATACATTGTTGACTGGTTGGTAATTAGTTTAATTCTGTTGTTTGCTTTGCCTCCTAGGCATGGATTGATGATGGAATCCATTCTAATTCATATAATTTTCATCTCTTTAAAAACTATATTAAAAGAAGTTCAGTTTAGTTTACATGATGATGGCATAAGATCTCCCTGATCTCTACAAGTGGATCCTCTGAATCCCTAGTTTCCCTTCCTCTGAATTCCTTAAGTTTAGATTAATCTCTCACCATTATTCATCAATTTACATTGGATTTAGATTACATCTTTTTGCTAGTTCTATATCTAGTTGTTTCAGATCACGTACAAGTTTCAGTCCCTGTGGATTCGACCTCGGTCTTACCGAGTTTATTACTACATCACAACCCTATACTTGGGGAGTGAACAAGTTTTTGGCGCCGTTGCCGGGGACTGACGGTTGCGATTCTCTGAAATTAATTAGGTTTAGAATTAGTTTAATATTAGAATTTGACTAACTTTAGTTTTAGGTTTTTAATTGATTTCTAGAACTAACTTGTTTCCATGTTTTGTAGGATCCTGACATAAGTTCCTAAATTGGTAATTCCTTCCTAATTTCTCTACTTTTTCCACTTTTAAAATTAGGGTTTAAATTTTAGAAATCTTCTAATTCTAGTATTTTCCTATTTGTAGGAAATAGTTTATTTTTGGAAATTTTCCTCTTTTGTTTTTAGAAACTAGGTTAGTATTTCCCTTTTTAGGAATTAACTTTCTATTTTTATTTTTAGTAACTTTCTAATTTTAACTCTTTTAGAATCTAATTTTGTTTCCTAATTTATTTTTAGAATTTTTGTTCAGAAACTAACCTTCCTATTTTGTAGGCCTTTAAGATAGAAATTTCTAATTCGGTAAGCTCCTTCCCTACTTTCTATTTTTCAGTTCTCTTTTAGTAATTTACTTTCTAGTTTAGGACTTTCCAAATTTATTTTAGAAATTTCCACTTTCTTTTAGGAATTCCTTCTTTTAGAAATCAGTTTACTGCTATCTTTCTTTTAAAGGATTGTTCTTCTCTTTTTAGAATCTAACTTATTTTGTTTTATTTTGCAGGTTTTTAACTTAGGGACTCCAATTTGGTAATTTCTTTCCAACTCTCTCTTTCTTTCTAGATTTTCTTTCCCTTTCTTAGGATTAGGTTTTGAATTTAATTGAGGGCTACGAGTGTTTCATGCCCAAGTGGGCCCGTGACAACACTCAACGTCTCTTGACTGAAGGAGGATTGGTTGAGGGGTTGACTATCCATCACAGGACTAGACACCACTTGAAATCCCCTGAGTTAATTGAAGTTATGGCTGAAGACCAACCTTCTTTACTTCCACCCAGGGTGGAGGATACCCAAGATGAGAATGAGGTGCATCAGGCACCCCTGCCTCGTACTTTACGAGATTATCTACAACCGGCGGGAGTGAGTACGCCCTCATGCATGATTTTTCCTGAAAACATAGGACAAATGGACATCAAGCCAGGAGTTATCCAACTCCTTCCCAAATTCCATGGACTTGAATCAGAGAGTCCATATTTACATTTGAAAGAGTTCGATGAGATTATAACTACATTATGTTTTCCTAATGTATCTGAGGATACAATCAGGCTGAAACTCTTTTCTTTTTCCTTAAAAGAGAAAGCTAAGACGTGGTTACATTCACTGCATCCTAGATCCATTGGCACATGGAACGACATGCAGAGGGAATTCATAAAAAAATTCTTCCCACATCATAAAACGATTACCTTCAGCAAAGCAATCATGAACTTTGCCCAAAAGGAAGATGAAACATTCTTCCAATGTTGGGAAAGGTTCAAAGATTTGGTCAGTTCATGCCCACAACACGGATTTAAAACGTGGCGCATTACAAATTTTTTCTATAATGGACTGACATCTTCCATGCGCCAAATGGTCGAGACAATGTGTAATGGAGAGTTCATTAATAAAGATGTTGACGAGGTATGGGATTACCTCGATAGTCTTGCTGAAAAAACACAATCATGGGACTATTACCCAAAGTCAAACACCACGTCTAGGCCGACTCAATTAAGGGAGAAAGGTGGATTATATCTCTTGAAAGAAGAGGATGCTCTCAAGTGTAAAGTGACTATGCTCATAAGGAAAGTTGAGGCCATGGAAGGAAAGAAGGATAAGGTTAATGAAATTGTTTGCGGCATCTGTGATTGCAACATTCATACAACTAAAAATTGTCCTACAATACCCGCCTTTCGAGGAGTGTTGAATGAACAAGCCAATGCCGTAAACAACTATCAAAGACCTTTTACTGGACCTAACTCCAATACGTACAATCCTGGTTGGAAAAATCATCCAAACTTTAGTTAGAGGAATGGACAAATGGCTACTCCTCAAGGTTTCTTCATTCAAAATTCAAATCAAGTGAAACCTCAAGAGGAACCCGTTCAAAATTCCATACAAGAGTTGGCTCAGGCAATGCGGGGAATTACAGATTTTATGCAAAAGATAGATTCTCGTATGACGGTTATAGAAAAGGGGATGCTTCCTACACAACCTCTCCCCAATCCTAAACCGTAGTACGAGATTAGTGATCTCAGCTCTTCAAATCAGATAGGGCACGCTAAATCCATCACCACTCTTAGGAGTGGAAAGATCATTGATAAAACTCTTCCGGTTAGGCCCGAAAAGCCTCAAGAACCAGAAGAGGACAACAATGATGGATCTAGTGATGCCCCACAAAAATTAGAACCGGAACCTCTAGAGAAGCCAGTTGCTCCGTTCCCCCAACGGTTGGTTTCACCAAAACCTCTCTCTAACTCTCAGGATATCCTAGAGGTGTTAAAATAAGTGAAAGTCAACATTCCTTTACTTGATGTCATGAAACAGATTCCTTCATATGCCAAATTTCTGAAAGACTTATGCACGACCAAAAGACGGCAAAGTATTCAAAAGAAAATTTTCTTGACTGAGAAAGTGAGTGACATCCTAAAGCAAGACGTGCCACAAAAATTCAAAGATCCCGGTAGCCCAACCATATCATGTGTAATCGGGAACCATCGAATTGATCATGCACTTCTTGACTTAGGAGTGAGCGTCAATCTGATTCCCTACTCGGTATACAAATAGTTAGGTTTGGGTGAATTAAAACCCACCCTAACCACACTACAACTTGTTGATCGCTCTGTTCGTGTACCAAGAGGGATAATTGAGGATGTGTTGGTCCAAGTTGATAGATTTTACTACCCTGTAGATTTTATCATCCTGGACACCGAACCCATCAATAACATAAGCACTCAGATCCCCGTCATTCTTGGCCGCCCATTCCTTGCCACTTCAAATGCAATTATTAATTGCAGGAATGGTGTCATGACTATGTCTTTTGGGAATATGACATTGGAGTCAAACATCTTTTTCAATAACGGCAGAAACTTAGAGGATGATGACGATTTCCACGACATTAACATGATTGATTCTTTCGTGGAAGATACGACACCTCTAACCTTATCCTCCGACCATCTAGAGATGTGTCAGGCCCACTCCCATGATTCTGATGATGACATGATTAGGGAGACGTGCGCCCTACTTGATACTGCACCGGTACTTGAAGTTAACCGGTGGAGGCCACAATTTGAAGAATTGTCATAAACCGATGTAGTGCCTCTACCGTCTAACCTCAAGCCGTCGAAGCTTGACCTAAAACCTTTGCCCTCTGATTTGAAATATGCCTATTTAGGTCAAGATGAGACATACCCGGTGGTGATCTCTGCCCACCTAGAGAAAGAACAGGAGAGTATGCTCATATCTACTCTCATTGAGCATAAAGGAGCCCTGGGATGGACGATAGCGGACCTCAAGGGAATTAATCCCTCGATTTATACTCACTGCATATATCTTGAGGATAATGCAAAAACCGCTAGGCAACCATAACGTAGACTAAATCTAAACATGAAGGAAGTGGTTAAGGCCGAGGTTCTTAAACTATTAGACGTGGGTATCATATACCCTATATCTGATAGTCAATGGGTGAGTCCAACTCAAGTGGTCCCTAAGAAGTCCGGAATCACCATCGCAGCCAATGCTAATAATGAACTCGTGCCAACTAGAGTCACTACGGGTTGGAGAATGTGCATTGACTACAGGAAATTGAATACCGTCATGAGGAAAGACCACTTTCCTTTACCATTCATTGATCAGATCCTAGAAAGGTTAGCTGGTCATTCCTATTACAGTTTCCTTAATGGGTTTCAGGCTACAACCAGATAGAGATAGCTCCTGAAGACCAGGAAAAGACCACATTTACATGTCCCTACGGCACCTTTGCCTACCAAAGGATGCCATTCGGACTATGTAATGCCCCTGCCACCTTTCAGTGATGTATGCTTAGTATCTTTTCTGATATGGTGGGGCAATATCTAGAGGTCTTCATGGACGATTTCTCTATTTACGGTCCATCTTTTAGCAAGTGCTTGGAAAGTCTTAAATGTGTGCTGAAAAGATGTGAAGAAAAGAACTTGGTACTTAATTGGGAGAAGTGTCATTTCATGGTTCAGAAGGGAATTGTCCTTGGGCATATCATCTCGTCTAAGGGAATCGAGGTAGATAAGGCAAAAATCGATCTTATCTCTAACCTACCTCCACCCAAAAACATCAGAGACGTGCGATCCTTCTTAGGACACACAGGATTTTACAGGTGATTCATAAAGGACTTTAGTCTCCTCTCTCATCCTTTATGTAGTCTTCTTCAAAAGGATGTTCCGTACGAGTGGACTGAGTAATGCCAGGAAGCTTTCACTAAGCTTAAGGGCACGTTAACCACTGCACCTATCATGCAGCCACCCGACTAGAGCCTTCCTTTTGAGCTTATGTGCGACGCTTTTGATTATGCTCTTGGAGCGGTTCTAGGCCAGAGAAAAGACAAGAGACCCTACGTCATCCATTACGCGAGTAGGACTTTAAATTCGGCCCAAGTGAACTACTCAACTACGGAAAAAGAACTCTTAGCCGTAGTGTTCGCCTTGGACAAATTTAGGTCCTACCTGATCGGATCCAAGATCATTATCTATACAGATCATGCGGCACTGAAGTATCTTCTTTCTAAGAATGATTCTAAGCCCCGCCTGATACGATGGATCCTTCTACTCCAAGAATTTGATTTGGAAATTAAAGATAAAAAGGGAGTAGAAAACGTTGTGGCCGATCACCTTTCTAACCTTAATACATCTGATTCCCTTGAGACGACCCATATCAACGACATGTTCCCTGATGAACAACTGTTCAGAGTCTCCCATTCACCTTGGTTCGCTGATATTGCTAATTATCTTGCTACAGGTGCCATACCGACACAGTGGACTGCGCAAGATAAGAAGAAATTCTTCACCGAGGTGCGTAACTTTTTCTGGGATGATCCTTATTTATTTAAATATTGCCCAGACCAAATCCTAAGGAGATGTGTACCAGACGATGAGCATCAAAGCGTCATCTCCTTCTGTCACTCACAGGCCTGTGGTGGTCACTTTTCTGCTAAAAAGACCACAGCCAAGATTCTGCAGTGTAGTTTTTACTGGCCCACTATGTTTAGGGACACTCATGAGTTTTGCAAAGCTTGTGAGCATTGTCAGAAATTAGGAGCATTGTCCCGTTGAAATATGATGCCTTTGAATCCCATCCTTATCATTGAAGCATTTGATTGCTGGGGCATCGATTTCATGGGACCATTCCCCCAATCGTTTCGAAATCTGTATATTTTGCTCGCCGTGGATTATGTCACTAAATGGGTCGAAGCGATTCTGTGTCGAACTAATGACCATCGCACGGTCATTAAATTCCTAAAAGAAAACATCATTTCTCGATTCGGAACGCCTCGAGCCATCATTAGTGATAGGGGCTCACACTTTTGTAATAAACCATTTGAGAGCTTAATAAAGAAATACGGTATCTCTCATAGGGTAAGCACCCCGTACCACCCACAGACAAGTGGGCAAGCTGAGATTTCTAATAGGGAAATTAAACACATTTTGGAGAAAACGGTTAACCCTGATCGTAAGGATTGGTCAATCCGATTGACCGATGCCTTATGGGCATACCGTACTGCCTTTAAAACCCCTATTGGAATGTCTCCCTTTAGACTTGTCTATGGGAAAGCTTGTCACTTGCCTGTGGAGCTGGAACATAAAGCGTACTGGGCGATCAAAAATCTTAATTTTAATCTGGACAACGCTGGCTCGCTGCGCAAACTTCAATTGAATAAACTTGAGGAAATCCGGAATGATGCGTACGATAATTCGAGAATTTACAAGGACAAGATGAAAGCATTTCATGACCAACACATTTTGCGAAAATCATTCACGCCTGGTCAGAAGGTCCTTTTGTACAATTCTTGATTACATCTCTTTCCGGGTAAGCTTCGATCTCGTTGGACCGGCCCTTACATTGTTGTTATTGTTTTTCCCCATGGGGCCGTTGAGATAAGAGATCCCGACAATGGCAAAGAGTTTAAAGTCAATGGACATCAATTGAAACCATTTGTCAAGAAATTTGATTCAGAGGACATGTCCATGACCCTGACTGCTCCTGTTTACCAGGATTGATCTCCTAGTCTGATGGAGGTATAGGTAGGTTTATCGCTTTCATAGGACTAGGGTAGTTACTTTATTTGTCTGGCTGAAGACGGTAAACTTAGCGCTCCTGGGAGGCAACCCAGCTCTTCATTTCATTGCTATCATTAGTTAGTTCAATGTTTGTGGGTAACATTACTGCAAACCCTCATGAGACGACAACTCGTCCACTAGGGGCAACCTAGGGGTTTAAAGGCTTGTTGCATATGCTAAATGCAATCGAGAGCACCTACGAAAGTGGTATAGGTAGGATTTTATTTTTTTGTTATTTTTATGTTGCCTTCTCTTTCGTGCTGACCGACGCCCATGCTGCGATCTCTTGGAAAGTGTCTCTCGATTCATCATCCAGGTACTATCTTCCCATCACTTCATATTTACTTTTCATTGTCCCAAGTGCATTGCACGCTCATATCTTTTACATTGAGGACAATGTAGAGTTTAGGTTGGGGGTGGGAGATTAGGTGACCTAATCAGCATTTTCTTGGTCTTGAACAAAAATTGTGAAATTTTTTAAATTTTTCTGGACTTTTTTGTGAATTCGAAGGGACTTTGATAGCCATCTAGGGCACTTGGAATTTCAAGATACATGATGTTGGAAATTTAAGACGCCTGGATTTAGTATCTATTGGATTGCATAATTAAGTTTGAATTGTTAATCCAGAATTAGAAGTTGTACACATTGATTAAGTTATGATCTCACATGTCACATCTCGCTTTCACATTAAGGTTTCAGTTTGATATTGAAAGATTTACTTGGTACTTACTAAGCATGAAAGGAACCGGCCTGAGAAAATTGAAAGGATTGGGTGAATAATCTTCACCATAGGTTTGCTCCCTATAAGTGAAGGTTCAACTTCCCAAAGTAGCCAGCGGAAAGGGGTGGGCAATGGTCTTCATCATAGGTTTGCTCCCTATAGGTGAAGATTTGATTCCTCCCCTTGGCGGTATTTTTATAAAAAAAAAATACATATCAAAGGTCGATTAATGAAAAGAGGATCCATGAGGAAAGTTTGAGTTATTATGAATTATCTTAGTGTTTACCGATAATATCATGAAATTAAGAAGTGAACCTTAATGATAAGCTGAAATTACACGATACACCCATGAAACTCAATATTTAGAATCGTTCTAATTAATGGATTAATATTTGAGCTTGATTATGAAGTTTACCGTGAGCTTGATTTCAGGAGAAAGTAATGCCAACATTCATGAATCTTAGAATTCGAGTATCTGAATTATTTTTCATAAATCTCTTGAGTTTGTAGAAATTGTCCTGTAATTCTCAATTTATTTTTCACATACCTTGCTCGGGACTAGCAAGATGCTGGTTGGGAGTTGTGTTGAGGGTCGAATATTGCATATCAGACCCCAGTTATTGCCAGGATTTACAAATATAGTACTGTTTATCGGCTTGATTTAATCATGTTTGTGATGCAGGGCGTATTCACGAGCCTGGACTGGGAAAGGGTACTAAAAGCATGGATTTAACGGTCTGAAGCCACCAAGGCAAGCGACGGACCCTAGGAGACCAAGATCGACAGATTTGCACGCCAGGGATCCAAGAAAATCGAGAAATTGAAGCTCAAGTGGCCTGAAAAGTGTCCAGAATGCAAGATCATAGGGTTCCCACCATCTGATCAGTTCGAAACTCCATACGTGGCCTGAGGACTATAAATGAACCGTACACATCAAATTTCAGCCAATGGATCCCTCTGGAAGTGACCCAACGGACAGATCAGCTCATAAATCAGTGATTTGGGGCCCACCTGCTATCTGGATAGGTTTCAAAATTGGTGTCAACGCATTAAATGAGATGAGAATACAGATGGTCGGAGCGGATTTCTCACATGCATCAAGCTGGGACCCACCGTGCGTACGTGGGAGTGCACATGGACTGTGCACTCGCAATGCACCAAGCAAAGCAAACAAGTCCAACTTGCGTTTGACTGCAAGTCCCGCCCGCAACGCAACAGAGCCCACCTCTGTTTACAACAAATGGACGAACTGTCCGTCCGCCATCTAAGTATGGGCCACCAGCAAGATGATCGGGACCGTCCATTTGTTTCGGAGGGTCAAACCGACCGTACATATAAGGTTTTGCCCGATCTATGCTCGCATACACAGGAGAATACTGCCCAAAGGTGGGACGGATGACTGAATGAAAGCATCTATGGACCACATCGATTTTGATCCAAAAATAGTGATTCTCACCTGGTTTTTCGAGCAGAATGCAGTGGACGGCGTGGATTTCTCAAAACAAAAGTGATGTGGGCCCCACCATCAGTACAGCGTAAGAGCGTTACGCACCCTGTTTCGCAGCCGGACGCTGTCCGGTTTTTGCGGCAGGTTGTGTGCTCTTGGGGGCAATCAGATAGAAGATCTAATCCATCCATCATGTAGCTCATTCAACAACGTCCCAAGGGACGTCAATTTTACGAACAGAATGCAAGGAAAATGGGAGTGGGAGGCTCCGAATTTAACTGCGTAAGGTTTATTCACGCAGCAGACTCGTCTGTGGACTGTTGTGCGTAAAGAGAGCTTCCGCAGCTGACTCGTCTGCGGACTCCAGCCCTCCACCGGCCCTGGATGTATAAAGGAGAGGGACGGCCAATTGTGGAGGAGAGGAAAAAAAGGAGAAAGAAGGAAGAGGGCAGTTGGAACGTGGCTTGGCTCGTTTTTTTGGGACGACTGGAGGGACTTTTGCTGGGAGAGAGGCTTTGGACTTGAGCTTGGATCTGGAGCAGGGAGAGAGATAGAGAGTAAAATGTTTTTTTTTCCTTTTTATCTTTGTTTAAGGGTTAGCCGCATCATGACGGGCTAAACCTCTTAGCTGGGACTAAGAGGTGAAGCTTGTAGCCTGATGGGAGCTTTTTACTTATGCTTTTTTTTGTTTAAACTGAACTGATGTTGTTTTTAGTTTAATTAAAGGAATGTTTTTTTTTTGTCTTTAATGGTCTGTTGTGACTGAATTACAATGGATCTGCAATGGCCTTGAATATCTCCTTTTCCCTTTTGATGTATATGACGTCAAGAAGCCCTGTTGTTCACCATCGTCTCCTGGGCATGGTCGGACGATGATACCCTTCCTAACTTTCATGCATTGTTGACTAGTTGGTAATTAGTTTAATTATGTTGTTTGCTTTGCCTCCTAGGCATGGATTGATGATGGAATCCATTCTAATTCATATACTTTTCATCTCTTTAAAAACTATATTAAAAGAAGTTCAGTTTAGTTTACATGATGATGGCATAAGATCTCCCTGATCTCTACAAGTGGATCCTCTGAATCCCCAGTTTCCCTTCCTTTGAATTCCTTAAGTTTAGATTAATCTCTCACCATTATTCATCAATTTACATTGGATTTAGATTACATCTTTTTGCTAGTTCTATATCTAGTTAGTTTCAGATCACGTACAAGTTTCAGTCCCTGTGGATTCGACCTCTGTCTTACCGAGTTTATTACTACATCACAACCCTATACTTGGGGAGTGAACAGGACCACACCCATAACCTAAACCACACCCTAAACCTATAACCTAAACCAAAACCTTAACCAAAACTTATAACCTAAACCTATAACCTAAAACCTATAACCTATAACCTAAACCCAAACCTAAACCTCAACCTTAACCTGAACCTATAACCTAAACCTAAACTTTAAACCTAAACCTACACCTAATCCTAATCTCAAATCCCTAAACTTAAATGTAATGACCCTGAAAATTTTGTGCCAAGACCCGAGTACTACCTCTATTTTCCTTAGAAGCTTTTTGAGGTAATTAGCGCTGAACTTAATTGTTTGTGAAATTTGCATCAATCACTTTAAATTGGATCTGCAAGACACTAAATCTATAGAATCATTAGCGTTAGGTTACTCTGAAATCTGGGATTCATCGCTAAATCCAGTTGCTCTTGGAAATTTTTGAAAGTTCTGGATCAGACCTAGACCGCGCGTCGAAAGTCCGATAGCGATGATCTTAGGCTGTTGCGGTCACCATGTTGGACTTAGCCATCACCTCAAAAATTAAGTCCAGATGATATCCTGGGTCGATTTGATTGAGTCCGGAGTGAAGAGTGTGGGAACGGTTGGAAATTTAATAAGATTTTGTGAAATCTGAGTCGTGTCGCTTGTGCGACGATTTTAAGCAATCTGACCGTTGGATTCTGACCCAATTTCACTCTCTGATCAGGAAAGGTGGTCTAGTCATGTCCTTATGCTTGTGGACCTGATCGACATTCGGTGACAGTTGAATTGAGTGTGGTCCACCACGGCTGATCTGAAGATCCAGTCGGTACGAAAACTCAGCTTGACCTAGATCCATGGTCAGTGAGCTTAAGTCCGACCTTTCGTGGTAATAGGCCCACCGGAAGTGCTCCGTTGGATCGAGAGAGGCTTGTTTTGGTTATACCCTAAGTATACCTTGGCCCTAGGGTTGTTTTCATCAATGTTAGGCCTATATATAGACCTTAAAACCCTAGCTCTCTTTTCCATACGAATTTCCTAACCCTAGCTAAGAAAGAGAGAGGAAAAGAGAGAGAAAGTGAGAGAGAAGTTGGTGAATCATCTTAGATTCTTTCCTGTTCTCCTTCATCCTTAAACCATCACTTTTGAATCGTTATTCCGGCGATTTTGAGTTCATCTTTGGGTAAGTTAACCTAACCCTAATCTGTGTTAGAGCTTAGAATAGTCTTTGTGTGTTGTAGCTCATTTCTATTCTTGCGTCAGGTTGTCTTGTCGCCGTTGACGAAGACATTGTCTGAAATCAGTTCGGTGTTCTTTTCTGGATTAAGGTGCGGACTTTAATCATATAGGTTATGGTTTTCAAGGCTTTCAATGCTAGTGAATGGTTTATTCTTGCTATGGATGAGATTTCACATGCCAAATGTTATGTTTATTTTGCATTCCAGATATGCTTGTGTTACATTGAGATTTGTGTATTCTATGTGTATGTATAAAGTACCATATGCGTATAAAATATGAATATGTGTTTGCTATGATTATTTGTCGTGTACTTATGCTAATTGTATGTGCAGCAACTCCTTGGTAAAAGGAATTGTCCAAATGCGTGTATTTCAACATACGTCATGTATGTTGAACCATGTATTCTAAGTGTTTGTAGAAATGTCTGAACGATCTAAAGTGTGATATATCAACCTAGTATGGGCGTTAAGAGGCGATTCTCAACTCTCCCACTAGTGTGTATGATTTCCTTCATGCAAGTTACATTCCTTGTTGTTTAATTTCAAGTCTTACTTATGCTTAAATCCATGTTAAGTTGATATTCTTCAAATGCTTACATACTATATGATTTCGGTTGTTGTTCCATTGCTATTCTAAATTGTAGATATGAATATCTGTTGTAGTGGAATGTGCTTGGGACTATGAATAGTCCAGGAAATCGGTAATCGGCCTTAAGTTCATGGCTGAGGTTGCTTTCGCCACGTAGGACGTGATTAGACGAACCCGAGTCGTATTAGAGTTGTCGGCAGTGGTTTGGCCATGCGGAGTGTTTGCGCACTCTATGTCGTTCAACCCAACATGCGCTCGTGCTAGTCGAGTTCGTCAAGTAACCCGATTGTCCGATGTATGTTCACCATGTATGGACGCTACTGTTTGAATCTAGGGTACCAAACTTACCGATGAAATCCTGTTAACCATGGTACCTTGATCCGCTAAGACTCATGAGCCGGACATGGTGGTATGGGACACCGTGGTCGAGCTGTCGGCCTACGCTGGGGTGACGAGCCTCCCCGTAGTGACCAGTGAGCAACCCAACTCGTGAGCCGATTATGGTGGTATGGGACACTATATTCGTGCTGTCGGCCTACATTGATTGGTAACGAGCCCTTTGTAGTGACCTCGAGCATGATTGGATACCGCATTGAGGTGACGAGCCTTAGTGTAGTAACGAAGGTATGATAGGCGTGCATTGATTGGTGATGAGCCCTTTGCAATGACCTGAAACCATATGATCGTACGAGATGTCTAGGACTGACGACCCTAGAATGGATCACTGTTTGGATGGTGATATGAGGAAGGTACCTTAGCTTCCCAATCCTGCTGTATGAAAAGGACTAATAACAACTTGGTAATCATGTTCATGCACTGCATTTGCATGTGCTTTGTAGACGTGGCACACTTTGAGGCGATGTCATGTGTAACGTAAGATGATGACGCTGAGGGTGTACGCGTGAGGGCACGCATCATTCTGCATACATCCTTGCATTAACAAAAGTACTTAGGACATGTTTGATTGTTCTGCTTTATCATTACTGCTTGATTAAACTAATAACATTTTAACCTTTGCTTTATTGTTCCACTGAGTTGATCACTCACTCCCACATTTTGGGGCAGTGTTAAACACCCACCAAACTCTGTCTTAGCTGCAAATGTTGATGAGACTTCTAAGGCAGAGCGGGAGATCGAGGATGATGAGGCTGCTTTCTCTTTCATGCAGTTTTCAGACGGGTTCTAGCGAGCCTTGCTCTGATGCGAGAGATGCTGGGATTTCTTTTGGGAATTAAATGATGTAATTTGATACTTATAATTTTGATAGCAACACTTGTATTACAACCTGGTATGTATTGTATTTCAGGGATTTGCACATGTTCACATATATTTCCTTCCGCTTGCTTTCTTCACTTATCCCTGAATTATATTTGCTATTTGGCTTAATCTATTCCATGTTTTAAGCACTAATACAGACAACATACATCCATCATTAAATATGTTGCATAAGTGATGTTTTGGAACTCGGGAGCTAAGTTATGCTCGACCCCCGAATTTCAGGGCGTTACAAGTTGGTATCAAAGCATGAATTAGATTAAACTGGACCTGAGTTATGGTCACACACCGCACGCTGTCGCCACTTTAGTGTATTTGGGTGTGTGTTTATCGTAGATTGTGTGTTTGTGTTCCGTTGCTTTTATCGGTGAAAGTTTACTGAAAACGATCGCCGAGATCAAGTCTGTGCTCTCTCCTGATCACACACAGAAACCCGAAATCTCTCCTAGACCATCTATTAATGAGTTTAGGTGGTTTATCATTCCATTTCAACCCTTCAATCTTCAAGAAATCTCTGTTTGTATCAGATTTTACCCGAATGGCCCAATAGGCGTCGAACCAAGCAAAGGGGCGATCGAGGTAATTCTAGTGGGGCCCAGGAGGGGACCCACATCATTTTGGAGCTAAGGGACTAGGAGGACCTCACCCAAATGGTGAGCCATCGCCGGACGGTCCAGAGACCGGCGATGTCCTCGCCGATCAGCGGGCTAGGCCGGGCTGGCCGGCTCGGGCCGACGAGTTTCTGGCCTAGTGTGGCCCACCCTTCCACGGTTTGCTGATTTAAACCTCTTCTAAACCCTGCTTCCTTCACAATCCTTCCTCTCAAGCTCTCCTTTCCTTTAAGCTTCTCTCAAAACTCCTCCAAATATCCTTCAAATCTTCTTCTTCTTCCATTTTCGTGCACACCCTACCAACCCATCTCAAAACCCTCACCCCCATTGCTGTTTACATCTCCTTTTCTTCTCATTTGGGCTCTCAAATCCTTTTTTTGGATCTCAAGTGTGTGCGAGCTTCCCCTTTTCTTCCTATTTCTCTCTTTCTCTCATTTTTCATGGCCCTCTTTGAGTTTATCACGGCCATCTTTTCCATCTCCTCCCTTCTTTCTTTGATGGGGAAGAAGAGAGCGCTCGTGGATGAAGCCGGGCCTAACCGCCCAACCCGTGCACGGAGGCCGAGAGGTGCCGCCGTGAGCACGACCACCGCTCGTGAATTTCAGACCAAGCGGGACCTTGATCTTCGAGCTCCCGTTGGTAGAACCCTGTTGACAAAGTTATCACATGGAGTCTATGAAGGCCGTAGGGTCCTTTCTGAGGCTCATATTAATCCGGGGCTATATGGCGAGTTTCTGTTGTTGGAGCGCCTGGAAGAAGCTGGTTGGTGTCCCTTGTTTGAGGGTGAGTATCGCGCGAATGCAAGTACTGTTCGAGCTTTTTATGCTAATATTCGTGATCCTTCGCTGGAGCCTCTGCAGTTCAAGATTCCTTGTGGTAGCGGTCGGGAGGCCACGGTCAACGTCGCTTTGATATCCTGACTCCTGAATGTGCCACTTGGTGAAGTGCATGCCAGTGAGAAGAATTTAAACAGTATGCGCGAGAGGGATCGTCGCACCCGGTTCCTGTGTGATCGTCTGGTCAAATGGCAGCTGAATAGAGGTCTTCTAGCTACCAACATGATGGATGACTTTTGCTTACTTCACCACATGTGTACGTTCAATGTATATCCGAGGTGGAGCAATCGCAGCGAGTGTACGCGCCTGATGGTAGATTTTCTGTATCAGGTGGGGCAAGGAGCGAAGTTATGTATGCCGACGTACATCTTGCGTCAGATTATCCTTATCACTCGTTCGACTAAGAGGACCGAATCGCTTCCTTTTGGCCGCCTCATTTGTAAGCTTGCACATGAGTTTGGCTATAGGCTTGGAGCAGAGAAGCCGGTTCCTGTTCGTCATCTTAATCTGACGATCCTTAAGTAGATGGAGATTGGTCCTCGTCGACAGGCCTTAGAGAGTGAGGATGAGTCAGAGAGTGATGAGGATGAGAGTTATGCTGAAGGTGGTGATGAGATTGGAGAAGAAACAGAGCAGGACGAGGAAGAGGTTGAGGCACAGGATACGAGTGAGAGCTCTCCTCCTGTGGCACCAGAGCAGAGCGTAATCAGGCTGCCAGGGATGCCCGTATCGTGGCTTGAGGAAGGGCAGGCTGTTCTACGCCAGGATATTATGGATCTTCGAGGCCTTGTGAAGCATAAGTTTAAGAAGGTAACTCAAACTCTGAAGTCTATCTTGTGTTGCTTGCAGGATAAGGGTGCCCCACCTCCATCTCCTGATTTTGACGAGTAGTTGTCGTTGTAGTTGTCCTTTGTATTGTTTGGTTGTTTGCTCTTGTGTGTAGCCGTTGTTGGCTTTTGTAGTTGGAGTTGTTTGTAGTTGTTGTTGTTGTTTAAAGTGTTAGATGTTGTAGTTCACATGCTTTCCCTATCGTGATTCATGTAATGCTGCACTACTTGTATTGCGATAAATTTTGTTTAATGGAATGCATGTTATTTATCTTTGAAGTTGTGCTGTGAATGTTGTGTAGATGGATTATGTGGGCGTAGAATCTTACAGGTTGCATCCTCTGTTGAATGTAGGATATGCCTCCTAAGGGTTCGAAGACTTCGGCCCGTCTCTCCTTGGTTGAGTCGCTTGCTAGGGTTCCTCTCCTGGGCAATAGCCAGACGGATCCACAGTCGGGCCCGTCTCATGCCGGTGTTGGTCCGACACCTATGGCTCCTCCAGTCACGCCTTCGGTTCCTGAGCCGAGCCGTGCATCTTCATCTGCTCCACCGTCTGATAGGTTTAAGCAGATGATGCTGTTGATGCAGCAGCAGCAGCACCACCACCACCACCAGTAGCAGCAGCAGTTTCTATCTTCCATGGTTGGCATCTTTGCTCAGTCAGTGGGGCCGACTCCTCCTGCTTCACCTATGCCCCCATCTTGGAGCACCAGTGTGAGGGCACTTTTGAGCGATTCCAGCGCTTACGACCTCCCACATTTGTGGGTTCTCATAGACCCGAGGAGGCTAAGTATTGGATTGATCGCATCTCTAAGATGCTGAGACCGCTGCACTGCTCTGAGGTTAAGCAGGTTGAGCTTACCTCCTTCATGTTTGAGAAGGAGGCCAGTTTATGGTGGGACAGTGTTCTTTGCACTGTCGAGGAAGGATTTGAGTGGTCGTGGTAGGCGTTTGAGGCACGGTTCCATGAGAAGTATTTCCCGGTTACGTACCGACATGAGAAGGAGAGTGAGTTCCTTCGCCTCCGCCAGCGAGGGCTGTCGGTGACGGAGTATGAGAACCGGTTCACTGAGCTAGGTCGGTATGTTCCTTTGATTCTAGGCGATCAGGCGATGAGGATGCGGCGCTTTTCTGAGGGATTGAGGCCTGAGATCCGATCGAAGATATGCTGTGCTAGCATTTCTTCCTATGCGAAGTTGGTGAGCATGTCCTTGCTGGCAGAGCAGGACGGGGATAGGTTGTCCCGTATGCTAGCACCTATGGTTCCTAGGCCGCGACCTGACTTTTAGGGTACACCTTTTCTCGGCAAGAGGCCGCAGGCAGATTCTCCTCCTAGGCGTTCAGCTCCGCCCGCTCAGCAGATGCGAGCTGATCTTCGCTGTTCGTATTGTGGAAAGATGGGGCATTTGGATCGTTTTTGCTTTTCTCGTATGCGGGCCAGTGGTTTTACTCCACCACAGAGGATTAGCCGTCCGATGCCTCAGGTTATTTTACCTCCACCTCTTTGTTCAGCGCCAGCTCATCCATCCTTCAGACCTGCAGTACCTAGCTTCAGGCCACCTCAGCGGCCCATGGTTCCTCCGCCGAATCGTCAGCAGGAGGCTCGAGTTCATGCGCTCTCAGCTGAAGCGCCTATGTCTGACTTGGTGCCGAGATCCTTCGAGGTTACAGCGCACATTGAAGGTATTCCCGTTTCTATGTTGGTGGATACAGGGTCCACTACCTCTCTTATATCATATACGGCAGTTAGGCGTTTGGGTTTGAGCATTGTTTCTATGTAAGGAGTGACGCTTACTACCGCTACGGGGATTTCCTCTGCTATGAACAAGCGTTGTATGGATTATTTGGTTGATCTAGGAAGTGGATCGATCCGTGTTGATTTCTTTGTCACACCTCTTTTTCATTACGATGTTATTATGGGTATGGATTGGCTCACGAGGATGCGAGCAGAGATCGATTGTGAAGCAAGGTCGGTGACAATCCATGGACCTGTGGGCGAGACAGTTACTTTCTCATTTCAAGTCAGTTACCCTTTTCGTCTTGATTATTATACTTCTCTGTTGGAGAGTATGGCTGAATCGACGTTTGATAGCACGCCGGTAGTTCGGGAGTTTGAAGATGTGTTTGTGTCGATTCCTGGATTACCTCCTCACCGCGAGATTGATTTTATTATCGATCTTATGCCTGGTGCAGCGCCCATTTCTTTGCCCACCTATCGTATGCCTCCGAGTGAAATTGAGGAATTAAGGAAGCAGATAGATGATTTGTTGAATTTGGGCTTTATTCGGCCTAGTGTGTCTCCTTGGGGAGCACCTGTCTTGTTTGTGAAGAAGAAAGATGGTTCCTTGCGATTATGTATTGATTATCGTAGGTTGAATCTGGTGACTGTGAAGAATAAGTACCCTTTGCCCAGGATTGATGATCTGTTTAATTAGTTGAAGGGGGCACGGTACTTTTCGAAGGTTGATCTGCAGTCAGGGTATCATCAGTTGCGCGTCAAGAATGAAGACTTGCAGAAGACCGCTTTCAGGACTAGCTTCGGTCACTATGAGTTCCTTGTGATGTCGTTCGGTCTTACGAACGCACCGGCCGTGTTCATGGATCTGATGAACAGAGTGTTTCGGCCATTCTTATTCCGATTCGTCATTATTTTTATCGATGACATCTTGATATATTCTGTGAGTCGGGAAGAGCATGAGGAGCACTTAAGAGCGGTTTTGGATACTCTTAGGAAGAATCAGCTTTTTGTGCAGTTCAAGAAGTATGATTTCTGGAAAGAGGAAGTCAAGTTCCTAGGGCATGTGGTGTCTAAGGAAGGGATACCTGTCGATCTTGCCAAGGTAGCTGTAGTGTAGGACTGGAAGCAGCCTGGTTTAGTTACTGAGGTAAGGAGCTTTCTGGGTCTTGCAGGCTATTATCGACGCTTCATTCAAGACTTCTCGAAGATTGCCAGACCGTTGTCGCAGTTGACACAGAAAGATTTGAAGTTTGCTTGGAATGAGATGGCGGAGTTAGCTTTTCAAGAGCTGAAGGACAAGTTGACGTCCGCCCCTGTGCTAGTATTGTCAGAGCAAGAGGTTAAGTATATTATATATATTGACGCCTCTCGCGTTGTCCTGGGTTGTGTCCTTATGCAGAAGGATAGGGTGATTGCTTATGCTTCGCATTAGTTGAGGAAACACGAAGAGAATTACCCTACGCACGACCTGGAGTTAGCAGCTGTCATTTTCGCATTAAAGCTCTGGAGACAGTACCTCTATGTAGAGGAGTTCGAGCTCTTTTGCGACCACAAAAACCTTAAGTATATTTTCACGCAGCGTGACTTGAATATGAGGCAGCGCCGATGGATGGAAACATTGAAAGACTTTAAGTTCGATATTTTATACCATCCAGGCAAGGCGAACCTTGTGGCAGATGCGTTGAGTCGCAAGAAGGCTATTGAGTTTGCAGCTCCGCTGATGATAGTAGAGTGGGATATGTTGGAGTTTGTGCGGGACTTTGAGCAGAAGCTTACGGTGGAAGACGCACACATTCGTGTATAGTCCCTTATCGACGAGAGGATCGTTGCAGCTCAGGTAGATGATGAGCTTTTAGAGAAGATGAGAAAGCGGGTTGGTACAGATGAGAACTCCGACTGGAGTGTTAGTTCTGATGGGGGCCTACGATTTCGTGGCTAGTTATGTGTTCCTGACATCCCTGACTTGAGACGGGAGGTTCTCGAGTCAGCCCATAGTTCTAAGCTTGCGATGCATCCAGGTAGCACGAAGATGTATCAGGATATGAGAAGATCTTATTGGTGGGACAATATGAATGTCCATATTGCTGAGTTTGTCTCTCGTTGTCTCACATGCCAGCAGGTCAAGGCAGAGCTTCGCCGACCACCTCGGCTGCTGCTGCCCATGCCCATAGCAGAATGGAAGTGGGACTTTATCTCTATAGATTTTATTTCTGGGTTGCCGAGAACAAGGAAGGGATATGACTCTATTTGGGTGATCGTCGACCGATTGACGAAGTCGGCTCACTTCTTACCGATCAGAGTCACAAACTCTGCAGACAAGTTGGCTAGGCTGTATATTAAGGAGATTGTACATCTGCATGGAATTCCCTTGGAGATTGTGTCTGATAGAGACACGCGTTTCACATCTATCTTTTGGACTCGTATTCAGGAAGCGATGGGTGTGAAATTGAAGTTCAGCACCACGTTTCATCCGCAGACAGATGGGCAGACGGAACGCATGAATCAGATCCTAGAAGACATGTTGCGAGCTTGTGTTTTGGATTTCAAGGACAGTTGGGATGATTGTCTTCAGTATGCAGAGTTCGCGTATAATAACAGTTTCCAGGCGAGTATTGACATGGCTCCCTATGAGGCATTATATGGTCGCCCGTGCAGAGCACCGCATTGCTGGGCAGAAGTTGGCGAGCGTAGTTTGTTAGCCCAGAGTTGGTGCAGGCGACTTCAGAGAAAGTTGACATTATTCGACGTCGACTTCTAACAGCCCAGAGTAGGCAGAAGAGTTATGTTGATACGAGGTGGCGACCGCTTGAGTTTGAGGTTGGAGACCATGTATTTCTGAAGGTCTCTCCTATGAATGGAGTTCTGCAGTTCGGTAAGAAGGGAAAGCTTTCGCCAAGATTTATTGGTCCATTTCAAGTTCTGGATCGAGTGGGAGCGGTAGCATACCACCTTGCTTTGGCCACACCTCTTGCGGGCGTGCATAACGTATTTTATGTTTCTATGCTGAAGAAGTACGTTCCTGATCCTTCGCATTTTATTAGTTAGGAGCAGGTGCAGTTGAGCGAGGATGCCACATATGTACTGTGACCGACGCGCATTCTAGACAGGAAGGAGCAGGTATTACGTAGCAAGGTTATCCCTCTTGTGAAGGTGCTATGGACACATCATAATGAGGAAGAGGCTACTTGGGAATCTGAAGCTGAGGTCAGGAAGAGCTACCCTCAGATCCTTGAGGAATATGAGAAGGTATGAATTTCGAGGATGAAATTTTCTTTAAGGGGGGTAGATTGTAATGACCCTGAAAATTTTGTGCTAAGACCCGAGTACTACCTCTATTTTCCTTAGAAGCTTTTTGGGGTAATTAGCGCTGAACTTGATTGTTTGTGAAATTTGCATCAATCACTTTAAATTGGATCTGCATAACACTAAATCTATAGAATCATTAGTGCTAGGTTACACTGAAATCTGGGATTCATCACTAAATCCAATTGTTCTTGGGAATTTTTGGAAGTTCTGGATCGGACCTGGACCGCGCGTCGAAAGTTCGATAGCGATGATTTTAGGCTGTTGTAGTCACCATGTTGGACTTAGCCATCACCTCAAAAATTAAATCCAGATGATGTCCTGGGTCGATTTGATTGAGTCCGGAGTGAAGAGTGTGGGAACGGTTGGAAATTTAATAAGATTTTGTGAAATCTGAGTCGTGTCGCTTGCGCGACAATTTTAAGCAATTTGACCGTTGGATTCTGACCCAATTTCACTCTCTGATCAGGAAAGGTGGCCCAGGCATGTCCTTGTGCTTGTGGACCTGATCGAGATTCGGTGACCGTTGAATTGAGTGTGGTCCGCCACAGCTGATTTGAAGATTCGGTCGGTACGAAAACTCAGCTTGACCTAGATCCATGGTCAATGAGCTTAAGTCCAACCTTTCGTGGTAATAGGCCCACCAGAAGTGCTCCGTTAGATCGAGAGAGGCTTGTTTTGGTTATACCCTAAGTATACCTTGGCCCTGGGGTTGTTTTCATCAATGTTAGGCCTATATATAGACCTTAAAACCCTAGCTCTCTTTTCCATACGAATTTCCTAACCCTAGCTAAGAAAGAGAGACAAAAAGAGAGAGAAAGTGAGAGAGAAGTTGGTGAATCATCTTAGATTCTTTCCTATTCTCCTTCATCCTTAAACCATCACTTTTGAATCGTTATTCCAGCGATTCTGAGTTCATCTTTGGGTAAGTTAACCTAACCCTAATCTGTGTTAGAGCTTAGAATAGTCTTTGTGTGTTGTAGCTCATTTATATTCTTGCATTAGGTTGTCTTGTCGCCGTTGACGGAGACATATCGTCTGAAATCAGTTCGGTGTTCTTTTCTAGATTAAGGTGCGGACTTTAATCATATAGGTTATGGTTTTCAAGGCTTTCAATGCCAGTGAATGGTTTATTCTTGCTATGGATGAGATTTCACATGCCAAATGTTATGTTTATTTTGCATTCCTGATATGCTTGTGTTACATTGAGATTTGTGTATTTTATGTGAATGTATAAAGTACTGTATATGTATAAAATATGAATATATGTTTGCCATGATTATTTGTCGTGTACTTATGCAAATTGTATGTGCGGCAACTCCTTGGTAAAAGGAATTGTCCAAATGCGTGTATTTCAATATACGTCATGTATGTTGAACCATGTATTCTAAGTGTTTGTAGAAATGTCTGAACGATCTAAAGTGTGATATATCAACCTAGTATGGGCGTTGAGAAGCGATTCTCAACTCTCCCACTAGTGTGTATGATTTCCTTCATGTAAGTTACATTCCTTGTTGTTTAATTTCAAGTCTTACTTATGCTTAAATCCATGTTAAGTTGATATTCTTCAAATGCTTACATACTATATGATTTGGGTTGTTGTTCCATTACTATTCTATATTGTAGATATGAATATCTGTTGTAGTGGAATGTGCTTGGGACTATGAATAGTCCAGGAAATCGGTAATCGGCCTTAAGTTCGTGGCTGAGGTTGCTTTCGCCGCGTAGGACGTGATTAGACGAACCCGAGTCGTATTAGAGTTGTCGGCAGTGGTTTGGCCACGCGGAGTGTTTGCGCACTCTATGTCGCTCAACCCAACGTGCGCTCGTGCTAGTCAAGTTCATCAAGTAACCCGATTGTTCGATGTATGTTCACCATGTATGGACGCTACTGTTTGAATTTAGGGTACCAAACTTACCGATGAAATCCTGTTAACCATGGTACCTTGATCCGCTAAGACTCATGAGCCGAACATGGTGGTATGGGACACCGTGGTCGAGCTGTCGGCCTACGCTGGAGTGACGAGCCTCCCCGTAGTGACCAGTGAGCAACCCAACTCGTGAGCCGATTATGGTGGTATGGGACACTATATTCGTGCTGTCGGCCTACATTGATTGGTGACGAGCCCTTTATAGTGACCTCGAGCATGATTGGATATCGCATTGAGGTGACGAGCCTTAGTGTAGTAACGAAGGTATGATAGGCATGCATTGATTGGTGACGAGCCCTTTGCAATGACCTGAAACCATATGATCGTATGAGATGTCTAGGACTGACGACCCTAGAATGGATCACTGTTTGGATGGTGATATGAGGAAGGTACCTTAGCTTCCCAATCATGCTGTATGAAAAGGACTAATAACAGCTTGGCAATCATGTTCATGCACTGCATTTGCATGTGCTTTGTAGACGTGGCGCACTTTGAGGCGATGTCATGCGTAACGTAAGATGAAGACGTTGAGGGTGTATGCGCGAGGGCATGCATCATTCTGCATACATCCTTGCATTAACAAGAGTACTTAGGACATGTTTGATTGTTCTGCTTTATCATTACTGCTTGATTGAACTGATAACATGTTAACCTTTTCTTTATTGTTCTACTGAGTTGATCACTCACTCTCACGTTCTGGGGTGGTGTTAAACACCCACCAAACTCTGTCTTAGCTGCAGATGTTGATGAGACTTCTAAGGCAGAGCGGGAGATCGAGGATGATGAGGCTGCTTTCTCTTTCATGCAGTTTTCAGACAGGTTCTAGCGAGCCTTGCTCTGATGCGAGGGATGCTAAGATTTCTTTTGGGAATTAAATGATGTAATTTGATACTTATAATTTTGATAGCAACACTTGTATTACGACCTGGTATGTATATGTATTTCACATGTTCACATATATTTCTTTAAGTCTTCCGCTTGCTTTCTTCACTTATCCCTGAATTATATTTGCTATTTGGCTTAATCTATTCCATGTTTTAAGCACTAATACAGACAACATACATCCATCATTAAATATATTGCATAAGTGATGTTTTGGAACTCGGGAACTGATTATGCTCGACCCCGAAATTTCAGGGCGTTATATTAAACCTACACCTAATCCTAATCTCAACTCCCTAACCTAAAATTAAACCTAAACTTGAAAACCCAAACCTAAACCCAATTCCGATCCCGAACCGGATTTCCTAAACCTAAACCTAAAACTTAACCTATTCTTAATTCCATAAAGCTATAACCTATAACCTATAACCTAAACCTAAACCTAAACCTATAACCTAAACTTATAACCTTAACCTAAACTTAAAACCTAAACCTAAACCTAAAACCTAAATGTATTCTCAAATCCCTAAACCTAAACCTACACCTAATCCTAATATCAACTCATTAACCTAAACCTAAACTTGAAAACCCAAACTTATACCCGAACCCGATTTCCTAAACTTAAACCTTAACCTATTCTCAATTCCATAAACCTTAACCTATAACCTACACTTATAACCTAAACCTAAACCTATAACCTAAACCTAAACCTAAAACCTAAATGTATTCTCAAATCCTTAAACCTAAACCTACACCTAAGCCTAATCTCAACTCCCTAACCTAAACCTAAACCTAAACTTGAAAACCCAAACCAAAACCTGATCCCGAACCCAAACCCGATTTCCTAAACCTAAACCTTAACCTATTCTCAATTCCCTAAAGCTATAACCTATAACCTAAACCTAAACCTTAACCAAAATCTATAACCTAAACCTCAACCTATAACCAATAACCTATAACCTAAACTTATAAACTATAACCTAAACTTAACCTAAACCTAAACCCTAAACCCTAAACCTAAACCTATAAAGTAAAACCTAAACCTAAACCTAAAACCTAAATGTATTCTAAAATCCCTAGACCTAAACATACACCTAATCATAATCTCAACTCCCTAACCTAAACCTAAACCTAACCTTGAAAACCCAAACCTAAACCCGATCCTGAACCCAAACCCGATTTCCTAAACCTAAACCTTAACCTTAACCTATTCTCAATTCCCCAAAGCTATAACCTATAACCTAAACCTAAACCTTAACCTTAACCTATTCTCAATTCCCCAAAGCTATAACCTATAACCTAAACCTAAACCTATAACCTAAACCTATAACCTTAACCTATAACCTTAACCAAAACCTAAAACCTAAACCTAAACCTAAACCAAAACGTATAACCTTAACCTAAACCAAAACCTATAACCTATAACCTATAACCTAACCTTAACCTAAACCTAAAACCTAAACCTAAACCTATAACCTAAACCTATAAACTAAAACCAAAACCTAAACCTATAACCTAAACCTATAAACTAAAACCAAAACCTAAACCTAAAACCTAAATATATTCTCAAATCCCTAAACGTAAACCTACACCTAATCCTAATCTCAACTCCCTAACCTAAACCTAAACCTAAACTTGAAAACCCAAACCTAAACCCAATCCTGAACCCAAACCCGATTTCCTAAACCTAAACCTTAATCTATTCTCAATTCCCTAAAGCTATAACCTATAACCTATAACCTAAACCTGAACCTAACCTTAACCTAAACCTAAAACCTAAAGCTAAACCTAAAACCTAAATGTATTGTCAAATCCTTAAGCCTAAACGTACACCTAACCCTAATCTCAACTACTTAACCTAAACCTAAACTTGAAAACCCAAACCAAAACCCGATCCCGAACCCGAACCCGATTTTCTAAACTTAAACATTAACCTATTCTCAATTCCCTAAAGCTATAACCTATAACCTAAACATAAACCAAACCTATAACCTATAACCTATAACATAAACCTATAACCTTAACCTAAACCTAAAGCTAAACCAAACCCTATAACCTTAACCTAAACCTTAAACCTATAACCAATAACCTATAACCTATAACCTAAACTTATAACCTATAACCTAACCTAAACCCAAACATAAAACCTAAACCTAAACCTATAACCTAAACCTATAAACTAAAACCTAAATCTAAACCTAAAACCTAAATGTATTCTCAAATCCCTAAACCTAAACCTACACCTAATCCTAATCTCAACTTAAACCTAAACCTAAAAACCCAAACCTAAACCCAATCTCGAACCCGAACCCCATTTCCTAAACCTAAACCTTAACTTATTCTCAATTCCCTAAAGCTATAACCTATAACCTAACTTAAACCTAAACCTATAACCTATTCTCAATTCCCTTAACCTATAACCTAACTTCAAGCTAAACCTATAACCTACACTTATAACCTAAACCTAAACATATAACCTAAACCTAAAACCCAAACCTAAACCCGATCCCAAACCCGAACCCGATTTCCTAAACCTAAACCTTAACCTATTCTCAATTCCCTAAAGCTATAACCTATAACCTATAACCTATGACCTAAACCTAAGCCTAACCTAAACCTAAAACCTAAACCTAAATGTATTCTCAAATCCTTAAATCTAAACCTACACATAATCCTAATCTCAACTACTTAACCTAAACCTAAACTTGAAAACCCAAACCTAAACCCGATCTTGAACCCGAACCCGATTTCCTAAACCTAAACCTTAACCTATTCTCAATTCCCTAAAGCTATAACCTAAACCTAAACCTAAACCTAACCTAAACCTATAACCTAAACCTAAACCTAACCTAAACCTATAACCTTAACCTAAACCTTAACCTATAATCTATAACCTATAACCTAAAATTATAACCTATAACCTAACATTAACCTAAACCTAAAACCTAAACCTAAACCTATAACCTAAACCTATCAACTAAAACCTAAACTTAAACCTAAAACCTAAATGTATTCTCAAATCCCTAAACCTAAACCTACACCTAATCCTAATCTCAACCCCCTAACCTAAACCTAAACATAAACCTGAAAATCCAAACCTAAACCTGATCTCGAACCCGAACCCGATTTCCTAAACCTAAACCTTAACCTATTCTCAATTCCCTAAAGCTATAACCTATAATCTAGCTTAAACCTAAACCTATAACCTATTCTCAATTCCCTTAACCTATAACATAACTTAAACCTAAACCTATAACCTACACTTATAACCTAAATCTAAACCTATAACCTAAACCTAAAACCTAAACCTAAACCTAAAACCTAAATGTATTCTGAACTCACTAAACCGAAACCTACACCTAATCCTAATCTCATCTAAACTCCCTAACCTAATACTAAACTTAAACTTGAAAACCCAAACCTAAACCCGATCCCAAACCCGATTTCCTAAACCTAAACCTTAACCTATTCTCAATTCCCTAAAGCTATAACCTATAACCTATAACCTATAACCTAAACATAAACATAAACCTTAACCAAAACCTATAACCTATAACCTAAACTTATAACCTAACCTTAACCTAAACCTATAACCTAAACCTAAACCTAAAACCTAAATGTATTCTCAAATCCCTAAACCTAAACCTATACCTAATCCTAATCTCAACTCCCTAACCTAAACCTAAACCTAAACTTGAAAGCGCAAACCTAACCCCGATGCCGAACCCGAACCCGATTTCCTAAACCAAAACCTTAACCTATTCTCAATTCCCTAATGCTATAACATATAACCTATAGCCTAAACCTTAAGCAAAACCTATAACCCCGATGTGTGGATAAATGTGATGTGGATAAGATTGTTTCTGTTTGGATGGATGTAGTTTATGTTTGGTTGAATGTAGTTTATGTTTGGATGGATTTACTAATTTGGGTTTAGATGGATGTGAATGTGAATGTGACTATGATGAAATATATTATATAACTGGTGTATATCAGGATGAATATGATAAAATATATTGTAATAGGTGTATATCATGAATTTTGTGTGGAATTTTGTGCTGGAATTTTTTTTTTTTTTTAAAAAGAGACTTTTAGCTACGAAACTTTTCGTAGGTAAAAGTTTTGTAAATATTTTTACCTACGAAAATTTTCGTCGATAAAACTTTTTGAGGTATTTTTTAGCAACGAAATTGTTCGTTGCCAAAAGATTTGTAATTATTTTTAGTGACGAACTATATCGTCGACAAAAGGAAATGTTTCGAGTTTTTTTGGTTTTTAAAAATTCAAAACACCCTTTAGCAACGACAATTTTCATTGCTCAACGCCGCCTTTAGCTACGAAATTTATTTTGTTGCTAAAAGGAAGCTTATTAAATTTTTATTTTTTTTAAATTCAAAACACCCTTTAGTGACGAAAATTTTCGTCGCTAAAAGCCACCCTTTAGCGATGAAAAATTTCGTCGCTAAAAGGAAACTTCTCGACTTTTTATTTTTTTCAAAAATTCAAAAACACCCTTTAGTGATGGAAATTGTCCTCACTAAAAGCCACTTGTAGCTACGAAACTAATTTTGTCAATAAAAGGAAACTTCTCGACTTTTTATTTTTACCAAAAATTCAAAACCCCCTTTAACGACGAATATTTTCGTCGCTAAAAGCCTCCTTTAGCTATGAAATTAATTTCGTCGCTAAAAGAAAACTTCTCTACTGTTTATTTTTTTCAAAAATTTAAAATACCCTTTAGCGACGAACCTTTTCATCGCTAAAAGACACCTTTAGCTACAAATTTAATTTCGTCACTAAAAGGAAACTTCTCGACTTTTTACTTTTTTCAAAAATTCAAGACACCCTTTAGCAACGAAACTTTTCATCGCCTAAAGCCACATTTAGCTATGAAATTAATTTCGTCACTAAAAAGAAACTTCTTGACTTTTTATTTTTTTCAAAAATTCAAAACACCCTTTAGTGACGAAAAGTTTCGTCACCAAAAGAACCTTAAGCGACAAAAAAAATTTCGTCGCTAAAAGTAAACTTTTAATGATGAAAAAAGTGTCGCTAAAAGTTTCATCGGTAAAAACCCTATTTTTGTAGTTTTAGCGATGATTTTTTTTTTCATTGCTAAAGGTCACTTTTAGCGACAAGAAAAAATTTCGTCGCTAAAAGTTTCGTCGGTAAAAACCCTCTTTCTTATAGTGCCTCATCACATGAAAGGTAAGGCCCATATAAGATAGCCCATACTAGATGACCCACTTAAGGTTTTGAGCCCAACAACACCTGAGAGTTATTTTTCAGAGTTTATATACTACATGAAATGCTTTGGGAAGGTGGTGGACCCCATTAACGTGGCCTTACATAAATTTTACATCAAATAGATTTTTGTGCAATGTTGGTTCTAGGCCATTTTAGAGTCAGATTCATGACCACGTGGGGCCTACATGTGGTGAAAGAGAATAATCACCTGATAGCTCTAAGTATGGGCTTTACAAATTATAAAGCAGGCCTCATTAGTTGGGTGAATACAATTTACAGTGATAGCCCAAACATGGGTACTTGGAGAAAATGTGTAGGAAATATAATGCAGAATTAGTTTTGGCCCAATTTTAAGTATATCCCATGATCACAAGGGACCACATTTCAATGTGCCGTCAGGTGCCCTTGGTTGTACTATATATGCACTTTGAAAATTATAAGTTGGGACCAACTGGTTATGCACACGTAATATTTTGTATAGGGCCAAACATAAGCACTTTTATTTTTTGCACAACCATGCTTGACCACAATTTGGAATCCACTCATTGATCATGTGGGGTCTGATTTGGCCCAATTAAAATATTATTTATCTATTCATTAGTGTAGGTTAGAGGTTCCAAGTGGTAGCCTATTCAAACCCCTAGCGTGTGGTCCACTATAGAGGCCCAAAGTTAGTACAAAACACAAATAATCAGATAGTTTTCAGAAATGGGGTCTGTCACAACTCAGGGCCCAATTTCCAAACTCTTAGGGATCATTCCTGACAAAAAAGTGGGACATCTCAGCTAACTTATATAAGGTTAAACATTTCCCAAAGTGGGACCCTTAACTACAAAGTGTGGGGCCCACTACAAGGTATCAAAGAGGCCTACATGTAATACAGTTAAGTACTTAGAAAATTTTCAGCAAACAGAAAGTGTAAAGAGAATGAAATAGATCCAATGGCAAGTGGAGCCCACATACTAGCAAACCATAGATGAGAGACACACAAAAATATACATGGGTTCCTAGATTAGATGAACTAATAAAATGTATAAATCACAAGTGATTCTACACCCAAGTGGGTCAATGAGAGGATAATTGTTATGTATAACATAGATCCAACGTATTCATCAAGTAACATATGAAATATATGTTGATGAAATCTCTATGGTTAGATTCTCTGTTAAAAGATCTGATCCAATGGATGGTTTGGGAACAAGTCATTCAGGCCGTTTATAGGTTTTCAACCATACAGAGCCTTGGATCCATCTGGACCACACAAAAATTTAAGATTTCTCCTTACAGAAGTATCTATCGGTCCAGAATTTTCTAAATTTATCATAAAAGAATTTGACCATAGGGACCATACATATGATTATTAACTATCTCATGTAAGTTAAGAGGAAATATCAAATGCATCTGACCATTGGAATCACGGATATGTCCTAAACAAGAATGGTCATAATAAGCTCCCAAATACATCTTTCGTATAAGGCCAAGATCTCAGCCGTCCAAACTCCGATTGAGGCTTATTATATACCGTCGGAAAGATGGTTCGATTTTTTATGAATTCAATGGAATATATATTTTTAATACATTCATTAAAAGAGTTAAAAATGGGTCCATTTAGGCAAATCAGAATCCTACATGTGCTACTGGACAGTAGCCAAGTAAACTTGATGTTACAGATGATTGGACAGTTGGATGGCTACAAAATTTGGTCTAGAGTTAGTTCATATTATAATTCATAATATCTCCAAGTTGTAACTCTGATATTAGCATGGTTGATTATATATGATTTTTAGAACTTGCTATCCAAAAACAAAAACAAGATTACAAATGAAGGGTGTAGATATGATGTTCATCATGGTGGACCATACTGACATGGGCTACTTTGTTGACCACCATAGATATAAATACATGCACACAAGAACTCCACACCAGTGGGGCTCACACATATCAAGAAAATAAAAAGGGAAAGAAAGAGGAGGATGAGGAAGATGGAAGGAGGGGTGTAGACTCACTTTAATGGATGGATGGTTAGATGATGATGTGTGGTCCACTCCCTCTTGATCAATGGTGGACCACACCTTGGCCCTACTCTCTCTCACTCTCTCTTAAAATCTCAGAATTTTTCTAAGTATAGGAAAAGAATAGTGCAAGAGAGCTCTTACTCTTATTTAGGGAATTGGGGGTTGAGGTGGCAAAATGATGTGGCAAGTTCATGGTACTCATTAGTGTTAAAAATGAGGTGGAATGTGATGTATGGTATGAGTAGTGGATGGATGAGGTGGATGGTGCTAAGCATGTATTGACTAAGGTAGAAAAAATCTAGACATGTATTGGCTAATGGATGGATAAGGGTTATGGGTTGTAGGTGATGCATGGTGGATGACGAAGTGGAGTGTTGCAATTGGTTGTTTGAAGTTATGTGGCAAAAATCAAGACATGCATTGGATGCATGTATAGGATGAGGTGGACATGAGCCATGATTAGTTTCTAAAGCATGGGGAGAGAGCTAATGATGAGTTTTGGGATAGAATCCAATTTTGTCTTATAGTGCTTGTCTTATATGTGCTAGGTTCTTATTTTGTCATATAGCAATTGTCCTATTTGTTGGTAATTTCCATGTTCTAAAAGTGGGCTTTATGCCCACATGGGCTCAAGTCCAATGGGCCTAGCATAATAAAGGTTGCTTGTGTTACTGGATACATAATTTGGGCCATACATTCGATGGGTCATATCTCACTAATGGAGCGTCGGATTGACACATGGTTTTCACCATTGTGACCTTAATGATGACGCGGTCCACATGATAAAGGTCTCGAGGTCATCCAGAACAAATCACTTTGTTGAGTTTTCTAGGTGTACTAGGGTGCAGTATATGGTTTATCAAAGGTGTGAGTTGGGACACATGTGCACACAAGCAATGTTGCAAAAGAATGGGATCCCCCAAATACTCTTAGTAATTGAGAATATTTCTTTTATTATTCCGCATTATATCAAAATATTTTTATTGTCCTATTCACGCCCCCTCTAGGACATCTATAGATCATCCTTTTAAATACAGTATTTGAAACCAAAATCTTCCTCTATCCTCTCTTTCTCTTTCCAGATGAACAGCTTTGGTAACTACTTGTTGGATTTCATCTTGCATTATTGTGTAAGTGGCGAGTACTGACTTATGAGGCATGCATGATTGGAGGGGCAGTAGCTTGAGCCATGTTGCGAGTTAATGTCACTAACATCTCTCTAAGGTGTTTACACTCCTCCATTAATAAAGTATGCATACATGCCATCTCAGGTAAGTGCTCGTCCATGGATAGTGGCTAGGTTTGGCTAGTCCCTGGCATGAAGACTATCGCCTCCCCACTTCTTGATCATTCTGATACTAAGGGAAAGGGGGAATAGGTTGTCATAGGAGACATTAGGGAAAATGAACCGTTGTGTGACTCGTAATTATTCTCCCATAGTTTTGGAAAATTTATTAGTTCTATATAGAACATGTTTAGAACAAAAGTTTATGACGGAGCCTTCATAGCAGACCTTGAGGAGGAAAGTTTTCCTATCAGGATAGCTTTTCCCTTTTCTTTTCGGAATCCCGGTGAGGTCGCAACAGGTAAGGTGGGGAAATATTACGACCTGAAGAGATCTATTTTGGTCTCTCCATGATAGAGCAGGGGCGGAGCTAGTGCAAGATTGTGTTTCGCAATATTACACGTGATTAACCCTTTCACTCTTTGCAATGGTGTCAGGCTTCTCTCTGGAGGGGATTGATTCTTCCTTCTCCAGGACGTCACTACTATCCATCTTCAATCATCTTTTTGTGTTGTAGGTGAGGTAGAGATCACCCATGCCAGTGTTCATGGTTGTCTATTCCAAGTCATGGTAGGTTTGACTTTTCTTGATACTTCTCTAGGTGACGTGTTAATGTTGTCGACATAGCCTACGGTGAACTCGTTGGGTGTGAAGTAAATGATTACATTAGCTGGGAGAGAATCCATTATGATTTTATGAGAATTTAGTACCTAAATTCCAAAACAGGTCATCATTAATTATGCAGATCGAAGCAAACTACACTTTGTTTTATAGATGATGGGGGAAATATTCTTGTCGAGAGTTGCCATTTTGGTGACTTTTGATGACAAGTATTTTTTAATCATTTCATTATTATCATTAAATATAGATATCCCAACAAGAGATTTTGTGTTTGATCCCCAATAGAGTCACCATTTTGTTTTGATTAGAAACGTGTTTCGAAGATTTGAATATCTATATTCTAAAATAATAATGATTCTTAGATAAAAGAATGCTCATCACCAATCATTTCATTAATCTGGATTCTTATTACATTCCTCACATTACCCTTGATTCTAAAACATAGTACAGTTGATTGTGATAATTTTAAATGGTGATTAAAAATAGCCCACTAGCAATTTCGGTAGCATTTCGGCTCACAAAGTATTTATCGCAATGACAGAAGAGTTATGCGGGTTTGAAACCCTTACTTCACACCAATACACGTGCAAAAAGACCTGAATTGGTGATCCATAAATATAACAAGGGGACAAAGCCGAATAAGATGTACAAAACTTTGATTACGTGGAGTCTTTATTGCATGGTCGCACAACACAACTCTGTTGTGCGGTCGCATAATAGACTTGATCCTTGGTGCTACTTCATCTTCCTCTTCCTCCTCCCTATGTCACGAACCTCATGATACCTGAATTTTGCAAGCCTTTTACTCTCAATGCTCTGAGATATTACTAAGTGTCGAAATGAGAAGGGTGAGGGACTATTTATAGGCATCTGTACGTGTGAGGCCCCAATTCACATAACATAACTCGATTGCGTAGGTGCACAACATTTCTTAGTTGTGTAAGTGTAGAACACTTCTTGGTTGCATGGGATTCAGATTATTCTTCATTCAAACTAAAAAGCAATGAATTGTTCAATATATAAAGCAAATAAGTTGAATCAAAGTAAAAAAATAATAAGAACTACAAGCTTCACCTCTTACTTCTAGCTAAGAGATTCGCCAACCATATACATGATTAAACTAAAACTCAAATAGAAAAACATAAAAACTAACTAGAACTAAAGGATTGAAGAGGAGGGAGGATTCCTTGAAACTCCACAACTCCTTTCTTTACTCCTTCTACCCTAATTCATGCTTAGAAACTCCTAAAACATCCCTTTATATAGGCTTGGATCAGACCAACTTTAAAATTGACTTCAATTTACACACCTATCGCAACTTAGATGGTAGTTTCAATGGCAGCTTTAATGACATCAACGTCCCATTAAAGAGTTCTATTGGAATTGAGAAACAGTCCAGCAACCGTCTTTTGAATCTCCGTATTTCTTGGATGCCATTGCACATCCTTCGATGACATTGAATTGGCTTCGATGGCATCGAACCGAGCCTCGATGGAATCAAAGAATGCTCCAATGTGTCCAGTGACCAAATCTAGAAATTCATAATTTTTACGATACAATTGATCTGGCTTTGATGTCATCGATCACTCCTTCAATGGTTTCGATGGAATCGAAGGGGTCCCAAATATGTCCACCAAGGAAATCAATATTTCCTGATTTTTACAATGGGATTGATATGGCTTCAATGTCATCGAACCTTTCATTGATGGCATCAATAATCATTTCAGCACTTTGGATTTTCTACATTTTACAACTTTTATTTTCTTCAATCTTCACTTGGTTTCAGTAGATCTTTATCTCTTGAATTCTTTAATCTTAACCTCCATAGATCCAATCTTCATCTTGGTAATTCTTTGAGCATTAATTTCTTACTTTAAGAGTCATTCTCCTTAGCTCTCAAAATCACATCGTAAAAGAAAACACGTGTAATTAGATCAATTAAGTGCATTCATGTTCACAAAGCTAAGGTATAATAAGGGGAAAATATACAATATTTCACCTTAAAAAATTATGTGATCGCGCCACTGACCTCCCAATATCGTCCCACTTCCTTAAACTACTTCAACATAGTTTTGTTGTCTGTCTTCTTTCTTCATTGTGTGATCACACAACACAACCCTATTGTGTGATCACACAACACATCCTTATTGCGCGGGTGCACAATTGATTTTTGTGTTCCAACACTCCTCATATAGGATATATCTGAGAAAGACTCCCTATGTTGGGAGATCGATAATGGCAATGACCAGTGGTGGTATACATCTGGTATAATTAAAAATATTTTTATAATTTTTTCAAAAAAAAAGGAAGATTTAAATGAAGATCCTATAATCAAAATAAAATTGGTTTTCAAAATCTTAAAATTTGCTACATTTTAAAATAAATAAAACAATCAGTGGTATCGGCACAACCCCATCGTCAGCTCTTCACTTATTTCTATTTTTATCATACTAATGTGTGTATCTATTTAATATGTTGATCATACAGATTGTTCTACCAACTGAGGAATGACCATTTAAAATTTTAACTCAATTAGGCATTTGGATTAAGAGATTTTTTAGTTTTAGTTAAACTATATTGCCAAAAGCATGATAGTTTAGGCACATGTGGGCTTTTTTAATATGTAAATCGAGCATGAACGTGTTTGAAATGTTCTTTTACATTGATTGGGTGATGACTTATGTTGGCTTGTATTTATTGGATTTTTAAAATCCGTGTTTTGTACGGTTTATAATAGGAGACCTATCTTCTATGCCATTCTTGAGTTATAAAATCTTTCAAATTTTATTACTTATGTTATATCTCATCTTCTCTATCATTCTATATTGCTTGGATTAGCCGAGATCATGATGTAATCATATAAATCAAGCCATTAAATCTCAAATAATGAAGAAAAAACTAGTGGACCTAAATTAATGGAAGCATGTGAACATTTAGCTCATTTGAAAGAGCACAGAGAGGCGATCACAATAATGTCTTTGAGTTGTTGAGATGGTGGGATATTTTGGGGCCCTTGATCACATCAGTCATGAGTCATGATGCCTCCTTGGAGATCATGTGTCCGTATGTACGGACATAGTAAAGGGATAACAGAATGGCTAGTGTACTACACACCACTTAACTGCTGCTGGTGTGTTGACGTCACTAAGTTCTGTGGGTCCCACCATTAGGTATGTGTTATATCCAAATTGTTCATCCATTTAGTGAGCTCATTGTAAGGTTTGAAATTGCATTTTACACCACTAATACTGAAGAATGAATATGAGGCAATGTCCTAGACGGGGGTGAATAGGACTTTTCAAATAATTTTCCTATTTAAAAATCATAATTGCCTAACTTAAATAAGTGTTCACTTTAAAGCAAGGCAATATAACTCTAAAGGCTTCCAAGCCAATTAGAGGATCTAATCACAAAGGCTATTAAAGATATGCAGATATAATAACTAGCCTAGTGTTGTGAGTTTGTGTGTGGAATGTGCTTTCTATCAATGAATAACATTCATTCAATCATGCATATAGATTTAAACATTCAAGCATATATAAGCATGACTAAACAAATGTGCAATTGACAATTCTAAACACAAGCATTTATTGTTGTTCGGCTACGTGCCTACTCCACTCCTGACATCCACACTCAATCCCAGAGTGCACCGAATTTCACTATCAATGGTTTTAAAATAGGTTCACCAATAACCTTTACAGTCCTACACTAAGGACACAATTTATGCTCTCCGCAAGAGCAATGGTCCTACACTTAGAACCCAAGTTTAGGCCCACTAGCCAAGATCCCACACTAGGCACCTACCGTTTAGGCCCACCGGCCAAGGTCTCGCACAAGGCACCTATGTTTAGGCCCACCGGCCAAGGTCCCACACGAGGCACCTACTTTTAGGCCCACCGACCAAGGTCCCATACTAGGAACCTAATCAAGTTTGTGGATAGCAAACTCTTAGTCTCAATCCTACATGAGGAAGGAGACTAAACTTTTAAACTCTTAAAATGACACTTACTTGTCGAATTGAGTTTCCTTTTGTAGCTTATCTCAGGTTGCTAGATCTTCGCGCTCTCGTACTTGAATCAGCTTCCTAGTGCTTCCTCGATCACATAGCTTAGATTTACCTATTGGCTCGGCTTCCAATCAAGGATTTTATGTTAGATGTACCTATAAGGTGTTATGGGAGTTGGTTGAATCTCCTATCTAGTATAATGAGTGTATTTCTAAGGGATTCAACCTATGAACGCTCTAGAGTATCAAAGAACCAAGGATTTTTCTATTGGTTTGGTCTTTATACTCTAGAGAAGGCATGAGCTCATGTTCTTCATTAAATAGGTGTTTTGAATGCTCATAAAAGTAAAGGATCACAATGAAGAGAACATGAAAAGTGTATGGATAGAGTCTAGATGGGGTAGGATTAGCTTGGGATACACTAGAGACTCTATGATGCCTATTTTCACTCATTTTGCAAGTTTCTACAAGCCACTTTTATACATAAAAGCTTCCAACGGATATAAAACGGATAGTTTACGATGCTACCGAAGCCAACTTCGGTATCACCAAACTTGCTTTGGTGGTACCGAAATATCATTCGGTAGTACCGAATTAATTCCTCAAGTTGCTAATCAAAATAAGTCCATTTCGGTGACACTGAACTTTGTTCTTCAGTGGAAGTCGGTAATGCTGAATTTTCATCGTGATGTTGCTAGACATTTTTGAGCCCCTTCGGTAACACCAAAGGTATCTTCGGTGATACTGACGGTGCCATTCAGTGACACTCTTCCTACTGAAAGTGGACAGATTTTCCTGCTTATCCTTTTAATCATTTAACAACTTGGGATATGCAAAAGCCAAGACTATAAGATATAAAATATGGACTTAGGATTGACTTTGAATAGATGACCTAAGTAGGTATTCCTATTTGGGTTGGGATCATCTATTTGTAAGGTCAAGATCATAGAAGCAGTTCTTTATCTTCAATGTGATTTTGATGCTTCTGATCCAGTTGCGTTATCAGTCTTCACTTGCCAAGAACTCATCCGACTATAAGACACAACTAGTCACATAATTGACAAACGTGAGTGAAAATAAGTGCATTAACAATCTCCCCCTTTGTCAATTACGTGACAAAAACAACCTAACCTACGACTTTTTCATGATCCATACCAATGACATACCAAAACAATAAAATTACATATCCAAAAGTAAAATTTATAATTCAAGACTTGACATGTAATATAAAATCATGCTGCTCCCCTTAAGTATCTTCTAAGAATAACCTGCAACAGGGAAAAAGCAATTTCTGTAGAAAAATAAATATTGTTTTCATGGGTAGGTTTCTTCTCCCCCTTTTTGTCAGTTATTGGCAAAGAATTTATCAAGAAGTATTCTAATAACATATGAGAGATGATAATTCAGAGGGTAAGAGAACAAACATTTAATGATACAAATATAAAGATCATTATCCAAATAATGAAATATATCATCATGATCAGTCAAACCATATGTTAGATAGAAAGGATAATCATAAAAGGAATATCTAACATGCGCAGAAAAGATATTACCATAAATTTATCAAAATTACTACCCAAGATTGGGTAGAATAAACCATTATCCAAAAACCAACAAGCCCTTAAGGGCATGATTATCCAAAAAGAAATGCACTATGATTCAGCAATAACATAGTAAAGATCATCTGGATGATCCACCCTCATACAGAGGGATATAAGAACTACAAGTCAGAAGCAATTCAGTTATGTATTCCCTAGTATGTTGAAGAGCATCAAGACACAGTTTAATCCCGGATAGTGGATTTTCACACTGTTGGAGGCAAGCTTATATATTTGACTGCCCTTCAAGAAGTTGAGAAGCTGGATCGTTCTGGCAAAAGAGGTGCCCAGTGCTGACAGATAGTGGACTTGGTGCAAGTATTGAGGTGCGACGAGAGTCCCAGCCAGTGGCCATAAGAGTGTCTTGAGCTTCTTCACCACTCCTGCATTCCTGATTCTCCTCAAATGTAGTTGCAAAGACATTTAGTTGAATTAGAGTTTCCTTGGTAAAGCACACGGTCGTATCATGCGTAAATGGCAGACCAAGGAATTTTGAGAGTTTGCAGATAACACTTGGAAAGGGAAGGCTAGTACAATGAACACCTTGACAATTAGGATCAATTATTTGAAGATAAGGGTTGGTAGGCATATTTCAATCCCCTGAAAGTTGTCATACAGGATATTTAGAACAAATGGAGAGATCATATCTCTAGAGACTTCACATGGGTATGCATTTATACTCAGAATGTTATGCAATACTTTGGTGGTTGACTTCAAATGCGATGATGAAAGGAAGTTTCTTTTGTTCCGGGGAATTGTGGCGCCATTGCACAGTACTCGAGTCATTTCACCTCAAGCTCCAAGATGATTGAGAGAACGATCAGTTAGAGGAGTTTGTGTTACTTTGAGGTGCAACAGTTGACTCAGCACTAAAGGAGTGACCTCCTTAGTTTGGTTCATGAAGTTGATGCTGATTGTTCGAGGATCATCATGAGTGTGATGTTAAGAATGTAAGAATTGATGAATGTGGTCGTACCGAACCTCCCCTCTAAAGTATACAAATTGTCCCACCCAATTGATCTTAAGTAGAGATCAATCCCATGTGGTTTGATGAGTAGGGATCTGATCAATCTGTCAAAGATTATTTTGTTTGACATAGCCATTTTAGTGGGGTTGGAATAAGGAGAGCAACAAATGTTAGTTTGTCTACTAGAGTGTTCTCCTTTTGCAGGAGCCTTGCCTTTTTTGTTAACCATTGTTGTGCTGTAATCATATATTAGAAATATTAATGGAAGGATTTTAACAAATCTTAATAGTATGCATATGAAATTTTATATTTTTCAGATGTACCAAGAGAAGTAGATGAACTATTTCAGCAGGAATTAAAGTACACATGTGCAACTATAGATAAATTTATCTTCCAAAATGAGTTTCCAGCTATAAGTACATAAAAACAAAAAGAAAGGGCTAGAGACTTCTAATTTCCTTGGAAAATCAGTTATTAAGGAAATGAATAATTGATGCATCAATATACCAAAATAAGTATCCAGCAAAAAATGAAAGAAAATAGACACAACAAAAATAGTCCTAATACATAATAAATCTCAAGAAGATCTATTAGCAGTATCTTCTTCAGGGCATGACAAATGTGCCGCAATCTGTTCCACCAACTGTTGGAGTGAGTAAAACTTTTCTTTCATTGACTTCATCATTTCACCAAGTTTTGATTGACCCTCTAAAAGTTGCATGAGAGCATTCTTGTCACGCCCCAGATTCGGTGACCGAAACTCTTAAGAATCCCGATAGCCGATTCCAGTGCCAACAGCCTCCATAATATCCCATTCTTGTCTCCTAGCACCCATTCACCAGGTTCCAATCCTGTGATCCTACAAGGAGGATTTCTATAACATAATTTAATTCATGAAGAGCATACCCAAGATCATAACATAGTAACTACAGAAAGTAACCACGAGAACACATCACAAAATCCACTAAGAATTTAAAATTTTGATACAAGGTACAATGCTTAAAAAGGAAATATAAGGTCTGAACAAGGGCGACTCCAAAAGGTCCACAGCACGCTCCACACTCCTGCCCTACTACTGCTGCTGCTGCTTAGAATCACCTGCACGCATCAATCTTGCATAAGCTTATAGAAAGCTTAGAGGGTGGTGTAAGTGTGTGATAATACCGGTGCTGGGAAAGTAATATCAGAGAATGCGAAAATGCAGCATGAACCATGAATGCCATCAATGCCAACAGCCATACCAAGGCTATGTTATACCAAGCATGAATGCAGTAAGCGATACCAAGGCTATGTTATGCAACATATGAGTATTGGGCGCCATATCAAGGCGATGCACAAGAGGCCTACATAGCCAATGCCATATGCAAATGCAAATGCGACCATGCCAGTCCTCATATCCAGTCCATATATCCATACAGTTCCACTCTAGGGAAACCACCGAGGTCAAATACACTACTAGCCTACTACCGCTCTCCTAGCCACATAGTTTAACAAGCGTAAAAGACCTCACTACCCACCTCTGGACAACCAATTACCAACAAGGCTCGACGGTAGCGGACCCATTCACGAGTTGGTCAAACTCAGCCTACTTATTGCCCCCTAACTCAAGCGGGTAAGGTCACACCCTATCTCAACTGACCACGCTACAGTGAGAGTCGTGGCCTAATGGTATAAGGCACTCGGATGCTCATGTTTTCCACTTGGTCTCGGCGTTGAGGTGTCTCCTGGTACTATGAAGGTTTAGGGGCTTTCACCCAAAGACATCCTAAGTGCCCTAAATGTTCAAGTAACATTTTCGGTGTCCAAATCCAACCATCCACGATACTATGCAATGTCAAATACATGAATCACATAAACAGTCATGCATCAGTCCCAAGCATCCAACGTGCTCAAGAAGGGAAACTCTATCCCTCACAATATCTTGGCCAATGGCATAACCATGACCAATCACATCTCAACCAAGCATGCATATGATGCGTATAGGAGTAGGTCATAAAGATGAACAAAGATGCCGATGCAGTGAAGATGTACTCTCCTCCCAACCAAGTAGGGTCTAGGTACTTAGACAATTTTTCATAAGGAATACAATCTCTAGTGGGGCCCCAATTGCCTAGGGTAGCCCACAAGTCCAAGATAGACAATGACATGGGCCTAAATAATAAAAATGGGCCTAGCAATGGTCTATGGTAGACCTTTAACCACCCATAGAAGTAAGAATAGGCCTAATGAGGGCCTGAGGGTAACACCAATGTGGGCATTCAACCACCATTGTCCCCTGAGGGCGGCCCAATAATAATCTACCAAGGATTAAGGCCTGTGGCCTGAACATCACCATAAGAAAGAGATGGGCAGCTACGTATATATAGATACATCACATGTTGGGCCTTAATAAAGTGGCCCAAGGCTACACACAATTCATGGGTCTAATAGGGGCAATATATAGCCCAATCCACATGCAATAATATGGGCCTATAAGGAAGGTTAGGGCCCAAACATAAAGGCCACCAAGTCTATACATTGTGGTGGGCCTACTGTGCAGCCCATTACTCCAACACATGGGCAAGAATTCTCATTCAAGATAAGCAAGTTGGGCATACAACCTAGCCTAAGGATATAGTTGATTTGGTGGGCAACCAAGGGCCCAACCATTCACACATTCCAGCCCACTGGCCCAACACAATACTATGATGAATTTAGCCTAAGAATATACTGGGCCTATCTAGAAAGTTCCAGCCCATTTGGGCCTACAAGGAGTCCAAAAATCTGGTTCAACAAGGGTCCTCATAATCCAACCAAAGTGGGCCTCTCAAGGCACTAATTAAGCTAAAAAATTAGAGGAATAGAAGCATGAAACATTTCCACAAGTTCTCTCAATATGGTGGGCCCACACCCTTCAAATTTCAGCCATAAATAATGCACTTTTATAAGGCAACAAGCTGGATTTTAGTCCACCAACTTCCTGGGCCTGCTGAGGTCTAGAAACTGGTAATAATTAAGTGAATAAAATTTTTAGGGTGACCAGAAACATACACAGGGGGCCCCACCACATGGGAAGTGGAGATATATCACATAAATTAGGTGAGCCTTGCTGCTGGACTGAAAGTCTAGCAACATCCCCAAAGAAGTGGACATCCCACTAGGGGTGGGCAGTCCAATGGGCTGGATAGCCTAGCCCACACCAAGCTAAAGGTGGGCCCTACCATGGACGTCCCATGTAGGGGTGGGCCACATCCAAGTGGGCCACACCAGATGGATGGACGCATGGATAAAACATTACATCATGGTGGGCCTCATAAGGGTGGGACGGCCAACCTTGCTGGATGTCTAGCAAGGTGGCTGGTCCAGCCACTTGCACCTGGAATTTGGATGGCCCAGATGGCCTAATTTCATGATAGGTGGGTCCCAGCAAGGGTGGGCCACCATAGGAATTAGTTTCAGAATTTATTATACATGCTAAGTATTTTTTTTTAAAGAAAGGACAGCAATACATCCAGAAAATTTGGTGGTGCAGAAATTACTGTTGTCTACGTGGCACCACGTGGGGTGGGCCTAAGCTTGTCCAAACCCCTGGAAAATAGGTGGGAAGGATGGTCCCACATATGGACAGCAAGTGGGGTCCACTAAAGTGGCCCACTTACTCCAAGAATCAAGGTAAGAGTGGTCATTTCTAACATACAATGTTGCTGAACTGTCCAGAAATTTCTGGACAGATAGCCCACTTTGGCCCATCCCATGGACCTCAATCATGGGGGAAATGATGTGAGCCTCATTCCTCATCAAAGTGGGGTCCGCACACTACAAAATTCCCAAGGAAATTTGGGAGAAAAAGGCATGCAAACAGTCCTAAACATTAGCTCAAAAGTAATGTTCCAGATGGGCCTGAAATCTGGACAGCAACATATGTTATCCATATTTCGGTCCATATAAATTATTTAAAGGGGTTTATAGCCTAATCCATCAAGTGGGATCCACCTAGATAGGTTAGTAAAATTTCAGATCCATTAGTACACCAAAACTTCCATGAAAAAACCATGTTTGGAGACCACCCAACCCATGCATGTCATGGTGGGCCAGGACGTCCCATCTTCCTAATGGATCTAAGATGTTGCTGACCACCTTAGTGGGCCACACATCTCCAGAAATAAATAGAAGAAAATAGAGAGAAAGGGAGAGAGAAGGAGATAGATCCGGCCATTGGTGGAAGGTTCCGCCACTCATGAACCTTCCACCTACAATTTACACCATCCACTGCCTTTATCTATTACATGCAAGGTATTACGAGGCAAGAAAATTTGTTGGGGGTAGGAACACCGTCCCCACCATACGTGCAAGGTCTAGATGACCTATGTGATGCTAAAATAAAGAGGAAATGCATCATAGTGGGTCCATGGAGAATAGCCCACCATGGAAGGAAATGTGCAAGATCTAGGCCCATCGCCTTCATTCTAGGAGCCATGCAGGACCTCCACCATGGATTGGTGGGTCCTACATACTTCCATGCATGTAAGAAAAGGAAAGGAAGAAGAAGGAAAGAAGAAACATCTACATGGAGCACCCACCTCCAAGGATGCCTTCAAAACTCCAAGAGCTAGGTCCTAAGCTTCAATGAAGAAGTTTAGATGGTGGACATGGAGGTTAGAAGGTTGGATTGGGAGAGAGAAGAGGGAGATGTTGCTGGATTTTGGAGGGAGGGGTGGTCTAAGACCTGTATCCTAGCCCGTACCATTCCGTATGCCTCCATAGTCCTCCCGGTCAAATTTCGGCGACCTGTGATCTACTATCGGCATTTGCGCGCGATCCTGAGTCATATCCCGCATTCCAGAGTTGGCTCAACCCGAGACTTGTACCCTTGCGACCGTGTCATCGCCGTGGTTCCAATGCCATGTCTCGCGCACCGAGACGATACTCGGGCCAGGAGATGTGGGCCCGCATTTAGTTCGAGAATAACACCGCGCATTGCAATTTCGAGAGAATCTTTACAACACATCACATCAATTAATCAAAGTACAACCCATCACTCCATCCCATTGCCAAGTACAACCACCCTCCCCAAAAGTTAACACTCTCTCTTACACAAGTACACATCCATCACTCACTCACCCATCACACCCCATCACTCACCCATCTCTCTCTCTCTTACACCTATCTCTGTCATCTCTCTCTCTCATTCCCCAAGAAACTCCAACGTCCAAGCCTTCCAAGAGAGAGCTAGGTGTGGCCCACTCCTTACCCCCCTCAATCCTCACCATCCAACCCTTAGATCATCATCTCCACCATTGAAGGAGATTCTTAGGAGCCTTGGAGCACTAGGGAGGAAGAAGAAGGAAAGGTGGGTGATTTTATCATTTGATTTGTGATTTGAAGGCCCACATATGTGGGACCCATCTTGAAGTATGTGTTGTATCAAAGAGGGACCCATAGTGGTGAGGTCCCTCTGCTACTCCGATCTCCATCACGATTCTCTCTCTTGCTATCTTTTATGGTAAGGATGAGGTGTGTGGCCCATAGTGGACCCACCTTGGCATGCATACTTCATCCACACTGTCCATTTATCGGATGTGGACCCACCTTGATGTGTGGTGTGCGTACTGTCCATAGGATTGGACGAGGGACCCACCATAGTTATATATATATATATATATATATATATATATATATATATATATATATATATATATATATTATTCACACCAACTGTGGGAAGGTTAGACCCACGACTATAGTGATGTCAGTAATGCCTTGGGTCAGATAATGAGGTATGTGTTATTTCCATCGCCCATCTTTGGGATGTAGGGCCCACACATGTGGCATCCAAGCCATCTAATAGCTGGGACGTGGACCCTACTTGTCATGCCCCAAACTCAAAAAACGGGCTCACAAAATTCCTGATCGCCAAATCCGGCACTGACAGCCTCCTTAGTGCTCCATTCTCGGCTCCCGGCATTCATATGCCAGATTCCGTATGATTTTTTTTTATAATAGAGCATAACCACAAGCATAACCAAGTCACAAAACAACATCACCACATATCCACTATATCAAAATTTTTAAGTACAATGCGGAAAGGAAAATACAGGGTGATCAAAAACTCCAAAATAATCTATTACGCGCTCTGGCCTTAGCGCTGCTGCGATCCAACGTCACTTGCACGCAACGGTCGTGCATAAGCTTATAAAAGCTTAGAGGGTAGTGTAAGTATGTACACAATGCAAGTGCCAAGTATACAATATCAGAGTAATGCGGAAATATATGGGTAAGCCCATGAATACTACCAACTGTACCAAAGCTATGTGATACAAGGCATGAATGCTATTGGCCATACCAAGGACATGCGATGCGAGGCCTATGTAGCCAAATGTCATATGCGAAATGCAACGCAAGAATGTCAATCCTCATCAAGTACACATATCAGTATAGTTCCTCTCTGGGATATCACCAGGGTCTAGTACACTCCACACTGACTACCGCCTCCCTAGTCGCATAACCCAGCGAGCAGAATAGACCTCACTATCCGCCTGACCAGTAGTCTGCCAATACCTACCTGGCTCGTTGATAGCGGACTCATTTATGAGCCGGTCAAACTCAGCCTAGCTTATAGCCCCCTCACTCAGGTGGATAAGGCCACATCCCCTTCCAACCGACCACGACATAGTGGGAGATGTGGCCTACTGGTATTCAGCACTCGAGCACTCGTGTATCCACTCGATCTAGACGTTGGAGAATCTCCTGGTACTAAAAAGGTTCTGGGACTCTTACCCAAGGACATCCTAAGTGCCCACAGTGGTAGAACCAAGTATTTTCGGTATCCGATATAGCCATCCACGATGTGCCTGTGGAGCCACGACCCTGATGTCGCTAGGGCGTACAATGATCATGACACACAAATACAAGATGCATGAATCACACTCTCCAGTCATACAACAATCCTACGCATCCACACGCTCATGTGGGCAACTCCTACCAGTGAGTCCCATAAATAATCTGCCCAATGGCATATGCTATGATCAGTCACTACTCATATCAAGCATACATATGATACGTATGGCATAAGTCAAGGAATTATACTAAGCATGTTATAAAGTAATGAACTATCCTTACAATGCAGATGGGCCTAGACGGCCTACACATAATAAGTATGGGCCTATCAATGGGCCCTAAGGAGAGTTGCAATGCAGACATTTAACCAACATTGTACTTACAATGTGGGTGTCAAACCATCATTGCTCCCAAGGCATAGCCCGCCATAAACATCATTACATAAACTATGGTGGAATCACACATTGAAATGGGCCTTATGTACATCCCATTGGGCCTCGACCCATGAGCCTTAGATACATTAAATGGGCCGCATAATATGGGCCTCATATATATATATATATATATCAAGGTGGGCCTCAACAACGGGCCACAAATACATCAAGATGGGCCTAATCACATGAGCCTCATATATATACCAAGGTGGGCCTCAACAACGGGCCACAAATACATCAAGGTGGGCCTAATCACATGGGCCATAAATGCATCACCTATGGGCCTCATACGTGGGCCTCGTATACAATAAGTGGGCCACACTGCTTAGGCCTCACCATCTACGCCATTCAACTATATGTTAAAGATCATTTTAGAGCATTTCACAAAACAAGAAAAAATAAAATATATTAAAAGATTATCCGGACCGCACACCAAGTAACAGTGGTGATAATGATTTCCACCATTAAATTCTCAAGGCCCACCATAACATTTATTTTCTATCCAATCTGGTCATAAGGTCACATAGACCTAGATTAAGAGGAAAACAAATTTCCTAATGATCCAAAATTTTATAACAACTAAAGAGTTTCAATGGGAGAAGCTCAATCCCCACTGCCCTTTTGCTGGGTGGTCCACTTGATCCTAGATCTGTCTCATTCTTTAGCTCATGCCATAAAATGAGCTTTTAAAATGGTTAGATGGTTTGGATGCAACACATGCATCATGGTGGGGTCCGCTAACCGTCCAGCCAATGGAGTGGATGGTGTGATAAAAAACATACACCGTGGTGGGTCCCACCATCCAATGGTGTGGGCAGTGTGAATAAAACACATACATCATTGGTGGGTCTCACGTGGGGCCCATCATAACGTAAATTTTCCATCCAATCTGCTGCTAAGGTCACGTAAACCGGGTGGCAAAGGAAAAATAAATTTCATATTGACCAAAACTTCTATAATACCCAAAAAGGGTTCAATGGCAGCCGTTCAATCACCACTATTTCCTATGATGTGGACCACTTGAGCCATGTATATGGCTAATTTTGGGAAGGGGGCCCACTGCCCTAAGGGTCCCACCAATGCACGGCGTGGATGCTCAACACACATCACGATGGGGCCCACGTATGGGACCCCTGTCCTGCCCACCTGTCCACAGTGACGCCAGTAGCAGCGTCCTGCGCTGCTGACACTGTAGTAGCAGCTACTCCATGATTTTTATTATTTTTTTATTTTTTAAAAATTGATTTCTTACGGTTTTTCCCAGGTGGGGACCACATCAGGTGGATCCACTCCACCCATTAGATTCCATAGCTCAAGACCATCTAAATGAGCCCAATATGCAGCATGTTTCGGCGAGTAGAACATCAAGGTGGGTTTTCAACGGTAACAATACGGTTTTCTATGCTATGGCCCGCCAGAAAACTGGATTGACTTCATTTTTTGGCTTAACACCTAAAACGGGCTGAGGAATGGAATAGATGGAGTGGATTGAATACATACATCAAGGTGGAGCCTACATGAGCGGCCCTCCTCAAAGCTCAAATATATTTATATATATATATATATATATATATATATATATATATATATATATATATATATATATATATATATATATATTTGTGTTACTGTTAGTACACCCCACTGTCAGTTCATATTTCACTGGACCACGTCCAGGGACACTGGATGTGTGAATGTCCATCAAGGTGGGTCCCACACGGATGTGGCCCACTTGATCAATCTAATATTTGTGTTTTCCCACCTCCCCAAGGTAGGGCCCACATGATTTGGGCGGCCATGGGGTCCATTTGATGGACGGTTTGGACATCACATACACTCATTAGGTGGGCCACAAAATAAATAAAGGAAGGAGAGAGAGAGAGAGAGACACACGTGATGATGGAGGGACCTCGGCATTATGGGCCCTCCCTTGCATGATTTACAACATACATCAAGTGGGTCCCATTTCATATGGGCCCATCGATCAAAATCAACAGTGGAGATCCTTTCTCTACCGAAATGGAAGATCTAGATGACCTCTTTCAAACTTAGAAAGTAAACATCATGATGGGGTCCATGGAGAATGGCCCCATCATGGAATAATCATGAGAATCAATGTGGGCCATCGGCCACACCTAGGGTCCAAAGTGAGATCCATACCATCAATCGGTAGGCCTCACTTGGCCCATCATCAAAACATGAAAATCTAACCTATAAAGCACCCACCGTTCGATCTTCTTGGTCCGATGGAACGCCGATCTCCTTGTGTCTGACTTTAATGGAAGGTGATGAGAGATGAATGGATAGGATGAAGGATCTTGGGGTGGAAAGTGGGCCACACAAAACTCACTTTTCTCTCTTAGAAAGGCTTGGACGTCCACCACTTGAAATTTTTGTGAAGAGAGAGAGAGAGAGAAGGTTATAAGGAGAGAGTGATGGGTGATGGATGTGAGGTGATGGTGTACTTGACTTGAGAGTTGACTCAGTGGTTGCTTGACTTGTGGAGAAAGAAAGCATGGGGTTTCTCTTATACTTGACATGAGGTGATTGATTGATTGATTGATGGGACATGTTGTAAAGATTCTCTTAGGATTATAAATGCACGGTGTTTTTCTTGAACGGAACACGGGCCCACATCTCCCTGCCAGGGTATCAGATTAGTATGTAAGATGCGGCGTTGGAACCGCGGTGTCGGTGCGGTCACAATAGTACAAGTCTCAGATTAAGCTGTCGTAAATTTACAGGATATGACTTACGGTCAGCGCAAACATCAATTATGAGTCGCAGGTTGCCGAAATTTGTCAGGAAGGATCGTGGGAGTTGACGGAACAGTACGGACTAGGATACGGGTCTTACAACTCTCCCCACCTAATAAAAATTTCATCCTCGAAATTTACACTACCATCGCAACTCAACATAACTCATAAGAAAAAATGAACATAACATCATATATAATCAAAACACAATATAACATATAATCAAACATCGAAAAGATGGGGATAGTGCTCTCAAATCTCAGCCTCGCACTCTCAAAATGCCTCATCTACACTATGATGGCCCCACTGCACTTTCACCAAGGGAATGACCTTGGCCCGCAGGACCTGCTCCTTCCGATCGAAGATATGAACTGCCTGCTCAATGTAAGAAGTGCCCTCACGAACCTCCAACGGCTGCCAATCAATAACGGGAACGATGTCTGACCCACTTTCTCAACATAAAGACATGGAAAATGTTGTGGATGCTAAACAACTGAGATGGCAAGGCAAACTGATAGGCCACGGCGCTAACGCACCCGGTGATCTCGAAAGGTCCTATAAATCTCGGGAGCTTGCCCTTTACTCCAAAATGAACCACACCCTTCATGAGTGAGACCTTAAGATACATATGGTCCCCAACGGTAAACTCTAAGGGACAACGTCGATGATCAGCAAAACTCTTCTGCTGGCTCTGAGCTGTACGCATCCTCTGCCTGATGATATCAATAGCCTCTGATGTCTACTCACAAGCTCAGGACCTAGGAGACGCCACTTTCCAACCTTGGTCCAACAACTCAAAGATCTGCACAGTTTGCCATATAATGCCTCAAAAGGAGTCATGCCAATGGTAGTCGGATAGTTGTTGTTGTACGTGAACTCAGCCAATTGTAGATGCTCGTCCCAACTACCCAAGAAATTGATTGCGCAGGCCCGAAGCATATCCTCAAGGATCTGGTTAATCCTTTCGGTCTGTCCATCGGTCTGCAGATGATACGCGGTGCTAGGCTGCAAATCAGTGCCCATCGCTCTCTGAAAGCTCCTCCAAAACTGAGACGTGAACCTCGAGTCTCGGTCAGAAACGATCGAGATAAGAACACCGTGCAGTCTCACAATCTCATCAACAAACAACTTGGTGAGCTGGTCCATATGCCAAGTCTCACGAATCGTAAGAAAATGTACCGACTTCATCAGGCAATCCATGACAACCCAAATGGCGTCTAACCGCATTGTGTCCTCGGTAAACCTATGACAAAATCAGTAGATATGTGCTCCCACTTCCACATTGGAATGCTCAATGGCTACAATAGACCAGGGGGTCTCTGATGATTAGCCTTAACATGCTAGCACGTGTCACACTCAGCCACAAAACTGGCTATCTGGTGCTTCATCACTACCTAAAAACATTGACGCCTCATATCGCGATACATCTTTGTCGAGCCAGGGTGGATAGAGAATTGCAATCGATGTGCCTTAGTCATATGATCTCTCCGCAACTCAGGTATATCTAGGACACATAATCGACCTCTGAAGCGAAGTCCACCATCAGAACTAATCTGTCAATCTGTCTGACTCTCAGATGCTGCCTCTGCTCGGTAATTCTGTAACGACTCGTCTGTCTGCTGAGCCTCGATCACCCTTACGATAAGAGAGGGTTGAATCGACAGGCTTGATAGCTGAACGATAGAAGACTGCCAGCCGATCTCGAAGTCATGCTCTGCTATATCCTAAAGCATCCTCCACTCCTGAATCATCATATGTGCCACTAGGCCTCGTGGCTGACAGCTGAAGGCATCCACCACCACGTTCACCTTACCCGGGTGGTACTGGAGATCAAAATCATAGTCTTTTAGGAGCTCCATCCAACGCTTCTGCCTCATGTTTAGCACGGACTGAGAGAACAGATACTTCAAGCTCTTGTGGTCAGAGAAGAGTTCGAATCTCACCCCATAAAGATAGTGCCACCACACCTTCAGGGCGAAGACAACTACTGCCAGCTCCAAATCATGCATGGGGTAGTTCAGCTCATGAACCTTGAGCTAGCGAGACGCATAAGCCACCAGCTTCCCGTGCTGCATCAGGACAGCACCCAAGCCAACTCGTGAAGCATCGGTAAATACAACAAATCCATCACTCCCAGAGGGAAGAGTGAGGACAGGAGCGGACATGAGGCGGTCTTTTTGCTCCATAAATTCCTACTCACAAGCATCACTCCAAATAAACTCGGCACCCTTCCGGGTCAACTTGGTCAATGGGGCTAGAATACAAGAGAATCCCTCAATGAAATGTCGGTAGTAGCCCACCAAACCAAGAAAACTGCGAATCTCAGATGTGTTCATGGGCTGGCCCCACTGACGTACGACATCAATCTTTAAGGGGTCCACTGCGACGCCCTGCTCATCACCACATGACCGAAGAACTTCACCTCCTCCTGTCAGAACTCGCACTTCTCCAGCTTTACATAAAGTTGGTGTACCGGAGGGTCTGCAAGGTAATCTTTAGATGTTGCTCATGCTCGTCACGTGTCCTCGAATATATCAAAATGTCATCGATGAACACCACAACAAACTGGTCGAGATACGGACAGAAGACCTCGTTCATCAACTGCATGAATACTGCAGGCACATTGGTCAGTTCGAAGGACATAACCTGGAACTCAAAATGACCATAGCGCATCCTGAAGGCTGTCTTCGAGATATCCTCATCTCAGACCCAAACCTGATGATAACCGAACCACAAGTCTATCTTCGAAAAGAACAGTGCCTCCTGCAGCTGATCAAATAAATCATCGATACTTGGGAGGGGGTACTTGTTCTGGATCGTGACCTTGTTGAGCTCGTGTAATCCACACAGAGCCTCAACGAGCCATCCTTCTTCTTCATGAAGAGTACCAGCCCTCCCCACGGTGAACTGCTTAGACGGATAAGGCCTAACTCATGTAACTCATCCAACTGCTTCTGCAGTTCCCGTAACTCCAACGATATCACACGATACGGGGCCTTCGAAATAGGCGTGGTACTGGGCATGAGATCAATCTGAAACTTAGTGTGTCGACGAGGTGGTAACCTCGGAATCTCATGGAACACATCGAAAAAATGACCTTGATGTGTGGTGTGCGTATCGTCCATAGGGCTAGACGAGGGACCCATCATAGTTATATATATATATAATTTATTCACACCAACTGTGGGAAGGTTGGACCCATGACTGTAGTGATGTCAGCAATGCCTTGGGTCAAACAATGAGGTATGTGTTATTTCCATCGCCCATCTTTGGGACATAGGGCCCACACGTGTGGCATCTAAGCCATCTAATAGCTCGGATGTGGACCCTACCCATGATGTATGTAGTTCATATCTGCACCATCCATCCATTATGGGAACTAGCCACCATGATGTACGGGTGTCAGACGTCCATCTAGCGTCCAGAGGGTCTGGACGTTGGCCTCTCTTCTACCCTCTCACACACAAACACGTATAATATATATATGATATATATTATTATATATATAATATATAATATAATATACATATTATAATATAATATATGGTGGGCCCCACGTGGGGACCCACCTATTTTGAGATATATATATATTATAATATAAATGCTATGGTGGGCCCCATGTGGGGACCCACCCGTTTTGAGAAATGATGGTCGTTAAGTGGACCCCCTTATATGAACTATCCATCTAATCTAGAACGCTGGACCCATTCTGCTCCATCCATCCAATTTCATGGGGACCACCGTGATGTATGGGTCTTAGCCGCACTGCCAGATGGCTGAACGATGGGTCCTACCCACTGATGTGTGCGTTACATCTGAACTGTCCATCCATTTGGTAACTCGTCTAAGGCTTGAGACTAAAAACAAGATAGATCTGATGATCAGGTGGAACCCACAGTAGAAAACAGTGTCGAGTGAACGTCCACCATTGAAACCCTTTTTTTTGTCACGAAAGTTGTGGACCAATATGAAATTTATTTTTTCCTCCTATTCAGGTCTTTATGACCATATGATCAGATTGGATGGAACGTAAATATTATGGTGGCCCTTGAGAATTTTAATGGTGGAAATCATTTTCACCGCTGTTATTTAGAGTGTGGTCCAGATAATCTTTCGATATGATTTTTTTATGCTCTAAAATGATCCGTAAGAATAGATGAATGGTGTCGATGGTGTGACCCACTTGATGTATGTTAGGCCTCCCTTTGTAATGTGTATTAGGCCCACTAGTGCGGCCCATTCGATAAATATATATATATAAGGCCCATTGGTGTGGCCCATATAATGCGGCCCATTGTGGTGTATTTGAGGCCCATTGAGATGTATCCGAGGCCCATGGACAAGGCCCAATATGACGTATTTAAGGTCCATGGGTTTGGCCCATTGTGATGTATTCGAGGCCCATGGGCGTGGCCCATTGTGATACATTTGTGGCCCATGAGTGAGGCCCAATGCGATGTATGTGAGGCCCTTGAGCGAGGCCCATGGTGTTGTATATTTGGCCCTTGTGTGAGGCCATGGGCCTACTATATGTATGGCTCTACGTGAGTCACTTCTTGGGAGCAATGTTGGTTAAATGACCACATTGATGGGCAATGATGGTTGAATGTTACTTTGTGACCTTCCCTTAGGCCTTGATATCTCGTTCTCATCATTCTCTTGTGGGTTAACCCTAATCAGTGGGCCCTATTCGACATAAACGGATGACTCTGTGCTATCAGATTTAATATAGGCATGTCTGAGGACCAATCTTTATATAATGGTTGATCGACTATCCATTTATGGACCCCGCCTTATTTATATATGCTGATTGTCGAGGCCCAGTATCGAGGCCGATTCTGATTTGTCGAGTCTGATTGTATATGCCAATTTCGATTGTCGAGGCCAAGTATCGAGGTCGATTTTGATTTTGTTGAGGCTGATTGTATAGGCCGATTTCGAATGTCGAGGCCGAGAATCGAGGTCGTTTCTGATTTGTCGAGGCAGAGTATCAAGGTCGATTCTGATTATCGATGTCGATTGTTGAGGCCGATTTCGATTCCAATTGTCGAGGCTGATTATCGAGGCCGATTCCGATTGACGATACCAATTTTGATTGACGATTCTGATTTCGATTATCGAGGCCCAATGAGTTGCATATGCAGCACGTATTTGAGCCCATTGTGATATGCATTTAGCCCATGTTTGAGGTGCAATGAGATGCATATGCGGCCTGTATTTTAGGCCCATTGTGATATGTATTCAGCCCATGTTTAAGGCCCAATATGATGTATATGAGGCCTAGGTTATGAGGCCCATTATAATGCATTCGAGGGCTAGATGATGGAGCCCAATGTGATGTATGTTAGGTACATGTGAAAGGCCCATCGTGATGTGTATTAAGCTCTTGAGTGAGGCCCATGGTGTTGTATATTTGGCCCTTGTGTGAGGCCATTGGTCCACTATATGTTGGACCCTATGTGAGCCACCCCTTGGGGGCAATGTTTGTTAAATGTCCACATTGTCGAGGCCGAATGTCGATGTCGATATTGAGGCCTATTATTGATACCGATTATGAGTATGTGACAGCATAGCATCATAATACATGCCCATACGCATCATCTGCATGTTTGTTATGAGATGTGATTGACCATTGCATATGTCATCGGGCATGTTGTTCATGGGGCTCCTTGATATGCGGAGTTTCCCCACATAAGTGCACAGTATGCGCAAGATTGATGCATGATTAGACTGTGTGATTCATGCATCTCGCATTTGTATGACATGACCACCGTACGCCCTAGTGACAACAAGGCCGTAACCTACACAGGTATTTCATGGATGGCCAGATGGGACACCAGAAATCTGTTCTACATGGGGTGCTATAGATATCCCTGGGTAAAAGTCTCTAAACCCTCTTGGTTTCAAAAGTTGCTCCAACGTCTAGACTGAGTGAATGCATGAGCGCATGAGGGCCATATACCGTTAGGCCGCATCTCCCACTGTGTCGTGGTCGGTTGGAAGGGGGTACGACCTTACCTGCCCGAGAGTAGGAGGGCAATGCTAGGCTGAGTCTGACTAGCTCGAGGAATGGGTTCATTATCGACGAGCCAAGCCTAATATTTACAAGTGGATGGTGAGGTTTCTTTTCACTCACCTTGTTGCACGTGATGGGGCGGCAATCTGGTTTGGAGTGTAATAGACCTCGGTAATTTCCCAGAGAGGAACCGTATTGATACGTGGACTTATTGAATAGGAGTTGCATACTCATGCATTCATTTTATTCACTATCCACTCGGGCTGGTAGTGCGTAACTAATTATTATGTACCTTCATATGGCCAGGATTTCGGTTGGGCACGCCACTAACCTGAGATTAGGAGTTTACCAGATTGAGTCTAACTGTCCAAATTTAGGTATGAGACTGGTTTGGATAGAAGTCCCTTGTGATGGACCCCGTAGCCTGTGATACTGCGTACTATCATCCTGACTTCACACTTCGGCTTAGTCTTTTCATTCGCATTGCATATTACATTACATCCTCAGCATAAAGTATTTGGCTTACTATCTTCATATTATATAGCTGATCTACATTACTTCCTCAGTATATGATATTGATTATTATATTTTTGCATCGCATAGCCTGGATAAGGCTGATGCTATATATGGGCCTATCAACATGTTTTCGCATTATTTTGATATTGTATGATTTATGGGCCTGTCAGTATTTCCATTTACTGTACTTACTCTGATATTGCTTACTTGACACTTACCTTGTGCACACACTTTCACCACCCACTAAGCTTTCTATAAGCTTATGCATGATAGATGCATGCAGGTGACGTTTAGTTGCAGTAGCATTGAGCTTGGAGCGTGCAGCGGACTTATGGAGCTTTGATTTTTGACATATGTATTTCCCTTTCAGCAATGTATTCAACTATTTATGTGATGATGATGTTGCCTTTGTGATTTGGGTAAACTTATGGTTATGCTTCTTACGAGATAAATGTACATTGGAAAATCCTCCTTGTAGGATCTGAGGATTGAAATCTAGCGTATGGACGTTGGGAGCCAAGAATGGGGTACTACAGAGGTTGTCGGTACTGGATTCGGTGATTGAGATTCCTGTGTGTTCTATCTCTGGGTTTGGGGCGTGACAGAAGTTGGTATCAGAGCATAACTTGAGAATACCTGAGGATAACATCACATAGCTGCTGATAGATACCCTGCACTTTATGATTGTTGAGAACATAGAATGGTTAGATCCTCGAATTCGGATAACTTGGAGATTTTCTAACATAGCTCCCTACCGTTGAGATTATGAGGCTGCATGTATTCTAGTTTCAATCGTTTCTGATCCAGGATTAGAGGTTCAGTAGGATTACCATAGTGTTGATGATGCGTCTTGGGAAGGCGAGGTTGAGATTAGAGAGCGCTATCTTCATCCTTTTGTAGGTTAATTGTGCCTTGACATATATACTTGATGATGTTTCCTCTTCTCTTGAATATTTTGTAAATTTTAAGGCAAAATTTTTATTTAGTGGGGAGAGCTGTAAGACCCATATCCTAGCTCGTACCATTTCATATGCCTCCGCGGTCCTCCCGGTCGAATTTCGATGACTCGCGATCTGCCTCGGCATTTATACACGATCTTAAGTCATATCCCGCACTCCAGAGTCAGCTTAACCCAAGACTTGTACCCTTACGACCACACTGTCGCCGCGGTTCTGATTCCACATCTTGCGCACCGAGGCGATACCCGGGCCAGGAGATATGGGCCTGCGTTCAGTTCGAGGAAAACACCGCGCGTTGCAATTCTGAGAGATTCTCTACGACATATCACATCAATTAATCAAAGTATAACCCATCACTCCATCCCATCCCCAAGTACAACCACCCTCCCTAAAAGTCAACACTCTCTCTTACACAAGTACACATCCATCACTCACTCACCCATCACACCCCATCACTCACCCATCCCTCTCTCTCTTACACCTCTCTCTCATCTCTCAAATTCCCCAAGCAACTCTAATGTCCAAGCCTTCCAAGATAGAGCTAGGTGTGGCCCACTCCTTACCCCTCTCCAATCTCACCATCCAACCCTTAGATCATCATCTCCACCATTGAAGGAGCTTCTTAGGAGCCTTGCAGCACTAGGGAGGAAGAAGAAGGAAAGGTCGGTGATTTTATTATTTGATTGTGATTTGAAGGCCCACATAAGTGGGACCCATCTTGATGTATTTGTTGTATCAAAGAGGGACCCATAGTGGCGGGGTCCATCCGCTACTCCGATCTCCATCACGTTTCTCTCTCTTTCTATCTTTTATGGTAAGGATGAGGTGTGTGGCCAACACGTGGACCCACCTTGTCATGTATACTTCATCCACACCGTCTGTATTCGGATGTGGACCCACCTGATGTGTGGTGTGCGTACCGTCCATAGGACTGATGAGAGACCCACCATAGTTATATATATATATATATATATATATATATATATATATTATTCACACCAACTATGGGAAGGTTGGACCCACGACTATAGTGATGTCACCAATGCCTTGGGTCAGATAATGAGGTATGTGTTATTTCCATCGCGGCCCACACGTGTGGCATCCAAGTCGTCTAATAGCTGGGACATGGACCCTACCCATGATGTATGTAGTTCATATCTGCACCGTCCATCAATGGTGAGAACCAGCCACCATGATGTAAATGTGTCAGCCGTTCATCCAGCATCCAGAGGGTCTGGACGCTGGTCTCTCTTCCACCCTCACACACACACACACACACACACACACACACACCCTTATAATATATATATGATATATATTATTATATATATAATATAATATATATTACAATATAATATATGGTGGGCCCCACTTGGGGACCCACCTGTTTTGAGATATATATATATATATAGATATATATTATAATACAGTATATGGTGGGTCCCCTGTTTTGAGATACATATATATATATATATATATATATATTATAATATAATATATGGTGGATCCCACGTGGGGACCCACCTGTTTTGAAAAATGATGGTCGTTAAGTGGACCCCCTTATATGAACCATCCATCCAATCCAGACCGCCGAACCCATTCTGATCCGTCCATCCAATTTCGTGGGGACCACCGTGATGTATGGATCTTAGCTGCACTGCCAGATGGCTGGACGGTGGGTCCTACCCACTGATGTATGTGTTACATCTGAACCGTCCATCCATTTGGCAGCTCGTCTAAGGCTTGAGACTAAAACAAGACAGATCCGATGATCAGGTGGACCCCACAGCAGAAAATAGTGTCGAGTGAACGTCCACCATTGAAACCCTTTTTTTAGTCACGAAAGTTGTGGACCAATATGAAATTTGTTTTTTCATCCTATTCAAGTCTTTATAACCGTATAATCAGATTGGATGGAATGTAAATATTATGGTGGCCCTTGGGAATTTTAATGGTGGAATCATTTTCACCACTGTTATTTGGAGCGTGGTCCAGATAATCTTTCGATATGATTTTTTTATGCTTTAAAATGATCCTTAAGAATAGATGAATGGTGTAGATGGTGCGACCGACTTGGTGTATGTTAGGCCCCCCCTTTATAATGTGTATTAGGCCCACTAGTGCGGCCCATTTGAGATATATATAAGGCCCATTGGTGCGGCCCATATAATACGGCCCATTGTGGTGTATTCGAGGCCCATTAAGATGTATCCGAGGCCCATGGACAAGGCGCAATATGACGTATTTAAGGTCCATGGGCGAGGCCCATTATGATGTATTCGAGGCCCATGGGCGTGGGCCCATTGTGATACATTTGTGGCCCATGAGTGAGGCCCAATGCGATGTATGTGAGGCCCTTGAGTGAGGCCCATGGTGTTGTATATTTGGCCCTTGTATGAGGCCATGGGCCCACTATACGTATGGTTCTATGTAGGTCACTGCTTGGGAGCAATGTTGGTTAAATGACCACATTGATGGGCAATGATGGTTGAATGTCCACATTGTGACCTTCCCTTGGCCCTTGATAGTCTCATTATCATCATTCTCTTGTGGGTTAACCCTAATCAGTGGGCCCCATTCAGCATAGACGGATAGCTCCGTGCTATCAGATTTGATATAGCCATGGCCGAGGGCTAATCTTTATATTATGGTTGATCGGTTATCCATCTATAGACCCTGCCTTGTTTATATATGTCAATCGTCGAGGCTGAGTATCGAGGCCGATTCTTATTTGTCGAGGCCGATTGTATAGGCCGATTCCGATTATTGAGGCCGAGTATCGAGGCCGATTCTGATTGTTGAGGCCAAGTATCGAAGTTGATTCTGATTATCGAGGCCGATTGCATAGGTCGATTCCGATTATCGAGGCTGAGTATCGAGGCCGATTGTATAGGTCGATTCTGATTGTAGAGGCTAAGTATCGAGGTCGATTCCGATTGTCGAGGCTGAGTATCGAGGTCGATTCTGATTTATCGAGGCCAATTATATAGGTCGATTTCGATTATCGAGGCCTAGTATCGAGGCTGATTTCGATTTGTCGAGGCCGATTGTATAGGCCGATTCTAATTATCGAGGCCGAGTATTGAGGCTGATTCCGATTGTCGAGGCCGAGTATCGAGGCCGATTCTGATTTGTCAAGGTCGATTGTATAAGCCAATTTCGATTGTCGAGGTCAATTCTGATTTGTTGAGGCCGAGTATCAAGGCCGATTCCAATTGACGATTCCGATTCCGATTGTCGAGGCCCAATGAGATGCATATGCTGACCGTATTTGAGCCCATTGTGATGTACATTCGGCTCGTGTTTTAGGCCCAATGAGATGCATATGCGGCCGGTATTTGAGGCCCGTTGTGCTGTGTATTCAGCCCGTGTTTAAGGCCCAATATGATGTATATGAGGCCTATGTGATGAGGCTCATTGTGATGCATTCAAGGGCCAGACGATGGAGCACAATGTGATGTATGTTAGGCCCATGTGAAAGGCCCATTGTAATGTGTATTAAGCTCTTAAGTGAGGCCCATGGTGTTGTATATTTGGCCCTTGTGTGAGGCCATTGGTCCACTATATGTTGGACCCTATGTGAGCCACCCCTTGGGGGCAATGTTTGTTAAATGTCCACATTGTCAAGGTCGAATGTTGATGCCGATATTGAGGCCTATTATTGATACCGATTATGAGTATGTGACAGCATAACATCATAATACATGCCCATACGCATCATCTGCATGTTTGTTATGAGATGTGATTGACCATTGCCTATGCTATAGGGCAGGTTGTTCATGGGGCTCCCTGATAGGCAGAGTTTCCCCACATAAGTGCATGGTATGTGCAGGATTGATGCATGATTAGACTGTGTGACTCATGCATCTCGCATTTGTGTGACATGACCACCGTACGCCCTAGAGACATCAGGGTCATAACCAACACAGGTATTTTCGGATGGCTAGATGGGACAGCAGAAATCTGTTTTACATGGGGTGCTATAGATATCCCTGGGTGAAAGTCCCTAAACCCTCTTGGTTCCAGAGGTTGCTCCAACGTCTAGACTGAGTGGATGCATGAGCGCATGAGGGCCATATACCGTTAAAGTGCGTCTCCCACTATGTCATGGTCGGTTGGAAGGGGGGTACGGCCTTACCTGCCCGAGAGGAGGGGGCAATGCTAGGCTAAGTCTGACCAGCTCGAGGAATCGGTCCGTAATTGATGAGTCGGGCTTGAGATTGGCAAGCGGATAGTGAGGTCTCTTCTACTCACCTTGTTGCACGTGATGGAGTGGCAATCTGGTTTGGAGTGTAATAGACTCTGGTGATTTTTTAAAGAGGAACCGTACTGATATATGGACTTATTGAGTAGGAGTTGCATACTCATACATTCATTTCATTCACTATCCACTCGAGTTGGTGGTGTGCAACTAATTGTTGTGTACCTTCACATGGCCAGGATTTCGGTTGCGTGCGACTAACCTAAGATCAGGAGTTTATTACATTGAGTCTGACTATCCAAATTTAGGTATGGGACTGGTTTGGATAGAAGTCCCTTGTGATGGACCCCGTAGCCTGCGATACTACGTACTATCATCTCGATGTCACACTCCAGCTTAGTCATTTCATTCGCATTACATATTGCATTGCATCCTCAGCACATAGTATTTGGCTTACTATCTTCGCATTGCATAACTGATCTACATTGCTTCCTCAGTGTATGATATTAATTATTATATTTTTGCATCGCATAGCCTGGATAAGGCTGATGGTATTTATGGGCCTATCAGCATGTTTTCGCATTATTTTGATATTGTATGATTTATGGGCCTGTCAGTATTTTTGCTTACTCTGAGTACTCTGATATTGCTTACTTGGCACTTACCTTGTGCACACACTTTCACCACCCACTAAGCTTTCTATAAGCTTATGCACGATAGATGCGTGCAGGTGGTGTTAGGTTGTAGTAACACTGAGCTTGGAGCGTGCAGTGGACTTATGGAGCTTTGATTTTTGACATATGTATTTTTCTTGCAGCACTGTATTCAACGGTTTATATTAGTGGATATGTGATGATGATGTTGCCCTTGTGATTTGGGTAAACTTGTGGTTATGCTTCTTACGAGATAAATGTACATTGAAAAATCATCCTTTTAGGATCCCAGGATCGGAATCTAGCGTATGGGCGCTGGGAGCCGAGAATGGGGTACTACGGAGGCTGTTGCACTGGATTTGGTGATTGAGATTCCTATGAGTTCGATCTCCGGGTTTGGGGCATGCAAAAGTTGGTATCAGAGCATAACTTGGGAATACCTGAGGATAATATCACATAGCTACTGATAGATCCCCTACACTTTATGATTGTTGAGAACTTAGAATGGTTAGATCCTCGAATTCGGATAACTTAGAGATTTTCTGACATAGCTCCCTACCATTGAGATTATGAGGCTGCATGTATTCTAGTTTCTATCGTTTCTGATCCAGGATCTGAGGTTCAGTAGGATTACCATAGTGTTGATGATGCATCTTGGGAGAGCGAGGTTGAGATTAAAGAGTCCTATCTTCATCCTTTTGCAGGTTGATTGTGCCTTGACATATATACTTTATGATGTTTCCTCTTCCCTTGAATATTTTGTAAATTTTGAGGATGAAATTTTTATTAGGTGGGGAGAGCTCTAAAACCCATATCTACTATCGGCATTTGCACGTGATCCTGAGTCATATCCCTCACTCCAGAGTCGGCTCAACCTGAGACTTGTACCCTTGCGACTGCGCTGTCGTCATAGTTCTAATGCCATGTCTTGCGCACCGAAGTGATACCCGGGCTAGGAGATATGGGCTCGCGTTCAGTTCGAGGAAAACACCGCGTGTTGCAATTCCGAGAGAATCTTTAGGGCACATCACATCAATTAATCAAAGTATAACCCATCACTCCATCCCATCCCCAAGTACAACCACCCTCCTTAAAAGTCAACACTCTCTCCTACACAAGTACACATCCATCACTCACTCACCCATCCCTCTCTCTCTCTTCTCTCTCTCTCTCTCTCTCATTCCCCAAGCAACTCCAACGTCCATGCCTTCCAAGAGAGAGCTAGGTGTGGCCCACTCCTTACTCCCCTTAATCCTCACCATCCAACCCTTAGATCATCATCTCCACCATTGAAGGAGCTTCTTAGGAGCCTTGGAGCACTAGGGAGGAAGAAGAAGGAAAGGTGAGTGATTTTATTATTTGATTTGTAATTTGAAGGCCCACATATGTGGGACCCATCTTAATGTATGTATTGTATCAAAGAGGGACCCATAGTGGCAGGGTCCATCCGCTACTCCAATCTCCATCACGTTTCTCTCTCTTGTTATCTTTTATGGTAAGGATGAGGTGTGTGGCCAACACGTAGACCCACCTTGTCATGTATACTTCATCCACGCCGTCCGCATATCGGATGTGGACCAACCTTGATGTGTGGTGTGCATACCGTCCATAGAACTGGACGAGGGACCCACCATAGTTATATATATATATATATATATATATATATATATATATATATATATATATATATATATTTATTTATTCACACCAACTGTGGGAAGGTTGGACCCATGACTATAGTGATGTCAGCAATGCCTTGGGTCAAATAATGAGGTATGTGATATTTTCATCGCCCATCTTTAGGACATAGGGCCCACACGTGTGGCATCCAAGCCGTCTAATAGTTGGGACGTGGACCCTACCCATGATGTATGTAGTTCATATCTACACCATCCATCCAGCGTCCAGAGGGTCTGGACGCTGGCCTCTCTTCCACCCTCTCACACACACACACGTATAATATATATATATATGATATATATTATTATATATATAATATAATATATATTATAATATAATATATGGTGGGCCCCACGTGGGGACCCACCTATTTTGAGATATATATATATATTATAATATAGTATATGGTGGGTCCCACGTGGGGACCCACCCGTTTTGAGAAATGATGGTCGTTAAGTGGACCCCCTTATATGAACCGTACATCCAATTCAGACTGCCAGACCCATTCTGCTCCGTCCATCCAATTTCATGGGGACCACCATGATGTATGGGTCTTAGCCGCACCACCAGATGGTTGGACGGTGGGTCCTACCCACTAATGTATGTGTTACATCTGAACTGTCCATCCATTTGGCAGCTCGTCTAAGGCTTGAGACTAAAACCAGATAGATCTGATGATCAGGTGGACCCCACAACAGAAAATAATGTCGAGTGAACGTCCACCATTGAAACCCTTTTTTTGGGTCACAGAAGTTGTGGACCACTATGAAATTTGTTTTTTCCTCCTATTCAAGTCTTTATGACCGTATGATCAGATTAGATGGAACGTAAATATTATGGTGGCCCTTGGGAATTTTAACGGTGAAAATCATTTTCACCACTGTTATTTGGAGTGTGGTCCAGATAATCTTTCGATATGATTTTTTTATGCTCTAAAATGATCCTTAAGAATAGATGAATGGTGTAGATGGTGTGACCCACTTGATGTATGTTAGGTCCCCCTTTGTAATGTGTATTAGGCCCACTAGTTCGGCCCATTTGATATATATAAGGCCCATTGGTGCGGCCCATATAATGCGGCCCATTGTGGTGTATTCGAGGCCCATTGAGATGTATCCGAGGCCCATGGATGAGGCCCAATATGACGTATTTAAGGTCCATGGGTTTGGCCCATTGTGATGTATTCGAGGCCCATGGGCGTGGCCCGTTGTGATACATTTGTGGCCCATGAGTGAGGCCCAATGCGATGTATGTGAGGCCCTTGAGTGAGGCACATGGTGTTGTATATTTGGCCCTTGTGTGAGGCCATGGCCCCACTATACCTATGGCTCTATGTAGGTCACTTCTTGGGAGCAATGTTGGTTAAATGACCACATTGATGGGCAATGATGGTTGAATGTCCACATTGTGACCTTCCCTTGGGCCTTAATAGTCTCATTCTCATCATTCTCTTGTGGGTTAACCCTAATCAGTGGGCCCCATTCAGCATAGACAGATAGCTCTATGCTATCAGATTTGATATAGCCATGGCCGAGGGCCGATCTTTATATTATGGTTAATCGACTATCCATCTATGGACCCCGCCTTGTTTATATATGCCGATCATCGAGGCCGAGTATCAAGGCCGATTCTGATTTGTCGAGGCCGATTGTATAGGCTAATTCTGATTGTTTAGGCCGAGTATTGGGGCCGATTCTGATTGTCGAGGCTAAGTATCGAAGCCGATTCCGATTATCGAGGCCAATTGTATAGGCCGATTCCAATTATCGAGGCCGAGTATCAATGTCGATTTCGATTTGTCCAGGGCGATTGTATAGGTCAATTCTGATTGTCGAGGCTGAGTATCGAGGTCAATTTCGATTATCGAGGCTGAGTATCGAGGCTGATTGTATAGGCCGATTCCGATTATGAAGGCCTAGTATCGAGGCCGATTCCGATTTGTCAAGGCCGATTGTATAGGCCGATTCTGATTGTCGAGGCTGAGTATCGAGGCCGATTCCGATTTATCATTGCCGCTTATATAAGTCGATTCCGATTGTCGAGGCTAATTCTGATTTGTTGAGGCCGTGTATCGAGACCGATTCAGATTGTCGAGGCCACTTTTGATTGTCGATACCGATTGCAATTGTCGATTCTGATTCCGATTGTCGAGGCCCAATGAGATGCATATGCCGCCCATATTTGAGCCCATTGTGATGTACATTCGGCCCGTGTTTGAGGCCCAATGAGATGCATATTCGGCTCGTATTTGAGGCCTGTTGTGCTGTGTATTCAGCCCATGTTTAGGGCCCAATATGATGTATATGAGGCCTATGTGATGAGGCCCATTGTGATGCATTCAAGGGCTAGACGGTGAAGCCTAATGTGATGTATGTTAGGCCCATGTGAAAGGCTCATCGTGATGTGTTTAAATCTCTTAAGTGAGGCCTATGGTGTTGTATATTTGGCCCTTGTGTGAGGCCATGGGTCCACTATATGTTGGACCCTATGTGGGCCACCCCTTGGGGGCAATGTTTGTTAAATGTCCACATTGTCGAGGCCGAATGTCGATGCCGATTATTGAGGCCGGTTATTGATACTGATTATGAGTATGTGACAGCATAGCATCATAATACATGCCTATATGTATCATCTGCATGTTTGTTATAACATGTGATTGACAATTGCATATGTCATAGGGCAGGTTGTTCATGGGGCTCCCTGATAGGCGGAGTTTTCCACATAAGTGCACAGTATGCACAGGATTGATGCATGATTGGACTGTGTGACTCATGCATCTCACATTTGTGTGACATGAGCACCGTACACCCCAAAGACATCAGGGCTGTAACCTACACAGTTATTTCATGGATGGCCAGATGGGACACCGAAAATCTGTTTTACATGGGGTGCTATAGATATCCCTGGGTGGATGTCCCTAAAACCTCTTGGTTCCAGATGTTGCTCCAATGTCTAGACCGAGTGGATGCATGAGCGCATGAGGGCCGTATACCGTTCGGCCGCGTCTCCCACTGTGTCTTCGTCGATTAGAAGGGGGTACGGCCTTACCTGCTCGAGAGGACGAGGCAATGCTAGGTTGAGTCTGACCAGCTCGAGGAATGGGTCCGCTATCGACAAGTCGTGCCCGATATTAGCAAGCGGATAGTGAGGTCTCTTCCACTCACCTTGTTGCACGCTATGGGGCAGGAATCTGGTTTGGAGTGTAATAGACACCGGTGATTTTCCAGAGAGGAACCGTACTGATACGTGGACTTATTGAGTAGGAGTTGCATACTCATGCATTCATTTTATTCACTATCCACTCGGGCTGGTAGTGCATAACTAATTATTGTGTACCTTCATATGGCTAGGATTTCGGTTGGGCGCGCGACTAACCTGAGATTAGGAGTTTACCACATTGAGTCTAACTACCAAATTTAGGTATGGGACTAGTTTGGATAGAAGTCCCTTGTGATGGACCCCGTAGCCTGTGATACTACATACTATCATCCCGACTTCACACTTCAGCTTAGTCTTTTCATTCACATTGCATATTGCATTGCATCCTCAGTACATAGTATTTAGCTTATTGTCTTCACATTGCATAACTGATCTACATTGCTTCCTCAGTATATGATATTGATTATTATATTTTTGCATCGCATAGCTTGGATAAGGCTGATGGTATTTATGGGCCTATCAGCATGTTTTCGCATTATTTTGATATTGTATGATTTATGGGCCTGTCAGTATTTTCTCTTACTCTGATTACTTTGATATTGCTTACTTGGCACTTACCTTGTACACACACTTTCACCACCCACTAAGCTTTCTATAAGCTTATGCACGATAGATGCATGTAGGTGGTGTTAGTTTGCAGCAGCATTGAGCTTGGAGCGTGCAACGGACTTATGGAGCTTTAATTTTTGACATATGTATTTCCCTTTCAGCACTGTATTCAATTGTTTATATTAGTGGATATGTGATGATGATGTTGCCTTTGTGATTTGGGTAAACTTGTAGTTATGCTTCTTACGAGATAAATGTACATTGGAAAATCCTCCTCATAGGATCTCAGGATCGGAATCTGGCGTATGGGCTCTGTGAGTCGACATTGGGTTACTATGGAGGCTGTCGGCACCGGATTCTGCAATTGAGATTCTTGTGAGTCCGATCTTTGGGTTTGGGGTATGACAGGTGGACATTCCACCTAGCAAGGAAAGGAGAAAGAGAGAAAATGAGAGAGAATAGAGGAGAGAGGAGGGAAGTAGTAGTGTAATGATGAGTTTTTGGGAGAAAGGGTTACTTGGGAAGAGAACTAACATGGGGTAGGGAGAAAATCCATCATTGGGTTTTTTTTAAAGAAAATGATCATAACTAGTTATGACTAGGCATGATGGAGGGTAGGTAGCATGGGGAAATGAGCACTAGGTGGGGCCCACATGGGGAAACATGCCCATGGGTCTAGGTGGGTCCCACATGCATGATCAAGGGCCAAGAATGGTGCGTCCATTAGCTTAAGATGTACATGTCGAAATTATGCACGATATGCAGTGTTGGAATCGCGGCGACAATGCAGTCGAGATGGCATAAGTTTTGAGTCGATCCGGGTTGGGTGTACATGACGGGACTTAATGATGATCGCAAATGGAATCCATAGGTCGTAGGTCACCGGGATTCGACCGGTACGACTGCGGGACCTAAAGGAATGAAATGGATACTCAGGTAGGGTCTTACAATTCTTCTGAGGTGTGGAAATTGTAGGAGCTGAGGTTAGTGAATGGGTATGTAGGTCTTCTTTAACAATTTCATCTTCCTTCCCAGGAAGTTCTTCTTCTACCGATATCGGATTATCAATTTCATTTACAGAAGAGAGATTCATTTTCCTGATAATATTCTCATTTATTTCTGGGGTGGTTATAGATTCTCCCGCAGGCACCCTGATTCCACATTGATGGGCAAGCTTGCACAAGAAATGGCCAAAGGGTATTGCTATGAATTAGACTAAAAACTTGAAACTATTTCATCGTATATCAGAGTTGGTAGACAAATGGTTCCCTTTTACCGATATGATATAAGGTCTCCACCATGAATGGTGTAAGCTTAATTTGATTTTTGAATCTATGATAGATGTTAAAAATGTAAATCAAATTGAGTATACGATAATCATTTAACATATTTGTGGCCCGTAGTGCGTTCCCATGATGTTAAGGGACATTCTTCCCATTGCACAAAAAATTTGTCCAAACAACTCTTTTTGTTTCAGTGGGTAGGTTTAATTCAGTAGGTTGTTTGGAGCTCAATGGTATTCCTATAAGGGTTGAAATGTGATATGGGGTGATTTTGACTATACGACCATCGCAGTCAACTTCAAAACCCTTAGAGTGCAATGAGACAAGAATGATAGGACTAACGTTTCGTTCACTGGCCCTCCAAATGACAGAACTTACAGCCATCCTTGTTGTGAAAGATTTTCCTGAACTTTGAAAATTTTAAGACATTTCACATTTACTTTTCTTTCATATACAATTCCTTTCTTCAAAAATCTAGCCGCAATGGGACTGATAGAATCAAGGTTTGAAGAAGACAAAGGTCTAGATGATTGGTTAGAAGATCGTCCACACTTTGGAACACAAAGTTTTTTGCCTAGTTCCGATTGAACCTTCAGTGTCATGCTTCCTCTTGGATCTGTTTTCTCTAGGTGGTGATGACTCCATTTAGGAAAATGAAGTGAAATGGAGGAAGGACCTATCAAGAGAAGACAAACCTAAGACAAATAAACCTATTTTTGGATGTATTGAGAAAGCACTAGAAAGTAGCTTGGTTTTTTTGCTTTATACAACCCTTCAATCGGACTTGGGAAGAAACACGAATAGTCACAGTCTAAACAGAAGTGAGTAGTGAGGGTTTTAAGTAATTTGACGCGGCTTGATTTTTGTAGCACCGAAGGTAGGTTCAGTGTTACCGAAATATCCTTGAGATCTAGAATTTGCTATAAAAAAAATCCTAGTATACATTGCTTTAATGAAATGATTATCATGAATTCACCAAAAAATATTTAGAGGCCAGGAATCCTCGGATTTATCAGTTTGGCCAATTAACAGGCTTAGTCCTTTGATTTGACTCTAATGTTCATATGGGAGGCATGATCCTTAGATGCAATAATTTCAGCTCAAGTCGACTTCTGGGGTCGCTTTTCAGTATTTTTGAGAGGATGATACGATGTGAACCAATAAACAACGCACTTGGCTCTCATCCCTTATATTTATTTGTTTTTCTTCTATTTTGTTTTTTAGATTGGGAATGACTGTATTTATAGATGTCATTGTTGAGGGTAAAAAATTGCATATTATCCCCCATTTATTTCTTGATTTTACAAACATAATATGGCTTAATGGTATATTTTACAAGTATTTGTGTTGCAAGGTGAATTTAAGAGCTTGGATTGAAAAGAATTCTAAAAGCATGGATTTAGTGCTCAAGAATTGCCAAAGCAAAGAAGGGATCTTTGGAAACCAAGATTGAAGATTTTAAGACTCCAAAATCTAAGAAAACTAAGTGGAGAAGGAAGGAAGTTGAAAGAACGAGTGTAGAAACCACAAAGACTGTGTCATCGAGAACTTCTCAATGACATCAAAGCTACTGTTTGATGACATCGAATTTATGAAGGAAAATCAACTTGGTTGTTGGACATATTGGGTGTTTTTCTCGATCAATCGAAGACATATTCGATGACTCGAAGAAAGGTGCTCGATGACATCAAAGACTGCTCGATGGCATCGAATTTATTGAAGAAATTGAAGCAACTCGCTTAACTGTCTTGGACACATTCTCGATGACTTAAAGGCCTGTTCGATGGATCGAAGCTTCGCTTGATGACATCAAAGGATGGTTTGATGACACAAAGACCTACACAGTACGAAAGAGAGAAAAGGCGCGACTTCTGGATTCAAACCCCTTCGATGTCATCGAAGGGTGTTTGATGACATCGAAAGCGTTACGAAGAGTTACGTAGAGTGCGTAAATTTGATCCGATTTTGCAGATCTGCGGAACTTGGCTTATAAATAGGGGTTTCCTAGGCACTTTTTAGGATATCTAGGGTTTAAAGAAGTAGAGCAAAAGGGCAGAGCTGCTTCCCACGAATTCTTCTTCCCTTCTTAGTTTTTAATGCTTTCTTCTAGGGTTTTTAATCCAATCATGTCTATGGTTGGCTAGATCCCTTAGCTAGGGCTAAGGGGTGAAGCTTGTAACATGGTTGGGATGTTTTTCTTGTTTGATTCATGTTATTATTGAACTCCTTTGATTTTAGTTTGATATTTAAGGAATACTTTTAGTTTTTAATGGTTTGTTGTGATTTAAATTATAATAGATCTGCAATAGCTTGAAGTATCTTTTTTTTTCTATTTGGAGTTTATGAAAATTAGAAATCCTATTATTCTCCATCGTCCCTTGAGCATGGCTGAGTGATGGAATCCTTTCTATTCTTCACAATTCTCCCATGTTGGTTGTTAGATCGGTATATCCTGTTGTCGACCATAGTCTATTGGGCATGGTTTAGTGATGCAATCACTTCCAATCCCCACGAATTTCATTCGTTGAGAATTAGGTCAATGGAAGTTCATATATGAGTTTATTGAATATCTTCCAATTGGATAGGATAGGTGTGAGACCCGTATCCTAGCCCGTACATTCCATAGGCTTCCGTAGTCCTCCCGGTCGAATTTCGGCGATCCTCAATCTGTAATCGACATTTACGCGTGACCCTGAGTCACATCCCATAAATCTGAGTCGGCTTGACTCGAAACTTGTACCATCACGACCGCGTCGTCACCCCAGTTCAATGTCGCGTCTTGTGCGTCAATGCGACGCTTAGATCATAAGTTGTGGCCCACGTATTATAATGGTTGTGGACCGCACATTGCGGGACCTACCTACCCCTATGGCACCATTCCCTAGGAGGGTGATATCATGTCCTTACACAAGTAATGATGGCCCCTATTCTTAAGTCAACACCTCCCCTTACCTAGACATTTATGATGGCCTTACATTATCATGTCAAGCCATAACTTCTCTCTCTCTTATCTCTCCCTCCCTCCCTCCTTCTTCCTCATTCTCCATTGCAAGAGCCATGGACATCCAACCCATCCCAAGAATCTAGCCCTCTTCCACCTTAGATCCTCAGCAATCCAACCTTTATATCATCATCTCCACCGTTGAGGAAGCTTCTTAAGGGCTTTAGAGCATAAGAGTAGAAGTTGAAGGGGAAGATCTTAATGTAGGTGCTTCTCTTTCTCTCTCTTTTTCCTTGTATGATGGCCCATCTTGATATATGATCCATGTTGTCCATGCAGTGGCCCACACATTGTCCAACAATGGGACACCCACTGTCCAGCAACCGGGCCTTCATGCGGCCCAGATTTGTGGCCTGTGTGGCCGGCAGGCCGCACAGGCCCAAACGAAGGGAAAATACAAATTTCTGGAAAATGCGTCCCGAGGGCGTGTGGTTCACCCTGCGTGGACCCCTTGATGCATGTATATTAATCCACGCCGTCGGTCTAACGAGCCGGGTTCACCCTGCTGCTGGACTCACTGTCCAGCAGACTCCCTGTCCGCCCGCTCACGGATAGACCTGCATGAAGGAAAAACACAGTTATCAGCTTGATATTATGGTGGGTCCCACACGTGTGGACCCACCCCATCCATGAAGATCCACACCGTCCAGTAGTTATTTAGCTGCTGGATTAATGCCAGCAAGAGGTGTGTTACACCGTCCATCCACTTAGCTCGTGTGGGGCCCATCCCACACGTGCAATACGTGCAGGGGTGGGGCTCACCTATCTTTTAATGTATATCTAGGCCGTCCGTACCTAGACAGTCCTATGGGACGCACTCAAGGTATGCTTTAAATCCATACCGTCCTGCTAATTAAAGAGATCATTTTCATGGCATTCGTGGGACCCACCCACACATGCCACACGTGTGGGGTGGGCCCACCTTGATGAATGTATTCTAATCTAGACGTCCGTTTGGACGCTGGACCCCCACCGTTTTAAATAAAAAAATAATATATATATATATATATATAATATTATATAATGCATTATGTTATATATATACATATATTATATATATTAATATATATGTATATATATAATGTTATGCTGGAACCCATGTGGGACCCATCTGATAGGGTGGGATTGGTTGGTGTCAGTGCACCGTCCAGATGGCTGGATGGTGAGACCCACCTGATGTATGGATCACATCCACACCGTCTAGCAATGACGGTGGGATCCATCTGGACGGTGAGACCCACCTGATGTATGGATCACATCCACACCGTCGAGCAAAGACGGTGGGATCCACTGTACTGTAAGTGTTTTATCTGAGCCATCCATCCATTTAGATGGAGCCCATGCTTGATGTATGTATATCCACCATCAGTCCATCTGGTGGGACCCACCTCTGATGTAATTGACGCCTGCAAATTCCGTGGGCCTGATCATCGGGCAATGTTTTATTTAAACTGTCTGTCCAGTTGACCAGCTCTTCTTAAGGCCTAAGACTAAAAATAAGGCAGATCTATCAGGTTGACCACACTGCAGAAAATAGTGGAGAGTTAAACGCCTACCATTGGAACCCTTTAGGGATTACAGAAGTTCTGGATCAATATGATATTTGCTATTCCCTTTTATCCATGTTTTTGTTACTGTATGATCAGATTGGATGGAAAATAAATGTTATGGTTGGCCTGTGAACTATTTAAATGGTGAAATCATTATCTCCACTACTATTTGTGGTTCGGTCCAGATGATATTTCGATGGGCCCATTTGATGTATATAAGGCCCATATAGTGCAGCCCACTTATTGTATTTAAGGCCCATGGGTTGCTGCCCATTATGATGTACTAACGCCCATGGGTTGTGGCCCATTGAGATGTATTTTCAGACCATTTAGTAGGGCCCATTGTGATGTCTTTTTGGCCCATATGTGCGGCCCATTGAGTTGTATATGCGACACAGATATGAGGCCCATTATGATGTATTTGTGGCCCATTTAGCAAGGCCCACATTGATGTATATATGACCCACGTGAGGAGTCTCACTGTGATGTGTTCGTGACATTTAGCGAGGCTCGACGTGATGTATATGAGAGGCCCATGTGATGTATTCAAGGCCTAGGTGTAGGGCCCACTTGTTGTGTATTCAAGTCCCGATGTGATGTGTGATTTTAACATGATGTATGTAATGATGTTTATGTAGGTCACTCCTTGGGAGCAATGTTGGTTAAATGTCCACGATGATGGGCAATGATGGTTGAATGTCCATATTGTGACCTTCCCTTAGGCCTTGTTAGGCCATTCTCACTGATTCCGATTGTCGAGACCGATTTCGATTATTGATACCGATTTTGATTGTCGAGGCCGATTTCGATTGTCGAGGCCGATTGTTGAGGCTGATTCCGATTCTAATTGTCAAGGCCAATTTCAATTCCGATTATTGAGGCTGATTTTGATTCCGATTGTCGATGTCGATTGTTAAGGCCGATTCTGATTCCGATTGTTGAGGCAAATTGTTAAGGCCAATTGTTGAGGCTGATTCTGATTCTGATTGTCAAGGCTCATTTCGATTCTGATTGTCGAGGCAAATTGTTAAGGTGGATTCCGATTCCGATCATCGAGGCTGATTCCGATTGTCGATACTGATTCCAATTATTGAGGCAGATTCTGATTCCGATTATCGAGACCGATTGTTGAGGCCGATTCCGATTTTAATTGTCGACGCCGATTATCGAGGTCGATTTCGATTATCGATACCGATTTCGATTGTGGAGGCTGATTCTAATTCCGATTGTCGAGGATGATTCCGATTATTAAGGCCAATTGTTAAGGCCGATTCTGATTCCGATTATCGAGGCCAATTTCGATTGTCGATACTAATTTCGATTGTCGAGGCCGATTGTTGAGGCCGATTCTGATTCCAATTGTCGACGCCAATTATTCCGATTTCGATTATCGAGGCTGATTGTTGAGGCCGATTCTGATTTCGATTGTCGAGGCCAATTGTTGAGGCCGATTCTGGTTCTGATTGTCGAGGCTGATTTCGATTCCGATTATCGAGGTCGATTCCGATTGTCGATATTGATTCCAATTATCAAGGCCAATTCCAATTGTCGAGGCAGATTCCGATTTCGATTGTCGAGGCCGATTGTTGAGGCCGATTTCGATTCTAATTGTCGAGGCCGATTTCAATATTTAAGGCCGATTGTATAGGCTGATTGTCAAGTTCAATTATCGAAGTTGATTCCGATTGTCGAGGCCCAATGTGATGTATATGCAGCCCGTATTTGAGGCCCATTGTGATGTGCATTCGGCCCGTGTTTGAGGCCCAATATGATGTATATACGGCTTGTATTTGAGGCCCATTTTGATGTGTATTTAGCCTGTGTTTAAGGCCTAATGTCATGTATATGAGGCCTATGTGATGAGGCCCATTGTGGTGCATTTGAGGGCCAGGCAATGGAGCTTATTGTGATGTATATTAGGCCCATGTGAGAGGCCCATCGTGATGTGTATTAAGCTCTTGAGTGAGGGCCCATGGTGCTGTATATTAGGCCCTTCTGTGAGGCCATGGGTCCACTATATATTAGGCTCTATATGGGTCATTCCTTATGGACAATGTTGGTTAAATGTCCACATTGTCGAGGTTGATTGTCGATGCTGGTTATTGATATCGATTATGAGTATGTGACAGCATAGCATCATGATACATGCTCATATGCATCATCTGCATATTTGTTATGGTTGACCATTGCATATGTCATTGGGTAGGTTGTTATGAGACTCCTTGATAGGCGAAGGTTATCTCACATGAGCGCACGATATGCGCAGGATTGATGCATGACTGGATTATATGACTCATGCATCTTGCATTGTGTATTATGATTACTGTATGCCCTAGCGACATTAGGGTCGTAGCCTCCACAAACATATCATGGATGGCCAGATGGGACATCAAAAATCTGTTATTAGCATCGGGCTGCCATAGATGGCCCTGGGTGAAAATCCCTAAACCTCCAAGGCCAGGAGACACCCCAACATTGAGACCAAGTGGATACATGAGCGCCCGAGTGCCGAATACTAGGAGGTCGCGTCTCCTACTGTGTTGTGGTCGATTGGGAGGGGGTGTGGCCTTACCCGCCCAAGGTTTGGGGGCATAGTTAGGCTAAGTTTGACTAGCTCGTGAATGAGTCCACTATCGACATGCCGGGTAGATATTGGCTGACTACTAGCCAGGCGGATAGTGAGGTCTCTTCCACTTGCATGGTCATGCGTCAGTGGTCGGCGATTGCATGTAGAGTGTACTAGACTCCAGTGTTGATCCCAAAGTGTATAGTACTGATTGTGGAGCAAAAGTTACATGCTCATTCATTCATTCATTCACTATCCACTCGGGCTGGTGGTGCGCAACTATTTGTTACATGTACCTTCACAATGGCCAGGATTTTGGTTGGGGTGCACGACTAACCTAAGATTAGGAGTTTATGACATTGAGTCTGACTATCCAAATTAGGTATGAGACTGATTTGGATAGGAATCCCTTGTGACGGACCCCATAGCTTGCGATACTACGTACTATCATCACGACTTCACACTCCAGCATGGTCATTCTATTTACACTGCATATTGCATTACATCCACGGCATGTGGCATTTTGAGTTACTGTGTTACTACATTTATGTAGTCTAAGTATGGCTGACGGTATTCGTAAACTCATCAGGAATTGTATTATGCATTGCATCCTCGGCATCTGATATTTGACTCTTTATGACTCCTCATTTACATAGCTGATCTGTATTGTATACTCTGATATTGCTTGACTCATGGACTTGTCAGTATTTCCGCTTACTCTGATATCGTATGATTCATGATCTTACCAGTATTTTTGAATTGTATGATTATGGCATTGTATTGAATACTTGGCACTTACCTTGTGCACACACTTACACCACCCTCTAAGCTTTCTATAAGCTTATGCACAATAGATGCGTGCAGGTGATGTTAGGTTGCAGCAGCGTGGAGCTTGGAGCATGTAGCTGACTTCTGGAGCTTTGATTTTAACATATGTATTTCCCTTTCGGCATTGTATTCAAACGTTTATAATAGTGGATATGTGATGATGATGTTGCCTTTGTGATTTGGGTAAACTTGTGGTTATGCTTATTACGAGTAAATGTACATTGGAAAATCCTCCTTATAGGATCCGAGGATCGGAATCTGGCATATGGACGCTGGGAGCCGAGAATGGGGTACCACGGAGGCTATCGGCACCGGATTCGACGATCAGAAATTTTGTGAGCCCGATTTCCGAGTTTGGGGCGTGACAATAGGACTCCAATTCCAAATGAGTGCCTTGAATCAACTAAGGAAACATCCTAATAGCTACAAGTGGACCCTTGGAAAAGCTAGTTCCCACCTTTAAATTCCTTGAGTTTCCAAACAAACACTTTATAATTACTCTCTCTACTTACCTGATTTATGTTTAAATCTTCTTCCAGTTCTACTTCTAGTTGCTCTTAGGAAACACACTAGATTAGTCCCTGTGGATTTGACCTTGGTCTCACCGAGATTATTACTGCATCGTGACCCTACACTTGGGGTTGTGAACAAGTTTTTGTCGTCGTTGCCGGGGATTAACGGTTGTGTCTTTCTGAGATGATTAGTTTAGAATTAGGTTAAGATTAGGATTTATTTACTTTCTATTTTTTGGATTAAGGTTTCTTTAGAATTTTTAGAAACTAACTTATATTTCTATTTTTGTTTGATCCTAATATAGGAACTTCTAATTCAGTAACCTCTTTCCAACTTCTCCCTCTCTTTTTATGTTTAGATCAGGGATTGTTTTCTAGTTTGTTTTTAGAAACTTTCTAATTCCAGAATTTTATTTTTTTAGAAACTAACTCATCTTAATATTTTATTTTATTTTTTTAGAAACTTTCTAATTTTAGAATTTTTGTTTTAGAAATTGACTTGTTTTGTTTTGTTTTGCAGGATCTTAATTTAAGAACTTCTAATTTGGTAACTTCTTTCTAATTCTCTCCCTTTATATTTCCTTCTCTCTTAGGTTTATGCTAGATTCCGAAATTGAGGGCTGAGAGTGTTTCATGCCCAAGTGGGTCCGTGACAACACTCAACGTCTCGTAAGTGAAGGAGGATTAGTTGAGGGGTTATCTATCCATCATAGGATTAGACACCACATGAGATCGTCAGTGTTAATTGAGGTTATAGCTACAAATCAACCTGTAAATCAACTAATGAATCAGCTGCAACCTCGAGTTGTGGAAGTCCAGGATGAGAATGAGATGCACCATGCACCCCCACCTCATACTTTACGAGATTACTTACAACCGACAGGTGTGAGCATGCCCTCATATATGGTTTTTCCAGGAAACACAGTAAACATGGATATCAAGCCTGGAGTGATCCAACTCCTTCCAAAGTTCATTAGACTTGAATATGAAAGTCCATAGCTGCACTTGTAAGAGTTTGATGAGGTTATAACCACTTTATACTTTCCTAATGTGTCTAAGGACATGGTCAGGCTGAAATTCTTTCCTTTCTCCTTGAAAGAGAAAACTAAGACGTGGTTGCACTCACTACATTCGTGATCTATTAGCACATGGAATTACATGATGGAGTTCATAAAAAACTTCTTTCCATATCATAAGACGAACACCATCAAGAAGTCGATCATGAACTTCGCCCAAAAGGAAGATGAAACATTCTTCTAATGTTAGGAGCGGTTCAAGGATCTCGTCAGTTCATGCCCACAACACGGGTTTGAAACGTGGCACATAACAACTTTCTTTCACGATGGACTGACATCTTCTATGTGCCAATTTGTCAAGACGATGTGCAATGGGGAATTAACGAACAAGAATGTCGATGAGGTGTGGGATTCCTTTGACAAACTCGTTGAAACTACACAATCATGGGACATCTCCCTAAAATCCAGCACCACATATAAGCTTACTCAAGCAAGGGAGAGGGGTGGGATATACTTGCTGAAAGAGGATGATGATATAAATGCTAAAGTGGCTAGTCTCGCAAGGAAGGTCGAGGCCATGGAACTCAAGAAGGATACTTGCTTTTCAAGAGGCACTGAACGAGCAATTGAATGCCATGAATGTAACGACCTTGGAATTTTTGTGCTAATCTTTCCTTAAGTAGTTGTTTTGGGGTAATTAGCGCTTTACTCGATTGCTTGTGAAATTCGCATCAATCACTTTAAATTGTATCTGCATGGCTCTAAACGTGTAGATTAGTGAGCGCTACGTTACTCTGAAATCTGGGATCCATCGCTAAATCCAGTTGTTCTGGGGAATTTTTGGAAGATCTGGATCGGACCTAGACCGCGCGTCGAAAGTCCGATGGCGATGATCTTAGGCTGTTGCGGTCACTGAGTTGGGCTTGGTCTTCACCTCAAAAATCAAGTCGATCTGATGTTCTGGGTCGATTTGGTTGAGTTCGGAGTGAAGAGTGTGAGAACGGTTGGAATTTAATAAGCTTTTTATGAAATCTGAGTCGTGTCGCTTGCGCGACGATTTTAAGCATTCTGACCGTTGGATTCTGACCCAATTTCACCCTCTAATCAGGATAGTTGGCCCAGGCATATCCTAGTGCTTGTGGACCTGATCGAGTTTCCGTGACCGTTGAATTGAGTGTGGTCCGCCACGGCTGATCTGAAGAGCCGGTCGGTATGAAAACTCAGCTTGACCTAGATCCATGGTCAGTGAGCTTAAGTCCGACCTTTCGTGGTTATAGGCCCACCAGAAGTGCTTCGTTGGATCGAGAAAGGCGTGCTTTGGTTATAACCTAAGTATACCTTGACCCTAGGGTTATTTCCATCATTTTAAGGCCTATATATAGTCCTTAAACCCTAGCTCTCATTTCCATACGAATTTTCTCTAACCCTAGCTTGGAAAGAGAGTGGAAAAGAGAGAGTAGTGAGAGAGATTGGTTGGTGAATCATCTTGATTCTTCCTTGTTCTTCTTCACCTTTGAACCTTTACTTTGAATCGTTCCTCGGACGATTCTGAGTTCTTTTGGGGTAAGTTAAACTAACCCTAATTTGTGTTAGAGCTTAGATTAGACTTGGTGTTGTTGTATCTCATTTCTATCCTTATTTTAGGGTATTCTTGCGCCGTTGACGAAGACAACTCGTCTAAATCAATTCGGTATTCTTTCTTCGCTTAAGGTGCGGACTTTAAGTGTATAGGTTATGGTTTTCAAGGCTTTCAATCCCAATTAGTGATTTATTCTTGTTATGGATGAGATTTCACATGTCAAATGTTATGTTTACATTGCTTTCTGATATGCATGTGCTATATTGAGATTTGTGTATTCTAAGTGTATTTATAAAGTACCGTATACGTATAAAATACGCACTATTTTTTCCAAGATTTTTTGTCATTTATGTATGCTAGATGCATGTATGACAACTCCTTGGAAGAAGGAATTGTCTAAGTGCACGTATTTCAACATGCGTCATGTATGTTGTTCCATGTATGCTAAGTGTTTGTAGAAATGCATGAATGATCTACGTGTAATTGATTACACTAAATGCGGGCGTTGAGAAGTGATTCTCAATACTTCTATGGATGCGCATGATTTCCTTATGCATTTACATTCCAAGTTATTTAAATTCAAGCATTCCTATGCTTACATTTATGTTAAGTTGATATTCTTCAGATGTGTATGCACCATGATTTGAGTGGTTGTTCCATTACTGTTTTACCTTCAATATGAATATCGGTAGTAGTGTAGTATCTTTGGGACTATGCCTTAGTCCAGAAATCGGTAATTGACCCTTTGGTCGTGGTTGAGATTGCTTTCGCCACGTGAGACGCATTAGACGAACCTGAGCCGTATTAGAGTTGGCGGCAGTGGTTTGGCCACGCGGAGTGTTTGCGCACTCCATGTCGTTCAACTCAACGTGCGCTCGTGCTAGTCGAGTTCGTCAAGTAACCTGATTGTTCGATATATGTTCACCATGTATGGACGCAACTGCTTGAATCTAGGGTACCGAACTCACCAGTGAAATCCTATTAACTATGGTACTTGATCCGCTAAGACTCATGAGCCGGACATGGTGGTATGGGACACTGTGGTCGAGCTGTCGGCCTACGCTGGGGTGACGAGCCTCCCCGTAGTGACCAGTGAGCAACTAAACTCGTGAGCTGATTATGATGGTATGGGACACTATATTCGTCTTTGTCGGCCTACATTGATTGGTGACGAGCCCTTTGTAGTGACCTCGAGCATACCGGATACCGCAAGGAGTTGACGAGCAGATCTGTGGTAGTAAAGACATGTAAGGCGTTCTTTGATTGGTGTCGAGCCCTTTTCTAAGACCTCAAATATATTTTCGTATTAGATTTATTGGATTGAGGAGCCTAGTATGGATCAGTGTTTGGATGGTGATATGAGGAAGGTATCTTAGCTTCCCAATCCTGCTGTATGAATTGGACTAATAACAACTTGGTAATCATATCCATGCACCGCATTTGCATGTGCTTTGTAGATGTGGCGCACTTTGAGGCGATGTCATGCGTAACGTAAGATGAAGACGCGAGGGTGTACGCGTGAGGGCACGCATCATATTGCATTCATACCGCATTAACAAGAGTACTTAGGATTTATTTAATTGTCTCGCTTTATCATTCTTGTTTGATTGAGCGATAGCATGTTAACCGATTGCCTTATTGTTCCACCGAGTTGATCACTCACTCCCACGTTTAGGCGGTGTTTCACACCCACCGGACTACTGTCTTAGGCCACGATGTTGCGAGATGTGGATGCGACGCGAGGCGAGCGAGGCTGGATGACGCGAGGCCGCCTTCTCCTATATGCGGTTTTGAGACGGGTTCTAGCGAGCCTCGATCTGCGCGGGATCTATGGGATGATTATTTTGGGAACTGAAATGATGTAACTTGTACTTATAATTTTGATAAATAACACTTTTACACGATCTGGTTGTATATGTAATTCGGGACTTACACTTGTACACATATTTTACTATAAGTCTTCCGCTTGCTTTATTCACTTACCCCTGAATCATATCTGCGTTTTGGCTTAATCAATCCCATGTTTATGTGCTAATACAATCAACATACATCATTCATTAATTATGTTGCATAAGTGATGTTTTGGAACTCGGGAGCTGAGTTATGCTCGACCCCCGAATTTCAGGGGGTTACAAGTTGGTATCAGAGCATGATCTGGATTAAACCGGACCTGGGTTATGGTCACACACCGCACGTTGTCACCACTATAGTGTAATTGGTTGCGGGTCTATCATCGCTTTGTGTTTGTGCTCCGTAGTTTCTATCGGCGAAAGTTTCCTGAAAACCTTTGCCGAGATCACCCTTACCTGATCACACACAGCGACCCGAAACTTGTTCTAGACCCTCTATTAATGAGTGTAGATGGTCTACCCTCCCATTATTCATTTTTAAACCTTCCAGAAATCGTTGTTTGTATCAGATTTCTGTCAGAATGACCCGATAAACTTCAAATTACACAAGGGGCCAATCGGGGCATTTTTCGTGGGACCAGGGGGGAACCACATCATTTGGACCAAGGAGGACCAGGAGGACCTCGCCAAATCGGCGAGGCATCGCCGATATGTCCAGAGACCGGCGATGCCATCGCCGGTTCGGCGAGGTCGCCGGGCCAGGCGGGCCGGGCCGACGCGGGCCGATCGTCCATGAGGCTTGTGTGGCCCACCCCTCCACGGTTTTCACTTTAAAACCACTCCTTTTACCTATTTCCTTTACAAAACCCTCTTCCAAGCTCTCCTTTTCTTCAACAACCTCTCCAAACTCTCTCAAATCTCTCCCAAATCTTCATCTTCCTTCCATTTTCGTGCAAACCCATCACCCCATTCTCAAATCTTCCATTTCATCGCTGATTTCTCCATCTTTCCCTCTCATTTGAGCCCTTTCATTCCCTTTTTGGCTCATAGTTGTGTGGAAGCTTCACCATCTTCCTATTTCTCTCTTTCTCTCATTTCTCATGGCCCTCTTTGAGATTGTGACGGCCATCTTTTCCATTTCTTCCCTTCTTTCCTTGATGGGGAAGAAGAGAGCGCCCGTGGATGAAGCCGGGCCGAGCCGCCCAACCCGTGCACGGAGGCCGAGAGGTGCCGCCGCTAGCACGTCCGCCACGCGCGAGTTCCAGACGAAGCGGGACCTCGATCCTCGAGCTCCTGTCAGTAGGACCTTGTTGGCGAAATTGTCGCATGGAGTCTATGAGGGGCGTAGAGTCCTTTTTGAGGCTTATGTTGATCCGCGGATCTTTGGAGAGTTCCTTTTGTTGGAGCGCCTAGAAGGGGCTGGTTGGGGTCCCTTGTTCGAAGGCGAGTATCGCGCGAATGCTAGCACTGTTCGGGCCTTCTATGCCAACATTCTGGAGCCTTCGCTGGATTCTCTGCAGTTCAAGATTCCCTGTGGTAGCGGTCGAGTTGGAATTGTCAATGTTGCTTTGATATCCCGACTCTTGAAGGTGCCACTTGGGGAAGTGCATGCTAGCGAGAAGAATGTGGACAGTGTGCGCGAGAAGGATCGTCGCACCCGATTCTTGTGTGGTCGTCTGGTTGAATGGCAGCCGAATAAGAGTCTTTTGGCTTCTCATATGACGGACGACTTCCGTTTGCTTCACCACATCTTTACGTTCAATGTGTATCCCAGGTGGAGCAACCGCAGTGAGTGTACGCGCCTGATGGTAGATTTTCTATATCGGGTGGGGCAGGATGCGAAGTTGTGTGTGCCGACGTACGTCCTGCGCCAGATTATTCTCATCGCTCGTTCGAGTAGACGGACCGAGTCTCTTCCCTTTGGCCGCCTCATTTGCAAGATCGCACATGAGTTTGGCTATAGGCTTGGAGCCGAGAAGCCGGTCCCTGTTCGCTATATCAACTTGAGGACCCTTAAGCTGATGGAGGTTGGTTCTGGTCGGCTTGCCTCGGAGGGTGCGGCCGGGTCTGAGAGTGATGATGAGAGTTATCGAAGGTGGTGCGGAGTCGAGGAAGAAGCGAGAGCAAGACGAGGAAGAGATTGAGGCACGAGGATTCGAGTGATCGCTCTCCTCCTGTGGTGCCAGAGCAGGGCGCAGAGCAGGTTGCCAGAGATGCCCGTCTTACACGGCTTGAAGAAGGGCAAGCTGCTTTACACCAAGAGATGGTGGATCTTCGAGGCTTGGTTAAGCACAAGTTCAAGAAGATGTCCCGGACTTTGAAGTCTATCCTGTGTTGCTTGCGGGATAAGGGTGCTCCGCCTCCGTCTCCTGACTCCGACGAGTAGCATCGTCGTGGCCGTCTTTGCTTTGTTTGGTGTTTCTTTATGTGTGTAGCCGTTGTTGGCTTGTAGTTGGAGTTGTTGTAGTGTGGTAGCAGTTAGTGGTTGTAGTAGTTGTGGTTGTTTGTAGTGTTAGATGTTGTTGTTTTCATGCTTTCCTAGTCGTGATTCATGTATTTTGTTGCACTACTTGTATTGCGACGATTTTGGTTAATGGAATGCATGTGGTTTGTTTTGGTGTTGTGCTGTTGTGTTGTTGTTGTGTGGATGGATTATGTGACTTAGAATCTGTCAGGTTGCATCCTTTGATTTAATGTAGGGATGCCTCCTAAGGGTTCGAAGACTTGGCCCGTCTTTCTCTGATTGAGTCGCTTGCTGTTGGGGTTCCTCCCTTGAGCGATAGCGAGTCAGATCCACAGGGGTCCATCTCGTGTTGGTGTTGGGTCGACACCTATGGCTCCTCCATCACACCCTCGGTTCGGGCCGAGCCATGCACCTTCTTACGCTTCACTGTTGATAGGTTTGGCGAGATGATGTTGTTGATCACGGCAGATTTGCAGCAGCGGCCGGCGGCGGCAGCGGCAGGGAGTTCCTCTCCTCCATGGTTGGCATCTTTGCTCATAGGGGAGACTCCAACTGTTTCACCTATGCCTCCATCAGGGAGCGCCGGAACGCGAGTGCCGGCGGCACATTCGAGCGATTCAGCGCTTGCGACCTCCTACTTTTGCGGGTTCTCATAGACTCGAGGAGGCCGAGTATTGGATTGACCGCATCTCTAAGATGCCGAGGCCGTTGCACTGCTCCTGAGGTCGAGCAAGTTGAGCTTGCCACCTTCATGTTTGAGAAGGAGGCCGGTTTGTGGTGGGGCAGTGTGCTTCGCACTGTCGGAGGACTTCGTGTGGTCGTGGCGGGCGTTTGAGGCGCGCTTCCACGAGAAGTATTTCCGGTTACGTTCTGACATGAGAAGGAGAGTGAGTTCCTTCGCCTCCGCCGAGGAGGGTTATCGGTTACGGAGTATGAGAACCGGTTTCCTTTGAGTTGGGGCGGTATGTTCCTTTGATCTGGGTGATCGGCCGATGAGGATGCGGCATTTTTCGAGGGCTTGAGACCTGATATTCGATCGAAGATTTGCTGTGCTGGCATTTCTTCATATGCGGAGCTAGTGAGCATGTCCTTGCGAGCAGAGTAGGACGGAGATAGAGCGTCCCGCATGCGAGCACCGATGCCTCCTAGGCCGAGACCGGATTTCCATGGTGCACCTTTCCTTGGCAAGAGGCCGCGTGTTGATTCTCCTCCTAGGCGTTCAGCGCCGCCCGCTCAGCAGATGAGAGCTGATCTGAGATGTTCTTATTGTGGGAAGGTTGGGCACTTGGACCGTTTCTGCTCCCGTATGCGAGCCGGTGGTTTTACTCCACCGCAGAGGGTTAGCCGTCCGATGCCTCGGTTATTTCTCCTCCTCCTCTTCGATCGGCGCCGCTCATCCATCCTTGAGACTGCGGTTCCTGGTTTCGAGCCACCTCGGCCCCATGGTTCCTCCGCCGAATCGTCGGCAGCAGACTCGAGTTCATGCGCTTTCTGAAGCGCCTATGTCGACTTAGTGCCGAGGTCCTTTGAGGTGACAGCGCATATTGAAGGTATTCCGGTTTCTGTGAGTGGATACACGGTCCACTACTTCTCTTATTTCTTATGCGGCGATTAGGCGTTTGGGTTTGAGATCTGTTCCTATGCAGGAGTGACGCTTACTACCGCTACGGGGATGTCCTCTGCCTTGGGCAAGCGTTGTATGGATTGTTTGGTCGATGTGGGAAGTGGATCGATCCGTGTTGATTTGCTAGTCGCACCGCTTTATCACTACGATGTTATTATGGGTATGGATTGGCTCACGAGGATGCGAGTTGAGATTGATTGTGAAGCGAGATCAGTGACGATCCATGGACCTGAGGGCGAGATTGTTACTTTCCCGGTTCAGGTCAGTTACCCTATTCGTATTGATTTTTATTCTTCTCTGTTGGAGAGTTCGGCCGAGTCGGCGTTGGTTAGTACGCCGGTAGTTCGAGTTTGAAGATGTGTTTGAGTCGATTCTGGATTACCTCCTCGGCGTGAGATTGATTTTGCTATCGATCTTATGCAGTGCGGCGCCCATTTCTTTACCCACCTATCGGATGCCTCAGTGAAATGGAGGAGTTGAGGAAGCGAGATAGATGGTTTGCTAGAATTGGGTTTTATTCGGCCCGTGTGTCTCCTTGGGGAGCACTGTTTTGTTTGTGAAGAAGAAGGATGGTTCCTTGCGATTGTGTATTGATTATCGCGAGTTGAATTTGGTAGCTGTGAAGAATAAGTACCCCTTGCCCGGGATTGATGATCTGTTTGATCGGTTGAAGGGGGCACGCAGTACTTTTCGAAGGTTGATCTGCGATCGGGGTATCATCGATTCGCGTCGAAGGATGGGGGCGTGCGAAGACCGCTTCGAGGACCCGGCCGGTCATTATGAGTTCCTTGTGATGTCGTTGATGGTCGAGCGAACGCACGGCCGTGTTCATGGATCGATGAAGCAGGTATTTGCCTTTCTGTTCGATTCGTCATTGTATTTATTGATGACATCTTGATTTATTCGTCGAGGACGAGCACGAGGAGCACTTAAGAGCGGTTTTGGGTACTCTTAGGGAGCATCGGCTTTTCGCACAGTTCAAGAAGTGTGATTTCCGGAAAGAGGAAGTCAAGTTCTGGGACATGTGGTGTCCAAGGAAGGTATAGCCGTCGACCTTGCCAAGGTAGGTGCAGTGCAGGACCGATCTCGACAAACATTCTTGAGGTGAGGAGTTTTCTTGGCCTTGCAGGATATTATCGACGCTTTATTCGGACTTCTCGAAGATTGCCAGGCCGTTGTCGCGGTGACACGGAAGGATTTGAAGTTTGCTTGGAGTGAGCGGGCGGAGTTAGCTTTTCAGGGAGGTGAAGGACAAGTTGACGTCCGCCCCTGTGCTAGTATTGCGGAGCAAGGGGTTAAGTATATTATTTATACCGACGCCTCTCGCGTTGGCTGGGTTGTGTCCTTATGCGGAAGGACGGGGTGATTGCTTATGCTTCGCGTCGATTAAGGAAACACGAAGAGAATTACCCTACGCACGACATGGAAGTGGTCGTCATCTTCGCATTAAAGCTTTGGAGACATTACCTCTATGGTGAGGAGTTCGAGCTCTTTTGCGACCACAAGAGCCTTAAGTATATTTTCACGCGCGTGATTTGAATATGAGGCGGCGCAGATGGATGGAAACATTGAAGGACTTCAAGTTCGATGTTTCTTACCATCTGGTAAGGCGAACCTTGTGGCGATGCGTTGAGTCGCAAGAAGGCTTTGGAGTTTGCGGCTCCGATGATGAGGAGTGGGAGATGTTGGAGTTCGTGCGCGATTTTGAGCGAAGCTTACGGTGGTTGAGCCGTATGAGGTTATCGCACACATTCGTGTACTGCCCCTTATCGGCGAGAGGATCGTTGCAGCTCAGGCGGATGATGAGCTTTTGGTGAAGATGAGGCGGCGGGTTGGTACAGATGAGAACTCCGCTGGAGTGTTAGTTCCGATGGGGGCCTACGTTTTCGTGGCGGTTATGTGTTCCTAACATCCCTGACTTGAGGCGTGAGGTTCTCGAGTTAGCCCATAGTTCTAAGCTTGCGATGCATCCAGGTAGCACGAAGATGTATCGAGGATATGAAGAGGTCTTATTGGTGGGACAATATGAAGGTCAGTTGCTGAATTTGTTTCTCGTTGTCTCACGTGCCGGCAGGTAAGGCAGAGCATCGCCGACCTCTGGGTTGCCCATGCCCATAGTGAATGGAAGTGGGATTTCATCTCTATGGATTTTATTTATGGGTTTCTGGGGACGAGAAAGGGATTTGACTCTATTTGGGTGATCGTCGATCGATTAACGAAGTCGGCGCATTTCTTACCGATCAGTGTCAACTTCGCAGACGAGTTGGCTAGGTTGTATATCAAGGAGATAGTGCGTCGACATGGAGTTCCCCTGGAGATTGTGTCGATAGAGACACGCGTTTTACATCTATCTTACGGACTCGTATCCGAGAAGCAATGGGTGTGGCGAAGTTCAAGACCGCGTTTCATCCGCATAAGCAGATGGGCAGGACGGAGCGCGTGAATCAAGTCCTGGAGGATATGTTGCGAGCTTGTGTTTTGGATTTCAAAGACGTTGGGATGATTGTCTTCAGTTATGCCGAGTTCGCGTATAATAATAGTTTCCGGGCGAGTATCGGCATGGCTCCCTTCGAGGCGTTGTATGGTCGCCGTGCGAGCACCACATTGTTGGGCGAAATTGGTGGCGTAGTTTGCTTGGCCTAGAGTTGCAGGTGACTTGAGAGAAGGTTGACATCATTCGACGTCGACTTCAGATAGCCCAGAGTAAGAAGAGTTATGTTGATACGAGGCGTCGACCGCTTGAGTTCGTAGTGGGAGATCATGTTTTTCTCAAGGTCTCTCCTATGAAGGGAGTTTTGCGGTTCGGTAAGAAGGAAGGACGCCGAGATTTATTGGTCCATTTCAAGTTACGGATCGAGTGGGAGCGGTAGCATACCGCCTTGCTTTGCCCACACCTCTTGCGGGCGTGCATAACGTATTTCATGTCTCTATGCTGAAGAAGAAGTACGTTCCTGATCCTTCGCATATTATCGGTTGGGAGCAAGTGCAGTTAAGTGAGGATGCCACTTATGTACTGCAACCGACGCGTATTCTGGATAGAAAGGAGCAGGTGCTGCGTAGCAAGGTTATCCCTCTCGTGAAGGTGTTATGGTCGCATCATGGCGTAGAAGAGGCTACTTGGGAATCTGAAGGAAGACCTACCCTCCGATCCTCGAGGATTATATGAAGGTATGAATTTCGAGGACGAAATTTTCTTTAAGGGGGTAGATTGTAACGACCTTGGAATTTTGTGCTAATCTTTCCTTAAGTAGTTGTTTTGGGGTAATTAGCGCTTTACTCGATTGCTTGTGAAATTCGCATCAATCACTTTAAATTATATCTGCATGGCTCTAAACGTGTAGATTAGTGAGCGCTACGTTACTCGGAAATGTGGGATCCATCGCTAAATCCGGTTGTTCTGGGGAATTTTTAAACCCCGTATCAGACTGGACCGCGTCGAAAGTCCGATGGCGATGATCTTAGTCATTGCGGTCACCGAGTTGGGCTTGGTCTTCACCTCAAAAATCAAGTCGATCGGATTTTGGGTCGATTTGGTTGAGTTCGGAGTGAAGAGTGTGAGAACGGTTGGAATTTAATAAGCTTTTATGAAATCTGAGTCGTCGCTTGTGCGACGATTTTAAGCTATCTGACCATTGGATTTCGACCCAATTTCACCCTCGAATCGGGATAGTTGGCCCCGGCATATCCTAGTGCTTGTGGACTGATCGAGTTTCCGTGGCCGTTGAATTGAGTGTGGTCCGCCACGGCGATCTGAAGAGCCGGTCGATGCGAAAACTCGGCTGACCTAGATCCATGGTCGGTGAGCTTAAGTCCGACCTTTCGTGGTTATAGGCCCACCGAAGTGCTTCGTTGGATCGAGAAAGGCGTACTTTGGTTATAACCTAAGTATACCTTGACCACGGGTTATTTCCATCATTTTAAGGCCTATATATAGTCCTTAAACCCTAGCTCTCATTTCCATACGAATTTTCTCTAACCCTAGCTTGGAAAGAGAGTGGAAAAGAGAGAGTTAGTGAGAGAGATTGGTTGGTGAATCATCTTGATTCTTCCTTGTTCTTCTTCACCTTTGAACCTTCACTTTGAATCGTTCCTCTGACGATTCTGAGCTCTTTTGGGGTTAGTTTACATTACCCTAAACTGTGTTTGAGCTTAGATTAGACTTGGTGTTGTTGTATCTCATTTCTATCCTTATTTTAGGGTATTCTTGCGCCGTTGTCGAAGACAACTCGTCTAAATCAGTTCGGCTATTCTTTCTTCGCTTAAGGTGCGGACTTTAAGTGTATAGGTTATGGTTTTCAAGGCTTTCAATCCCGATTAGTGATTTATTCTTGTTATGGATGAGATTTCACATGTCAAATGTTATGTTTACATTGCTTTCTGATATGCATGTTCTATATTGAGATTTGTGTATTCTAAGTGTATTTATAAAGTACCGTATACGTATAAAATACGCACTTATGTTTGCCATGATTTTTGGTCATGTATGTATGCTAGATGCATGTATGACAACTCCTTGGAAGAAGGAATTGTCTAAGTGCATGTATTTCAACATGCGTCATGTATGTTGTTCCATGTATGCTAAGTGTTTGTAGAAATGCATGAATGATCTAAGTGTAATTGATTACACTAATTGTGGGCGTTGAGAAGTGATTCTCAATACTCCTATGGATGCGCATGATTTCCTTATGCATTTACATTCCAAGTTATTTAAATTCAAGCATTCCTATGCTTACATTTATGTTAAGTTGATATTCTTCAGATGTGTATGCACCATGATTTGAGTGGTTGTTCCATTATTGTTTTACATTCCATATGAATATCTGTCGTAGTGTAGGATGTTTGGGACTATGCCTTAGTCCAAGAAATCGGTAATTGACCCTTTGGTCGTGGTTGAGATTGCTTTCGCCACGTGAGACGCATTAGACGAACCCGAGTCGTATTAGAGTTGGCGGCGGTGGTTTGGCCACGCGGAGTGTTTGCGCACTCCATGTCGTTCATTCAACGTGCGCTCGTGCTAGTCGAGTTCGTCAACTAACCCGATTGTCCGTGTATGTTAACCATGTATGGGCGCTTGCTTGAATCTAGGTACCGAACTTACAGTGAAATCCTAATAACCATGGTACACGATCCGCTAAGACTCATGAGCCGGACATGGTGGTATGGGACACCGTGGTCGAGTGTCGGCCTACGCTGGGGTGACGAGCCTCCCCATAGTGACCAGTGAGCAACTAAATTCGTGAGCCGATTATGGTGGTATGGGACACTATATTCGTGTTGTCGGCCTACATTGATTGGTGGCGAGCCCTTTGTAGTGACCTCGAGCATACCTGGATACCGCAAGGAGGTGACGAGCCGATCTGTGGTAGAAAGGGCATGAAAGGCGTGCATTGATTGGTGACGAGCCCTTTGCTACGACCTCAACTATATGATCGTATGAGATGTCTAGGATTGACGACCCTAGTATGGATCACTGTTTGGATGGTGATATGAGGAAGGTATCTTAGCTTCCCAATCTGTGTATGAATTGGACTAATAACAACTTGGTAATCATATCCATGCACCGCATTTGCATGTGCTTTGTAGATGTGGCGCACTTTGAGGCGATGTCATGCGTAACGTAAGATGAAGACGGTGAGGGTGTACGCGTGAGGGCACGCATCATATTGCATACATCCTTGCATTAACAAGAGTACTTAGGATTTATTTAATTGTCATGCTTTATCATTATTGTTTGATTGAACTGGATAACATGTTAACCGGTGCCTTATTGTTCCACCGAGTTGATCACTCACTCCCACGTTTATGGGGGTTCTGAACACCCACCGGACTGTCTTAGGCCCGATGTTGCGAGATGTGGATGCGGCGTCGAGGCGAGCGGGAGGCTGGATGACGAGGCTGCCTTCTCCTATATGCGGTTTTGAGACGGGTTCTAGCGAGCCTCGATCTGCGCGGGATCTATGGGATGATTATTTTGGGAAGAAATGATGTAACTTGTACTTATAATTTTGATAAATAACACTTTTACACGATCTGGTTGTATATGTAATTCAGGGACTTACACTTGTACACATATTTTACTATAAGTCTTCCGCTTGCTTTATTCACTTATCCCTGAATCATATCTGCGTTTTGGCTTAATCTATCCCATGTTTATGTGCTAATACAGTCAACATACATCATTCATTAATTATGTTGCATAAGTGATGTTTTGGAACTCGGGAGCTGAGTTATGCTCGACCCCCGAATTTCAGGGCGTTACAAGTTGGTATCAGAGCATGATCTGGATTAAACCGGACCTGGGTTATGGTCACACACCGCACGTTGTCACCACTATAGTGTAATTGGGTGCGGGTCTATCATCGCTTTGTGTTTGTGCTCCGTAGTTTCTATCGGCGAAAGTTTCCTGAAAACCTTTGCCGAGTCGAGTCTGTACCCTTACCTGATCACACACAGCGACCCGAAACCTGTTCTAGACCCTCTATTAATGAGTGTAGATGGTCTACCCTCCCATTATTCATTTTTAAACCTTCCAGAAATCGCTGTTTGTATCAGATTTCTGTCAGAATGACCCGATAAACTTCAAATTACACAAGGGGCCAATCGGGGCATTTTCTGTGGGACCCAGGGGGGAACCACATCATTTGGACCAAGGAGGACCAGGAGGACCTCGCCAAATCGGCGAGGCATCGCCGATATGTCCAGAGACCGGCGATGCCATCGCCGGTTCGGCGAGGGATCGCCGGTCGGCGGGCCGACGCGGGCCGATCGTCCATGAGGCTTGTGTGGCCCACCCCTCCACGGTTTTCACTTTAAAACCACTCCTTTTACCTATTTCCTTTACAAAACCCTCTTCCAAGCTCTCCTTTTCTTCAACAACCTCTCCAAACTCTCTCAAATCTCTCCCAAATCTTCATCTTCCTTCCATTTTCGTGCAAACCCATCACCCCATTCTCAAATCTTCCATTCCATTGCTGATTTCTCCATCTTTCCCTCTCATTTGAGCCCTTTCATTCCCTTTTTGGCTCATAGTTGTGTGGAAGCTTCACCATCTTCCTATTTCTCTCTTTCTCTCATTTCTCATGGCCCTCTTTGAGATTGTGACGGCCATCTTTTCCATTTCTTCCCTTCTTTCCTTGATGGGGAAGAAGAGAGCGCCCGTGGATGAAGCGGGCCGAGCCGCCCAACCGTGCACGGAGGCCGAGAGGTGCCGCCGCCACGTCCGCCACGCGCGAGTTCCAGACGAAGCGGGACCTCGATCCTCGAGCTCCTGTCAGGAGGACCTTGTTGGCGGAATTGTCGCATGGAGTCTATGAGGGGCGTAGAGTCCTTTTTGAGGCTCATGTTGATCCGCGGCTCTTTGGAGAGTTCTTTTTGTTGGAGCGCCTAGAAGGGGCTGGTTGGGGTCCCTTGTTCGAAGGCGAGTATCGCGCGAATGCTAGCACTGTTCGGGCCTTCTATGCCAACATTCTGGAGCCTTCGCTGGATCCTCTGCAGTTCAAGATTCTCTGTGGTAGCGGTCGAGTTGGAATTGTCAATGTTGCTTTGATATCCCGACTCTTGAAGGTGCCACTTGGGGAAGTGCATGCCAGCGAGAAGAATGTGGACAGTGTGCGCGAGAGGGATCGTCGCACCCGATCCTTGTGTGGTAGTCTGGTCGAATGGCAGCCGAATAGGAGTCTTTTGGCTTCTCACATGACGGACGACTTCCGTTTGCTTCACCACATCTTTACGTTCAATGTGTATCCCAGGTGGAGCAACCGCAGCGAGTGTACGCGCCTGATGGTAGATTTTCTATATCAGGTGGGGCAGGATGCGAAGTTGTGTGTGCCGACGTACGTCCTGCGTCAGATTATTCTCATCGCTCGTTCGAGTAGACGGACCGAGTCTCTTCCCTTTGGCCGCCTCATTTGCAAGATCGCACATGAGTTTGGCTATAGGCTTGGAGCTGAGAAGCCGGTCCCTGTTCGCTATATCAACTTGAGGACCCTTAAGCTGATGGAGGTTGGTTCTGGTCGGCTTGCCTCTGAGGGTGAGGCCGGGTCTGAGAGTGATGATGAGAGTTATGCTGAAGGTGGTGCGGAGTCTGAGGAAGAAGCAGAGCAAGGCGAGGAAGAGATTGAGGCACAGGATTCGAGTGATCGCTCTCCTCCTGTGGTGCCAGAGCAGGGCGCAGAGCAGACTGCCAGAGATGCCCGTCTTACACGGCTTGAAGAAGGGCAAGCTGCTTTACGCCAGGAGATGGTGGATCTTCGAGGCTTGGTTAAGCACAAGTTCAAGAAGATGTCCCGGACTTTGAAGTCTATCCTGTGTTGCTTGCAGGATAAGGGTGCTCCGCCTCCGTCTCCTGACTCCGACGAGTAGCATCGTCGTGGCCGTCTTTGCTTTGTTTGGTGTTTCTTTCTGTGTGTAGCCGTTGTTGGCTTGTAGTTGGAGTTGTTGTAGTGTGGTAGCTGTTAGTGGTGGTAGTTGTTGTGGTTGTTTGTAGTGTTAGATGTTGTTGTTTTCATGCTTTCCTAGTCGTGATTCATGTATTGCTGCACTACTTGTATTGCGACGATTTTGGTTAATGGAATGCATGTGGTTTGTTTTGGTGTTGTGCTGTTGTGTTGTTGTTGTGTGGATGGATTATGTGACTTAGAATCACAGGTTGCATCCTTTGATTTAATGTAGGGATGCCTCCTAAGGGTTCGAAGACTTGGGCCCGTCTCTTTGAGTAGCTTGCTTGGGTTCCTCCCTTGAGCGATAGCCGGTCAGATCCACAGACGGGTCCATCTCGTGTTGGTGTTGGGTCGACACCTATGGCTCCTCCAGACACACCCTCGGTTTCTGAGCCGAGCCATGCACCTTCTTCTCGCTTCACCTGTTGATAGGTTTGGCAGATGATGTTGTTGATGCGGCAGCAGCAGATTCGAGCAGCAGCAGCAGGAGGAGTTCCTCTCCTCCATGGTTGGCATCTTTGCTCAATCAGTAGGGGAGACTCCAACTGTTTCACCTATGCCTCCATCCGGGAGTGCCAGTGCCAGTGTTACAGCGGCACATTCGAGCGATTCCGGCGCTTGCGACCTCCTACTTTTGCGGGTTCTCATAGACCGAGGAGGCCGAGTATTGGATTGACCGCATCTCTAAGATGCGTAAGCCGCTGCACTCTGAGGTCGAGCAAGTTGAGCTTGCCACCTTCATGTTTGAGAAGGAGGCCGGTTTGTGGTGGGACAGTGTGCTACTGTCGAAGAGGACTTCGTGTGGTCGTGGCGGGCGTTTGAGGCGCGCTTCCACGAGAAGTATTTCCGGTTACGTACAGACATGAGAAGGAGAGTGAGTTCCTTCGCCTCCGCCGAGGAGGGTTATCGGTTACGGAGTATGAGAACCGGTTTCTTGAGTTGGGGCGGTATGTTCCTTTGATCTGGGCGTCGATGAGGATGCGGCATTTTTATGAGGTGAGACCCGAGATCCGATCGAAGATTTGCTTTGTGCTGGCATTTCTTCATATGCGGAGCTAGTGAGCATGTCCTTGCGAGCAGAGCAAGACGGGGATAGGTCGCCCCGCATGCGAGCACCGATGCCTCCTAGGCCGAGACCGTTTCACGGTGCACCTTTCCTTGGCAAGAGGCCGCGTGTTGATTCTCCTCCTAGGCGTTCGGCGCCGCCGCTCAGCAGATGAGAGCTGATCTCGAGATGTTCTTATTGTGGGAAGGTTGGGCACTTGGACCGTTTTTGCTTTTCCCGTATGAGCCGGTGGTTTTACTCCACCGCAGAGGGTTAGCCGTCCGATGCCTCGGTTATTTCTCCTCCTCCTCTTCGATCGGCGCCAGCTCATCCATCCTTCAGACTTGCAGTTCCTGGTTCAGGCCACCTCAGCGGCCATGGTTCCTCCGCCGAATCGTCGGCCAGCTCGTGTTCATGCGCTTTCAACTGAAGCTGACTTGGTGCCGAGGTCCTTTGAGGTGACATCGCATATTGAAGGTATCCGTTTCTGTGCTAGTGGATACAGAGTCCACTACTTCTCTTATTTCTTATGCGGCGATTAGGCGTTTGGGTTTGAGATCTGTTCCTATGCAGGTGACGCTTACTACCGCTACGGGGATGTCCTCTGCCTTGGGCAAGCGTTGTATGGATTGTTTGGTCGATCCTGGGAAGTGGATCGATCCGTGTTGATTTGCTAGTCGCACCGCTTTATCACTACGATGTTATTATGGGTATGGATTGGCTCACGAGGATGCGAGCCGAGATTGATTGTGAAGCGAGATCAGTGACGATCCATGGACCTGAGGGCGAGATTGTTACTTTCCCGGTTCAGGTCAGTTACCCTATTCGTATTGATTTTTATACTTCTCTGTTAGAGAGTTCGACCGATTCGGCGTTGGTTAGTAATCCGATTTTTCAGGTTTTTGAAGATGTGTTTGGGTCGATTACTGGATTACCTCCTCAACGTGAGATTGTTTTTTCTCTGGATCTTATGCATGGTGCGGCGCCCATTACTTTACCCACCTATCAGATGCCACCAACTGAAATGGAGGAGTTGAGGAAGACGCTAGATGGTTTGCTAGAATTGGGTTTTATTCGGCCCAGTGTGTCTCCTTGGGGAGCACTGTTTTGTTTGTGAAGAAGAAGGATGGTTCCTTGCGATTGTGTATTGATTATCGCAGTTGAACTTGGTAATCGTGAAGAATAAGTACCCCTTGCCCGTGATTGATGATCTGTTTGATCGGTTGAAGGGGGCACGGTACTTTTCGAAGGTTGATCTGCGATCGTGGTATCATCGATTCTGCGTCCAAGGATGGGGACGCGTGCGTAAGACCGCCGAGGACCGGCCGGTCATTATGAGTTCCTTGTGATGTCGTTCGATCGACGAACGCACCGGCCGTGTTCATGGATCGAATGAACAGGGTTTCGGCCATTCCTGTTCGATTCGTCATTGTATTTATTGATGACATCTTGATTTATTCGGCGAGCCGGGCAGAGCACGAGGAGCACTTAAGAGCGGTTTTGGGTACTCTTAGGGAGCATCGGCTTTTCGCACAGTTCAAGAAGTGTGATTTCCGGAAAGAGGAAGTCAAGTTCTGGGACATGTGGTGTCCAAGGAAGGTATAGCCGTCGACCTTGCCAAGGTAGGTGCAGTGCAGGAGCAGCCTGGTTCGATTTTCGAGGTGAGGAGTTTTCTTGGCCTTGCCAGGATATTATCGACGCTTTATTCAGGGACTTCTCGAAGATTGCCGGACCGTGTCGTAGGTGACACGGAAGGATTTGAAGTTTGCTTGGAGTGAGCAGGCGGAGTTAGCTTTTCGAAGGACAAGTTGACGTCCGCCCCTGTGCTAGTATTGCGAGCAAGGGGTTAAGTATATTATTTATACCGACGCCTCTCGCGTTGGTCTAGGTTGTGTCTTATGCAGAATGACAGGGTGATTGCTTATGCTTCGTGACTTAAGGAAACACGAAGAGAATTACCCTACGCACGACTTGGATTGGCAGCTGTCATCTTCGCATTAAAGCTTTGGAGACATTACCTCTATGGTGAGGAGTTCGAGCTCTTTTGCGACCACAAAAGCCTTAAGTATATTTTCACGCAGCGTGATTTGAATATGAGGCAGCGCAGATGGATGGAAACATTGAAGGACTTCAAGTTCGATGTTTCTTACCATCCTGGTAAGGCGAACCTTGTGGCAGATGCGCTGAGTCGCAAGAAGGCTTTGGAGTTTGCGGCTCTGCTGATGATAGCAGAGTGGGAGATGTTGGAGTTCGTGTGCGATTTTGAGCAGAAGCTTACGGTGGTTGAGCCGTATGAGGTTATCGCACACATTCGTGCACAGCCCGTTATCGACGAGAGGATCGTTGCAGCTCAGGCAGATGATGAGCTTTTGGTGAAGATGAGGCAACGGGTTGGTACAGATGAGAACTCCGACTGGAGTGTTAGTTCTGATGGGGGCCTACGATTTCTTGGCCGGTTATGTGTTCCTGACATCCCTGACTTGAGACGTGATGTTCTCGAGTTAGCCCATAGTTCTAAGCTTGCGATGCATCCAGGTAGTACGAAGATGTATCAGGATATAAAGAGGTCTTATTGGTGGGACAATATGAAGGTCCAGATTGCTGAATTTGTTTCTCGTTGTCTCACGTGCCAGCAGGTCAAGGCAGAGCATCGCCGACCTCCTGGGTTGCGCCCATGCCCATAGCCGAATGGAAGTGGGATTTCATCTCTATGGATTTTATTTCGGGTTGCGAGGACGAGAAAGGGATTTGACTCTATTTGGGTGATCGTCGATCGATTAACGAAGTCGGCGCATTTCTTACCGATCGAGTCACTTACTCGCAGACGAGTTGGCTAGGTTGTATATCAAGGAGATAGTGCGTGTGCATGGGTTCCCCTGGAGATTGTGTCCGATAGAGACACGCGTTTTACATCTATCTTCGGACTCGTATCCAGTGAAGCAATGGGTGTGAAATCAAGTTCAAGACTGCTTTCATCCGCAAATGATGGGCAGACGGAGCGCGTGAATCAAGTCCTGGAGGATATGTTGCGAGCTTGTGTTTTGGATTTCAAAGACAGGTTGGGATGATTGTCTTCAGTATGCCGAGTTCGCGTATAATAATAGTTTCGGCGAGTATCGGCATGGCTCCCTTCGAGGCGTTGTATGGTCGCCGTGCAGAGCACCACATTGTTGGGCGTAAATTGGTGAGCGTAGTTTGCTTGGCCCAGAGTTGGTGCGTGACTTGAGAGAAGGTTGACATCATTCGACGTCGACTTCTAGCAGCGTAGAAGTAGACATAAGAGTTATGCCGATACGAGGCGTCGACCGCTTGAGTTCGTAGTGGGAGATCATGTTTTTCTCAAGGTCTCTCCTATGAAGGGAGTTTTGCGGTTCGGTAAGAAGGAAACTCGCGCCGAGATTTATTGGTCCATTTCAAGTTCGGATCGAGTGGGAGCGGTAGCATACCGCCTTGCTTTGCCCACACCTCTTGCGGGCGTGCATAACGTATTTCATATCTCTATCTGAAGAAGTACGTTCCTGATCCTTCGCATATTATCAGTTGGGAGCAAGTGCAGTTAAGTGAGGATGCCACTTATGTACTGCAACCAACACGTATTCTGGATAGAAAGGAGCAGGTGCTGCGTAGCAAGGTTATCCCTCTCGTGAAGGTGTTATGGTCGCATCATGGCGTAGAAGAGGCTACTTGGGAATCTGCAGCTGAGGTCAGGAAGACCTACCCTCCGATCCTCGAGGATTATATGAAGGTATGAATTTCGAGGACGAAATTTTCTTTAAGGGGGTAGATTGTAACGACCTTGGAATTTTTGTGCTAATCTTTCCTTAAGTAGTTGTTTTTGGGGTAATTAGCGCTTTACTCGATTGCTTGTGAAATTCGCATCAATCACTTTAAATTGTATCTCCATGGTCCTAAACGTGTAAATTAGTGAGCGCTACGTTACTCTGAAATTTGGGATCCATCGCTAAATCCAGTTGTTCTGGGGAATTTTTGGAAGATCCGGATCGGACCTGGACCGCGCGTCGAAAGTCCGATGGCGATGATCTTAGGCTGTTGTTGGGCTTGGTCTTCACCTCGAAAATCAAGTCGATCTGATGTTCCGGGTCGATTTGGTTGAGTTCGGAGTGAAGAGTGTGAGAACGGTTGGAATTTAATAAGCTTTTATGAAATTGAGTCGTATGCGCGACGATTTTAAGCATTCTCGACCGTTGGATTCTCGACCCAATTTCACCCTCTCGATCGGGATGGTTGGCCTGCATATCCTAGTGCTTGTGGACCGATCGAGTTTCCGTGACCGCTGAATTGAGTGTGGTCCGCCACGGCCGATGAAGAGCCGGCCGGTACGAAAACTCAGCCTGACCTAGATCCATGGTCATGAGCTTAAGTCCGACCTTTCGTGGTTATAGGCCCACCGAAGTGCTTCGTTGATCGAGAAAGGCGTACTTTGGTTATAACCTAAGTATACCTTGACCATAGGGTTATTTCCATCATTTTAAGGCCTATATATAGTCCTTAAACCCTAGCTCTCATTTCCATACGAATTTTCTCTAACCCTAGCTTGGAAAGAGAGTGGAAAAGAGAGAGTTAGTGAGAGAGATTGGTTGGTGAATCATCTTGATTCTTCCTTGTTCTTCTTCACCTTTGAACCTTCACTTTGAATCGTTCCTCTGACGATTCTGAGTTCTTTTGGGGTAAGTTAACCTAACCCTAACCCGTGTTAGAGCTTAGATTAGACTTTGTGTTGTTGTATCTCATTTCTATCCTTATTTTAGGGTATTCTTGCGCCGTTGACGAAGACAACTCGTCTAAATCAGTTCGGTGTTTCTTTCTTCGCTTAAGGTGCGGACTTTAAGTGTATAGGTTATGGTTTTCAAGGCTTTCAATCCCGGTTAGTGATTTATTCTTGTTATGGATGAGATTTCACATGTCAAATGTTATGTTTACATTGCTTTCCGATATGCATGTGCTATATTGAGATTTGTGTATTCTAAGTGTATTTATAAAGTACCGTATACGTATAAAATACGCACTAGTGTTTGCCATGATTTTTGGTCATGTATGTATGCTAGATGCATGTATGACAACTCCTTGGAAGAAGGAATCGTCTAAGTGCACGTATTTCACCCTGCGTCCTGTATGTTGTTCCATGTATGCTAAGTGTTTGTAGAAATGCATGAATGATCTACGTGTAACTGATTACACTCATTGTGGGCGTTGAGAAGTGATTCTCAATACTCCTATTGATGCGCATGATTTCCCTTATGCATTTACATTCCAAGTTATTTAAATTCAAGCATTCCTATGCTTACATTTATGTTAAGTTGATATTCTTCAGATGTGTATGCACCATGATTTGAGTGGTTGTTCCATTACTGTTTTACATTCCATATGAATATCGGTAGTAGTGTAGGATATTTGGGACTATGCCTTAGTCCAGGAAATCGGTAATTGACCCTATATTCGTGGTTGAGATTGCTTTCGCCACGTGAGACGCATTAGACGAACCCGAGTCGTATTAGAGTTGGCGGCAGTGGTTTGGCCACGCGGAGTGTTTGCGCACTCCATGTCGTTCAATTCAACGTGCGCTCGTGCTAGTCGAGTTCGTCAAGTAACCCGATTGTCCGATGTATGTTAACCATGTATGGACGCTACTGCTTGAATCTAGGGTACCGAACTTACCAGTGAAATCCTAATAACCATGGTACACGATCCGCTAAGACTCATGAGCCTGACATGGTGGTATGGGACACCGTGGTCGAGTGTCGGCCTACGCTGGGTGACGAGCCTCCCGTAGTGACCAAAGTGAGCAACTAAACTCGTGAGCCGATTATGGTGGTATGGGACACTATATTCGTCTTTGTCGGCCTACATTGATTGGTGACGAGCCCTTTGTAGTGACCTCGAGCATACCCGGATACCGCAAGGAGGTGACGAGCCGATCTGTGGTAGAAAGGGCATGAAAGGCGTGCATTGATTGGTGACGAGCCCTTTGCTACGACCTCAACTATATGATCGTATGAGATGTCTAGGATTGACGACCCTAGTATGGATCACTGTTTGGATGGTGATATGAGGAAGGTATCTTAGCTTCCCAATCCTGCTGTATGAATTGGACTAATAACAACTTGGTAATCATATCCATGCACCGCATTTGCATGTGCTTTGTAGATGTGGCGCACTTTGAGGCGATGTCATGCGTAACGTAAGATGAAGACGCCGAGGGTGTACGCGTGAGGGCACGCATCATATTGCATTCATACTGCATTAACAAGAGTACTTAGGATTTATTTAATTGTCTGCTTTATCATTACCGTTTGATTGAATCGATAACATGTTAACCTTAGTGCCTTATTGTTCCACCGAGTTGATCACTCACTCCCACGCTTCGGGCGGTGTTTCACACCCACCAGCTCTGTCTTAGGCCCCGATGTTGCAGATGTGGATGCGACGCCCGAGGCAGAGCAGGAGGATGACGACGAGGCCGCCTTCTCCTATATGCTCTGACGGGTTCTAGCGAGCCTCGGCATTGCGCGGGATCTATGGGATGATTATTTTGGGAACTCGAAATGATGTAACTTGTACTTATAATTTTGATAAATAACACTTTTACACGATCTGGTTGTATATGTAATTCAGGGACTTACACTTGTACACATATTTTACTATAAGTCTTCCGCTTGCTTTATTCACTTACCCCTGAATCATATCTGCGTTTTGGCTTAATCTATCCCATGTTTATGTGCTAATACGGTCAACATACATCATTCATTAATTATGTTGCATAAGTGATGTTTTGGAACTCGGGAGCTGAGTTATGCTCGACCCCGAATTTCAGGGCGTTACAAGTTGGTATCAGAGCATGATCTGGATTAAACCTGACCTTGGTTATGGTCACACACCGCACGTTGTCACCACTATAGTGTAATTGGGTGCGGGTCTATCATCGCTTTGTGTTTGTGCTCCGTAGTTTCTATCGGCGAAAGTTTCCTGAAAACCTTTGCCGAGATCGAGTCTGTACCCTTACCTGATCACACACAGCGACCCGAAACCTGTTCTAGACCCTCTATTAATGAGTGTAGATGGTCTACCCTCCCATTATTCATTTTTAAACCTTCCAGAAATCGCTGTTTGTATCAGATTTCTGTCAGAATGACCCGATAAACTTCAAATTACACAAGGGGCCAATCGGGGCATTTTCTGTGGCCCATGGGGGGAACCACATCATTTGGACCAAGGAGGACCAGGAGGACCTCGCCAAATCGGCGAGGCATCGCCGATATGTCAAGAGACCGGCGATGCCATCGCCGGTTCGGCGAGGGATCGCCGGTCGGCGGCCGGGCCGGGCCGACGCGGGCCGATCGTCCATGAGGCTTGTGTGGCCCACCCCTCCACGGTTTTCACTTTAAAACCACTCCTTTTACCTATTTCCTTTACAAAACCCTCTTCCAAGCTCTCCTTTTCTTCAACAACCTCTCCAAACTCTCTCAAATCTCTCCCAAATCTTCATCTTCCTTCCATTTTCGTGCAAACCCATCACCCCATTCTCAAATCTTCCATTTCATCGCTGATTTCTCCATCTTTCCCTCTCATTTGAGCCATTTCATTCCCTTTTTGGCTCATAGTTGTGTGGAAGCTTCACCATCTTCCTATTTCTCTCTTTCTCTCATTTCTCATGGCCCTCTTTGAGATTGTGACGGCCATCTTTTCCATTTCTTCCCTTCTTTCCTTGATGGGGAAGAAGAGAGCGCCAGTGGATGAAGCCCGGCCGAGCCGCCCAACCAGTGCACGGAGGCCGAGAGGTGCCGCCGCTAGCACGTCCGCCACGCGCGAGTTCCAGACGAAGCAGGACCTCGATCCTCGAGCTCCTGTCCGTAGGACCTTGTTGGCGAAATTGTCGCATGGAGTCTATGAGGGGCGTAGAGTCCTTTTTGAGGCTCATGTTGATCCGCGGCTCTTTGGAGAGTTCCTTTTGTTGGAGCGCCTAGAATGGGCTGGTTGGGGTCCCTTGTTCGAAGGCGAGTATCGCGCGAATGCTAGCACTGTTCGGGCCTTCTATGCCAACATTCTGGAGCCTTCGCTGGATCCTCTGCAGTTCAAGATTCTCTGTGGTAGCGGTCGAGTTGGAATTGTCAATGTTGCTTTGATATCCCGACTCTTGAAGGTGCCACTTGGGGAAGTGCATGCCAGCGAGAAGAATGTGGACGGTGTGCGCGAGAGGGATCGTCGCACCCGATCCTTGTGTGGTCGTCAATGGTCGAATGGCGGCCGAATAGGAGTCTTTGGCTTCTCACATGACGGACGACTTCCGCTTGCTTCACCACATCTTTACGTTCAATGTGTATCCAAGGTGGAGCAACCGCAATGAGTGTACGCGCCGATGGTAGATTTTCTATATCGGGTGGGGCAGATGCGAAGTTGTGTGTGCCGACGTACGTCCCGCGCCGATTATTCTCATCGCTCGTTCGAGTAGACGGACCGAGTCTCTTCCCTTTGGCCGCCTCATTTGCAAGATCGCACATGAGTTTGGCTATAGGCTAGGAGCTGAGAAGCCGGTCCCTGTTCGCTATATCAACTAGAGGACCATTAAGATGATGGAGGGTGGTTCTGGTCGGCTTGCCTCCGAGGGTGAGGCCGGGTCTGAGAGTGATGATGAGAGTTATGCTGAAGGTGGTGCGGAGTCTGAGGAAGAAGCAGAGCAAGGCGAGGACGAGATTGAGGCACAGGATTCGAGTGATCGCTCTCCTCCCGTGGTGCCAGAGCAGGGCGCAGAGCAGATTGCGAGAGATGCCCGTCTTACACGGCTTGAAGAAGGGCAAGCTGCTTTACGCCAGGAGATGGTGGATCTTCGAGGCTTGGTTAAGCACAAGTTCAAGAAGATGTCCCGGACTTTGAAGTCTATCCTGTGTTGCTTGCAGGATAAGGGTGCTCCGCCTCCGTCTCCTGACTCCGACGAGTAGCATCGTCGTGGCCGTCTTTGCTTTGTTTGGTGTTTCTTTCTGTGTGTAGCCGTTGTTGGCTTGTAGTTGGAGTTGTTGTAGTGTGGTAGCTGTTAGTGGTTGTAGTAGTTGTGGTTGTTTGTAGTGTTAGATGTTGTTGTTTTCATGCTTTCCTAGTCGTGATTCATGTATTGCTGCACTACTTGTATTGCGACGAGTTTGGTTAATGGAATGCATGTGGTTTGTTTTGGTGTTGTGCTGTGTTGTTGTTGTGTGGATGGATTATGTGACTTAGAATCTGACAGGTTGCATCCTTTGATTTAATGTAGGGATGCCTCCTAAGGGTTCGAAGACTTCGGCCCGTCTTTCTCTGATTGAGTCGCTTGTCGGGGTTCCTCCCTCGAGCGATAGCCGATCCGATCCACGCGGGTCCATCTCGTCCGGTGTTGGGTCGACACCTATGGCTCCTCCATCACACCCTCGCGGTTTCTGAGCCGAGCCATGCACCTTCTTCGGCTTCATTTGATAGGTTTGAGCAGATGATGTTGTTGATGCAAAAGCAGCCAGCAGATATCGGCAGCGCAGCGCAGCAGAGAGTTCCTCTCCTCCATGGTCCGGCATCTTTGCTCGAAGGGGGCGACTCCACCTATTTCACCTATGCCTCCATCCGGGAGTGCCAGTGCCAGTGTTAAGCGACACTTCTGAGCGATTCAGCGCTTGCGACCTCCTACTTTGCGGGTTCTCATGACTCGAGGAGGCCGAGTATTGGATTGACCGCATCTCTAAGATGCCGAGGCCGTTGCACTCTCTGAGGTCGAGCAGTTGAGCTTGCCACCTTCATGTTTGAGAAGGAGGCCAGCTTTGTGGTGGGACAGTGTGCTTCGCACCGTCGAGAGGACTTCGTGTGGTCGTGGCACGCGTTTGAGGCGCGCTTCCACGAGAAGTATTTCCTGACGCACCGACATGAGAAGGAGAGTGAGTTCCTTCGCCTCCGCCAGGAGGGTTATCGGTTACTGAGTATGAGAACCGGTTTATTGAGTTGGGGCGGTATGTTCCTTTGATCTGGGTGATCGGCCGATGAGGATGCGGCATTTTTATGAGGGTGCGACATGAGATCCGATCGAAGATTTCCGTGCCAGCATTTCTTCATATGCGGAGCTAGTGAGCATGTCCTTGCGAGCAGAGCAGAACGGGGATAGGGCGTCCCGCATGCGAGCACCGATGCCTCCTAGGCCGAGACCGGATTTCAGTGCACCTTTCCTTGGCAAGAGGCCGCGTGTTGATTCTCCTCCTAGGCGTTCGGCCGCCCGCTCAGCAGATGAGAGCCGATCTTGAGATGTTCTTATTGTGGGAAGGTTGGGCACTTTTCCCGTATGCGAGCAGGTGGTTTTACTCCACCGCAGAGGGTTAGCCGTTCGATGCCTCCGGTTATTTCTCCTCCTCCTCTTCGATCAGCGCCAGCTCATCCATCCTTCAGACCTGCAGTTCCTGGTTTCAGGCCACCTCAGCGGCCCATGGTTCCTCCGCCGAATCGTCAGCAGCAGGCTCGTGTTCATGCGCTTTCAGCTGAAGCGCCTATGTCTGACTTGGTGCCGAGGTCCTTTGAGGTGACAGCGCATATTGAAGGTATTCCCGTTTCTGTGCTAGTGGATACAGGGTCCACTACTTCTCTTATTTCTTATGCGGCAGTTAGGCGTTTGGGTTTGAGATCTGTTCCTATACCTGGAGTGACGCTTACTACCGCTACGGGGATGTCCTCTGCCTTGGGCAAGCGTTGTATGGATTGTTTGGTCGATCTGGGAAGTGGATCGATCCGTGTTGATTTGCTAGTCGCACCGCTTTATCACTACGATGTTATTATGGGTATGGATTGGCTCACGAGGATACGAGCTGAGATTGATTGTGAAGCGAGATCAGTGACGATCCATGGACCTGAGGGCGAGATTGTTACTTTCCCAGTTCAGGTCAGTTACCCTATTCGTATTGATTTTTATTCTTCTCTGTTGGAGAGTTCGGCCGAGTCGGCGTTGGTTAGTACGCCGGTAGTTCAGGAGTTTGAAGATGTGTTTGAGTCGATTCCTGGATTACCTCCTCAGCGTGAGATTGATTTTGCTATCGATCTTATGCCTGGTGCGGCGCCCATTTCTTTACCCACTTATCGGATGCCTCCGAGTGAAATGGAGGAGTTGAGGAAGCAGATAGATGGTTTGCTAGAATTGGGTTTTATTCAGCCTAATGTGTCTCCTTGGGGAGCAACTGTTTTGTTTGTGAAGAAGAAGGATGGTTCCTTGCGATTGTGTATTGATTATCGCAGTTGAACTTCTGGTAATCGTGAAGAATAAGTACCCCTTGCCCAGGATTGATGATCTGTTTGATCGGTTGAAGGGGGCACGGTACTTTTCGAAGGTTGATCTGCGGTCAGGATCATCAGTTGCGCGTCAAGGATGGGGGCGTGCAGAAGACCGCTTCAGCTTTGGGCATTATGAGTTCCTTGTGATGTCGTTGGATTGACGAACGCACCGGCCGTGTTCATGGATCCGATGAACAGGGTATTTCGGCCATTTCTGTTCCGATTCGTCATTGTATTTATTGATGACATCTTGATTTATTCGGCGAGCGAGCACGAGGAGCACTTAAGAGCGGTTTTGGGTACTCTTAGGGAGCATCGGCTTTTCGCACAGTTCAAGAAGTGTGATTTATGGAAGAAGAAGTCAAGTTCTGGGACATGTGGTGTCCAAGGAAGGTATAGCCGTCGACCTGCAGTGCAGGACTGGAAGCAGCCTGGTTCAGTTACTGAGGTGAGGAGTTTTCTGGGCCTTATAGGCTATTATCGACGCTTTATTCAGGACTTCTCGAAGATTGCCAGACCGTCGTCGCAGCTGACACGGAAGGATTTGAAGTTTGCTTGGAATGAGCAGGAGGAGTTAGCTTTGCAGGAGGTGAAGGACAAGTTGACGTCCGCCCCTGTGCTAGTATTGCCAGAGCAAGGGGTTAAGTATATTATTTATACCGACGCCTCTCGTGTTGGTCTGTGTTGTGTCCTTATGCAGAAGGACTGGGTGATTGCTTATGCTTCGCGTCAATTAAGGAAACACGAAGAGAATTACCCTACGCACGACCTAGAATTGGCAGCTGTCATCTTCGCATTAAAGCTTTGGAGACATTACCTCTATGGTGAGGAGTTAGAGCTCTTTTGCGACTACAAGAGCCTTAAGTATATTTTCACGCAGCGTGTTTTGAATATGTGGCAGCGCAGATGGATGGAAACATTGAAGGACTTCAAGTTCGATGTTTCTTACCATCCTGGTAAGGCGAACCTTGTGGCGGATGCGTTGAGTCGCAAGAAGGCTTTGGAGTTTGCGGCTCCGCCGATGATAGCAGAGTGGGAGATGTTGGAGTTCGTGCGCGATTTTGAGCGTAAGCTTACGGTGGTTGAGCCGTATGAGGTTATCGCACACATTCGTGTATAGCCCCCGCTATCGACGAGAGGATCGTTGCGGCTCGGCAGATGATGAGCTTTTGGTGAAGATGAGGCAAGGGGTTGGTACAGATGGGAACTCCGACCGGAGTGTTAGTTCCGATGGGGGCCTACGTTTTCATGGCGTGTTATGTGTTCCGACATCCCTGACTTGAGACGTGAGGTTCTCGAGTTAGCCCATAGTTCTAAGCTTGCGATGCATCCAGGTAGCACGAAGATATATCAGGATATGAAGAGGTCTTATTGGTGGGACAATATGAAGGTCCAGATTGCTGAATTTGTTTCTCGTTGTCTCACGTGCCAGGTCAAGGCAGAGCATCGCCGACCTCTTGGGTTGTTGCAGCCCATGCCCATAGCTAAATGGAAGTGAGATTTCATCTCTATGGATTTTATTTCTGGGTTGCCGAGGACGAGAAAGGGATTTGACTCTATTTGGGTGATCGTCGATCGATTAACGAAGTCGGCGCATTTCTTACCGATCAGAGTCACTTACTCTGCAGACGAGTTGGCTAGGTTGTATATCAAGGAGATAGTGCGTCTGCATGGAGTTCCCCTGGAGATTGTGTCTGATAGAGACAAGCGTTTTACATCTATCTTCTGGACTCGTATCCAGGAAGCAATGGGTGTGAAACTGAAGTTCAGCACCGCGTTTCATCCGCAAACAGATGGGCAGACGGAGCGTGTGAATCAAGTCCTGGAAGATATGTTGCGAGCTTGTGTTTTGGATTTCAAAGACAGTTGGGATGATTGTCTTGATGCAGAGTTCGCGTATAATAATAGTTTCCGCGCGAGTATCGGCATGGCTCCCTTCGAGGCGTTGTATGGTCGCCGTGCAGAGCACGACATTGTTGGGCATAAATTGGTGAGCGTAGTTTGCTTGGCCCGCAATTGGTGCAGGTGACTTGAGAGAAGGTTGACATCATTCGACGTCGACTTCTAGCAGCACAGAGCAGGCAAAGAGTTATGCGGATACGAGGCGTCGACCGCTTGAGTTCGTAGTGGGAGATCATGTTTTTCTGAAGGTCTCTCCTATGAAGGGAGTTTTGCGGTTCGGTAAGAAGGGGAAGCTGACGCCGAGATTTATTGGTCCATTTCAAGTTCTGGATCGAGTGGGAGCGGTAGCATACCGCCTTGCTTTGCCCACACCTCTTGCGAGCGTGCATAACGTATTTCATATCTCTATGCTGAAGAAGTACGTTCCTGATCCTTCGCATATTATCAGTTGGGAGCAAGTGCAGTTAAGTGAGGATGCCACTTATGTACTGCAACCAACACGTATTCTGGATAGAAAGGAGCAGGTACTGCGTAGCAAGGTTATCCCTCTCGTGAAGGTGTTATGGTCGCATCATGGCGTAGAAGAGGCTACTTGGGAATCTGAAGCTGAGGTCAGGAAGACCTACCCTCTGATCCTCGAGGATTATATGAAGGTATGAATTTCGAGGACGAAATTTTCTTTAAGGGGGGTAGATTGTAACGACCTTGGAATTTTTGTGCTAATCTTTCCTTAAGTAGTTGTTTTGGGGTAATTAGCGCTTTACTCGATTGCTTGTGAAATTCGCATCAATCACTTTAAATTATATCTGCATGGCTCTAAACGTGTAGATTAGTGAGCGCTACGTTACTCTGAAATCTGGGATCCATCGCTAAATCCAGTTGTTCTGGGGAATTTTTGGAAGATCTGGATCGGACCTAGACCGCGCGTCGAAAGTCCGATGGCGATGATCTTAGGCTGTTGCGGTCACTGAGTTGGGCTTGGTCTTCACCTCAAAAATCAAGTCGATCTGATGTTCTGGGTCGATTTGGTTGAGTTCGGAGTGAAGAGTGTGAGAACGGTTGGAATTTAATAAGCTTTTTATGAAATCTGAGTCGTGTCGCTTGCGCGACGATTTTAAGCATTCTGACCGTTGGATTTCGACCCAATTTCACCCTCGAATCAGGATTTGGCCCATGCATATCCTAGTGCTTGTGGACTGATTGAGTTTCCGTGACCGTTGAATTGAGTGTGGTCCGCCACTGCTGATCTGAAGAGCGGGCGTTACACTGACCTAGATCCATGGTCATGAGCTTAAGTCCGACCTTTCGTGGTTATAGGCCCACCGAAGTGCTTCGTTGGATCGAGAAAGGCGTACTTTGGTTATAACCTAAGTATACCTTGACCCTGGGGTTATTTCCATCATTTTAAGGCCTATATATAGTCCTTAAACCCTAGCTCTCATTTCCATACGAATTTTCTCTAACCCTAGCTTGGAAAGAGAGTGGAAAAGAGAGAGGTAGTGAGAGAGATTGGTTGGTGAATCATCTTGATTCTTCCTTGTTCTTCTTCACCTTTGAACCTTTACTTTGAATCGTTCCTCTGACGATTCTGAGTTCTTTTGGGGTAAGTTAACCTAACCCTAACCTGTGTTAGAGCTTAGATTAGACTTGGTGTTGATGTATCTCATTTCTATCCTTATTTTAGGGTATTCTTGCGCCGTTGACGAAGACAACTCGTCTAAATCAGTTCGGCTATTCTTTCTTCGCTTAAGGTGCGGACTTTAAGTGTATAGGTTATGGTTTTCAAGGCTTTCAATCCCAGTTAGTGATTTATTCTTGTTATGGATGAGATTTCACATGTCAAATGTTATGTTTACATTGCTTTCCTGATATGCATGTGCTATATTGAGATTTGTGTATTCTAAGTGTATTTATAAAGTACCGTATACGTATAAAATACGCACCTATGTTTGCCATGATTTTTGGTCATGTATGTATGCTAGATGCATGTATGACAACTCCTTGGAAGAAGGAATTGTCTAAGTGCACGTATTTCAACATGCGTCATGTATGTTGTTCCATGGATGCTAAGTGTTTGTAGAAATGCATGAATGATCTACGTGTAACTGATTACACTAAATGCAGGCGTTGAGAAGTGATTCTCAATACTTCTATGGATGCGCATGATTTCCCTTATGCATTTACATTCCAAGTTATTTAAATTCAAGCATTCCTATGCTTACATTTATGTTAAATTGATATTCTTCAGATGTGTATGCACCATGATTTGAGTGGTTGTTCCATTACTGTTTTACATTCCATATGAATATCTGTCGTAGTGTAGGATGTTTGGGACTATGCCTTAGTCCAGGAAATCGGTAATTGACCCTTTGGTCGTGGTTGAGATTGCTTTCGCCACGTGAGACGCATTAGACGAACCCGAGTCGTATTAGAGTTGGCGGCAGTGGTTTGGCCACGCGGAGTGTTTGCGCACTCCATGTCGTTCATTTCGACGTGCGCTCGTGCTAGTCGAGTTCGTCAACTAACCCGATTGTCCAGTGTATGTTAACCATGTATGGACGCTACTGCTTGAATCTAGGGTACCGAACTTACCAGTGAAATCCTAATAACCATGGTACCTGATCCGCTAAGACTCATGAGCCGGACATGGTGGTATGGGACACCGTGGTCGAGCCGTCGGCCTACGCCGGGGTGACGAGCCTCCCGTAGTGACCAAAGTGAGCAACTAAACTCGTGAGCCCATTATGGTGGTATGGGACACTATATTCGTCTTTGTCGGCCTACATTGATTGGTGACGAGCCCTTTGTAGTGACCTCGAGCATACCGGATACCGCAAGGAGGTGACGAGCCGATCTTGTGGTAGTAAAGGCATGAAAGGCGTGCATTGATTGTTGACGAGCCCTTTGCTACGACCTCAACTATATGATCGTATGAGATGTCTAGGATTGACGACGCTAGTATGGATCAGTGTTTTGATGGAGATATGATGAAGGTATGTTAGCTTCCGATTCATGCTGTAGGTTGTGGAATAATCTCAACTTGGTTTTCATATCCATGCTCGGCATTTGGATGTGCTTTTTAGATGTGGCGCACTTTGAGGCGATGTCATGGGTTACGTTAGTTGTAGTCGCTGTGGTTGTTCGCGTGTGGGCACGCTTCTTATTGCATTATTACGTGCATTAACAAGTGTACTTAGGATTTTTTTAATTGTCCCGCTTTATCATTACTGTTTGATTGAGCTGATAATAACCAGTGCCTTATTGTTCCACCGAGTTGATCACTCACTCCCACGTTTCGGGGCGGTGTTTCACACCCACCGGACTGCCTTAGGCCCCGATGTTGCGAGATGTGGATGCGACGTCGAGGCAGAGCGGGAGCTGGATGACGACGAGGTTCTCCTATATGCAGTTTTCTGACGGGTTCTAGCGAGCCTCTGTCATTGCGCGGGATCTATGGGATGATTATTTTGGGAACTGAAATGATGTAACTTGTACTTATAATTTTGATAAATAACACTTTTACACGATCTGGTTGTATATGTAATTCAGGGACTTACACTTGTACACATATTTTACTATAAGTCTTCCGCTTGCTTTATTCACTTACCCCTGAATCATATCTGCGTTTTGGCTTAATCTATCCCATGTTTATGTGCTAATACAGTCAACATACATCATTCATTAATTATGTTGCATAAGTGATGTTTTGGAACTCGGGAGCTGAGTTATGCTCGACCCCCGAATTTCAGGGCATTACAATGAACAACTACCAAAGACCTTTCAGTGGACCCATCTCTAACACATACAATCCGAGTTGGAGAAATCATATGAACTTTAGTTGGAGGAATGGACAAACTGCTACTTCTCAAGGAATCCCTAACCAATTCTTGAATCAAGGGAAACGTCAAGAAGATTCGGTCTGGAAACATATTCAAAACTAAGAGCTTATCAATCAGATTATATTGCAAACCCTTCAAGACCGTTCAAATGTCATACAAGGGCGTGAGGCAAAAAATTCAATTGGGGAAAAATGGATTCTTCCAGCCCAACCTTTCCCCAGTCCTAAACTGCAATACAAAATAAGTGATACAAGCTCTTCAAATCAAATGGAGCAAGCTAAATCTATCACTACTCGTAGGAGTGGGAAGATAATTGACAAATCTATTCCGGTAAGGGCTGAAAAGTCTAAGGACCCAGAAGTAGATGAAACTGATAGACCTAGAAACACTCCACAAGAGTTAGAACCAGAACTCCAAAGCAAGCCGATTGTACCATTCCCCCAACAGTTAATTGCACCAAAACCTCTTTCTAACTCTCAAGACATTCTAGAGGTGTTGAAACAAGTGAAGGTCAATATTCCTTTACTAGATGCGGTTAAACAAATACCTTCATATGCCAAATTTCTGAAAGACTTGTGTACAACTAAAAGACGGTAAATATTCAAAATAAAATCTTTTTAAATGAAAAAGTGAGTGCCATCCTGAAGCAAGATGTGCCACAGAAATACAAAGATCTCGGTAGCCCAACCATTGCTTGTGTAATTGGGAATTACCGCATTGAGCATGCACTTCTTGACTTAGGAGCAAGCGTAAATCTGATTCCTAACTCGGTCTACGAATAGCTAGGTTTAGGTGAATTAAAACCCACCCGAACCACATTACAACTTGCTGATCACTTAGTTCGTGTACCGAGAGGGATAATCGAGGATGTGTTGGTCTAGGTTGACAAATTCTACTGCTCGGTAGATATTATTATCCTGGATACTCAACCCATCATAGACATGAGCATCCAAATTCCCGTCATTCTTGATCGCCCATTCCTTGCCACATCAAATGCAATTATTAATTCCAGGAATGGAGTCATGAGTGTCTTTTGGAAATATGACATTGGAGTTAAATATCTTTTTCAATACAGGCAAACAGTTATAGGATGAAGATGATTCCCACGATATTAACCTCATTGATTCTTTCGTGGGAGATAGAACACTTCTAACCTTATCATTTGACCCTCTCGAGACGTGCCTGGGCCACTCCCATGATTTTGATGATGATATGATTAGGGAGATGGGGACCATGCTAAATACCGTGTCGGTAGTTGAAGTTAACCAATGGAGGCCACAATTTGAAGAATTACCCCAAACTGATGTAGTGCCTCTACCGTCTAACCTCAAGGCACCAAAGCTTAACCTAAAACCGTTACCCTCTGAATTGAAATATATCTGTTTGGGTCAAGATGAGACATACCCGGTGGTAATTTCTTCCCACCTTGAGTAAAAACAGGAAAGTATGCTCATCTATACTCTCATTGAGCATAAGGGAGCCCTTGGATGGTCGATTGCGGACCTCAAGGGAATTGACCCTTCAATTTGTACTCATTGCATTTATTTAGAGGATAATGCAAGGACCTCCCAGCAACCACAACGTAGATTAAATCCAAACATGAAAGAAGTAGTTAAGGACGAGGTTCTTAAGCTATTGGATGTGGGTATCATATACACTATATCCGATAGTCAATTGGTGAGTCTAACTCAGGTGGTTCCTAAGAAGTCTGGAATTACCATCATAGCCAATGCTAGTAATGAACTTGTGACTAGAGTTACTACTGGTTGGAGAATGTGCATTGACTACAGGAAGTTGAATACTGTCATGAGGAAGGACCACTTTCCTTTGCCTTTTATTGATCAAATCTTGGAGAGGCTAGCTGGTCATTCCTATTACTGTTTTCTTGACGGGTACTTGGGCTACAACCAGATAGAGATAGCCCTTGAAGATTAGGAAAAGACCACGTTCACATGTCCCTTTAGCACCTTTGCTTACTGAAGGATGCCATTCAGACTGTGAAATACCCCCACCACCTTTCAGCGATTCATGTTGAGTATTTTTTCTGACATAGTGGGGTAATATCTAGAGGTCTTCATGGGCGACTTCTCTGTATTTAGTCCATCTTTCAGCGATTGCTTAGAAAATCTTAAATGTGTGCTTAAAAGATGTGAAGAAAAGAATTTGGTACTCAATTGGGAGAAGTGTCATTTCATGGTTCGTAAGAAAATTGTCCTTGGACATATCATCTTGTCTAAGGGAATTGAGGTAGATAAGGCTAAGATTAATCTTATCTCTAACTTACCTCCACCCAAGAACATATGAGACGTGCGATCCTTTTAGATTTTACAAAAGATTCATAAAGGACTTTAGTCACCTCTCTTGTCCTTTATGCAATCTACTTCAAAAGGATATCCCATGCAAGTGGACAGCAATACAAAGAAGTTTTTACAAGCTCAAGGGCACGTTAACCACTGCACCTATCATATAACCACCCGATTGGAGCTTTCCTTTTGAACTTATGTGCGATGTGTCTAACATGCTCTTGGGGCAGTTTTAGGCCAAATAAAAGAAAAGAAGCCCTACGTTATTCATTACGCAAGTAGAACTCTAAATCCCACCCAAGTGAACTACTCCACCATGGAAAAGGATCGAAACTCTTAGCCATAGTGTTCGCTTTAGACAAATTTAAGTCCTACTTGATTGGATCCAAGATCGTTATTTACATAGATCATGCGGCGCTGAAGTATCTTCTTTCTAATAATGATGTTAAGCCACGCCTGATAAGATGGATCCTCTTACTCTAAGAATTCGATTTGGAAATAAAAAGGGAGTAGAGAATGTAGTGGCTGACCATCTTTCCTGCCTTGATCTCTCTGATTCCCTTGAGATGACACCCATAAATGACATGTTCCTTGACGAACAATTGTTTAAAGTCTCACACTCACCTTGGTTTGTTGATATTGCTAATTATCTTGCCACAAGTTTCACGCTGACACATTGGACTGCGCAAGATAAGAAGAAAATTTTCACCGAGGTACGCAAATTCTTCTAGGATGATCCATGCTTATTTAAATATTGTCCAGATTAGATTTTAAGGAGGTGTGTGCCAGATAATGAACACCAAAGTGTCATCTCCTTTTGTCACACTCAGGCCTGTGGTAGTCACTTTTCTACCAAAAAGACTACGACTAAAATTTTACAGTGCGGCTTTTATTGGCCCATTATGTTTAAGGACACTCATGAATTTTGCAAAGCTTGTGAGCATTGTCAAAATTTGGGGGCATTTTCCTGTCGAAATATGATGCCTTTGAACCCCATTCTCATAATCGAAGCATTTGATTGCTGGGGCATCGATTTTATAGGACCATTCCCCCAATCTCATGAAAATTTATGTATTTTGCCCACCGTAGACTACGTCACTAAATGGGTTGAACCGATTCCATGTCAAAACAATGATCATCAAATGGTCATTAAATTCTTAAAAGAGAACATCCTTTCCCGGTTCGGAACGCCTCGATCCATCATTAGTGATGGAGGTTCACATTTTTGTAATAGGCCATTTGCAAATTTAATGAAGAAATATGGCATCTTCCACAAAGTGAGCACCCCATATCACCCACAAACAAGTTGACAAGCTGAGATTTTCAATAGAAAAATTAAACAAATCTTGGAAAAGACGGTTAACCCTAATCGTAAGGATTGGTCAATTTGATTGATCGATGACTTATGGGCTTACCGTACCGCATTTAAGACTCCTATTGGAATGTCTCTCTTTTAGACTTGTCTATGGGAAGACTTGCCACTTGCCTGTGGAGTTGGAACATAGAGCCTACTGGGCTAATAAAAATCTGAACTTCAACTTGGACAATGCTGGCTTGCTATGCAAACCTCAATTGAGTGAACTTGAAGAAATCTGGAGTGATGCGTACTATCATGCCCCAAACTCAGAGATCGGACTCATAGGAATCTTGATTACCGAATCCGGTGCCGACAGTCTCCCTAGTACCCCATTCTCGGCTCTCAGCACTCATATGCCAAATTCCAATCCTGGGATTCTGCAAGGGGATTTTCCAACGTACATTTATCTGTAAGAAGCATAACCAGAAATTTATCCAAATCACAAAGGCAACATCATCATCACATATCCACTAATATAAACATTTAAATACAATGCTAAAAGGAAAATACATATGTCAAAATCAATGTTCCAGAAGACCACTGCGCGCTCCATGCTCAACGTTGCTGCAACCTAATGCCACCTGCATGCATCTATCGTACATAAGCTTATAAAAAGCTTAGTGGGTGGTGAAAGTGTGTGCACAGGTAAGTGCTAAGTAAGCAATATCAGAGAAATCAGAGTAAGCAGAAATACTGACAAGCTCATAAATCATACAATATTAGAAATACTAGCAAGTTCGTAAGTCATACGATATCAGAGTAATGCAAAAATATACTGATAGGCCCATAAATACCATCAGCCTTATCCGGACTATAATAAAAACAATATCATATACTGATGAAGCAATGTAGATCAGCTATGCAATGTGGAGACAGCAAGCCAAATATCAAATGTTGATGATGCAATGCAATATGCAAATCCTGATGAGTCCACAAATACCGTCAGTCGTATCCAGGCCATATAAATGTAAAAACATAGTAACCCAAAATGCCATATGCTGCGGATGTAATGTGATATGTGGTGCGAATGGAATGACCATGTTATGAAGTCGGGATGATAGTACGTAGTATCGTAGGTTGTAGGGTCCATCACGAGGGACTTCTATCTAAACCAGTCCTATACCTAAATTTGGATAGTCAAACTCAATCTGGTAAACTCCTAATCTTAGGCTAGTCGCGAGCCCCAACTGAAATCCTGGCCATTGCAAAGGTACACATAACAAATAGTTGCGCACCACTAGCCCAAGTGGATAGTGAATGAATGAATAAATGAATGAGTATGCAACTCCTTAATAAGTCCACATATCAGTATGGTTCCTCTCTAGAAAATCACTAAGGTCTATTACACTCCAAACCAGATTACCACCCCATCGTGCACAATAAGGTGAGTGAAAGAGACCTCACTATCTTCCTAGCAATATTGGGCTCAACTCGTTGATAACGAACCCATTCATTAAGCTGGTCAAACTCAGCCTAGATTTGCCCCTTCCTCTCGAGCAGGTAAGGCTGCACCCCCTTCCAACCGACCATGACGCAGTGGGAAACGCAGCCTAATGGTATACGGCCCTCATGCACTCATGCATCCACTCGATTTAAACATTAGAGCAACCTCTGGAACCAAGAGGGTTTAGGGACTTTCACCAAGGGACATCTATAACACTCCATGTAGAACAAATTTCTGGTGTCCCATCTAGCCATCCACGATATGCCTGTGGAGGCTATGGCCCTGATGTTATTAGGACATATAGTAATCACAACATATAATGCAAGATGCATGAGTCACACAGTCCAATCATGCATCAATCATGTGCATATTGTTCGCTCATGTGGGGCAACTCCTCCTATCAGGGAGTCTCATGAACAACCTGCCATATGCAATGGCCAACCATATCTCATAATCAAACATTTAGATGATGCATATGGGCATGTATCATGATGTTATGCTGTCACATACTCAAAATCGGCCTCGACAATCAGAATCGGCCTCAACAATCGGAATCGATCTCGATAATGAGAATCGGCCTCGATACTCAGAATCGGCCTCGACATTCAGAATCGGCCTCAATACTCAGAATCGACAATCGGGATAATCCTCGACAATCATCCTCCACATATGGAATTGGCCTCATCAATCGGACTCGGCCTCGATAATCGGAATCGACAATCAGAATCGGCCTCGATAATCAGCCTCAACTAACGGAATCGACCTCGTCAACCGGACTTAGCCTCAACTATCGGAATCGATAATCGGAATCAGCTTAGACAATCGGCCTTGTCAATCGAACTCGGCCTCGACATACGGACTCAGCCTCGACATACGGAATCAGCCTCGACATACGAAATCGGCCTCGTCAATCAGCCTCGACTAACGGAATCGGCCCGTCAATTGGACTCGGCCTCGACAATCGGAATCAGCCTCGACTAACGGAATCGACCTCGACAATCGGAATCAGCCTCGACTAACAGAATCGACCTCGTCAATCAGACTCAGCCTTGACAATCAGAATCGACCTCGACATACGGAATCGGCCTTGTTAATCGGAGTTAGCCTCGACAATTAGAATCGACAATCAGAGTCGGCCTCGACTAACAGAATCAGCCTCGTCAATCAGACTCGGCCTCGACAATCGGAATCAACAATCGGAATTTACAATCGGAATCAACAATCAAAATCAGCCTCAACAATCGGCCTTGACTAACGAAATTAATAATCGGTGAGAATATGCCTAATAAGGCCTAAGGGAAGGTCACAATGTGAACATCCCACTATCATTGCCCATCAATGTGGACATTCAACCAACATTGCTCCCAAGGAGTGACTCACATAGGGTTAAACATATAGTGGGCCCATGGCCTCACACAAAGGCCTAATATACATCGCAATGGGCCTCATACAAGGGTTACATACACATCACTATGGGCCACATCACATGGACCTCGAATACATCACGATGGGCCTCACTCATGGGCCTCGAATACATCACATTAGGCCTCACCCATGGGCCTCGAATACATCACATTGGGCCTCGCCCATGGGCCTCGAATACATCACAATGGGCCTCACTCATGGGCCTCAAATACATCACATTGGGCCTCGCCCATGGGCCTCGAATACATCACATTGGGTCTCACCCATGGGCCTCGAATAAATCACATTGGGCCTTGCCCATGGGCCTCGAATACATCACATTGGGCCTCACCCATGGGCCTCGAATACATCACATTGGGCCTTGCCCATGGGCATTAAATACATCACAATGGGCCTCACTCATAGGCCTCGAATACATCTCATTGGGCCTTGCCCATAGGCCTCGAATACATCACATGGGCCTCGCCCATGGGCCTCAAATACAAGGTAGGTGGGCCCTATCACATGGGATTTAAATATACATTATGATGGTCCTCATGGATGGGTCGCACCAATGGGCCTCAAGTGGGCTTGGATTACCTCTAAAATTATTTCAATAGCTGAAGGTGTAACATGTGTATCACTGTACACTATCATTCCATGGGGCACATGACCCACTAATGATGATCAATACTGTCCAATATTGGATGTGCAAATCAGCACCGTCCAAACACTATCTATGTGAATCAGCACCGTCCAAACATTGTCTACGCAAATCAGCACCATCCCAACATTGTCCAGCACCATCCAGCACGATCTGGACGGTGAGGATGAAATAAATACATCATGGTGGTCCCATGCTGGCAAAACAGGTGGATGGCTAGGGTAAAACACATATATAGGGTGGGCCCCACATCCCATGTATGGATGGAGTGGATTTTAACATAAACATCACGGTGAAATCCCACAGTTTGGACGGTCTAGATGAAACACCTTCATTTAGGTGAGGTCCCACATCTAGGGATGGACCACGTGGCTAAAAAAACACTTACATCAGGGTGGGTCCCACCCCCCCTCACATGCCACACGTGTGGGGTGGGCCCTATCACATGTAGCAAATGGCCCTCGTCAAATGGACAACGTGGATACAACATACATAACTGCGGGTCCCACTATCTAAACGACTATACAGTGTGGATGTACAGATGCATCAGGGTGGTCCCACGAATGCAGGAAAATGGACGGATAGTGTGCATACATCACACGCCTCGTGGCAGGTCTTACCATCCAGACCTACTGGACAATGTGAATATATAATAAACACATCAAGGTGGGCCACGACCCAAATACAAGACATATGTCATGGTGGACCCCACATGAGTGGGCGGTGTGAATACACCACATTCATCTGATAGACCTCACCATCCAGATCTGCTAGACGGTGAGGATGAATTACACAAATCACGGTGGATTCCACCATCCTTGATGGACGGTGGATGCAAAACATACATCAGGTGGGTCCCACGTACATCAGGGCCCACTGTCATATATTATAATATATATATATTATTTATTTATTAAATCTTAAAATCGTCCAGACTCTGGATGTCTTTGAGGACGTGGGTATGAAATACATCACCCAGTGGGTCCCACCTGCCACGTCTGGATGGTGGAGACCCTACACATACGCCTGGGTCCCACCATCCAGCAATGGATGGATGGTGCGGTTTACAATACATAACGAGGTGGGCTCCACCGTGCACAGATGGATGGAATGCATACATCTGGTGGGTTCACACGTGGCCCACTAGCTTGTATCATGATGATATTTGTTTCTCCACTTCACACGGTCCACCAGCAGCTGCTGCTGGACGTCTTGAGGCTGGACGGTCTGGATGACCATCATCAAGGTGGGCCCAAGAGTCTGGCCAAAATGGATGGATGGTTAGGATATAACGCACACCTCGTGATCAGCCCATCGTCCATAAATCTGGATGTTGTGGATCTGAAGCATACATCACGGTGGTCCTCACAGCAGGACGACATGGATTAATACCTCAAGGTGGGCCATGTAATCAAGGAAAAAGAGAGGGAGAGAGAGAGAGAGAGAGAGAGAGAGAGAGAGATCATGAGAGATCGTGAGAGGTGAGGGGCCTCACCACCATGGGCCCTCCTTATACATGCGTACATCAAGATGGGTCCCACATATGTGGGCCCTTAATTCACAAAATCAATAAATAAAAGCACCCACAATTGATCTCCTCTTCCTTCTTCCGCCTATAGCCTCTAAAGCTCCAAGGGAACATTTTTAACGGTTGAGATGGACTTTGGATGGTGGGATTGGGTGGTAGGAAGGTGGGCCACACCAAGCTCTCTCATGGAGATTGGAGGAGCTTGGACGTTAGGTTGCTTGCTTGAAAAAATGGAGAAATGAGAGAGAAAGAGGATGGGATGTAAAGAGAGAGAGAGGGATGGGTGAGTGAGTGATGGGTGATGGGTGTACTTGACATGTATGGGTTGTAAGAGAGAGAGTTTGAATTTGGGGTTGCTCCTAGCCTGGGTATCGCCTCGATGCGCAAGACGCGGCTATAGCGTGGTCGCTAGGGTACAAGTCTCGAGTCGAATCGACTTTGAAATATGGGATACGTCTTAGGGTCATGCGCAAATGCCGATAACAGATCGCAGATCACCGGAATTCGACTGGGAGGACCACGGAAGCCTATGGAATGGTATGGGCTAAGATACGGGCCTTACACATACGAGAACTCGAGAATTTACAAGGACAAGATGAAGGTGTTTCATGACCAACACATTCTTCAGAAATCATTCACACCAGGTCAAAAGGTCTTCTTGTACAATTCCCGGTTAAATCTCTTTCTGGGCAAACTCTAATCTCGTTGGACCGACCCCTTCACCATTACTAATGTTTATACTTATGGGGCTGTTAAGAAAAAGAATCCAAATAATGACAATGAATTCAAAGTAAATGGACATCGATTAAAGCCATTTGTTAAGAAATTTGATTCAGAGGACATGTCCATACCTCTGACTGATCATGTGTACAAGGATTGACCTCCTAATCTGACGAGGGTATAGTTAGGTTTATTGCTTTCATTTTATGTTTAGGATAGTTTGCTTTTTGTTGTTTAGGATAGTTTTCCTATACTCAATCGAGTTTCATTTTGTGCTAACCCATTTTATACTGAGATTCATAGCAAAGCTTCGAAATTCCTTCTTCTAGGTTGTCACACCCCAGAACCAATAGTCTTATACTATCGCTACATCTACCGAATCTGGCATGCAACAAGCCGAACTTCAGGATTGGTACCTAATGCCCACACACTAAGCCCCAAGCTCGGCATTCGGCAAGGTAATGTAAAAGATAAATCTCACCATTTATTCTTTGCAAAAAAAGGAACATCAGAGACAAGATAGGTAACATCTGCATACAAGTAAACTAGGTACTATAAAATTCCAAAAAGACATCATCTATCTGCGTGATACATTCATACATATATATATACACATCATATACAATTCAAAATTCCATAGGTCAAATCAGTCCCCTCGACATGGCAACTAACTTGTGGTCGCTACTTAGTTTTCTTCTTTAATCCTTTACCTGAGTGGTTAAAAGATAAGTAAGTCTTATAACTTAACAAGTGCAAAGTCATCATGATAAGTACGTAAGATAAATTAACATAAAAGATATAATGAAAGAACTGCCAAAATTGATAATCTATGCAAAGCGATGTCTTAATAAATGATGGAGGATGATCATGTGTGAGATACATAAAATAACTGTATGCTAACTATAGAAATACCTGCCAATAGTCCTCTCACCATGGACTTGACCGCACTACTCCTGAACATCATCGTCTCGATTATGATTAATATACTGTTGGAACTTAGGATCCACTGGGTCGATGCCCATGCACCAGACACCAGCAATCAACCTTGCTACCCACTAATGGGCTTACAACCTCCATTTTGTATACTAGTAGCAGACCTCGTTTGTGCTTCTTCTCGTCGGCGGGTCAAACCGATCCCTGTTTGGCACCTCAGCCCTAAGGCAAGTTAGACATACCCCTTCTCAACCTGGCCTCGTCAATGGGAGTTAAATCCATGGCCCATATGTCCACCCACCCCAACGGTGATGCATCCCTAGGTACCACTAGGGTTTAGGGTCTCTCAACCCAAGGGGCACATCATCCCCTACTATTTTCATACTTCCGGTGTCCATGATTCAATATCATTATCCTTATCGTAATATAGTCAATTCGTGATATTTGTAAAGAATTTGGATACTATTTCTCATCATATATCATGCCATGGAATGCATGGTGATGCTAATGACAAGCGACTCAAGGATAACTAGAACTCAAGGTATGCCGATATACAGGGCGCAAGATAATTAAAGGGCCACGTACCTGGATAACCAGTCCCTACGTGATGCTGTCAATTTGTGGCCTTGTAGCTTGGTACTTTCGACTACAAATACTTTTCTCTTCTTACTTAATCATGACTAATCGAATTGTAGTCCTTGTAATTTCTAAACTAGGGTACTTGGTTGTAATTTTAGTTCTTACTCTTTTTTATGAATTAACTTCCCTTCTTATATATGAATGCCCTATTAATAATCTAGTTGCATACTGTACGATTTGATCATTGCATTGTATTGGGCGATTTAGATGCCTAGTATGACTATTTAAGATATCCATGAAATTGGGCAACAAAATCTTGTCACATAGGGTGGCCTTAAATCCAATACACACCGAAGTATTCATGGTGGGCTTATATGAGTTTTGGTTTGGGCTTTAATGAGGAGAACATATAATTATTGAGAGGCCCAAAGTATTCATCATAGGCAATGTTCGTCTTTCCATTTATCCTTTTAATTGTATGGATAGACTCTTCTTTCTTCTAGAATTCTCTTTCTATACTTCACATTTCCTTCATTTTCCTTTGAAGGTGGAGTGCACAACCCTTGAAATGTGGAGCGCACAACCCTTGAAATGTGGACCACAGAACCCTTGAAATGTGGAGCACACTACCCTTGAAATGTAGAGCGTACATCCCTTGAAATGTGGAGCATACATCCATCGAAATGTGGAGTGCACTACCCTTGAAATGTGGAGTGCACATCCCTTAAATTAAGATAAGAGAACATGGAATATGGTGCAGAAGTCATGCATTAGGACATGATCCCATGCAAAGTGGCACACCAAGGCATCCATTAGGACATGAAAAGCTTTGCACTAAGATAGTCTCCTCACAAAGTGGCATAGAGAGGCTTCCATTAAGACATGAAAAGCTTGGCATTAAGACAGTCTCCTCATAAAGTGGCACAGAGAGGCTTCCATTAAGACTTAAAAATCCTGGCTTTAGGACAACATTCCACATGAAATGGTGCATGGAGGAATGTCTTCAGGACAAGCACAAAAACTTCTCCTTGAGAAGTGGCACATAATACTTAGTGTTAAGACAAGGTCCCATCAGAAATGGTGTATAAAGCCTAGTATCAAGACAAGACCCATGGAATGTGACGTTGTGCGCATGTAAAGCTCCCTTAAAGTGGGCATTGTGTGCTGGCTTAAGACAAGGGAGAAAGAGATGGCATTGTGCACAATACCATTCTCTTCCCATTCAACTTGACGCACAATGGGTATTTGTGCACAATGAAGATTGGCGCACAATACCTTCTATCTAGACAGGCCTCCCATAAAAGTGGCGCACAATGCCTTCTGTCTAGACAAGCCTCCCATAGAAGTGGAGCACAATGCCTTCTGTCTAGACAAGCCTCCCATAGAAGTGGCGCACAATGCCTTCTCTCTGGACAAGCCTCCCATAAAAGTAGCGCACAATGCTTCTCCCTTATAAAGTGGCGCACAATGCAACCTTAGGACAAGGGCTTCTTTGGAATGATGCACAATGAAACCTTAAGATAAGGGCTTCTTTGGAATGACACACAAAATCAACCTTAGGACAAGGGCTTCTTTGGAATGACGCACAATGCATGATTGCGCACAATGGGAGATTGCGCACAATGCATGGGTTGAACGAGCTCCTCTCCACTTTCTTCTCCCCACTTCTCTCCCTTTTGTCTCTTGTCCAAATGAGGAATGGGAGAGGGTATTTATAGGCCTCCCAGGCTCCTCCTCTCCTTAAACAATGGTGATCACCTCTACTTCTCCCTTTATACAACTCCCAACCTTCTTCCTTAACCAGTGGTGTTCACCAACTTCTTCCTTAAATAGTGGTGTCCAACCACTCCTTCCTTAATACAAGGCAACTTCCATTCCTCCTTCTTTCCCAAAATAACCCTATCTGCTCCTTTTTACAAAATACCCCCATTCACTCCTTTTTACCAAAATACCCTCATTCACTCCTTTTTACCAAAATACCCTCATTCACTCCTTTTTACCAAAATAAGGAGTGCACAACCCTGGGAAGGATCTACACCTTGGAATTCTCTGACCAATGCAATGGACACGCAATGAAATGAAATATTTTTTGTGCCTCAATAGATGCCCCGTCGATCCTTCTTTGATTGATTCATGAAATAAAATGAAGGATCGATCTTCTTCCAACCAAAGAACCAAATGAACTGCAACTGAAGGATGATTGGATGATCATGCTTTCATGGAAGACTAAATGATCACACTCGAATGGAAGACTGAATGATCGCGTTCGATTGGAAGACTTAAATGATCACGCTCGAACAGAGGACTTGAATGATCGCGCTCGAATGGAGGACTTGAATGCTCCCATCCAGAAGTGTTGAACGGATGCTTTACTAAAGAGGATAAAATTCTCTTTCCATCGAAGCCCATCACTGTAACAGCTGAGACAACTTCATCTTTAAGTAACTTGACCAAAGAACTATCTTTTAATACTGCTGCTGCTGCAACGGTTTTTTTTATTAACTCCAGTGGCTCTTTCTTTGAACTCCATGTCTAGGGAGTTGTTCTTTAATGCTGCTCCTACTGCAACAATCTCTTCGATTTCTCCTTTATTCATGATCTACATAACCCAAACTTTCGAATAATAATCTTTCCTGCCAAATTAATTGGAATTAGTATCTCCAGATATCATAACTTTCCAATTTAGCTTCATGAAGTACATTTTGAAAAAACTTTTTAAGAATATTTGTAATATTTGCAATTTGATAATGATTTAATTGTCTTCTCTTTGTGCTTGTCATCATGCTTTGCATTATATTATATCATGCTTCGGTGATGTCATTTCCAGCTCTAGAGGTTCAATCGCTGAATCTTTTCTAATCTATACTACTCAGTATTTCTTCATAAGTTGGGTAAGAATATATTTTCCCGGACCTCTTCTGATTCGACAAAATAGATAAGACTTCTTTTAATTCCATTTAATAACTTTTTGAAGGTCATAGAAGTTACTGACAATGGTTCTATCTTTTTTAATAATCATTCACTCCTTGTCTCCATCAGGTCTAGTACTTGGAGACTTGTGATATCATTACTAGAACAGTAAGAAATTACGGCATCAGACCATATAACTGGGCCTTGATATATATAAGCAACTCTTGAACGTTCTCACTAAATCATGCTCCATGATTCCCGGCTGTAATTATCTAGCTCATGCTTCTTATAGTTGAATTTATGAATGAGCTCATTAATATACTTAGCACGTGATTATTGCTCAGTAGATTATACCATATGGATTCCTCCGTCGCTCATAAGAAATTACTAGAAAGACTAAGGCATATATTACTTTGAAGAATCAGATCATGCCCCCTCTCCAGGTCAATCTTTGTATAAAGATTTCTTCAAAAGATAATATTTATGAAATAAAATCTATTGGTGCTCTTGAAAGAAGGATAACCTTTACTGCTTATTTAGCGAATCCAAAGAATATATCTGAATCTTTAGATGGTCCAGAAGTGAATGATAATTCTTCACTAATTTATTCTTTGCCACCTTTGAGAAGTTTGTGAGATAATATTTCTTTATTATCAAGAAGGCAAAAAGACCTCGCAGCTCTTGTCAGAAGAATATATATATTACAGTTGAATACTAGTAGTGTATCCTAAAGATTTGAACTTTCAAATAGAGAACTGCTAATATTTTGAAGGCATTTGCTATTGCTGTAATTTGAACCTGATTCAAGAGAAATGCATTTTTGTATATTGTTTAATCAATATTTGAGATTTTCATCAGGTAATTGCATATTTGAGCATATCTAAAGTGAAATATATATATGCAGCATTTTGATGCACACATAGTTTATGCTTTTGAGCAATGGAGCTAGCATGCTTTTGACTGACCATACTTTGATTGAACTTCACTTTACTGACTGGACTTGACACTTCACACACAGTTTAGGCTCTTTGATCAATGGAGTAACACACAGTTTAAGCTGTTGAGTAGTGGAGCAATCACGGCTGTGAACTTAGTGGGATTTACGCATAGGGTTGGCCACAGTAACTCTCTAGAGTTCGCGGGGCACGCAAGGCTACCTTTGGTACCAAATCCAACGCTGTCAGTCTATCAATGAGTAGGTTTAAGCCCTTCCTCATGAGTTAATACTGAAATCAAGATAAGGACCTGGGGGTCTTATTCTATTCCCCATTTTTCGTCATCTATCAATTCAGACCCATTCAAGGAGGGTATTTTCATCCTCATCCATGACGCTGTCAAAGAGCTTACAGACAGCATTGGTCTCATGCATGACTGGCTATTGAGGACTTTTTAGCCTTTTAGGGCTTTTAATCACTGTCTCCATCCACTGCCTGCATGAGTATGCATGTGATGTGGCCTATATGGGCTTTTTAGGGCCGTCGGCTCCACATTGTTGTCTCGAATAATATATAGGTCTTATACGTAGTTGGCCATATAGGGCTTGGCTAGGCTACCATAAATGATAAACTGTTGTCGCTAACGTGATGGTTGATCGTACAGGCCTTGCTGAAGATAACAGATCGATAACCAAAGATAACAGATCAATAATTAATATATCACCCCTAAAAGTTGTTGCTGATATTATAAAATTCGGTCGAATGGAGCTTCGGCTTGGTAATAATATCAATTTCAATATACTTCGATAATAGAATAATCTTCATGTCAACGATATAGTGATGGCAATAGTAGTTTTGCTAATCTAATCCAGCAACCATTGTCAGTGCTCAACAATAATAATATACTTCAACTTGATATGCTTGGGAATCTGTCTCTTATTCATGTATGACATCGGCATTCTGAGACTTGGCATTCTGAGACTTTGGTAATCTTGGACTTTTGGCATTCTGAGACTTTGGCCTTCTTAGTATTCTGCTTATCTTGCCCCCTTTTGATTTTGAAGTATTATGCGAATAATATTTAAAATCAAAACTGTAATTATCTTCAAGGATGACATATTTTGTATGTCTTTGTCTGCCTCCTGAATAATTACATTGTGAATCTTCTGAGTCAAAACACCGTGAATCTTCTTGGTATTCTAGGATGGTACATTTTGCTGAACTGGCAGGTATATTGATGAAAATTTGCCCCCATGATGAATATACTTGTCATGCTTTCTTCTCGCCCGTTCTCCTATAGAGTGAATATCTTCAATCGGGATCATATGTCATTACTTTCTCTCTTATTTCATATATCTTCTTCGTGACAATTTTACCATCGTCGATCATCTTCTGTAAAATACATATTTTCTTCTTTTCTTTATTTCCTTTGAATACTGTAGCGATAGCAGTTTGATTTTCTTTACAGTTAGCAATTGATTCATCATAGGCAGTATATCATCTTCTTTAACCATATATATATATATATATATATATATATATATATATATATATATATATATATATATATATATATATATATATTTCTCGTAGTCCTTGAATCGTCTGAACCCTTTCTTTACTTTCTTAATTATAGAAATAACTCATATTTTCTTTATTGTAATTTCTTATCGTTCATGTTGACAATTCTTTGTTTTTGCTTTTCTTTCTTTCTTTGGCAATATCTGTTACTGCTCTCTTAAGACTTTAAAATAGCCAATTCATATGGAGAGTTGAGTGGCTTCACATCAATTCTTTCCAAATTACAAGCTTTTATAATCGACTCTTGAAATATCTGTATATTCGAACCAAGAAGTCCATTCTATATGTAACTTGACTTACCCTTTTACTCTGACAAGTTGCGAACACGATGCCCCCAGCACTACGTGAAAAATGGGAAAAAAAGGACGGATTTAGAGATGGCTCTAGACTGTCTCTAAAATTGCTTGGTTAAAAGATGCTTTAGAGACGGCTCTAAACCGTCTCTAAAATTTTAGACGGCCCCTGACCATCCTTAATATTGTCTTAAAAATTTAAACGTCCACAAATCATTTAAGACGGTCGTTGACCGTCTTATATGGGTCATCTGAGACGGTCATTGGCCGTCTGCATTAGAGACGGTCCTTAACCATCTTATATGCGGTCATCTGAGATGGTCATTATCTGTCTGCATTAAAGACAGTCATTGGCCGTCTTTTACTTGCAATCTGAGACTGTCAAAGACCGTCTCTATTAGAGACGGTCCGTAGCCGTCTTACAACCTTGTCAAAGACCATCTCTATTAGAGACCGTCAAAGACCGTCTCTATTAGAGACGGTTAAGGACCGTCTTTATTAGAGACGATCCTAAACCATCTTATAGTCTTGTCAAAGACCGTCTCTATTAGAGACGGTCATAAACCGTCTCTAATGTTCAGGTCAAAAATGAAAAGGCTCAAAAAAATTATGAATTTCGAAAAAAAAATTAGTTGAGAAGCTTAGAAAAGTAATTAACAATGTTTAAGAAAATTTTAAATTTTGAAAAAAAAATGTAATTTTATAAAAATCTAGATTTTGAAAAAAAAAAAATTAAGAACTTTGAATAATGTTGATAATTTTGAAAAAAAAAATTTAATAAAAATATGATATTTTGAAAAAGAAAATTTAAAAAATTAAACAAAATTGTGAAAATTTTGATAAAATGTAAAAAAATATATTTAAAAAAAAAAAAGAAAACTAGATTTTGTATTTTGACAACAAAAATTGAAAAGTTATATAACAAAAGTGAGATTTTGAAGATGTGTTGTATATCCTTGCTGCCCATACCTTTCTCCAACCCATTTTTGGGTTGGGTATAAAAAATTGTGTAGATTTAAATCTTAAGTGGACCACACCATTGGAAAGAATGATAATATAGTACCTCGCCATTAAAAATTATAAAGAGCCCATCGTAAGGTTTTAGTAATGTTTGTTTGCAATCCAACTTGTTGATAATGTAAAGGAGATCTAGATGAAGGTAAACTACAAAAATCAAATTGATCCAAAACTTTTGTGGCCTTCAAAAGGCACTACAAGAAAGAGGGTTTTTAGCGACAAAACTTTTAGCGACGAAACTTTTTTTTCATCTCTAAAAGTGACTTTTAGCGACGAAAGAAATTTTCATCACTAAAAGTAAACTTTTAGCAACGAAATTGTAATTTCGTAGCTAAAAGTCACTTTTAGCGATGAAAATTTTCGTCGCTAATGGCTGTAAACAATTTTTTTTTTAAATCGAAAGGTTTACTTTTAGCTACGAAAATTTTCGTAGCTAAAAAATGTGGATGAGACTTTTAGCGATGAAAATTTTCGTCGCTAAAGGCTGTAAACAATTTTTCGATGGTTTACTTTTAGCTACGAAAATTTTCGTAGCTAAAAAACGTGGATAAGACTTTTAGGTTGTAAACAATTTTTCAAAAAAAATCGAACGGTTTACTTTTAGCTACGTTGGATTAACAGTTTGGTTATTGTGAATGTTTTAAGGGTGAGAATCAGTGAAAAAAAATTACTAAAAGAGAAAAAATATACATTTTGAAAAAAATGTTATTTTTAAAAGGAAATTGAAATTTATCTGTGAAAAATAAAATTATTAAATTATTAGGCACATCCAGTAATTGAACCTTTAATCATTTTTGGACAATCTAATCAGTTCAGATTGAAGAGTAAATAACTTCAGATGTTTAAATCAAATTTCACTGAAATTGTTGATCAATCTTATATGCTCAATATCTTTCTCATATGTATCCCGATTGAGGTGAGTAACTAGTCAAATTGAGAGTATTGATCAGTAAAATAGAGTGAATGGACCAGACATGTAAAATGGGCCAAATATTCTGGTCAAAATTGTGACCCAACTTACTGACCTCGTGAGAACCTAAGAATTGATGTTAGTAAGTTTTGTGGGCCCCATCATGATGTGTGTCAAACATCAACACTGTGGATTTGATGTGCCCCCTTTAGGTTATGAGATATCTCAAAAATCATCTGTATACGAAACTCAAGTGGGCCAACCATCTAAAACTATGTGAAGACATCTTAAAAATATAAAAGCACTTGGTGGGGCCCACATGAGTTTTGGATGCGGTTGAAACTTGGTCTGACCCCTCATCCAAGTGGGACACATATAATGAGTGGGTTGGATATGTGAATCACATTTAGGTAGGCCCAATATATGATTATGAATGTTTTAAGGAAACCCTTCTCCACTACATTTAGGTGAGTTACTCGTTACCCTTACCAGAGTAAACTGTGGGGTCCACTGTTATTTATTTATTTTATCCACTCCATTCATCCATGTTAACGGATAATTTGAGGTTTAAAGAACAAAAAGGAAGCATATCCAAAGTTCAAGTGGACCACACCATAGGAAATAGTATGATTGAACCTCTACCATTTAAAATTTCTTGGAGGCCATAGAAGTTTTGGATCCAGCTGATGTTTGTGTTTTCTATTCATTCATATATTTTTGATATTATGAACAACATTTAACCATTTTTGGACAATGTAATTAGTTCAAATTCAAGAGTAAATAACTTCAGATGTTTAAATCAAATTTCATTGAAATTGTTTATCAGTCTTGGTATACCCAATATCTTTTCTCATATGTAGCCTGATTAAGGCGACTAACTAGTCAAATTGTGGGTATTGATCAATAAAATAGAGTGAATGGACTAGACATGTAAAATGGGCCAAATATTCTAGTCAAAATTGTGACCCAACTTACTGACCTCGTGAGAACCTAAGAATTGATGTTAGTAAGTTTTGTGGGCCCCATCATGATGTGTGTCGAACATCAACACCGTGGATTTGATGTGTCCCCTTTAGGTTATGAGATATCTTAAAAATCATTTGTATACGAAACTCAAGTGGGCCATACCATCTAAAATTATGTGAAGACATCCTAAAAAATTTAAAAGCACTTGGTGGGGCCCACATGAGTTTTGGATGCGGCTGAAAATTGGTCTGACCCCTCATCCAAGTGTGACACACATAATGAGTGGGTTGGATATGTGAATCACATTTAGGCAGACCCAATATATGATTACAAATGTTTTAAGGAAACCCCTCTCCATTATATTATGTGGTGTGGCCCACCCAAGTCATGGATTGACTTTATTTTTAAGCTATTGGCCCACCTAAGCCATGGATTGAATTTCTCCATACCGTTCAACGCTTTTCTCGGATCATTTCAAGATATTAACCAAAAAATGGGGCAGGTCCAAAGCTTAAGTGGACTACAAAGTTGGGACTGAATGTCCACCATTAAAAATAACATTCATAGAAGTTTTGGATCAAGCTGATGTTTGTGTTTTCTCTTCATTTATATCCTTTTGATATTATGAACATGTTGGATGTCAAATAAATGTTATTGTTGGCCCAAGGAAGGTATCAACGGTGGAAATCATTATTCCACACTGTTTCGCGTGGCATGGTACACTTGAGTTTTAGATTTACCGAAAATTTGGGATCAACCACACCGTTCATCCATTTTTCGAGATCATTTTATAGAAATATCCAAAAAATGAATTATATCAAAAGATCAGTTTGATTATTGTGAATGTTTTAACGGTGAGAATCAGTGTCCCACTGTTATTTGTGATATGGTCCACTGGAGCATTTTAAATTATTTGTATTTTGTATGGTGATCTAAAATGGTCTCTTAAAATTGACGAAGGGTGTAGATATGATAAATACATCATTATTGTTAAGGCCCTTGCTTTGAGCCATTCCTACTACTCTGAGCTCGAGGAGCGTCAGCTCTCTCTCGAAATTGGACTGTGTACTGAGTTACTAAATAAGCTCTTATGATACCAAGTAAACTTTATTGGGCCAACTTTGAATTCACATGGTTTATCCACGCCGTTCATCCATTTTTTTCAGATCATTTTAGGAGTTGAGCCCAACAACTTTTCAACGGTAAAATTCATTTCACACTGTTTCCAGTGGTGTGGTCCGCTTGAGCTTTGGACATGCTTAATCTTTAAGTTAAAGGACTAAATTTATACGATAAAATGGATGGACTGAGTTGATAATGATGACGATGGGCCCCACAGAGTTTACTAAGTAAGCTAAAGCAGATTGGCTGGTGTACCACACGTCAGCTATATAGCTAGTGTATTGATGTTAACAAATTCTATGGATCTAATAATGAGTTATTTGTTATATCCAAACCATCCATCCATTTGGCAAGCTCATGTTAAGTTTTGAGATAAAAATAAAACAGATCTAACCATCAAGTGAACCACACTACAAAAAGCAAAGGGGAATTGAACCTCTACCATTGAAGCCCTTTTAGGGGTTATAGAAGTTTTGGATCAATATGAAATTTGTTTTTCCTCTTCATCCGGGTATTTTTGACCTTGTGTACAGTTTGGATGGAAAATAAACGTTATGGTGGGCCCTACGAATTTTTAATGGTGAAAATCATTATCCCGTTGCTATTTGTGGTGTGGTCTAGTTGATATTTGGATATGATTCATTTTTTAAATAATGCTCTAAAATGATCTCAAAAAATGTATGAACGGTGTGGATATAATAAAAACATAATGGTTGGGCCCATAGAGCCCTACCAGATCCAAAGCCCCAGCTACCGTTTTCATTTGTACGGTGAAAACGTGTTAGTTTTGCATTTTATGTTAAATAGTAGTGACTTGTTCATAGAAAATGTGGGTTTGATATATGGCTATCCAGACCATCCAAATAATGGGTCTTGTTGTAGATGGTTGATATTTATAATTATCTTATGTAATGATATCTTAACCATCCACTAAATGGACCATATATAGTACGACTGTGAATACAGTTTGTTTTATAAACTATGGAAAACTCACATTTTCTGGATTTGGATTCTTATCCCAATTTAGAAGAGGAAAATTCATTTTCCCTCTTTCCAGCGCCCTTTCTCTGTCTCCCTTCCCTCTTTCGAGCGCCATCTTCATCGCCAATCGATCACCTTTTAAGGTGATGATTTGGAAGATGGACTGCTTCCCCGCCCTACAGATGCACGCCGACTGGGTGAGGGATGTGGTATGGGCCCCAAATCTGGGGCTCCCAAAATCGACGATCACTGGTGCTTCTCAAGACGGGACGGTTGTCATATGGACGGTGGCGAAGGAAGGAGATCAGTGGGAGGGGAAGGTCTTGAATGATTTCAAGACGCCAGTGCGAAGGGTGTCATGGTCACTAACTGGGAATATATTGGCAGTGGCAGACGGGAACAACAATGTGACGTTGTGGAAGGAGGCGGTAGATGGAGAGTGGCAGCAGGTGACGACAGTTGAACCCTAGATCCAGGTTCTTGGGTTTCTCTCTCTGTTACTGTCTTTGTGTTTTGTGGCTGTGACTTCAATTTTTCTTTTTTTCCCTAGTGAATTTCTTAGTGTGTTTCTCTATGATTTGGTTTGGATAAATTTGGTTAATATTTATTAGGTGCAGCCCTTACCGTGCGGCCACCTCAATGTATTTATTTTATCTGTTTTTCCAGATCATTTTAAGGTATGCAGATCAGACAATAGCATGGGAAAAGGTAACGATTGACCATTAATCGGCCACAAAAGTTTTTAATCAAGCTGATTTTTTTGTTCTTTTTATTTATTTATTTATTAAAATACCATCCATGGAGGTTTGTTTGACCTTATCAACATGTTGAATGGCAAATAAAAATTACAGAGCACCGTAGGAAGTTTTTAATGGTAGGGTGTTCAATCACCACTATTTCCGATGATATGGTCCACCTTAGATTTGGAACTTCGTTTTTGGGCTCATGCCATAAAATGATATGGAAAAACAGATGGACGGTGTAGATATAAAATATATACATCAAGGTGGGCCCCACTGTCTTGGGTGAGGCCCAGTCGCACTTAATCCGCTTAGCCCTCTTGGGTTTTATTTTATTTATTTCTAACATGGTCCTTATATCGTTGATCTATTGGCTTAACGGTTTGGTTGTTATCGTGGGACCCACTCGTTAACGCTCAGGGCCTGGGATGCTACCCATGTCCTGGTTGAGGACCATACCCGAGTTGGGAAGACTGGTGTAGTAGAATGCCTGTCCCGTTGTGGATGGTCCATTGGTTGTAGGGAGGCTGATTCAATGGTTAAGATTGTCAAATCTGTAGATTATCAGAGTTCTAGAAGATCTGTATTTGGTTAAGAAAAAGAATGGAACTGCTCGTGATTTGGGGAAGAGAAAGAGGGAAAAGAAATTCCTATTTAATGTATATTCCATTTCCTGTGGTACTCCAAATCCCTACAAGGGTTTCTTTTGCATCTATCAGGCATGTTCATTTTTCACTTCAGTTCTTAATATTTCCCCTATTATGTTAGTGACAGGAGCTAACTAAAAGTTGCCCCTGTTATATAAAACTACATTGACTGCTTAACCATCTTGGTTACTGGAATTACTAGCACAGTTTTACAAAATTCTGTTGTAGTACTATCTGATAACCTCGTTGATTTCTAGTTCAGGCCCTAACTTGCATTTCCTTCTTGTGTAATCCGAATGAAGTGCCTGAGGTATCGATTGATGTAACAGCTCTTAACGCAAGTCTGTCTCGCATTATCAGCACTTGTCATTCATGCAGTAGAACACAAGAAGCCCATTGAGCAGCTATTTTCTAGTCTTGACCGACTACGAACCCAGGATAATGGTAATATTGCTATTTTAGAGATGCTTATTGTTCTTCCAGAGGAAGTCATTAAGGATCAAAATACTGATTGTAACATCAATTCGGATCGTAGATGCCAGTATGGCCGAGTGGTTTGAGAATTTTTACAATCATTATTATAGTACTCTTTCTTGATTTTGTTCTAAGTTATTTTTGAAGAATCATGGTTGTTCCTTTCTATTCCCCTTGTGCATGTTGCATGATAATCTTGTTATATTTATTCTGATGCTGCATGATCATCTTGCTATATTTATTTTGTTCTTCATAGATGGATGTATTTCTTCTACTCATAAGGCAACCTTTGATTCTCAAACATCTTCTTTCACATACTCCTATCGTTCTTGAATTCCTGCTGCACCAATCTGAGCAACGATCTGAGGATGGTGTTCAGCTTCATGAGAATAGTCGGAAAATATTGAGATGTTTGCTGAGTTGGGTAAGATATTTTTTGAAAGACTTTACTATTTTGTTACAATGATGTTTTCTAATCTAGGTTGTTACTATTTATTTTTCTTTTCTGCTCCTTCAATCAATAGCATAAAGTACCATAAAAAAGGGCAGAAATTATCATCTTTTCTAATGGGTTAATTGAGCACAATTCTTGATGATACCATCAAAGCTCCAGCCTGAACTAGTACGAGAGTTGACCCATCTCAGTTTAGTGTGTCCGCATTTGAACATATAATAAACACAAGTTAAACAACTTTGTTTTTTCCAATGTCAGAAAGTAATATTTATGTCCTTTGGAGTCTATGCTTTGGTTTTTATGGTTTGATCCATTTTTGGTTTCAGGACATCAACTTTCGCTATTAAGTGGATTTCTATAGAAATGTTTGCCTTTGTGATTTTTAATGCTCATTTAATGGTAGTGGAGTAAAATGCTTCCAAGAAACATTCCACGGGTGTGCAAGACATATCTTGGTTATGGCGTTCATGAAGTAATTCAACAAGAGATGTACTTGTGTTCTCAGTACTTTTAGTTGTGCAGATTAAATATTTCTCCAGTTATTTTGGCTAGGGGTACTTAATATATCTTGGCTAAAACCATTCTGTGTAGATTGAAGAGGTGATGGGCTGTCTTGTTTCACCTTTCTAAGGCACATTTATTTAAGAGAAATTCTTAGATGGCTTATTGCTAATAACAGTATTGACTCTCAATTGAAATGATGAGCCAAACCTCATGTAATGTGAACATGTCAATTTTAGATTTCTTCTCTCCCTCTCTATGCTTGAAAGAATGGGATTTTGGTTCAAATGCATAAGATGGACATTGGAATCATTGCTCTTCTTTGATTATTATTATTTTTTTCCTTTTCTACTCTGGCTTGTTTTTTGTGTAACTCATGATCTAGGATGTTTTTAACTTTCTCAAACACATTCATTCATCTATCCACGTGTACATTCTATTCAATATAGAGAAATTAATCAACCCTGTCTATTTGGTTCTTGATCCATGGTTCACCTCCTACTATCCCCTAAAGCATGACTGTAGTGAAACATTTTAGAGCATGGTGATGTAACACTTTTAACTTCTGGGTTTTCAGGTCATCTGGACCGTCAACTGCCAGATTGTGATGACAATGAACCATTTCACATGGATCCAACACCTCTTCATATGGGGCAGCATCTGCACTGCACAGGTCATGCACCAAGCTAGCAAAGTTCCCTACTTATTGGGCCTTAATTCTCATAACCTATTGCAGCTGGCAATGCAGAATTTCTGAGTTTGCCACTTGAGAGTCTTGTGTATGTTGCCAAATTGGATAAATCACGAGGAACACATGCAAGACCCAGTCATCGGAATCCGTAAGTTAATCATGCACCAAACTAGCACCAAATATAAGTTAATCATAGTATGTAGTAGCCCGCCATCATTTAAGGCAGATGTAGTATGCAGTAGCCCTCCATCAGTTAATAGGCCTTCTAATGGTATCAAGGAAATGGTGCACACTCTTTCTTGTTATTTTTTGTTTAGTGGTCCAAGCAGTTGATATGTTGGGACCCACTTGAGGTAATGATCTATGCGTAACTTGCCACATGTTGGAAGATTCCAGCCATTAAATCCATCCATTTGATCGTTGCTGTATTTTCTTTCCAACATGGCCATCCGAAATGTTTAGGTGATGAGTTTTCTCATCTGGTGGGAGCACTTTTTGTTCATGGGCCACCTGAAGTGGGTCCAATGATGCCAACAGTATGAATCGTCATATAAAGGTGGAACACCTGAACTCACGTGAGAGATTGTGCCAAAATGAAAATCTTCTTTCTGCAATTGGCACATGGATTAGCATGTCTGGCCTGGCTGGCCATTGTGCTACATGGTTGAAATTTGAATCAGTTATATTAAGTCTCCTAGAAATGACTTGGTTTCTTTATCTTTTTATAGACATCTATCTCAAGCTTAGCTTTTATGTTTCAAAAACATTTTTTGATCAAAGGATATTGGGTGTTCCTGTAATGTATTCATTCATATATGTAAGCTGCTTTATGAAAAAGTTATTCCTTCTTCTCTCTTGATTCCTGGTCTTGATTGGGGTGTTGGGGAGGTAGGTAATTTCCTATATTGCACTGTTGAGAAATCGGCTTCTCTGATTTGAGGCAGTTTCCTACCAGGTGCACAAGTTGGGATGGATTAGACTTCTATCTTGAGAAAACGCCATGATTTCAGATAGTTATTATTGTAATGGAAAGTTAAAAAATTAAAAGAGAGAGATAATGAATTCATGGAAAGAAATGTTCTTTATCATTAAGTACTAAACTTCAAGTAATGTATGAAGTGCTTTATCCAAGCCTGGATGCCACACATATATGAAGTGCTTATTAGATGTTGTGAAATATAATGCCAACAATTAGTATTTCATGTCCCATAATGTGTTTTATTTTATTCTTTCTATGAAATTGGCTTCTTTTTTCTAAACATGTACCTATTGCATGCATTTTGTTAGTAATTGGCATCCACCCATACATGGTATCTGTTTTTGTTTTTTTGTTTTTAATGTTGTTCTATGATTGGACTGGTTCCTTCTTTCCTGGCAGGCATTCTGATATCAATCTGGTTAAGTTGGGAAAGGAAGCAGTGAATGAAGATGATAGAGTTGTCTTGGTTTCAGCAACAAATCTTACTGGGAAGTTTGACATTATGGGTTTAGAACAAGAAGACATCATTCCATTGTTCATAATTAGTAACAACAAACAGCAAGTCAACAAACCTTATACGCGGTAAGAATTTCCTGATGCTGATGGATTCTTGCTTGGAAGGCCACTTCTCAAATGATGATGGAACTGAGTTGGTGCGATTGGCTTCTCGTTGCTTGCAATATGAACCTCATGACAGGCCAAATGCAAAGACGTTTGTGACCTCTCTTACTTCTCTTACCATGCAACACTTTCACGGGTACTTGCTCATGTTTACTTTCTTCTATTTTTTTTGTGATTTCACTGGTACATGATATCACAACAGCATTACTAGTTTGTGTATGAAGCATTACTTTCCATCTGCTGAAGTTTACTTTATTTGCCCCTTGAAATGAACCTGAAGTTTGACACTGAGGTATACAAATGCAAATACATGCAAATACATGTAGATAGGTAGGGGAGATTGATACAGTCATGTAGATAGCTTCTATGTGGTTGTATTGAGAACATGAATGGCATAAATAAATCGAAGGATGCAATTTGGGGGTGTAAACCAACCACCATACCAAATTGTGTTAAAGGAGCGACCATATCAAAACCTTTGTGGGAAATGCTTCTTGTGGGAAAATCCAAACCTGTTGCAGCCTTTTCTACGGAAAATCGGAACTGTTTAACCAACAACATCCACATTTTTTAGTTTCCAATATACCCTTGACTTCATTTGAAATTTCTTTCAAAACCCATTGAGTATTGAAAGTTTTCTGCCCTAGGAAGCTAATTGTGGGGACAAAAATGTCCAAAAGCTGCTCAAGCTGGGTCACACTTTTTAGAACTTTTAGCTTAAAAATCAAGTGTTTCCTTCCTCAAGTTTTTAGAACTTTTAGCTTAAATCTCTAGTATACCCATCGTGAAGCAGGAGAAACCACCAATTACAATATCTGCAATGAACAGTATATTGCAACAAAACCATGTTTCTTCTTATAGCCAATACTATAGTTTTTAGAAGTAAGCAATGATTTATCATAACAAATTGTGGAAAAGAATAGAAATTTGTGGAAAATCTCTCCCTTGACTTTTTGTAGCTAAAAATGCATGAATTAGCTAAAATATGTGATGTCTAATTGCCTATGTATACGATGTGTATATGTAAGCGTCTTTAATGTGCATCTGTTTATGTATGTATGCACGCATGGATGGATGGATGTATCATCATGCATGTTTGTATGCATATATGTATGTATGCGTGATCCCAAACCTAAACCCGATCCCGAACCCGAACTCGAACCCGATTTTCTAAACCTAAACCTTAACCTATTCTCAATTCCGTAAAGCTATAACCTATAACCTATAACCTATAACCTACACCTAATCATGTGCATATATTTGTGGATATATATAGATATTTATTTTTTGTGATTGGTGACCACATGTGTGGCATGTTTTAACATTTTATGAAAAGCCTCTTTTTTATTGTATCTCACTTTTTATGTGCTGCATGCACGTAATATCAAAAATGGATTTGCCTTTTTTATTTATTTAATCTTTAACATCTTTTTTATTAATTATGGCTTGTTGCCATTTGTTTTTTATTAACCAAGTCACTAAAGGATTTCAATTTCAAATGTAACTGAAGTATTAATAGAACGTTGTCTCTTGTTGCAGTACGAGATGTAACAAGAATATGCATTGATTGTGTATTTGAATTTTTTTAAATGCACCAATCAGAAACGATTTGAGACGACGTTCAATGATAGTTTGTTAAATATGAAATTTATGACCTTTAGTAACTTGGTTAATTAAAAAGAACTACGTAGTGGCTTGATCCCAATCTGACTTTTTGGGTACGTAAGCAGCTGCTCGTAATGTACTAGAATATCAGTGCAGCCACAAATCTTTTTTCTCCTTTGAATTGTAACAGACTGTATCGGTTGCATTTTTCTCTGTCATACAGGTTGTGGCTATCAAAGATATAATATCACCTCCTTATAGGGAAACATTTAATGATTTATACAGGTAAATTCATTTTTTCTTATTCCTTATATTGTTTCCTAGTTATATTTGTGTTGGTTTCAGAGTACAGGTAGCAATAGAAAGTGTTGGTCAATTGTAGCTTATAGACAAAGGGATGAGTAACCAACAATACGAATACGGGAGGCCTTCCCAGGTATCCAGATGCTTTTAGATATAATTATGTTATTTTTAAATGTATTAGCTCGAAATTGATGAAGCAGACCCGGATGTGCGTCGAAGCTATCCGGATGTAGAGCGGGGGTCCCTGGAAGGTGGCAACCGCTGTTATGACCATGATGAAACTGTCCATTTTCTATGGACAGCATTGGAGTGGCCTGGCCATTTGGATAGGCCATGTTTATGTATTTACTTGAAATTGATGGAGCAGACCCGGATGTGCATCGGAGCTATCCAGATGTTGAGCGGGGGTCCCTGGAAGATGGGAACCGCTGTTATGACCATGATGAAGCTGTTCATTTCCTATAGGCAGCATTGGAAGGGCCTGGCCAATTGGAGCAGGCCGTGTTTATATCTGTATTTGCAGGGACCACACCCTTAACCTATAACCTAAACTTATTCTCAAATTCCAAAATCTATAACTACAACCTAAACCTATAAACTATAACCTAAACCTATAACCTAAACTCAATTCCCTAAACTTTAACCTACAACCTACCCGAAACCTATACTTATAACCTAAACCTATGCTCAAATCTCAAAACCTATAACCTAAACCTTAACCTAAACCTATAACTTATAACCTATAACCTAAACTCAATTCCCTAAATCTTAACCTATAACCTAACCTAAACCTATACTTATAACCTAAACCTATTCTCAAATCCCAAAACCTATAACTATAACCTAAACCTTAACCAAAAACCTATAACCTAACTTAAACCTAAACCTATAACCTAAACCTAAACCTAAACCTATAACCTTAACCTAAACATATAACCTTAACCTTAACCTAAACCTAAACCTATTCTCAAATCCTTAAACCTAAACCTAAACCTAAACCTATTACCTAAACCTATTCTCAAATCCTTAAACCTTTAACCTATAACCTATAACCAAAAACTAAACATATAACCTAAACCTAAAACCTAAACCTAAACCTACACGTATAACCTATAACCTAAACCTATTCTCAAATCCCTAAACCTTTAACCTATAACCTATAAGCTAAAACTAAACCTATAACCTAAACCTAAAACCTAAACCTAAACCTACACTTATAACCTATAACCTAAACCTATAACCTAAAAGCCAAATGTAAACCCGATCTCGAACCCGAACCCAATTTCCTAAACCTAAACCTTAATGTATTCTCAAATCCCTAAACCTAAACCTACACCTAATCCTAATCTCAACTCCCTAACCTAAACCTAAACCTAAACTTGAAAACCCAAACCTAAACCCGATCCCGAACCCGAACCCGATTTTCTAAACCTAAACCTTAACCTATTCTCAATTCCTTAAACCTATAGCTTATAACCTAAACTGAAACCTAAACCTATACCTTAACCTAAACCTAAACCTAAACCTATAACCTATAACCTAAACCTAAACCTAAAACCAAAAAGTATTCTCAAATCCCTAAACCAAAACCTACACCTAATCCTAATCTTAACTCCCTAACCTAAACCTAAACCTAAACTTGAAAACCCAAACCTAAACCCGATCCCGAACCCGAACTCGATTTCCTAAACCTAAACCTTAACCTATTCTCAATTCCCTAAACCTATAGCTTATAACCTAAACTGAAACCTAAACCAATACCTTAACCTAAACCTAAACCTAAACCTAAACCTATAACCTATAACCTAAACCAAAACCTAAAACCTAAACGTATTCTCAAATCCCTAAACCTAAACCTACACCTAATCCTAATCTCAACTCCCTAACCTAAACCTAAACCTAAACTTGAAAACCCAAACCTAAACACGATCTCGAACCCGAACCCGATTTCCTAAACCATAACATTAACCTATTCTCAATTCCCTAAACCTATAGCTTATAACCTAAACCTAAACCTAAACCTATAACCTAAATCTAAAACCTAATGTATTCTCAAATCCCTAAACCTAAACCTACACCTAATCCTAATCTCCACTCCCTAACCTAAACCTAAACCTAAACTTGAAAACCCAAACCTAAACCTGATCACGAACCTGAACCCGGTTTCCTAAACCTAAACCTTAACCTATTCTCAATTCCCTAAACCTATAGCTTATAACCTAAACCTAAACCTATAACCTATAACCTAAACCTAAACCTAAAACCAAAATGTATTCTCAAATCCCTAAACCTAAACCTACACCTAATCCTAATCTCAACTCCCTAACCTAAACCTAAACTTAAACTTGAAAACCCAAACCTAAACCTGAACCCGATTTCCTAAACCTAAACCTTAACCTATTCTCAATTCCCTAAACCTATAACTTATAGCCAAAACCTAACCCTAAACCTAAACTTAAACCTATAACCTGTAACCTAAATCTAAAATCTAAATGTATTCTTAAATCTTTAAACCGAAACCTACACCTAATCCTAATCTCAACTCCCTAACCTAAACCTAAACCTAAACTTGAAAACCCAAACCTAAACCCGATCCCAAACCCGAACCCGATTTCCTAAACCTAAACCTTAACCTATTCTCAATTCCCTAAACCTATAGCTTATAACCTAAACCTTAACCTAAACCTAAACCTAAACCTATAATCTATAACCTAAACCTAAACCTAAAACCTAATGTATTCTCAAATCCATAAACCTAAACCTACACCTAATCCTAATCTCAACTCCCTAACCTAAACCTAAAACTAAACTTGAAAACCTAAACCTAAACCCGATCCCGAACCCGAACCCGATTTCCTAAACCTAAACCTTAACCTATTCTCAATTCGCTAAACCAATAGCTTATAACCTAAACCTAAACCTAAACCTAAACCTATAACCTATAACCTAAACCTCAACCTAAAACCTAATGTATTCTCAAATCCCTAAACCTAAACTTACACCTAATCCTAATCTCAACTCCCTAACCTAAACCTAAACCTAAACTTGAAAACCCAAACCTAAACCAGATCCCGAACCCGAACCCGATTTCCTAAACCTAAACCTTAACCTATTCTCAATTCCTTAAACCTATAGCTTATAACCTAAACCTAAACCTTAACCTAAACCTAAATCTAAAACCTAAATGTATTCTCAAATCCCTAAACCTAAACCTACACCTAATCCTAATCTCAACTCCCTAACCTAAACCTAAACTTGAAAACCCAAACCTAAACCCGATCTCGAACCTGAACCCGATTTCCTAATCCTAAACCTTAACCTATTCTCAATTCCCTAAACCTATAGCTTATAACCTAAACTTAAACCTAAACCTAAACATATAACCTAAACCTAAACCTAAACCTACACCTACTCCTAATCTCAACTCCCTAACTTAAACCTAAACCTAAACTTGAAAACCCAAACCTAAACCCGATCCTGAACCCGAACCCGATTTCCTAAACCTAAACCTTAACATATTCTCAATTCCCTAAACCTAAACCTATAACCTAAACCTAAACCTAAAACCTAAACCTAAACCTAAAACCTAAATGTATTCTCAAATCCCTAAACCTAAACCTACACCTAATCCTAATCTCAACTCCCTAACCTAAACCTAAACCTAAACCTAAACTTGAAAACCCAAACCTAAACCCGATCCCGAACCCGAACCCGATTTCCTAAACTTAAACATTAACCTATTCTCAATTCCCTAAACCTATAGCTTATAACCTAAACCTAAACCTTAACCTAATTGTAAACCTAAACGTATAAACTATAACCTAAACCTAAACCTAAAACCTAAATGTATTCTCAAATCCCTAAACCTAAACCTACACCTAATCCTAATCTCAACTCCCTAACCTAAACCTAAACCTAAACTTGAAAACCCAAACCTAAACCCGATCCCGAACCCGAACCCTATTTCTAAAACCTAAACTTTAACCTATTCTCAATTCCCTAAACCTTAACCTATAACCTAACCTAAACCTAAACCTATTACCTGCACTTATAACCTAAACCTATAACCTAGACCTAAGCCTAAAACCTAAACCCAAACCTAAAACCGAAATGTATTCTCAAATCCTTAAACCTAAACCTACACCTAATCCTAATCTCAACTCCCTAACCTAAACTTAAACCTAAACTTGAAAACCCAAACCTAAACCCGATCCCGAACTCGGACCCGATTTCCTAAACCTAAACCTTAACCTTAACCTATTCTCAATTCCCTAAAGCTATAACCTATATACTATAACATATAACTAAAACCTAAATCTTAACCTAAACCTATAACCTAAACCTTAACCTAAACCTAAACCAAAACCTTAATATATAACTTATAACCTAAACTTAACCTAAAACCTAAAACCTAAACCTAAACCTAAAACCTAAAACCTAAACCTAAACCTAAAACCTAAATGTATTCTCAAATCCCTAAACCTAGAACTACACCTAGTCCTAATCTCAACTCCCGAACCTAAACCTAAACCTAAACTTGAAAACCCAAACCTAAACCCGATCTTGAACCCGAACCCAATTGTTGTAATAATGTAGCTCAATCACATGGCAAGAAACAAGAATGTATCCCTTTTAAAACATGCCCCTTTGTACAAAGCTTTAATTTTTGTTGTTGTTTCTATTAACTTGAATTGTAGCCCAATCACATGGCAAGAAACAAGAATGTATCCCTTTTAAAACATGCCCCTTTTTACAAAGCTTTAATTTTTGTTGTTGTTTCTATTAACTTAAATTGAAACACTTTTTTGCATTATTTGCTTGCATTAGTTTTATTTTAATGATCAGTTTTATTTTTAAAAAGTGCCCACTTTTTTGAAGAAGTTTATGCAATTCTTCATGATTCTGAATTATAATGTTTTGTTGGTTTAATATATTTTTTTTAGATGAAAGACAAAAAAGAAAATTGTTGCTGATTTTTTTCCTTTTTTTTTTAAAATTTATGATGTTAAACTTATATGTATTTATGCGTGGATGAATGTAATGTGGATAAGATTGTTTGTGTTTGGATGGATGTAGTTTATGTTTGGATGAATGTAGTATATGTTGTATTTACGTAGTTTGGGTTTAGATGGATGTGAATGTGAATATGATGAAATATATTATATAACAAGTGTATATCAAGAAGAATACGATGAAATATATTGTAACAGGTGTATATTGACCCTCTCAAATCTCATAAGGGACGGTCCTTTTTTAAGGATGGTTCATGGCCGTCTTTTAAAGGCTCATAAGAGACGGTCCATGACAGTCCTTTTTAAGGACAGTCCATGACCGTCCTTTGAAGGCTCATAAGAGACGGTCCATGGCCGTCTCTTGAAGGCTCATCAGAGACAGTCTATGACAGTCCTTTTTAAGGACGGTTGATGACCGTCCTTTTAAAGGACTGTCGATGGTTGTCCTATGAAGGCTCATGAGAGACGGTCCATGACTGTCCTTTTTTCGTCAATATGAATGACGGTTTTCGACCGTTCTTTAAGTAATATGACATGTCAAAATTTGATGGCCTATGCGACGGTCCATGACCGTCCTTTTTGGTCATTTGAGACGGTTTTGGACCATCCTTTTTTCGCTATTTTGGCGTAGTGCAGGGTTCTCCATTGACTGATGAATTCGTTAATTGATTCGCCTTCTCGTTAGTGAGCAGCGACTAATTCGATCAAACTACTCATCTTAAGGCCTTCCTTAGGGTTTAATGTTATTCATGAAAGTCACTGCTAGAAAATTAAGAACTTCTTCAACAACATGCTCTTCTGGTGAAGGCTGATTAACATTTCGTAGTATAGCACATGATCGACCTGTTGACCATACTCGGCAGGATGGTATTTCTTGTAAAAGAAGATCGAACCTTTCATTTTCCAGATGTCACTATCATCCGTTCTTCTTCGTCTTGCTGCGTTATCGGTGAAGCAGAAACTACTCTGGACATCACCTAGCCTTGTCTATCCTTGATCGCGACTGATTTGATCTTCTTTGATACTTTCTGGTGGAAATCCGTTGGGTGTGAAGTAGATAACCACGTTAGTCCGGGGAAAATTCATTACGGTATATCTTTTATTCAAAACAGAGCATTAGTTATTTTAATTAAATAAAATTGTACTTTTTTTAGAGATGAAGGGGAGGATCTTCCCACTGAGAGTCGCCATTTTGGCGTCTTCACAATGCCAAAAAGTGATAAATGTTCTTTAAATATTTTCTAAGTTATCATTGGAAAGAGTCCCCAGCAGAGTCACCATTTTGTTTCAACAAGAAACAAATGCATTTGATTTGGGAGATTTCATTTAATGAAAATAAAGAAAGAAGGAGAGAACAATGATCACGAAGTATTTTATTCGATTTAGGTTCATTTACATCCTCACATTCCCTTGATTCTGAAAACAGAGTACAATCAATGTAATGTAATGATTGAAAGAGAAGGTAGTCCGATGGCAATTTCGGTAACATTTCGACACTTTTAATGTTCATTGCAAAGGCGGATGGGTTGTATGGACTTGAAACCCCTGGTTTGTTTAGCAATAGGCATTGATCGTCTTTCCGTTTATCCCATCAATGGTATGGACAGACTCTTCTTTCTTTTGGAATTCTCTTTTTGTACTTCACATTTCCTTCATTTTCCTCTAAAGGTGGAGCGCACAAACCTTGAAATGTGGAGCGCACAACTCTTGAAATGTGGAGCGCACATCCCTTGAAATGTGGAGCGCACTACCCTTGAAATGTGGAGTGCACATCCCTTGAAACGTGGAGCGCACATCCCTTGAATTAAGACGAGAGCATGGAATATGGTGCAGAAGCCATGCATTAGGACATGATCCCATGCAAAGTGGCACACCAAGGCATCCATTAGGACATGAAAAGCCTTACACTAAGACAGTCTCCTCATAAAGTGGTGCAGAGAGGCTTACATTAAGACATAAAAAGCCTGGCATTAAGACAGTCTCCTCACAAAGTGGCGTAGCCATTAAGACATGAAAAGCCTAGCTTCAGGACAACATTCCATAGGAAATGACGCATAGAGGAATGTCTTCAAGACAAGCACAAAAACTTCTCCTTGAGAAGTGGTGCACAATACTTAGTGTTAAGACAAGGTCCCATCAGAAATTGCGTATAAAGCCTAGTGTCAAGACAAGACCCATGGAATGTGGCATTGTGCGCATGTAAAGCTCCCTTAAAGTGGGCGTTATGTGCTGGCTTAAGACAAGGGAGAAAGAGATGGCGTTGTGCGCAATACCATTCTCTTCCCATTCAAATTGATGCACAATGGGTATTTGCACACAACGAAGATTGGCGCACAATACCTTCTGTCTAGACAAGCCTCCCATAGAAGTGGCACACAATGCCTTCTGTCTGGACAAGCCTCCCATAGAAGTGGCACACAATGCCTTCTGTCTAGACAAGCCTCCCATTAAAGTAGCACACAATGCTTCTCCCTTATAAAGTGGCGCACAATGCAACCTTAGGACAAGGGCTTCTTTAGAATGACGCACAATGCAACCTTAGGACAAGGGCTTCTTTGGAATGACGCACAATGCAACCTTAGGACAAGGGCTTCTTTGGAATGATGAACAATGCACCCTTAGGACAAGGGCTTCTTTGGAATGATGCATAATGCATGATTGCGCATAATGGGAGATTGTGCACAATGCATGGGTCAGACGAGCTCCTCTCTACTTTCTTCTCCCCACTTCTTTCCCTTTTTGTCTCTTGTCCAAATGAGGAATGGGAGGGGGTATTTATAGGCCTCCCAGGCTCCTCCTCTCCTTAAATAGTGGTGATCACCACCACTTTTCCCTTTATACAACTCCCAACCTTCTTCCTTAACCAATGGTGTTCACCAACTTCTTCCTTAAATAGTGGTGTTCAACCACTCCTTCCTTAATATAAGGCAACTTCCATTCCTCCTTTCCCAAAATAACCCTATCTGCTCCTTTTTCCCAAAATACCCCCATTCACTCCTTTTTACCAAAATACCCTCATTCACTCCTTTTTACCAAAATAAGGAGTGTACAACCCTAGGAAGGATCTGCACCATGGAATTCTCTGACCAATGCAATGAACACGCAATGAAATGGAATATTTTTCCTACCTCAACACCATGGTCGAACCATAAGGTGAGAAATAATTCCTCGTGGCTGATGATTGAGGACTTCAGCTACAACATTTGCCTGACCTGGGTGGTATTAAAGAGAAAAATCATAATCCTTTAACAACTCTAACCACCTTCTCCACCACAGATTAAGCTCCTTCTGAGAGAATAAATATTTAAGGCTCTTATGGTCCGTGAACAACTAAAATCTGACCTCGAATAGATAATGCCGCCATATCTTTATGGCAAACACTACCGCGGCCAACTCTAAGTCATGCATGGGGTAATTCTTCTCATAGGCCTTCAACTGTCGAGAAGCATACGCTATAACTTTGTCATGCTGCATTAGCACACAACCCAATCCAACTCGCAAGGCATCCATGTATACTATGAACCCTTCATTTCCAGATGGCAGGGTGAGAACTAGTGTCGTTGTCAATTTATCTTTCAACTCCACAAATGCCTTTTCATATGCCTCACTCCAAACAAAAGGTTCTCCTTTATGGGTCAATCGAGTCATTGGTGCCGCTATACAAGAAAATCCTTAAATAAATCGTCTATAGTATCCTGCTAGACCCAGAAAGCTCTGAGTTTCTGTGACATTAGTGGGTTGTTGCCACTTAAGCACAGCCTCGACCTTAGCTGGATCTACGACCACTCCTTCTCCAGTAAAGACGTGGCCAAGAAACTTCACTTCATCCCGCCAAAATTCACATTTCTCCAATTTGGCATATAACTGATGATCACAAAGTGTCTACAGAGTAGTATGTAGATGACACTTATGCTCCTCCTGGGTACGCGAATATATTAGAATATCATCTATGAATACTATCACAAACTGGTCACGATAAAGGCAAAATACCTCATTCATCAATTGCATAAATACGGCCGGGGCGTTCGTCAGTCCGAAGGACATGACCAGGAACTCGAAGTGGCCATATCTGGTGTGAAAAGCCGTCTTAGGGATGTTCTCCTCTCGAACCTGAACTTCATGGTATCTAGAACATAGGTCGATCTTCAAGAAGAAATGCACCTCCCTAAGCTGATCGAACAGATTGTCAATCGTTGGTAATGGATACTTATTCTTGATTGTCACTTTATTTAACTCCATGTAATCCACACAAAGTCTCAACGACCCATCTTTCTTCTTAATGAATAAGACCGGTGCTCCCCAAGGAGAACTACTTGGGTGAATAAAGCCAAAAGCCCAAAGTTCCTCCAACTGCTTCTTCAATTCTACCAACTCTATGGGTGTCATGCGATATGACGCCTTTGAGATGGGTGCGGTACCTGGCATCAGATCAATACAGAATTCCACTGCCCTTCGAGGAGGTAGGCCCGGGATGTCCTGAAAGACGTCGAGATACTCACATACGATTGGGATCTCCTCAATCCTTAAGGTCCTTTCCTCTTCTACTAGGCAAGCCAAGGATGTCCCTGTCTGCTTTGCTGGTAGAATCCTGAACTAGAACTATGGTTGGCCGTTATAGAGAAGGTAATTGTCCTTTCAAAACAATCTAATGAGGCATGATATGCGGCCATCCAATCCATACCCAAAATAACATCCAGCTTCGACATCTTCATAACAAATAAATCAGCGAGTAGGATGTGATCTCCAATCATCACTGGGCAATCCTTGGAGATAAGGCTTAAGTTAGAATGCTCACCTAATGATGTGGCTACTGATAACTCTTCTACTACCCTTTCTGGCTCTAACCCCAACGTGTTTATGAGTGATGATAGTGATGATGATATGAATGAATGGGAGGCGCCTGAGTTGAATAAGGTGTGTATAAATGATGAGAAGAGAATAGCCATACCCTCAAGTGTCATTGCTGATGATTGAGGATCAGTCTGCTAAATAGCATATACGTGAGGTTGGGCAGTCGCTGCAAATCTTACCTGTTGTCTCTAAGGCGGTCTCTAGTACTGCTGAGAGCGATCTCGACCTTGCGGTGGCTACTATTGCTAGCGTTGTTGAGGCTGTTGTTGAGGCCAGTACTGCTGAGTTTGTTGTTGAGGATGGTATTGTTGAGTCTGGTGTTGCTGAAAAGGTCTTTGTTGGGGGTGACCATGAGGCTGATGTCTGTAAGAAGACATATCCTTCCACTCTACAGAGACATCTGGTGGATTAAGGCAAGACCTGACCTGATGGCCTACTCCACCGCACCTAAAATATGTTCCTCAGAATGCTAATCAATATGAATCTTGTTGGGCTTCCTGAATGGCTGATCTTTACCTAGCAAGCCTTTTCGACGGATGGAACTGTTGGGTTGGGCCTCCCTTCCTCTTGTTCCTATTATCCTGTCTACGAAGTGGTAGATAATGAGTCTTGTTCATCTCTTCAAAATCCACTTCTATGATCTTAGCTCGATCCATCACCTCCTCAAACGTAGGGAGTCGCAAAGGTACTACCCTACTCCTTAAGCTAGGACAAAGTCCCTTCTCAAATTTATGAGCTTTCATACTAGAGGTCAAAATCAAATTCGATGTGAAAGGGACAGCTCTACGAATCTGGCCTCGTATTGGGCCATAGATAAAGGTCCTTGCTCCAAAGATATAAATTCAGACACCATCTTTTCTCGAATACTATCAAGAAAATACTTTTGGTTAAACTTGTCGCTGAACATGCTCCAACTCTAAACTATACTCGACCTAGCTTCCTTCTTAATCGAGTGCCACAACAACTCTGCTTCTCCCTCAAGTATGAAGGTAGCAAGCGATACTCTCTGGGCATCTAAAATCTTAATAACCTGGGTTCTCCATCGGTCGGTGTGAGGTCCGTATCTGTAACGACCTTGGAATTTTCTGTGCTAATCTTTCCTTAAGTAGTAGTTTTGGGGTAATTAGCGCTTTACTCGATTGCTTGTGAAATCCGCATCAATCACTTTAAATTGTATCTGCATGGCTCTAAACGTGTAGATTAGTGAGCGCTACGTTACTCTGAAATCTGGGATCCATCGCTAAATCCAGTTGTTCTGGGGAATTTTTGGAAGATCTGGATCGGACCTGGACCACGCGACGGAAGTCCGATGGCGATGATCTTAGGCTATTGTGGTCACCGAGTTGGGCTTGGTCATCTCCTCGAAAATCAAGTTTATGTGATGTTCTGGGTCGATTTGTTTGAGCTCGGAGTGAAGAGTGTGAGAACGGTTGGAATTTATTAAGCTTTTTATGAAATTTGAGTCGTGTCGCTTGCGCGACGATTTTAAGCTATCTGACCGTTGGATTCTGACCCAATTTCACCCTCTGATCAAGATAGTTGGCCCAGGCATATCCTAGTGCTTGTGGACCTGATCGAGATTCCGTGACCGTTGAATTGTTTGTGGTCCGCCACGGCTGATCTGAAGAGCCGGTCGGTATGAAAACTCAGCTTGACCTAGATCCATGGTCAAGGAGCTTAAGTCCGACCTTTCGTGGTTATAGGCCTACCAGAAGTGCTTCGTTGGATCGAGAAAGGCTTACTTTGGTTATAACCTAAGTATACCTTGACCCTGGGGTTATTTTCATCAAGAATAGGCCTATTTATAGTCCTTAAACCCTAGCTCTCTTTTCCATACGATTTTTCTCTAACCCTAGCTTGGAAAGAGAGTGGAAAAGAGAGAGGAAGTGAGAGAGATAAGTTGGTGAATCATCTTGGATTCTTCCTTGTTTTGCTTCATCTTTGAACCTTCACTTTGGATCGTTTTTCTGACGGTTCTGAGTTCTTTTGGGGTAAGTTAACCCAACCCTAACCTGTGTTAGAGCTTAGATTAGTCTTGGTGTTGTTGCATCTCATTTCTATCCTTGTTTTAGGGTATTCTATCGTCGTTGACGAAGACAACTCGTCTAAATCAGTTCGGTGGTTCTTTCTTCGCTTAAGGTGTGGACTTTAAGTGTATAGGTTATGGTTTTCAAGGCTTTCAATCCCAGTTAATGATTTATTCTTGTTATGGATGAAATTCTGCATGCCAAATGTTGCGTTTACGTTGCTTTCCTGATATGCATGTGCTATATTGAGATTTGTGTATTCTATGTGTATTTATAAAGTACCGTATGCGTATAAAATATGCACTTATGTTTGCCATGATTATTTGTCATGTATGTTGGCTAGATGCATGGATGACAACTCCTTGGTAAAAGGAATTGTTTAAGTGCATGTATTTCAACATACGTCATGTATGTTGTTCCATGTATGCTAAGTGTTTGTAGAAATGCATGAATGATCTAAATGTAACTTATTACACTAATTGTGGGCGTTGAGAAGTGATTCTCAATACTCCTATTGATGCGCATGATTTCCCTTATGCAAGTTACTTTCCAAGTTATTTAAATTCAAGCATTTCCTATGCTTACATTTATGTTAAGTTGATATTCTTCAGATGTGTATGTACCATGATTTGAGTTGTTGTTCCATTACTGTTTTACATTCCATATGAATATCTGTAGTAGTGTAGGATGTTTGGGACTATGCCTTAGTCCAGGAGATCGGTAATTGACCCTATATTCGTGGTTGAGATTGCTTTCGCCACGTAGGACGTATTAGACGAACCCGAGCCGTATTAGAGTTGGCGGCAGTGGTTTGGCCACGTGGAGTATTTGCGTGCTCTATGTCGTTCAATTCAACGTGCGCTCGTACTAGTCGAGTTCGTCAAGTAACCCGATTGTTCAATGTATGTTTACCATGTATGGACACTATTGCTTGAATCTAGGGTACCGAACTCACCAGTGAAATCCTCTTAACTATGATACTTGATCCGCCAAGACTCATGAGCCGGACATGGTGGTATGGGACACCGTGGTCGAGCTATCGGCCTACGCTGGGGTGACGAGCCTCCCCGTAGTGACCAGTGAGCAACTAAACTCGTGAGCCGATTATGGTGGTATGGGACACTATATTCGTGCTGTCGGCCTGCATTGATTGGTGACGAGCCCTTTGTAGTGACCTCGAGCATACCTGGATACCGCAATGAGGTGACGAGCCGAACTGTGGTAGTAAGGGCATGAAAGGCGTGCATTGATTGGTGACGAGCCCTTTGCTACGACCTCAAATGTATGATCGTATGAGATGTCTAGGATTGACGACCCTAGTATGGATCACTGTTTGGATGGTGACATGAGGAAGGTATCTTAGCTTCCCAATCCTGCTGTGTGAAATGGACTAATAACAACTTGGTAATCATATCCATGCACCGCATTTGCATGTGCTTTGTAGATGTGGCGCACTTTGAGGCGATGTTATGCGTAACGTAAGATGAAGACGCTGAGGGTGTACGCGTGAGGGCACGCATCATATTGCATACATCCTTGCATTAACAAGAGTACTTAGGATTTATTTAATTGTCCTGCTTTATCATTACTGTTTGATTGAACTGATAACATGTTAACCAGTGCCTTATTGTTCCACTGAGTTGATCACTCACTCCCACGTTTCTGGGGCGGTGTTAAACACCCACCAGACTCTGTCTTAGGCTCTGATGTTGCAGATGTGGATGCGACTTCTGAGGTAGAGCAGGAGCTGGATGACGACGAGGCTGCCTTCTCCTATATGCAGTTTTCAGACGGGTTCTAGCGAGCCTCGGTCTGATGTGCGGGATCTCTGGGATTATTTTGGGAACTGAAACGATGTAATTGATACTTATAATTTTGATAAATAACACTTTCATACGATCTGGCTTGTATATGTAATTCAGGGGTTTACACTTGTACACATATTTTACTATAAGTCTTCCGCTTGCTTTATTCACTTATCCCTGAATCATATCTGTGTTTCTGGCTTAATCTATTCCATGTTTTATGCACTAATACAGTCAACATACATCCATCATTAAATATGTTGCATAAGTGATGTTTTGGAATTCGGGAGCTGCGTTATGCTCGACCCCTGAATTTCAGGGCGTTACAGTATCATAGTCCATACCATTCCGTAGGCTTCCGCGGTCATTCCGGTGGAATTCCGACAACCCTCGACCTGTATCCAATATTTGTGTGTGATCCTAAGCTGAGTCCTACATATCGGAGTCGACTCGACTCGAAACTTGTACTTTAACGACCGCACCGTCACCTCGGTTCCAACGCCGTGACTCGCGCACCAATTTGATACCCAGGCCAGGAGATGTGGGCCCACATTCATTCTGAAGAAACGCCGCGCGTTGTAAATTTTGAAAGAATCTCTACAACCCGTCACATCAATCAATCAAGTAAAGTATACTTCATACCACAAGTGCAAGCAGCCCATCCCTTCCCATTTCCAAAGTCAACTCTTTCTCTCCACCCATCCCTCTTTCACATAAATTTCAACCCAACCCATACCTTCCCATGCCCATCCCTTACAACAACCATTCCATCCATCCCTTTCATCCATTATTTCCCTCTCTCTCTCTCTCTCTCTCTCTCTCTCTCTCATTTCTCAAACCTCCCAAGTAACACCCAACGTCCAAGCCCTCTCTCCCAAATCCGTGGCCCACTTTCCCACTCTCTCATCTCTCATCTCAACCATTCATTCATCATCTACCTTCATTAAAATTGAAGATACGGAGCATAGGAGTCCAAGGGACTGAGGAGGAGTGCAATAGGTGGGTGATCCACCGTTGATTTTTAATCTAATGGCCCACTTGTGATGGGATCCAATTTGATGTATGTGTTGTATTCATATGAGGGGCCCTTAGTGGCGGGGTCCCTCCACTACACCGTGTCTCTCTCTTTCCCTCTCTCAATTTTTTTCTATTATGGCTCACCTTGAAGAAATGATTAGATCCACACCATGGACGGTGGAAACCCCACCATGATGTGTTATCCACACCGTCCTTCCCATACGGACCTAGATAAAGGAAAAACACAAGTATTAGTTTGATTCAAGCGGTGGGCCACGCTAATGTGGACCCACCATAAATTATTTATTATACCCATACTGTCCAACCATCTGTAGAGGTAAGATAAATATCATCTTCATCCAAAGTTGTGATGGCCCACACATATGGACCCACCTTGATTTTTGATTATCCACCCACACATCCATATGTCCAAGGTTACATGCTGGAAACCTCCCTTTTAAATCAATATTATTTATTAATATAATATTATGAGGAGCTTTGAGTAGCCACTGTGATGTATAAATTACATCCAAATCGTCTATTCATACGGGGCCTAGTATATTAGGTGGGCCTCTTTCATCCAGGCCGTCCAGCGTCGATGCTATCACTGACACAGCTTCACACACACATGTATATATGTATTATATATATATATATATATATATAATACATATATATATATATATATATATATACTATATAATGTATGTACTATATAATGTAATATATTATATATTATATAAATGTTGTGGTGGGCCACTGATACGTGGGACCCACCTTTATCTTAACGTCTACACCGTCCAGATGGATCTGGACGGTAGATATGGGCACCTCCTACCACTTTACAGATATGTAATATGTAATATTATATTATATATAATAATATATTATATAATATATATTGTAGTAGGCCACTACGTGGACCATACCATGATGTATATATCTGCACCGTCCAGTTGCTGGACGGTGCAGCAAGCCTGACATCCCTGTCGTCCATCCATTGGAGTGGCCCCACCATGATGTGTGTGTTGTATCCCTACCGTTCATCCAATTTTGAGGGGCCACATGTGATGTATGGGTCTTATCCACACTGTCCATATGGTGGGACGGTTGGCCCCCTTTTGATGCATGTATTCTATATTCAGCCGTCCATCAGATTGGACGTGGGCCCACCATACCGCATGTGTTTTATCCAAACCGTCCATACATTTGGTGAGCTCGTCCTTGGGCCTGATACTAAAAATAAGACAGATCTATATCAAGTGGACCACACTGCAGAAAACAGTGGGATGAACGTCCACCATTGAAACCCCTTGGGTTACAGGAATTTTGGACTAATATGACATTATTTTTCCTCCATATCTAGGTCCTTGTGACCTTATGAACAGGCTGGATGGGGAATAATACTACGGTGGGGCCCACTGGAATTTAATAGTGGAAATCATCATCACCACTGTTAGGTGTGGTATGGACCAAATGATCCTTTGGATATGATTCATTTTTTTTAATAATGCCCTAAAATGATCTCTAGCTATAGATGAATAGTGTGGTTGGTCTTGGCCCATTTGACTCGGCCCATTTGATACAGCCCATTTGACTTGGCCCATTTGATTCGGCCCATTTGATTCGGCCCATTTGACATGGCCCATTTGATTCGGCCCATTTGATTCAACCCATTTGATTCGGCCTATTTGATATAGCCATGTTGACTTAGCCCATTTGATACGGCCCATTTGATCCGGCCCATTTGACTTGGCCCATTTATAACGCCCTGAAATTTGGGGGTTGAGCAAAGCTCTACTCCCGAGTTCCAACGCATCACTTATGCAATATGGATAATGATGTGTAGATGTAATCCATTAGCAATGCAGTAAACATGAGTAGGATTATACTAAAACAACATATCATACTCTAAAGTTAATGTAATTTGGCAAACGAAAGACTGAAATATATGCATTTAATTATGAAAACGTTTCACAAATTTCAGAGTATGAGTATGAAACCGGGCTAAATATATACATGTCTTGTTTCTAACCATATAAATGTGGGAAGTAAATGTGTTCAACTAAACAAGTATCCCAGTAGTCCCTGCGCATCGGTATGAGATCCACATAGATCCGCTCGATAGTTGAACGTAGGAGAACTCTTCCTTCTCGCCTATGAAGTTTAACTCTGCTGTATAGACCTCGCCATCACCTACATCTAAACCAGAGTCAGGGTGGTGTTTAAAACACCGTCCCAGGTGGGAATGAGTAGCTAATTCAGTGGAACTATAAAGTAAAGGTTAGCATGTTATCAATTTAATCAAGTAGTAATGATAAAGCAGTACAACAATCATGTCCTAAGTACTCTTATTAATGTAGGGATGATATGTTATAATGATGCATGCCCTCGCCTGCACTCCCTTCGTGACATCATCTCATGATCGCGCATGTAACACTCCCGTTGTGCTCAACTCCATCGCCAAAGGCACATGCAATGCGGTGCATGTGCGTGTTAGCCAAGTTCTTAATTAGACCTATTCATACAACAGGTTTGGAAAACTATGGTACCTCCCTTTATATCATTTACCCAAATAATGATCCATTGGGTCGTCAATCCTAGTTAATCATATACGATAGGCAAGTTTGAGAGTTTACAATCTAGGTCGCTACGAGAGGCTCGTCACCGTCAGCGTAGGCCTATTTTGTACTCAAGGTCACACTACCAGTGCCCTACCAACTGACAGTCTATTTTCAAAGGCTTGTCACCAACCCGACTGGGAACCACAACCAGGCTGCGCCGGGGAGGCCGATAGCTCAAATACAGTGTCTCATACCACCGTATTCAGCTCATAAGTTTTGGGTTGCTCACTGGTCACTACGGGGCGGCTCGTCACCCCAGCATAGGCCGACAGCTCGACCACAGTGTCCCATACCATCATGCCCGGCTCATGAGTCTTAGCGGATCATAGTACCAAGGTTGAAACGGGCTTTTGCATTGGTAAGTGGTACCTTAGATTCAAGCAGTAGCGTTCATACATGGTAAACACATAATAAGCCCATCGATTTATTAAACAAGTTCAACTGGTACGAGTGTATGCTGAATTAATCGACATGGTACCACTATCGACAATCATCGTACATCTTGGATTTACCAAACACATTGAATATGGCGAGACGAATTCGGCCACTCAAATAGGAATTGTTACTAATTGCCTGGACTACACAGTAGTCCCAATCATACTCAAATGCAGCATGTGAAGACATGTGATAATTATATAGGCATTTAACAAATAATCCAAGTATAATACTCATTTGAGCATTTTATCATCATATTGAACATGCTATCGAACATTTCAATTCATCCATAAATTGCATAGTTGAAATTAAGATTACGTGAAGGAAATTATACATATAGATAAGGTAATTGAGAATTCTATCTCAACACCCTTATTAAATACAATTCATCAAACATTATCTCATTCAAGCATTTTATTAAACACTTAGCCTACACATTACCAAATACATAGACTAGATTAGTTATGACATGAACTGTAGCAATTTCCTACACAACATAGGCTATAACCCATATAACAAACATGGACCTTAGATTAGAAATCATGACAAGCACAATTCACCATTTCATGTTCAGTCAAACATTTCAACAAACACATGGAATGCATTTTGTATTATACATAGACTAAATTAGTTATGGGATACATTATGGCAAGTCCTTTCACAAGGGGATTGTCATACATACAACAAACATGAATCCTGGGTTAATAGTCATGGTAAGCTCAAATCATGATTTCATATTCATTCAAACATTTCAACAAACACTTGGAATACATTTTGTATACAACCTAGTTTACACATATATGATATGTTGAAAACATCGTAACTAAGATCATATGGCAGCAATCAAGTTAGACATAAATCATTAACTGACATTGAAAGCCATGAAAACCATAACATAAATGTTTATAGTCCGCACCTGTCCTCGGTTAACTCATTTCGAACTCAGTTCGAATCCTATGCTCCCGTATACAGAACAACGGGTACTTAAATCACGAAATAGGTTAGCTATTCCATCGATTCTTCTATTTGGATTCCTAAAATAAGATTAGGTTAGGATTTCTTACCTAAATCGGAGTTGGAATCGCTCGTACAGTGATAGTGGGGAGGCGATTCGGTGTGTGGAATAGTGGGAGTGAATCCCAGCAACGATCCTTTGATCTCACTCTCTTCTCCTCACTCTTTTCTCTCCTTTTACCTCTTCTCTCTCCTAAGGTTTGGAGAAATTCGTATGGGAGAAAAAGAGGTGGGTTTAAGGGTCTTATATAGGCTTAAAAGTTGTGTGAATGGCCCCACGGCCATTGTATGCTTAGGTTATAGACAAAGGGAGTCTATTTTTGATAAATGGGGCCCATCTGGAGGTCCATTACTCACCTACGGCATAGGGTAAGTTCCCTGAAAATGGATCTATGCCAGGTTAAGATTTTGGTCCGATCGAATTTGTGGATCGACCGTGGAGGACCTGTTTTAGTTCAACGGCTATCGTCGCTCGATCAGGGCCACAAGTACACTGACATGTGTAGGAAAATTTTCCTGATCTAAGGGTGTAGTTGGGTCAGAATCTGACGGTCTGAAACCTTAAATTTGGACCACAAGCGAATGGTCCAAATCACTCAAATTTGAGTTCATTTTCTAAAGATCTTCGCGTTTCCCCCACACACTTCGCTCCGAGCTCAAGTTGTGCGTTTCTAAATAATATTTAGACTCGATTACCGCGATGGTTGTCAAGCCCAATAAGGTGGTCATAACCTTATAGTTTCGCGATCATTGAACTTTCGACACGCGGTCCAGGTCCAATACGAACTTCCAATGTGCTCCTATGAGCAACTGGGTTTTGAGATTGCGCCTAGGTTTTTAAGTAATGTTGAGTTAGTGATTTTAATGGTTTTGAATCTTGTAGTTTGTATAGAAAGTGGTTCAAGCTAAATCCATCGATTGTTTAGTTTAGTACTTAACTACGTGTCGCCCAATTACGACAGACTAGGTTGCTCTATCAAAATCACCTATTTATTTTGTCAGATTCCACAATACTAATGGCCCAAAACCCATTTTTATTTATATATTTACTATTATAGTAAATTTAAGTTTAAGTATTGTCCTCCATCATTTAAATGTTAGGATTAATGTCTACTATGAAAGTACTTAGAAAAATGTGAAGAATAAGGTGGTGAAAGGTGAGATTTGTGAAGGAAATGGGTTGAAAAGGGATTTTAAACTTTGGGATTGAGTTCTGAGAAGTCAATAAGGTGTTATGATCGACCCATTGCCTAAGGACGTCTAACTCCAGGTTCGTAAAAATTTGATTCGGCCCATTTGATACGACCCATTTAAGTCGACCCATTTGACTTGGCCCATTTGATACAGCCCATTTGACTTGGCCCATTTGATTCGGCCCATATGATTTGGCCCATTTGATACGACCCATTTGATTCGACCCATTTGATGTATTTGGGGCCCACAAGTGAGGCCCAATGTGATGCGTATATTACCCATAAGTGAGGCCATGGAGCCACTATATGTTCGGCTCTATATGGGTCACTCATTGGGAGCAATGTTGGTTAAATGTCTACATTGATGGGTAATGATGGTTAAATGTCCACATTGTGACCTTCTCTTAGCCCATTATCGAGGCCGATTGTTGAGGCCGATCATCGAGGCCGATTCCGATTGTTGAGGCCGATTCCGATTATCAAGGCCGATTCTGATTGTTGAGGCCGATTGTCAAGGCCGATTATGATTATCGAGGCCGATTCCGATTATTGAGGTCAATTCCGATTGTCGAGGCCGATTTCGATTGTCGAGGCCGATTCCGATTGTCGAGGCTGATTCCGATTGTCAAGGCCGATTTCGATTATCGAGGCCAATTTCGATTGCCGAGGTCGATTGTTGTAATGACCCAGAAAATTTCGTGCTAAGACCCAAGTACTACCTAACATCCTTGAGAAGTTATTGTTGGTTAATTAGCGCTAAACTCAATTGCTTGTGAAATTAGCATCAATCACTTTAAATTTGATCTGCAAGACTCAAAACCTGTAGAATCGTTAGCGCTATGTTACCCTAAAATCTGGGATTCAACGCTAAATCCAGTTGCTCTCGAGAATTTTTAGATGCTCTCGATCGGACCTGGACCGCGCGTCGAAAGTCCGATATCGATGATCTTAGATAGTCATGGTCACCTTGTTGGGCTTGACCATCACCTCAAAAATCAAGTCCAGACGATGTCCTGAGTCGATTTGCTTGAGTCCGGAGTGAAGAGGGTGAGAACGGTGAGAAATTAAATATGATTTTATGAAATCTGAGTCGTGTCACTTGCGTGATGATTTTAAGCAATCTGTCTATTGGATTTCGACCCAATTTCATCCTCGGATCAGAGAAGATGGCCCAAGCATGTCATAGTGCTTGTGGACCTGATCGAGCTTCGGTGACCGTTGAATTGAGATTGGTCCGCCACGGCTGATCTGTAGATCCGATCGGTACGAAAACTCAGTCTGACCTAGATCCATGGTCAGTGAGCTTAAGTTCGACCGCACGTGGAAAAAGGACCACCGGAAGTGCTCCGTTGGATCGAGAGAGGCCTGATTTGGTTATATCCTAAGTATACCTTGGCCCTAGGGCTATTTTCATCAATGTTAGGCCTATGTAAAGACCTTAAAACCCTCACTCTCTATTCCATACGAATTTCTTAAACCCTAGCTAAGAGAGAGAGAAGAAAAGAGAGAGAAAGTCAGAGAGAAGTTGGTGAATCATTGGAGATTCTTTCTTGTTTCCCTGCATCCTTAAACCATCACTTCTGAATCGTTGTTCCGGCGATTCTAAGTTCATCCTTGGGTAAGTTAATCTAACCCTAGTCTGTTTTAGAGCTTAGAATAGTCTGTGTTGTTGTAGCTCATTTCTATTCTTGCCTTAGGTTATCTAATCGCCGTTGACGAAGACATATCGTCTGAATCAGTTCGGTGCGCTTTTTCTGGTTTAAGGTGCGGACTATATTCGTATAGGTTATGGTTTTTAAGGCTTTCAATGTCAGATAATGATTTATTATTGTTGTGGGTGTAATTTCACATGCCAAAGGTGATGTTTATATTGCATTCCTGATATATATGAGTTATGTTGAGATTTGTGTATTCTATGTGTATGTAGAAAGTATCGTATACGTATATAATATGAACATGTGTTTGCCATGATTATTAGTCATGTACTTGTGCTAGTTGTACGTGTGGCAACTCCTTGGCAAAAGGAATTGTCCAAATGTGTGTTCTCACCAACATACGTCATATATGTTGGAATATGTAGTCTGAGTGTTTGTAGAAATGTTTAAATGATTAAGTGTAATATATTATCCTATTTGTGGGCATTGAGAAGAGATTCTCAACTCTCATATTGGCGTGTATGAGTTCCTACATTCAATTTACATTCTTTGTCCTTTAAGTTCAAGCACTACTTATTTTGAAATCCATGTTAAGTTGATATTCTTCAAATGCTCACATACTGTATGATTTGGGTTGTTGTTCCATTACTGTTCTAAAGTGTTAATATGAATATCTATTGTAATGGAATATGTTTAGGACTATGGAATATTACAGGAAATCGATAATCGGCCTTGAGTTCGTGGCTGAGGTTGCTTTCACCACAAAGGACGTGTTTGACGAACCCGAGTCGTATTAGAGTTGTCGGCAGTGGTTTTGCCACATGGAGTGTTTGCGCACTCTATGTCGTTCAACCTAACGTGCGCTCGTGCTAGTCAAGTTCGTCAAGTAACCCGATTGTCCGATGTATGTTCACCATGTATGGACGCTATTGTTTGAATCTAGGGTACCAAACTTATCGATGAAATCCCGTTAACCGTGGTACCTTGATCCGCTAAGACTCATGAGCTAGACATGGTGGTATGGGACACTGTGGTCGAGCTGTCGGCCTACGCTGGGGTGACGAGCCTCCCCGTAGTGACCAGTGAGCATACCAGACTCGTAAGCCGATTATGGTGGTATGGGACACTATATTCACGCTGTCGGCCTACATTGATTGGTGACGAGCCCTTTGTAGTGACCTCGAGCATACCGCGATACTGCATTAAGGCGACAAGCCTTAGCGTAGTAACTGAGGTATGATAGGCGTGCATTGATTGGTGACGAGCCCTTTGCAGCGACCTAGAACCATATGATCGTATGAGATGGCCTAGGACTGACGACCCTAGAATGGATCACTGTGTGGAAATTGATATGAGGAAGGTACCTTAGCTTCCCAATTCTGCTGTATGAAAAGGACTAATAACAACTTGGTAATCATGTTCATGCACCGCATTGCATGTGCGTAGAAGTCGTTGGCACTGCGGGAGGTTGTCATGCGTAACGTAAGATGAAGACGCTGAGGGAGTGCAGGCGAGGGCATACATCATTTATACATACATCTTTGCATTAACAAGAGTACTTTAGACTTGTTTAATTGTATGGCCTTATCATTACTGCTTGACTGATTTGATATCATGTTAACTTTTACTGTATAGTTCCACTGAGTTGATCACTCACTCCCACATTCTGGGACGGTGTTTCAACACCAACCAGACTCTGTCTTAGATGCAGATGTTGACGCGACCCCCAAGGCAGAGCAGGAGTTTGAGGATGATGAGGACGCGTTTTCTATTATGCAGTTCTCAAGCGAGTTCATGTGAGCCATGTCCTGATCGACGGGGATTCTGGGTTTTCTTTTGGGATTGATAACTTCATTTTGATACTTGTATTTTGAAGAGAAATACTTGTATTATGACCTGGAAGAGCATACATACCACATGGACTTACACATGTACACATATATTTCTTTAAGTCTTCTACTTGTGTCTTTCACTTATCCCTGGATTATGTTTGCAGTTTGGCTTAATCTATTCCATGTTTTATGCACTCAAACAGACAACGTACATCCATCATTACATATGTTGCATAAGTGATGTTTTGAAACTCGGGAGCTGAGTTATGCTCAACCCCCGAATTTCAGGGCGTTACAATTGTCGAGACCCATATGATGTATATGCAACCCTTAGTTGAGGCCCATTGTGATATGTATTCAGCTCGTGTTTAAGCCCTAATGTGATGTATATAAGGCCTATATGATGAGGCCCATTGTGGTGCATTTGAGGGCCAGGCGATGGAGCCCATTATGATATATATATATATATATATATATTAGGCTCATGAGAGAGGCCTATCATGATGTGTATTAAGCTCTCGAGTGAGGCCCATAGTGTTGTATATTCGGCCCTTGTGTGAGGCCATAGGTCCACTATATGTTAGGCTCTATGTAGGCCATTCCTTGGGGGCAATGTTGGTTAAATGTCCACATTGTCGAGGCCGATTATTGATGCCGGTTATTGATACCGATTATGAGTGTGACAGTATAACATCATGATACATGCCCATACGCATCATCTGCATGTTTATTATGAGATGTGATTGACCATTGCATATGTCATAGTACAGATGATTTTTTAGGACTCCCTGATAGGCGGAGTTATCCCACATGAGCATGCGGTATGCGCAGGATTGATGCACGATTGGACTGCATGACTCATGTATATTGCATTATGTGTTGTGATTACTGTACACCCAAGCAACATCAGATTCGTAGCCTCCACAATCATGTCGTGGATGGACAGATGGGACACCGAAAATTTGTTACTAGCATCGGGCTGCCAAAGATGGCCCTGGGTGAAAATTTCTAAACCGTCTTGGTAACAGAGGATGCCCCAATGTCGAGACCGAGTTGATATATATGAGCGCATGAGGGTCGTATACCGGTAGGCCGCATCTCCCACTATGTCGTGGTCGGTTAGGAGTGGGGTGTGGCCTTACCCACCTGAGGGAGTAGGCATAGCTAGGATGAGTCTGACCAACACGTGAATGGGTCCGCTATCGATGAGTCAGGCCCGATATTGGCAGGCGGATAGTGAGGTCCCTTCCACTTACCCAGTTGTGTGCTTGATGAGGCGGCAAGCTGGTGTGGAGTGTACTAGACCCCGGTGATCATCCCAGAGATGTACAATACTGATATGTGGACTTATTGAGCAAGAGTTGCATACTCATTCATACATTCATTCACTATCTACTTGAGCTGGTGGTGCGCAACTATTTGTTACGTGTACATTCGCATTGGCCAAGATTCCAGTTGGGGCGTGCGACTAACCTGAGATCAGGAGTTTACGACATTAAGTGTAACTATCCATATTAGGTATGTGACTAGTTTGGATAGAAGTCCCTTGTGATGGACCCCATAGCCTGCAATACTACGTACTATTATCCCGACTTCACACTCCAGCATGGTCATTCCATTCGCACTGCATATCGCATTACATCCACAGCATATGGCGTTTTGGGTTGCTATATTTCTGCATTTATATGACCTAGATAAGGCTAACGGTATTAGTAGCTCTTCCAAATTGCATATTGTATTGCATCCTCGATATCTGATATCTGGTTCATTATGTTTCCTCATTACATAGCCGATTTACATTACTTTCTCAGTATATGACATTGGCTTGTTATGTCTTTTCATCGCATATCCTGGATGAGGTTAATGATATTTTTATGGGCTTGCGGTATTTCCGCTTACTCTGATATCGTATGATTCATGCCAATAATTTCGATATTGTATGATTAAGGCATTGTATTGAATAAATGGCACTTATCTTATGCACACACTTACACCACCCTCTAAGCTTTCTATAAGCTGATGTACAATAGATGTGTACAGGTGGCGTTAGGTTGCAGCAGCATTGAGCTTGGAGCGTGCAGTGGTCTTCTGGAGCTTTGACTTTTGACATATGTATTTTTCCTTTCAGCATTGTATTCAAATGATTATATTAGTGGATATGTGATGATGATGTTGCCTTTGTAATTTGGGTAAACTCGTGGTTATGCTTTTTATGAGACAAATGTACATTGGAAAATCCTCCTTGTAGGATCCCAGGATCGGAATCTGGTGTATGGGAGCCGAGAATGGGGAACTACAAAGGCTGTCGGCACCGGATTCGATAATCGGGAATTTTGTGAGCCCGATTTTCGGGTTTGGGGCATGACAGTCGGCCTCAAGCGGATCTAGCTGCCCTTTAAATCGAGGGGGTCACAAAGCCTGGAATTCCCAAATCAAAGCTGACTGCTCTGATGCGGAAGATGCCTCCGTAGACCTCCTCTCCTGACATTCCATCAGAGATGTCATGGAATGAAGGATTTCCTAAATTGAAGCAGTGTCCTGAGGAGTATCTGGTGCCTTGGCCTAGTGACCCTCAGATGGCTCATGTTCTACTGTTGTTTTGGTTTTAGTGGCCTACTTAAGCGCCATGATCTACAATAGAAAACGGACGCCTGGGTTAGCTTCAACCTAAAATAGTCTCTTAAGGTCAAGAAGCACATCTTCCTAACTTCTTATCTTTGAGACCTAATCATAACTTTTTTTTTTTGAGTTCCTTGAGGGGAAAACTAGTGTTTCTAAGTTGTTAAGTTGATTTTCAAGTTTTAGAACTCTAGCTTTCTCCTAAATGGTTACTTGTCCACAGGTAATCACTTATCTCATGCCTCTGATACTAACTTTGTCACACCCCAGACCCAATAGTCTTATACTACCGCTACATCTATCGGATCTAGCGTGCGACAAGCTGAACTTTGAGATTGGTACCCAATGCCCACACACTAAGTCCCAAGCTCGGTGTTCGGTAAGGTGATGTAAAGGATAAATCTCACCATTCATTCTTCACAAAAAAGGAACATCAGAGATAAGATAGGTAACATCTACATACAAGTAAACTGGGTACTACAAAATTCCAAAAGGACATCATCTATCTGTGTGATACATATATATACATCATATACAATTAAAATTTCCAAAAGTCAAATGAGTCCCCTCGACATGGCAACTAACTCATGGTCGTTACTTGTTTTTCTTCTTTAGATCCTTTACCTGAGTGGTTAAAAGACAAGTAAGTCTTATAACTTAACAAGTGCAAAGTCATTATGATAAGTACGGTGTGATTGTGTGGCGGGTGTGTGTGCGTGTGTAAAAAAATAAAAAATAAAAAAAAAGTCATCATGATAAGTACACAGGATAAATTAACATAAAAGATATAATGAAAGAACTACCAAAAGTGATAATCTATGCAAAGCGATGTCTTAATGAATGATGGAGGATGATCGTGTGTGAGACGCATAAAATAACTGTATGCAAACTATATAAACACCTGCCAATAGTCCTCTCACCACGGTCTTGACTGCACTACTCTTGAACATCATTGTCTCGATTATGTTCAATATACTGTTGGAACTTAGGATCCACTGGGGTTGATGCCCATTTACCAGACACCAGCAATTGACCTCACTACCACCAATGCGGTTACAACCTCCATTTTGTATACTAGTAGCAGACCTCGTTTGAGCTTCTCCTCACCGGCGGGTCAAACCAATCCCCGTTTGCCACCTCAACCCTAAGGCGAGTCAGACATACCTCTTCTCAACCTGGCCTTGTCAGTGGGAGTTAAATCCATGGCCCATGTGTCCACCCGGCCCAACGGTGGGGCATCCCTAGGTACCATTGGGGTTTAGAGTCTCTCAACCCAAGGGGCACATCATCCCCTACTATTTTCATACTTCCGGTGTCCATGATTCAATATTATTATCCTTATCATAATATGGTCAATTCGTGATGTTTATAAAGAATTTGGATACTATTTCTCATCATATATCATGCCATGGAATGCATGGTGATGCTAATGACAAGCGACTCAAGGATAACTAGAACTCAAGGTATGCCGATATGCAGTGCACAAGATAATTAAAGAGCCGCATACCTGGATAACCAATGCCTACATGATGCTGTCAACTTGTGGCCTCGAAGCTTTGTACTTTCGACTATAAAATACTTTTCTCTTCTTACTTAATCATGACTGTCGAATTGTAGTCCTTGTAATTTCTAAACTAGGGTACTTGATTGTAATTTTAGTTCTTACTCCTTTCTATAAATTAACATCCCTTCTTATGTATGAATGCCCTACTAACAATCTAGTTGCATACTGCATGATTTGATCATTGCATTGTATTAGGCGATTTAGATGCCTAGTATGACTATTTAAGATATCCATGAAAGGCCACAAATCCCTATCATATAGGGTGGCCTTAAATCCAATACACATCGTAGTATTCATGGTGGGCTTATATGGGTTTTGGTTTGGGCTTTGATAAGGAGAACATATAATTATTGAGAGGCCCAAAATTTATTTCCACCAATATATATATATATATATATATATATATATATATATATATATATATATATATATATATGGGAAAAGGTTCTATGCGGTCTAGTTCATGGGAACTCCCCATGAGGTCGAGTTGTGTGGGCCCACCGTGGTGCGTGTTGAACATCTAACCCATCAATTAGATGCACCATTTCATGGTGGGCCTAGGGCTTAAAATCAAGTCAATCAGTGACTTGTGTGGACCACAGTACATACCAAAGTTGAGAGGGGTCACCCTCCATTAAAACATTCATAATCATTTGTCGAGCCACCGAGGCGTGGATCACAAATCCAGCCCATCCATTATGTGTGTCCCACTTGATTAAGGGGTCAGGCCAAGTTTTAGATGCATCCAAATTTCAGGTGGACCCCAGCAAGTTCTTTTATATGCTCGAGCTCCGAGTTGTACAAACGGTTCAAGGAGATCAAAGTTACATGGGTCCCAAAGTGATGTATTTATTATATCTACACCGTTCATCTATTTTTAGAGATCATTTGAGAGCATTATCCAAATGAATCATATCTAAAGATTATCTGGACCATACCACAAATAGTAGTGGAGATAATGATTTCATCGTTAAACAATTCACGGGGCCCACCATAACATTTATTTTCCATATATCCAATCTGTTCATGAGGTCACGAAGACTTGAATTAAGAGGAAAAACAAATTTTATATTGGTCCAAAACTTTAGTGACCCAAAAAGGGTTTCAATGGTAGACGTTCAGCCCTCAGCTGCTTTTTGTAGTGTGGACCACTTGATAGTTAGATCTGTCTTATTTTTCTTCTCAAGCCTTAAAGAGAGGTCACCAAATGGATGGACGGTTTGGATATAAGGCATACCTCATGATCAGACCCATAGAACATCCAGTCTTCTCATGATTTTAGATGGTGTGGGCCACCTGAGTTCCGTGTATGGCTGATTTTTAGGGAAACCCACTTTCAAAAAGGGGACCCATTAGATGCACGATGTAGATGTTCAACATACATCATAGTGGGACCAGTGGTGGGACCCACGGTCCCTGCCTGCTAGGACGCTGGAAGCTGCTTGCTGCAGCATCCTCTAGATGATGGCAGCAACAGCGTCCACCCCTTATGTTGTGTGTATATATAGATATATATTGTTTTCTTAAGGATTTTCATAGGTGGGGCCCACATCAAGATAATCCAGTCCATCTATTGCATGCTATGGCCCAGAAAAGACCTAACAAGACCAATATTCAATATGTTTTGACGTGCAGAAACATCACAGTGGGCTCTAACAATTTATCACTATTAAAATAATCTTTTTAATAGTGCCGCCTATCGAAGATTTGGATTGGCTTCATTTTTCAGCTCAAGGCCTAAAATGAGCTGGGGAATTAAATGGATGGTGTGGATTAAATATATACATCAAACGTGGGGCCTATTGGGGTCCCATAACCTCTACTCGTTTGAAGCAGCTGGGACGCTGGTTGCTGTAGCGACCTCTGGACGCTGGCAACAACAACATCCCTCCCTCTTTCTTTTATTTATTTATTTATTTTTATGGTGTGGTGTGTACATGTGTGCATGGGTGTGTGTGTGTGTGGCTAACCCAATGGATCACACTGGACTATTTGGATGGCATACAAACATTCAAGTGGGGCCCACTATCAATGGGTCCCACATAAGTCTATAACAAATTATTATTATTATATTTTTTGTATGAATCCTCTTATGCATACACACCATTAATCACATCATTATCATCATATCATCACCACTATTAATCATCTAAATAATTAAGAAAGAAAACAAACCATAAGAGTGGAGGGGGGTACTCACCTTGATGAACTAGATGGATGGTTGAGATGGATGGAAGGGATGGAATTGATGGTTGAGATGGATGGGATTGATGGCCCACCAAGATCACTCCTCTCTCTCTCTCTCAGGGTAGGAAATGGTGAAAATGCTAAGGGATGGAGGAGTATATGTAGAGAAATGGATAAAAATGTGGTTAGGTTAGGTTAATGTGATTATGGTTAGCTTAGGCTGGGATTATGAGAATTTGTGCATGATTACGAATTAATAATGGATTAAAGGGGCATGGGATGGCATGGTGTGATGATGTCATGCATAGGATATGGTATGGAGAAGATTTGACTTTGGGGTGTACATGAGAGAGGGAGGGGTATGGGTGTGTGACATCACACACATGGGTAGAGATTCTCTCACCCATGTGTGCGAGCATATGTTGTGCACATATATGGAATGGGATATATGGCGTCATGCTCACATGATACACTAACGATTATTCGTGGCGTATCTCACTAACGGAGCATCGTATAGATGCACGGGTGGGCCGGTTGATATGAAAAGGATTTTGAAGTCTTGGGGCTCCGGTCAGTTGGGTGTGCACTATGCATGGCTAGTCTAGGTCCGGCCAAGGACGTCGATCATCGTGTACATAGGCATAGAAAATGGTACAGAATGGATGAGGTGGTCATCATGGTATCAATTTCTGTTATTTACAGTCGCATTATGAGGGGTGTACTATAAGGGGTTCTTTCGAGCATTTGAATTGTACATGCAAACATTACCGGGTTTTATTTCGGAATGTGAGTCTCATCTAATAACCAATCGGTCGTACTTATAGGTTGGATCGGGTATTACATAGGTACTATCTTTCCAACGCCATCTCCTTTATTTTTGTTGCCTCTTTTGCATTACATGCTTATTTCTTATACAATGAGGACAATGTAGAATTTTTGTCGAGGGAGTGGGGGATTAGGTAACCTAATCAGCGTTTTCCTCAGTTTTGGGCAAAATTTTTGAAAATTTCTCAATATTTTCAGGTTGAAATCTGTTTGGGAAGCAATGAATTGTGTACTAAGAATGCTCTAAGTATGATAAGATAGATATTGAACTTTGGACTATTGGAGTTTGATCATCTAAGTAATCTACCACCTAAGTTCCCGTGCGCAATTATTTTAGAGGTAGTTTGAATATCATGTTAATTTAGATCACAAGACACATTCAATTTGTCTTTTGTAAGACATGCTAGAAGTTCTGATGTTAGTATGTGAATCATTGATAGATGGTGAGAATCGAGTCTAGAGAATTTTATCCACCTTAAAAGAAGAAAAGAACCAATTAAAAAATAGGAGATCGACAAAGAGTTCATGTAAAAGAATGAAAAGAATGAAAAATCTGGAAAAGAATGTAAAATAAAGAATGGATAAAAATTGACCATTGATATCAAATAAAAAACTGGAAAAAGTAGGAGAAGGGGATGAGTTCAGAATCAGTACTTGAGTTCAAACCAATCTTGAAGTGATGAGCATGGCTAACATTATGAGACGATAGTATTCGTATGGAAAGTAAGTTGATTTTTACTAAGCACATTAAAAAATATGGTATATAGACTTATACTCTGATTTGATTGACAAAGAACTTACTTGATTGGTTACCTATGTTATTAGGCTCTAGGGTTGTCAAATCTCACTTTCGTATCTTATCTCTACCCATTCATACTTGAGTAAACAAAAGATTGTCTTCCTAAAAAGTTTTGAACTGAGATTGAAGATTCCTTTTCACATATTTTGCTTGGGATTAGCAAAATGCTGGTTGAGAGTTGTGTTAAGGGTAAAAAATTGCATATTATCCCCCATTTAATTTTTGGTTTTACAAACATAATATGGTTTAATGGTATATTTTACATGTGTTTGTGTTGCAAGGTGAATTTAAGAGCTTGGTTTGAAAAGAATGCTAAAAGCATGGATTTAGTGCTCAAGAATTTCCAAAGCAAGGAAGGGATCTTTGGAGACCAAGATTGAAGATTTTAAGACTCCAAGATCCAAGAAAACCAAGTGGAGAAGGAAGGAAGTCGAAAGAACAAGCGCTAAAATCACAAAGACTGTGTCATCGAGAACTTCTTGATGACATCAAAGCTACCATTCGATGACATCGAACACAGGTCGATGACATTGAATTTATGCAGGAAAATCATCCATGTGAATGTGGGTTGGGGCCATCCCAACCATGGACCCCACCTTAATGTATTTGTTTAATTCATGTCGTCCACCACCTTCCCCATGTTGTTTTAGGCTATGAGTCAAAAAATGAGACAAATCTGAATTCCTAGTGGACTGCACCGAGGGAAACAAAGTCCCATTGTTGGAACTTTCTAACGCCTACTGTTGTGTGTATAAGTGGTGGACCTACCCATCATTGGACTTCTTTGGTCCATAGAGAGCTGACCGATATAATGGACGGAATGGATTACCCACTAATGGACACCACATAATAGAATAAAATAAAAATAAAAGAAAAAAAGAGAAAAACAAGAAAAAAGCATGTCACTGGATGTTTTTGCCAGTACGGTGAGGGTGGAAGCATTATTGGGCTGTGTAACGCCTTGAAAATCAGGGGTCGAGTAAAAGTCCAACTCCCGAGTTCCAATGCATCACTTATGCAACATATGTAATTATGATTAAATGTTGTTTGTATTAGTGCATAAAACATGAACAAGATTAAGCCAAATCAGCAAAACATAATCCAGGGATAGTTGTAATATACAAGCGGAAGACTGAAACGAATATATATAGGTTTATAAATCAGTATAAGTCCCTAAAGTATGTGTGCTCTACCAGGTCAATAATTACATTTATTACTTCAAAATACAAAATATCAAAAGTATAATAGTCCACTATAAGTATGACCCTGAAGCCTCGCTAATCAGAGTGGTCTATGTAAACCTGCCTGAATACTGCATGTATGAGAATGCCTCCTCATCATCCTTAAAGTTCGGTTCCACCTCGCAGGCTGCGCCATCATCTGAACCTACAATAGGGTCTAGTTGGTGTTCAAGACACCGTCGCGTAATGTAGGAGTGAGTGATCAACTCAGTGGAACAATAAAGCAAAGGTTAACATGTTATCAATTCAGTCAAGCAGTAATGATAAAGCAATACAATCGAACATTCCAAGATACTCTGATTAATGCAGGAATGGTATGAATAAATGATGCATGCTCTCGCCTGCACTCCCTCAACAATCTTCATCTAACGGTCCTGCATGTCAGTCACTTCCTCGTGCTCTCTACACATCGCCAAACGACACATGCAATGTGGTGCATGAGCGTGATTACCAAGTTCTTATTAGTCCTTTTCATACAGCAGGATTGGGAAGCTAAGGTACCTCTCTTATATCAATCCCCAAACAATGATCCATTCTAGGGTCGTCAGTCTTAGTAAATCTCATACGATGTTACAGTTCTAAGTCGCTGCAAAGGGCTCGTCACCTGATCAGTGCAGGCCTAGTTTGTACTCTTATTGCTACGGAAAGGCTCGTTGCCTCGAGGTCACTACAAAGGGCTCGTCACCTGATCAGTGTAGGCCGACAGCTCGAATACGGTGTCTCATACCACCGTATTTGTCTCACGAGTCTGGGTTGCTCACTGGTCACTACAGGGAGGCTCGTCACCCCAGCGTAGGCCGACAGCTTGACCACGGTGTCCCATACCACCATGCCCCGCTCATGAGTTTTAGCGGATCAAGGTACCAAGGTTTAAAGGGGTTTTCGCTGGTGAGTTGGGTACCTTAGATTCAAGCAGTAGCGTCCATACATGGTGAACATACATCGGGTCAATCGGGTTACTTGACGGGCTCGATTAGCACGAGCGCACGTTGAATTAATCGACATGAAATGCGTAAGCACTCCGTGTGGCCTAACCACTGCCGACAACCAAGGTACGACTCGGGTTCATCGAACACATCCTATGTGGCGAAATCAACCTCAGCCACCTATTCAATGCTTGTTACCGATTGCCTGGACTATTCCGTAGTCCCAAACACATTCAATTATACAGATAATCATACATACTAATCAGAATGGTAATGGATCAACAATTTCAATCATACCAGCATGTGAGCACTTGATGGATTTCAACTTAAACATGAATTCACACATATGCAGTGTCTAAGTAAAACAGACAATGAATATAAGTTACATGGAGGAAATCATACACATCGTTATGATAGTTGAGAATCTCTTCTCAATGCCCGTATAAAATACAATTTACTACATGCCTGATCATTCAGACACTTCTACAAACACTTAAACTACATATCCTAACCTATATTATGTACGTTGGGTATAGCACGTATTAGGGCAAATCCTTTCACCAAGGAGTTGTTACACATACAACTAGCATAAACATACGACAATTAATCATGGCAAACACATGTTCAAATTTCATATGTATACGATACTTTATACATATACACGGAATACACTAAACTCAATATAGTTCATATATATCAGAAACGCAAAACAAACATCGCATTTGACATGTGAACTAGCACCCACATCAGTAATAAACCATTAACCGACATTGAAAACCTTGAAAACCATAACCTATACGTTTATAGTCCTCACCTTTCGCCGGTAGACTCGTAACGAACTCAGTTTTAAAGCTAAGTCCTTGTCTACAGCAGATTGACAACCTATAGCATAAATTAGGTTAGCTATTTCATAACCTACATTATTTGAAACCCTAAAGCAGATTAGGGTTAGGTTTTCTTACCCAAGTACGGAGTCGGAATCACCCGATTTGCGATACAGAGGGGGTGGCTAAGTGCGTGGAGCGACGGGATCGAATCCCAGGAAGAATCTCCAACTCTCATCTCACTTTCTCTCTTTTCCTCTCTCTTTTCTCTTCTCTCTCTCCTAGGATTTCTCAAATTCGTATGGGATATGAGAGAGGAGGTTTAAGGTCCTTATATAGGCCCAAGTTTGATGGAAATGGCCCCAGGGCCAAGGTATACTTAGGTTATATCCAAATACGGACTGTTCCGGTCCAACGGAGCACTTCTGGTGGCCCCTTTTCCACGTGCGGTCAGACTTAAGCTCCCTGACCATGGATCTAGATCAGACTGAGTTTTCATTCTGATCGGGTTTACAGATCAGCCGTGCGGGACCAGTTTCAGTTCAACGGTCACGGGCACTCGATCAGGGCCACAAGTACACCGACATGTGTGGGACATTTCTCCTGATCCAAGGGTGTATTTAGGTCAGATTATGATGGTCTGAATCCTTGTATTTGGCCCGCAAGCGACACGACTCAGATTACTTAAATTCAAATTTTATTTCTAAATATTTTCACGTTTCTCACACACTTCGCTCCGGCTCAAGTTGTTCATTTCTAGACACAATTAGGTGTAATGACCCTGAAAATTTTGTGTTATTCTTTCCCTAGTAGTTATTTTTGGGGTAATTAGTGCTATACTCGATTGCTTGTGAAATCTGCATCAATCACTTTAAATTGTATCTGCATGACTCAAAACCTGTAGATTAGTTAGCGCTATGTTACTCTGAAATTTGGGATCCATCGCTAAATCCAGTTGTTCTTGAGAATTTTTGGAAGTTCTGGATCGGACCTGGACCGCGCGTCGAAAGTCCAATAGCGATGATCTTAGGCTGTTGCGGTCACCATGTTGGACTTGACCATCACCTCAAAAATCAAGTCCAGATGATGTTCTGGGTCGATTTGATTGAGTTCGGAGTGAAGAGTGTGAGAACGGTTGGAAATTTAATAAGCTTTTATGAAATCTGAGTCGTGTCGCTTGCGCGATGATTTTAAGCAATCTGACCGTTGGATTCTGACCCAATTTCACCCTCTGATCAGGGAAGGTGGCCCAGGCATGTCCTTGTGCTTGTGGACCTGATCGAGATTCAGTGACTGTTGAATTGAGTGTGGTCCACCACGGCTGATCTGAAGATCCGGTTGGTACGAAAACTCAGCTTGACCTAGATCCATGGTCAAAGAGCTTAAGTCCGACCTTTCGTGGTAATAGGCCCACCGGAAGTGCTTCGTTGGATCGTGAGAGGCTGGTTTTGGTTATACCCTAAGTACACCTTGGCCCTAGGGTTATTTTCATCAATATTAGGCCTATTTATAGTCCTTAAAACCCTAGCTCTCCTTGCCATACGAATTTCCTAACCCTAGCTTGGAAAGAGAAAGGAAAAGAGAGAGAAAGTGAGAGAGAAGTTGGTAAATCATCTTAGATTCTTTCCTGTTCTTCTTCATCCTTTAACCTTCACTTTGAATCGTTATTCCGGCGATTCTGAGTTCATCTTTGGGTAAGTTAACCTAACCCTAATCTGTGTTAGAGCTTAGAATAGTCTTAGTGTTGTTGTATCTCATTTCTATTCTTGTCTTAGGTTATCTTGTCGCCGTTGACGAAGACATATCGTCTGAAATCAGTTCGGTGTTCTTTTCTGGCTTAAGGTGCAGACTTTAAGTGTATATGTTATGGTTTTCAAGGCTTTCAATGCCAGTGAATGGTTTATTCTTGCTATGGATGAGTTTTCACATGCCAAATGTTATGTTTACTTTGTGTTCCTGATATGCATGCGTTATGTTGAGATTTGTGTATTCTATTTATATGTATAAAGTACCATATGCGTATAAAATATGAACATGTGATTGCCATGATTATCTGTCGTGTACTTATGCTAATTGTATGTGCGACAACTCCTTGGCAAAAGGAATTGTCCAAATGCTTGTATTTCAACATACGTCATGTGTGTTGTATTATGTATTCTAAGTGTTTGTAGAAATGTCTGAACGATCTAAAGTGTGATATATCAACCTAGTATGGGCGTTGAGAAGCGATTCTCAACTCTCCCACTAGTGTGTATGATTTCCTTCATGTAAGTTACATTCCTTGTTGTTTAATTTCAAGCATTACTTATGCTTACATTTATGTTAAGTTGATATTCTTCAAATGTTTATGTATCGCATGATTTGAGTTGTTGTTCCTTTACTGTTTTACATTCAATATGAATATCTGTTGTAGTGAAATGTGTGTGGGACTACGCATTAGTCAAGGAAATCGGTAATTGGCCTTAAGATCGTGGCTGAGGTTGCTTTCGCCACGTAGGACGTATTAGACGAACCCGAGTCGTATTAGAGTTGTCGGCAGTGGTTTGGCCACGCGGAGTGTTTGCGCACTCTATGTCGTTCAACCCAACGTGCACTCGTGCTAGTCGAGTTCGTCAAGTAACCCGATTGTCCGATGTATGTTCACCATGTATGGACGCTACTGTTTGAATCTAGGGTACCAAACTTACCAATGAAATCCTATTAACCATGGTACCTTGATCCGCTAAGACTCATGAGCCGGACATGGTAGTATGGGACACCGTGGTCGAGATGTCGGCCTACACTGGGGTGACGATCCTCCCCGTAGTGACCATTGAGCAACTAAACTCGTGAGCCGATTGTGGTGGTATGGGACACTATATTCGTGTTGTCGGCCTACAATGATTGGTGACGAGCCCTTTGTAGTGACCTCGAGCATACCTGGATACCGCATTGAGGTGACGAGCCTTGGTGTAGTAACGAAGGTGTGATAGGCGTGCATTGATTGGTGACGAGCCCTTTACAATGACCTCAAACCATATGATCATATGAGATGTCTAGGACTGACGACCCTAGAATGGATCACTGTTTGGATGATGATATGAGAAAGGTATCTTAGCTTCCCAATCCTGCTGTATGAAAAGGACTAATAATAACTCGGTAATCATGTTCATGCACCGCATTGCATGTGCTTTGTAGACGTGGCGCACTTTGAGGTGGTGTCATGCGTAACGTAAGATGAAGATGCTGAGGGTGTACTTGTGAGGGTACGCATCATTCTGCATCCATCCTTGCATTAACAAGAGTACTTAGGACTTGTTTAATTGTTCTGCTTTATCATTACTGCTTGATTGAACTGATAACATGTTAACTTGTGCTTTATTGTTCCACTGAGTTGATCACTCACTCCCACGTTCTGGGGCGATGTTAAACACCCACCAGACTCTGTCTTAGTTGCTGATGTTGCAGATGTTGATGCGACTTCTGAGGCAGGGCGGGAGATAGATGATGATGAGGCTGCTTTCTCTTTTATGCAGTTTTCAGACGGGTTCTAGTGAGCCTTGTTCTGATGCGCGGGATGCTGGGATTGCTTTTGGGAAATTAAATGATGTAATCTAATACTTGTAATTTTGATAGTAACACTTATCAGAATGACCTGGTATGTATATGTACTTCAGGGATTTGCACTTGTACACATATATTTCTATAAGTCTTCCGCTTGCTTTCTTCACTTATCCTCAACTCTCCCACTAGTGTGTATGATTTCCTTCATGTTAGTTACATTCCCTGTTGTTTAACTTCAAGCATTACTTATGCTTACATTTATGATGTTTTGGAACTCGGGAGCTGAGTTATGCTCGACCCCCAAATTTCAGGGCGTTACAAGTTGGTATCAAAGCATGATCTGGATTAAACCGGACCTGGGTTATGGTCACACATCGCACGCTGTCGCCACTTTAGTGTATTTGGGTGCTAATTTATCGTAGATTGTGTGTTTGTGTTCCGTAGCTTCTATCGGCGAAAGTTTACTGAAAACGATCGCCGAGATCGAGTCTGTGCTCTCTCCTGATCACACACAGCGACCCGAAACCTTTCCTAGACCATCTATTAATGAGTCTAGATGGTTTATCATCCTATTTCAACCCTTAAATCTTCAAGAAATCTCTGTTTCAATCAGATTTCTGCTCGAATGGCCCGATAGGCGTCAAATTAAGCAAAGGGGCCGATCGGGGCATTTTCAGTCGGGCCCAGGGGGGAACCACATCATTTGGGAGCTAAGGGACCAGGAGGACCTCGCCCAAATGGTGAGGCATCGCCGGAAGGTCCAGAGACCGGCGAGGCCTCGCCGATCAGCGGGCTAGGCCGGGCTGGCTGGCGCGGGCCGACGCGTGTTTGGCCTTGTGTGGCCCACCCCTCCATGGTTCGGTGATTAAAACACCTTCTAAGACCTATTTCCTTCACAAACTTCCCTCCCTAGCTCTCCTTTTCTTGAAATCCTTCTCCAAACTTCTTCAAATCTCTTCCAAATCTTCTTCTTCTTCCATTTTCGTGCAAACCCCATCACCCCATCTCAAAACCCTCACCCCCATTGCTGTTTATCCTTTCTTTCCTTCTCATTTGGGCTCTCAAATCCATCTTTAGGCTCTCAAGTGTGTGGAAGTTTTCATTTCTTCATATTTCTCTCTTTCTCTCATTTCTCATGGCCCTCTTTGAGTTTATCATGGCCATCTTTTCCATTTCCTCCCTTCTTTCTTTGATGGGGAAGAAGAGAGTGCCCGTGGATGAAGCCAGGCCTAACCGCCCAACCCGTGCACGGAGGCCGAGAGGTGCCGCCGCGAGCACGTCCGCCACTCCTGAATTCCAGACCAAGCGGGACCTCGATCCTCGAGCTCCCATTGGTAGAACCCTGTTAGCGGAGCTATCGCATGGAGTCTATGAAGACCGTAGAGTCCTTTTTGAAGTTCATGTTGATTCGCGGCTGTATGGCGAGTTTCTGTTGTTAGAGCGCCTGGAAGGGGCTGGTTGGTGTCCCTTGTTTGAGGGCGAGTATCGCGTGAATGCAAGTACTGTTCGAGCTTTTTATGCCAATATTTTTGATCCTTCGCTGGAGCCTCTGTAGTTCAAGATCCCTTGTGGTAGTGGTCGGGATGCTACAGTCAATGTCGCTTTGATATCCCGACTCCTGAATGTGCCACTTGGTGAGGTGCATGCTAGTGACAAGAATTTGAACAGTATGCGCAAGAGGGATTGTCGCACCTGATCCTTGTGTGGTCGTCTAGTTGAATGACAGCCTAATAGAAGTCTTCTGGCTACCAACATGACGGACGACTTCCGTTTGCTTCACCACATGTGTACGTTCAATGTATACCCAAGGTGGAGCAACTGCAGCGAGTGTACGCGCCTAATGGTAGATTTCCTGTATCAGGTGGGGCAAGAAGCGAAGTTTTGTGTACCGACGTACATCTTGCGTCAGATTATTCTCATCGCTCGTTCGACTAGGAGGACCAAATCGCTTCCTTTTTGCCACCTTATTTGTAAGCTTGCTCATGAGTTTGGCTATAGGCTTGGAACAGAGAAGCCGGTTCCTGTTCGTCATATTAGCCTGACGACCCTTAAGCTGATGGAGATTGGTTCTAGTCGACATGCCTCAGAGAGTGAGGATGAGTCAGAGAGTGATGATGAAGAGAGTTATGCTGAAGGTGGTGCTGAGATTGAGGAAGAAACAGAGCAGGACGAGGAAGAGGTAGAGCCACAGGATACGAGCGAGAGCTCTCCTCCTGTGGCGCCAGAGCAGATCGCAGAGCAGACTGCCAGATATGCCCGTATTGCTCGGCTTGAAGAAGGGCAGGCTGTTCTACGCCAGGATATTATGGATCTTCGAGGCCTTGTGAAGCATAAGTTTAAGAAGGTGACTTGAACTCTGAAGTCTATCCTGTGTTGCTTGAAGGATAAGGGTGCCCCGCCTCCATCTCCTGATTCCGACGAGTAGTTGTCGTTGTAGTCATCCTTTGCTTTGTTTGTTGTTTTCTTTCTGTGTGTAGCCGTTGTTAGCTTTATAGTTGGAGTTATTTTGTAGTTGTTTGTTATTGCTTGAAGTGTTAGATGTTGTGGTTCACATGCTTTCCTAGTCGTGATTCATGTAATGCTGCACTACTTGTATTACGACAATTTTATTTAATGGAATGCATGTTGTTAGCCTTTTTGTCGCACCCCTTTATCATTACGATGTTATTATGGGTATGGATTGGCTCACGAGGATGCGAACTGAGATTGATTGTAAAGCAAGGTCGGTGACCATCCATGGACCTGAGGGCGAGACTGTTACTTTCCCAGTTCAGGTCAGTTACCCTTTTCGTATTGATTATTATTCTTCTCTGTTGGAGAGTATGGCTGAATCGGCGTTGGTTAGCACGCCGGTAGTTCGGGAGTTTGAAGATGTGTTTGAGTCGATTCTTGGATTACCTCTTCAGCGTGAGATTGATTTTTCTATCGACCTCATGCCTGGTGCGGTGCCCATTTCATTACCCACCTATCGTATGCCTCCGAGTGAAATGGAGGAGTTGAGGAAGCAGATAGATGGTTTGCTGAATTTGGGTTTTATTCGGCCTAGTGTGTCTCCTTGGGGAGCACATGTTTTGTTTGTGAAGAAGAAGGATAGTTCCTTGCGATTATGTATTGATTATCGCAGGTTGAATTTAGTAACTATGAAGAATAAGTACCCTTTGCCTAGGATTGATGATCTGTTTGATCAGTTGAAGGGGGCACGGTACTTTTCGAAGGTTGATCTGCAGTCTGGGTATCATCAGTTGCGCGTCAAGGATGGGGACGTGCAGAAGACCACTTTCAGGACTAGCTTCGGTCATTATGAGTTCCTTGTGATGTCGTTCGGTCTGACGAATGCACCGGCCGTGTTCATGGATCTGATGAACAGGGTGTTTCTGCCATTCCTGTTCTGATTTGTCATTGTCTTTATCGATGACATCTTGATTTATTCTGCGAGCCGGGAAGGACACGAGGAGCACTTAAGAGGGGTTTTGGATACTCTTAGGAAGAATCAGCTCTTTGCACAGTTCAAGAAGTGTGATTTCTAGAAAGAGGAAGTCAAGTTCCTGGGACATGTAGTGTCCAAGGAAGGGATAACTGTCGATCTTGCCAAGGTAGCTGCAGTGCAGGACTGGAAGTAGCCTGGTTCAGTTACTGAGGTAAGGATTTTTCTGGGTCTTGTAGGCTATTATCAACGCTTCATTCAAGACTTCTCGAAGATTGCCAGATCGTTGTCGCAGCTGACATGGAAGGATTTGAAGTTTGCTTGGAATGAGAAGGTGGAGTTAGCTTTTCAGGAGCTGAAGGACAAGTTGACGTCTGCCCCTGTGCTAGTATTGCCAGAGCAAGGGGTTAAGTATATTATTTATACTGACGCCTCTCGCGTTGGCCTGGGTTGTGTCCTTATGCAGAAGGATAGGGTGATTGCTTATGCTTCGTGTCAGTTGAGGAAACACGAAGAGAATTACCCTACGCACGACCTAGAGTTAGCAGCTGTTATTTTCGCATTAAAGCTTTGGAGACATTACCTTTATGGTGAGGAGTTCGAGCTCTTTTGCGACCACAAGAGCCTTAAGTATATTTTCAGGCAGCGTGATTTAAATATGAGGCAGCGCCGATGGATGGAAACATTGAAGGACTTTAAGTTCGATGTTTCTTACCATCCGGGCAAGGCAAACCTTGTGGCAGATGCGTTGAGTCGCAAGAAGGCTATTGAGTTTGCGGCTCCGCTTATAATAGCAGAGTGGGATATGTTGGAGTTCGTGCGAGATTTTGAACAGAAGCTTACGGTGGTTGAGCCTTATGAGGTTATCGCACATGTTCGTGTATAGCCCCTTATCAACGAGAAGATCGTTGCAGCTCAGGCAGATGATGAGCTTTTGGTGAAGATGAGGAAGTGGGTTGGTACAGATGAGAACTTCGACTGGAGTGTTAGTTCTGATGGGGACCTACGATTTCGTGGCCGGTTATGTGTTCCTGACATCCCTGACTTGAGACGGGAGGTTCTCGAGTTAGCCCATATTTCTAAGCTTGCGATGCATCCAAGTAGCACGAAGATGTATCAGGATATGAGGAGAGCTTATTGGTGGGACAATATGAAGGTCCAGATTGCTGAGTTTGTTTCTCGTTGTCTCACGTGCCAGCAGGTCAAGGCAGAGCATCGCCGACCTCCTGGGTTGTTGCAGCCCATGCCCATAGCAGAATGGAAGTGGGACTTCATCTCTATGGATTGTATTTCTGGGTTGCTGAGAACGAGGAAGGGATATGATTCTATTTGAGTGATCGTCGACCGATTAACGAAGTCGGCGCATTTCTTACCGATCAGAGTCACTTACGCTAGTTTGTATATCAAGGAGATAGTACGTCTGGAGTTCCCCTGGAGATTGTGTCCGATAGAGACACGCGTTTCACATCTATCTTCGGGACTCGTATCTAGGCATCACCGCGTTTCATCCGCAAACCGATGGGCAGACGGAACCGTGAATCAAGTCCTGGAAGACATGTTGCGAGTTTGTGTTTTAGATTTCAAGACGGTTGGGATGATTGTCTTCGGTATGCAGAGTTCTTTCAGGCCAGTATTGGCATGGCTCCCTATGAGGCGTTGTATGGTCGCCGTGCAGAGCACCACATTGTTGAGAAATTGGCGAGCGTAGTTTGCTTGGCCCCGAGTTGGTGCAGGTGACTTCAGAGAAGTTGACATCATTCGACGCCGACTTCTGACAACGCAGGAAGAGTTATGCTGATACGAGGCATCGACCGCTTGAGTTTGAGGTTGGAGACCATGTATTTCTGAAGGTCTCTCCTATGAAGGGAGTTCTGCGGTTCGGTAAGAAGGGGAAGCTGACGCCGAGATTTATTGGTCTATTTCAAGTTCTGGATCAAGTGGGAGCGGTAGCATACCGCCTTACTTTGCCCACACCTCTTGCAGGCGTGCATAACGTATTTCATGTTTCCATGCTGAAGAAATACGTTCCTGATCCTTCGCATATTATCAGTTGGGAGCAAGTGCAGTTGAGTGAGGATGCCACTTATGTACTGCGACCGACGCGTATTCTCGACAGGAAGGAGCAGGTATTGCGTAGCAAGGTTATCCCTCTTGTGAAGGTACTATGGACGCATCATAGTGAGGAAGAGGCTACTTGGGAATCTGAAGCTGAGGTTAGAAAGAGTTACGCTCAGATCCTTGAGGAATATGAGAAGGTATGAATTTCGAGGACGAAATTTTCTTTATGGGGGCTAGATTGTAATGACCCTGAAAATTTTGTGCTATTCTTTCCCTAGTAGTTGTTTTTGGGGTAATTAGCGTTATACTTGATTGCTTGTGAAATCTGCATCAATCACTTTAAATTGTATCTGCATGACTCAAAACCTGTAGATTAGTTAGCGCTATGTTACTCTGAAATCTGGGATCCATCGCTAAATCCAGTTGTTCTTGGAAATTTTTGAAAGTTCTGGATCGGACTTGACCATCACCTCAAAAATCAAGTCCAGATGATGTTCTGGGTCGATTTGATTGAGTGACCACGCGTCGAAAGTCCGATAGCGATGATCTTAGGCTGTTGCGGTCACCATGTTGGACTTGACCATCACCTCAAAAATCAAGTCCAGATGATGTTCTGGGTCGATTTGATTGAATTCGGAGTGAAGAGTGTGAGAACGGTTGGAAATTTAATAAGCTTTTATGAAATCTGAGTCATGTCGCTTGCGCGATGATTTTAAGTAATCTAACCATTGGATTCTAACCCAATTTCACCCTCTGATCAGGGAAGGTGGCCCAGGCATGTCCTTGTGCTTATGGACCTGATCGAGATTCAGTGACCGTTGAATTGAGTGTGGTCCGCCACGGCTGATCTGAAGATCCGGTCGGTACAAAAACTCAGCTTGACCTAGATCCATGGTCAAAGAGCTTAAGTCTGACCTTTCGTGGAAATAGGCCCACCGGAAGTGCTTCGTTGGATCGTGAGAGGCTGGTTTTGGTTATACCCTAAGTACACCTTGGCCCTGGGGTTATTTTCATCAATATTAGGCCTATTTATAGTCCTTAAAACCCTAGCTCTCCTTTCCATACGAATTTCCTAACCCTAGCTTGGAAAGAGAAAGGAAAAGAGAGAGAAAGTGAGAGAGAAGATGGTGAATCATCTTAGATTCTTTCCTGTTCTTCTTCATCCTTTAACCTTCACTTTGAATCGTTATTCCGGCGATTCTGAGTTCATCTTTGGGTAAGTTAACCTAACCCTAATCTGTGTTAGAGCTTAGAATAGTCTTAGTGTTGTTGTATCTCATTTCTATTCTTGTCTTAGGTTATCTTGTCGCCGTTGACGAAGACATATCGTCTAAAATCAGTTCGGTGTTCTTTTCTGGCTTAAGGTGCGGACTTTAAGTGTATAGGTTATGGTTTTCAAGGCTTTCAATGCCAGTGAATGGTTTATTCTTGCTATGGATGAGATTTCACATGACAAATGTTATGTTTACTTTGTGTTCCTGATATGCATGCGTTATGTTGAGATTTGTGTATTCTATTTATATGTATAAAGTACCGTATGCGTATAAAATATGAACATGTGATTGCCATGATTATCTGTCGTGTACTTATGCTAATTGTATGTGCGACAACTCCTTGGCAAAAGGAATTGTCCAAATGCTTGTATTTCAACATACGTCATGTGTGTTGTATTATGTATTCTAAGTGTTTGTAGAAATGTCTGAACGATCTAAAGTGTGATATATCAACCTAGTATGGGCGTTGAGAAGCGATTCTCAACTCTCCCACTAGTGTGTATGATTTCCTTCATGTAAGTTACATTCCTTGTTGTTTAATTTCAAGCATTACTTATGCTTACATTTATGTTAAGTTGATATTCTTCAAATGTTTATGTATCGCATGATTTGAGTTGTTGTTCCTTTACTGTTTTACATTCAATATGAATATCTGTTGTAGTGAAATGTGTGTGGGACTATGCATTAGTCAAGGAAATCGGTAATTGGCCTTAAGATCGTGGCTGAGGTTGCTTTCGCCACGTAGGACGTATTAGACGAACCCGAGTCGTATTAGAGTTGTCGGCAGTGGTTTGGCCACGCAGAGTGTTTGCGCACTCTATGTCGTTCAACCCAACGTGCACTCGTGCTAGTCGAGTTCGTCAAGTAACCCGATTGTCCGATGTCTGTTCACCATGTATGGACGCTACTGTTTGAATCTAGGGTACCAAACTTACCAATGAAATCCTATTAACCATGGTACTTTGATTCGCTAAGACTCATGAGTCGGACATGGTGGTATGGGACATCGTGGTCGAGCTGTCAGCCTACACTGGGGTGACGAGCCTCCCCGTAGTGACCAGTGAGCAATTAAACTCGTGAGTCGATTATGGTGGTATGGGACACTATATTCGTGCTGTCGGCCTACATTGATTGGTGACGAGCCCTTTGTAGTGACCTCAAATCATTGAGGTGACGAGCCTTAGTGTAGTAACGAAGGTGTGATAGGCGTGCATTGATTGGTGACGAGCCCTTTGCAACGACCTCAAACCATATGATCGTATGAGATGTCTAGGACTGACGACCCTGAAAAGGCTAAGCTATATGCCCTAGAGGGGGGGTGAATAGGACAGTGCCAAATTAAAACTTATAACAGCAGAATTAAAAAGAAAATGATAGCCAAAGTAAATCACAATGCAGTAAATTAAAGAAACCTCAAAATTCAGATCTTGAGAGGTTGATACAAACGTTGTTCTAAGGACAACCTTACACCAAAAACAGAGTTTATGGTAGGACAACCTTATTTCTAGAAAGGTCTTTGTATCAAGTCTCAAACCGAAGAGGAATACAATAATAAATATAAACTTAATTGAAATAACTTGTAATTAAAAATGTATTGTTCTAGGGACAGCCATACACCATAAAAATGGCAGGGCAACCTTGCTAGAACAACTTTCAAATGAAATTGAAAATCAAGCGATAAAGGAATAGCAGAAAATAAATTCTAAGCTATTACAACATTCTCACAAAGCTTGAATTAAATAATTACAACATTCACCACCATACATACATCCCACAAAAGAATAAAAAAAATTAGAAATATAAATCAATCAAACACAAGGGTTTATAGTGGTTTGCTTGTGTGTTCACCAACTGTTAAACAACAGCCACACAAAAAGCTACTCCACTCCTAATATACTCACACAGGGGATATTAGCGTTCACTAAAAATAGGTTTTCCCAGGTTCACCCAAAACCCTTACAATTGTGTCTTTGTATGTGGGCTTACACAATTAAAAAAACCCCACTTCTGAGTTTTCCTGGCTTTCCTCAGATAACCAATATAACAAGCTTTTCTGGCAAATCTTGAAAGAAACCAAAATAATAGAAAGGAATTTACAATATGTAAAATATCTGAATATCTCCTTCGTTGTAGCAGCCCGGTAGAACCAAATCAAAGTAGATGATTGAATGTCCAAGTTCAATGTCCAGTACTCGATTACAATGGTTCTAATTCTAATAGATTTTAAATTAAACTAAATAGGGCTTGCCTTAATTGATTTTGATTCCAAAGAAAGGGAATAATAATTCCTCTTTATCAAATCAGATTGGAATAGTAGAAACAAAATCAATTAAATAAAGCTAAGGAAAGAGAATATTAAATAAGCACACTTAGCTTAGATGGAGCACAGAATTATCTTTCAGAAGTTCGACGAAGATTGGCTTGAATACTTTTTTTAATCGATAATTATCTTTTAGAAGTTCGACGAAGATTGGCTTGAATACTTTTTTTAATCGATAATTTCTTCTGAGATTCGTGCACTATTTATAGGTGAGAAGATCGGGTCTTCGACTGGTCTAGAGTGCTCTTCGACTAGTCGAAGCACTAACAGATATTTGAAAAATCCGGCGGGATATGCTCTGACCGTTCTACGACTGGTCGAAGCTCTCCTATGACTGGTCGTAGGTCACCTACGACTGGTCGTAGGTCCTGCAAATCTTCGCTGGACTTCGAGTCGAAGATTGTACGATTGGTCGAAGATCGGTCGACACTGTTCCTACGACTGGTCGAACAGATTCCTGGACTAGTCGAAGGCTAACAAATTTTATCCGGAATTTGTAACAAACTTACGACTGGTCAAGGATTTTCTTAGACTGGTCAAAGCAAGTTTAGGACTAGTTGAAAAAGGCCTAGGACTAGTCGAAGAACAGACTAATCACATGAAAAATAAACATTCGGTTTATGTATCTGAAATGACCTACTTCTAAGGTCAACCTATGGTCAATCAAACCTCAACCATGAAGTATGGACATTGAAACATTAGGAACAAGAGACCTTGAAGTATGAGCCTTGAAGTCTTGATGTAGATCAAACTTTGATGTAGCTCAATCTTGAAAGTGTACAAACTGCCTTGAACTCTTCTTGAAGTCTTGCAGCTTGAGTCTTGTCTTGTGAGCAGTTCTTTCATTCAAGATTGATCCTTGTACTTGTGAGCTTTGCTTGTTGTGAGCTTAGCTTGTTCATGAATGTTGATCCTTGAAAGAGCTTCACTTAAGCAAGTTATATATAACATAATAGTGATTTTGTCATCACAAATTTGACAACAGACAGGGATATAAACTATAACACTTACAAACCCTAGAATGGATCACTGTTTGGATGGTGATATGAGGAAGGTATCTTAGCTTCCCAATCCTGCTGTATGAAAAGGACTAATAATAACTCGGTAATCATGTTCATGCACCGCATTGCATGTGCTTTATAGACGTGGCGCACTTTGAGGTGGTGTCATGCATAACGTAAGATGAAGACGCTGAGGGTGTACGTGTGAGGGCACGCATCATTTTGCATCCATCCTTGCATTAACAAGAGTACTTATGACTTGTTTAATTGTTCTGCTTTATCATTACTGCTTGATTGAACTGATAACATGTTAACCTGTGCTTTATTGTTCCACTGAGTTGATCACTCACTCCCACGTTCTGGGGCAGTTTTAAACACCCACCAGACTCTGTCTTAGTTGCTGATGTTGCAAATGTTGATGCGACTTCTGAGGCAGAGCGGGAGATGGATGATGATAAGGCTGCTTTCTCTTTTATGCAGTTTTCAAACAGATTCTAATGAGCCTCGTTCTGATGGGCGGGATGCTGGGATTGCTTTTGGGAAGTTAAATGATGTAATCTAATACTTGTAATTTTGATAGTAACACTTGTCAGAACGACCTGGTATGTATATGTACTTCAGGGATTTGCACTTGTACACATATATTTCTATAAGTCTTCCGCTTGCTTTCTTCACTTATCCCTGAATTATATTTGCTATTTGGCTTAATCTATTCCATGTTTTATGCACTAATACAATCAACATACATCCATCATTAAATATGTTGCATAAGTGATGTTTTGGAACTCAGGAGCTGAGTTATGCTCGACCCCCGAATTTCAGGGCGTTACATTAAGACTTGATTTCCGAGGGGGTTGTCAAGTCCAATAATGCGGTCATATCCGTATAGTTTCGAGGTAATCGGACTTTCGGCGTGCGGTCCAGGTCTGATACGGAGTTTCAGTGTGCTCCCGAGAGCAACCGGGTTTAAGGACGGACTCTAAATTTCAGGGTAATGTAGCATCAATGATTCTACATGTTTTGGGTCTTGCAAATATTATTTAAAGTGATTAGTGCTAATTTCATAAGCACTCTAGTTTAGCACTTGCTAAAATTAACCTAATTTCCAAAGGTTTTGGTCCTGGGTAATTTCTGCCTGAGGAGGTACTCGGGTCCTTGTACGGATTTTTTGGAGACGTTACAGGCTGCCCCCATATGTGGGCCCCACCATGATGGATTTGTTTAATCCACACCGTCCACCATCTTTTGCATATAATTTTAGGCCATGTGCTAAATTTTAAGGCAAATCTGAGTCTCGAGTGGGCCATACTAAGGTTATTAATGTCCATTTATTGAAACACTCTAAAGCCAGTTTTGGAGTCCCTGATCATCTAAACTAATCCTAGTTAGAGTCTATTTGACCTCATTCGAGGTGGCCAAGACGGTGAACGGATTAGATCATCCACTTGGGGCCCACATTAATAATGTATACAAAACATACCAATAACATGAAAAATACATGAATGCCATGCATGTGGGAGTTAACCCAATCTTGGCCAATTTTGGGTCTCACAAGTGGGACCCTATTCTAATATTTATATTGAATCCACACCATCCACCATCTTTGCAAGATCATTTTAGGCCTTAGGCCAAAAGATGAGACAGATTTGGGTCTCAAGCGGGTTGCAATGAGGGAAACAAACCATTACTATTGAAATCTTTCAAGGCCCACTATGGAGTCTCTGTTTGTAAGGCTCGTATCCTAGTCCGTACCATTCTAAAGACTCTCATGATCCACCCTATCAAATTTTGACAACCCATGACCTATAATCAACGTTTGCGTGTGATCCTAAGTCGTATCCCGTAGATCTGAGTTGGCTCGATTCGAAACTTGTACCATTGCGACCGCACTGTCACCGCGGTTCTAACACTGCGTCTTCCGCACCGATGCGATACCTAGGCCAGGAGATGTGGCCTCGTGTTTATCTCAAAGAAACGTCATGCATTTATAATCCCAAGAGAATCTCTACGACTCATACCATCAATCAATCAAATCAAGTCAAGTACACATCACATCTATAGCCTATACTTTCTTTGTCCCTAAGACAAGAAACCTACCCTAAGTTAACTCTCAAGTCAAGTATATCTATCACTCACATCCATCACTCACACCCATCACCTCTCTTACAACGTCTCCCTCTCTCTCTCTCATTCTCCACCCATTCTCCCGAGCAACCAAGAGAGGTGGACATCCAAGCACTTTTAAGGAGAGAGATCTTTGTGTGTGGCCCACTTCCTACCCCTCTCATCTCCCATATCAACCCTCTAACCTTCATTAACCTCCATCAAAGAGAGAACCAAGGAGTTTAGTATTCCATCAAACCAAGAAGATTGAATGGTGGGTGTTTTATAGGATCATATTTTATGTTTTGATGATGGGCCAAGTGGGGCCTATCAATTGATGGTATGGATCTCACTTTGGACCCTAGGTGTGGCCGATGGCCCACCATGATTCATATGATTATCCCATCATGAGGTCACTCTCCATGGACCCCATCATGATGTTTAATTTCCTTGTATGAAAAGGGTCATCTAGACCTTGCATTTCGGTAGAGAAAGGATCTCCACCATTGATTTTGATTGGTGGGCCCACATGTAATGGGACCCACTTGATGTATGTTGTAATGTATGGAAGGGAGGGCCAATAGTGTCGGGGTCCCTCTCTCTCCCTCTCTCTCTCTCCCTCTCTCTCTTGATTTGCTAGCCCACCTAGAGGCGATCCAGACCGTCCAGCAGGTGGGGTGGCCCTGTTGTCCACCCTACTGGACTGGAGGTCCAGTTGGACAGCCTAGATGATGGGAAACACAAAATACCATCTTAATCCAGAAATTTTAGTGGGCCACTCACGCGGACCCACCTTGCTGCACGTGTGACATATCCAAACCATCCATATGTGGGGCCCACATGTGATGTATGTGTTTTTGTCCACATTGGCCATTTAGCTGGAACGCTGGACGCTTGATCGTTTTTCAACAAAAAATGAAAATGATGATAATAATAATAATATATTAATAAAAATATAATATATAATAATATATATATGTATCTGGTGGGCCCCACGTGGGACCCACCTACCTGGATGAAGATTGGTTGGTGTATAGCAGCTATATAGCTATTGTACTAATGTCAGCACAGGACCGTGGTCTGATTTTAATCCCCAACCGTCCATTAGAGGATGCTGCTGGACTGAAGTCCAGCAGTTGTGGCAACACCATGATGTATGCGATGGTCCACACCGTCCAGATGGTTAACGATGGGCCACATTGTGATGTATTTACCTTGTATCCACACAGTCCAGATGTCTAGACGATGGATGCCATCGTGATATATATGTTTTGTTTACACCGCCCATGTATGTGTTATATCTCAACCGTCCATTAGGTATTGGACGTCAGCAGGTCCTTTGGACCGATCATGAGGTATATGTTATATCCCAACCGTCCATCTGGACGATGGGACCCCAGATATATAGCTATTATATTTATGGCAGCAAGTTCCGTGGGCCACGCTGTGATGTAAATGTTTTATACCCCCACAGTCCATCTGTTCTTCATCCAAACCGTCCATCTGATGGACGATGGGCCGGCACCCGTAGCAAATAGTTGTTGTACTTATGTTAGCAAGTTCTGTGGGTTCCGCCTGGTATATTTGCTTCATCCTGGCCGTCCATTTGGATGGGACCCACCGTGATATGTGTTAGATCCAACCGTTTATCAGGTGGACCACACTGCAAAAATCAGTGGAGATTGAGCATCCACCATTGAAGTTATTTGGTGGTCACAGAAGTTCTAGATCAAAATAATATTTGTTTTTCCTCTTAAACCAAGTCTTTGTGACTGTATGAACAGATTGGATGGAAAATAAATGCTATGGTGGGCCCTGTGGAGTTTCAACAGTGGAAATCATTATCTCCACTACTTTTGTGGTTCAATCCAAATGATCTCCCGATATGATTCATTTTTATTTTGGGTAATGCTCTAAATAATCTCTATAAATAGATGAATGGTGTAGGTGGTCCCGCTAGGATGATGGACCCATCTTGATGTATATGAGGCCCATTGTTGCGGCCCATCATGATGTATATGAGGCCCATTGTTGCGGCCCATCTTGATGTATATGAGGCCCATTATTGAGGCCCACGAGTGAGGCCTAATGCAACGTATATGAGGCCCAAGAGTGAGGCCCAATGTGATGTATGAGGCCCTTTAAGCGAGGCCCATGGAGATGTATGTGAGACCCTTGTGTGAGGCCCAATATGATGTACACGAGGCCCATTGGGAATGTGTGAGGTCCGCCGTGATGTATGTGTTATATATAAGCTGTCTATCCACTTTAGGCCGTGTACCCCGCCGCCTTATGCAGGCCCATCATGTATGAGTAATGGGCTTACGTTGTCCATCTATTTCTTAGATGTTTGTAGGGCTGAGGGCCCTATTATGATCCCGATTCCGATCCCAAACGCACCGCACCTTAAGACAATGGTGGTTAATTATTCACCATTGTGAGCTTTCCTAGGGCCTATTGTTAAGCCCATTTTCCACCCTTACCCAGTGGGCTAACCCAAACCGTTGGGCCCCCATTGATGATGATACTTTCCATCGTCCTTTCAAGTGGACCCCGCCTTAGGATATATGATATGTTAATACATTGATGTAAGTTATGATAGTCTAACATGGACCATTCCATATAGACTTCTATATGATTAGTGGGGCATATCGTTCAGCCCCTACTATTGTAAGTAACATACCAGTTAAGACCTATCATCGCCTGCTATATCTAATAATCATGATAGTGTATTTAGTCTAGTTGGACACACTAAGAATATGCTTAGTACAACATCATGATATATGCCCATACGCATTATTTGTGTGCCTGTTATGAGGAGTGTTTGATCATAGCATACGCCGTTGGGCTGAGACACTTATGAGACTCCTTATGAGACGAAGTGCCCCACATGATCGCGCGGTACGCACAGGACTGATGCATGACTAGATGTTATGACTCATGCATCTCGCATTTGTGTGACATGATCATTATATGCCTTAGCGACATCAAGACCGTAGCCTCCACAGGCACATCGTGGATGTCCCGATTGGATACCAAAAATATTGGGTCTAGCACTGTGGGCACATAGGATGTCCCTGGGTAAAAATTTCAGAACCTTTTTAGTACTAAGAGATGCTCCAACATCTAGATTGAGTGGATACATGAGCGCACGAGTGTTGAATACTAGCAGACCGCATCTCCCACTATGTCATGGTTGGTTGAAAAGGGGTGTAGCCTTATCTGCCCGAGTGAGGGGTTTGTAAGCTAAGCTGAGTTTAACCAGCTCATGAATGGATCCATTATCGACGAGCTGGGTAGGTATTGGCAGACGACTGGTTAGGCAGATAGTGTGGTCTCTTCCACTGGCTGGGTTGTGCGGCTAGTATGACACCCCGTACTTTCCAGTACTCGAGTGTTACCATGTAATTTAATTTAATAAAAATACAAAAAAATAATACAACCTAAATATATATACTATAAAATGTTATTTATATATTTTATAAATATTTAAAGTTTCGTATTAAAATGATATGTAACTATAATCCCTGTTATACACATATACTTACAACATTAATATAAATTACGAACTATAGAATTTGTAATACATAAAAAATAAAATATACTGAAAAAATTCAATGACTTATATAAAATTTAAAACCTAACACATATATGACCATACAAATAAAATACAAATAATATATATATATATATATATATATTAATCTTTGCGTACTGATATTCATATCATTTATATATATTAACAATTTGTGGTAATATAAAATATATATGACAAAAAATATATAAAAGAAATAAAGAATAATAATAATAATAAATGATGTTAAAAACATTATAAAAAGGGTATTTAATATCATAACAGTGAATATTAGACATCTGATCCATAATCCAGCCATTAAATCTTAGTTAAGTGGTCCTGTAGACCCTTATACCGTTGATGACAAGTTTAGAGGTAAACTGACCATCGAATCAAGGAAAAACCCACAAATAAGATCTGAATCAAGTCGTGGGTCCCACCTAAACTTTGGATCTGCCCCACCTTTGGTAAAAGACCGTGGCAAGACCCACCAAATGGGATGGACAATGTGGATTTATCACATACACCATGGTGGACCCCACTCGATGGGCCGCATGTGCATAGCTGGTGCACACCTGCCGTGCACCAGATGCCCCTTCCCGATCAGCATGAGCTGACCCGTGCCTAGCCGATAAAGGGGGTTTCTCTCTCCTGCTGCTCGCCACCTACTGGTGTTTTTGAAAAACGAAGGGCGTCCGTTTGATGCAAGTGTGGCCCACCATCGGTCACCATCCCAATGATCCGAACTGTCCATCTAGTGTAGACGTGAGCCTTGACTGAACCCCTGCAAGATTTGTGCGTATCTACCCATGTGTTTGTGCACAAACTCGGGTGAAAGGAGAGTCGTGTGCAGTTGAGAATTTCTGAAAATGGAAACTCTCTCCTGCTGTTGCCAGACTAGCAATCTGGGCACATTGTTCTCTTTCATTTATAACTGTTGGATGCAAAACACCTCAGCTATCTGTTGGTTAAGGGTTCTCTCTATACCAGAAAAGCAGAAAACGGCCGGTTTCCTACCCCCTGTTTCAGAGGCGATTTCGGTCAGAGAAGATCCGGACCATTTGTTGACGATCCAACGCCTCTGAATGAATCTAGGGATTTGCTAAATCAGAACAATGGGTGGCCTGGTGTCTCTCTCCAGCCTTAGCTGCCGCGATTGAGAAAAACAGGGAGAAAAAGAGAGAGAGAAAACAGGGGGTGCAGGTCGAGCGGGCTGCGTTGTCGCACCACCTCCCTGTTGACCAAGCTGGCTCAGTCTGAGCCTCTGTTAGAGAAAAGAAGAAGAAAGAAAAGAGAAAGAAATAATAGGGAAGGAGAGAATGTGATGGTGAAGAAGGAGAGGAAGAATAGAGAGAGGATGCGGTTGCTGTGCAGCCCGAACCAGCTCGGTCTGGTTGCAGGCCCTACCGATTTGAGCGCTGTTGGAGTTCCAAGCACACACACACACACAGAGAAGAAGGAGAGAAAAGAAAAGAAAGAAAAGAGAATGAGAGGGTGGCTACATGGCGCTCAACCGAGCCCAATTTGGGGCCGAAATCGGATTGGGTTCTGCTGAGTTGGGCCTGTTCACGGGTTGGTTCAGCTCGACAGCTACTGCTGGCCAAAGAAAGAGAAAAGGGAAAGAGAAGAGAGAGAGAGAGAGAGAGAGAGAGAGAGAGAGAGAGAGAGAGAGAGAGAGAAGGAAGAAAGGAGAGGAATACAAGAGGGAAGAAAAGAGAGAGAGAGTGTTGGGTTCGACTGCGAGTTGCGTCGCTGTCAAGTCAGCCATGTCCGGCTCGAGTCCTGTCGAGCTGGGTGTCCGCTGTTGGACCTTCTAGCATTGAAGGAAAGTAGGGTGAAGAAAGAAAGAAAAGAAGAAGAAAATGGGAAGAAGAAAGAAAGAGAGAAGGAGAGTAGATGGGCGGTTGTGTTGAGCCGAGTCGATAGGGTGAGCCCACATTTTCTGTTCTAATTTAAATAGCCATTTCTATTATTATTGTCATTTTTAGGATTATTAAATGTAGATATGATTAACAATTAGTAAATTATCCATACGAATATTAGTTAACACATAAAAATCATCATTATTAAAATATTAATATTCTATCTTGTCGTTCTTAAAACATTGATACTAGCGTTAGAACACACTAATCATTTTCATCAAAATAATTATTAGTGTCATGATTAGCTAATACTATGAATATTGTTAATATAAATAACTATTTTGGAAATTAGTAATATTATTATTCGTAGTGGGTCGTTGTTAGGTAATTTAATATAATAGTAGTCATTGTTGATATTCCTAAATTAATAACCAATTCATTTGATTAATCATGTTCATTTATTACTCCCTTTGATAATACCACTAATGGCCACACAAAATAGAGTTCAATCCAATAATCTAAACCCAGAACTAAATCCTAAGACGAAACCCTAAACTCTAGGATGAAATCTTAGGCCTAGGTAATCTAAGCCCTAGGTCGATACTTTTGTGTGTTGGGATTGGATCTAGGTATAGAATCTAATATCGGTATATTTTATAGGAAATTTATGAACTATCATTATTAACATAATTAGTAGATATGAGTTATAACACTAAGGCTAATAGTATTCTTGGACTTATTAAGATTTAATCCTAACTAATACACCAAGTAGAGTTCAAATCCTAGGATCTAAGTTTAAGGTTAAGCCCAAGGATGAAAACCCTAATTTCACATCAAAATCCTAAAAATAAGTAACCTAAACCTTAGGTTATAATCTAGACCACAGTTAGTCTTGTAGAACCTTGATTTAACCTTACAAATCCATAATTTGTGTTAGGATTCAATCCTAAGGGCGCAAGCAGTTAGCGTCACTAGAAGGTGATTCGGCTCCTAATTAGCTGATGATTCTTCCCCTTAAGCTTTCCATTTCCAAATTAGCTTAAGTAATAGTCTTTATTAGAATCACTGATGTTATCTCGTAACATGTGATCTTTATCAATTCTTAAGGCATGGCCTATACTTAAATTATAGTTGACAGCTGTGAACATGATTCCATATAATAACTGCTTACATGATGGTTTACATTTAAATTTAAATTGCTAGTTCCTATCATAACTTATTGCGATTATCATAAATTAACTTATGTCTAACATGCTATAATTATATGCTTTATTATGGATTATGTGCGTCGCTTAAGGATCTCTATTCACTACACTTAATGGTGGGTTATCCCTCTTGTGTATGTGAAGCCATACTTAGGATGTAATATGATGGAGTGTGGAAAGGAATGGACCCTCGATTGGAGGTTATATGGGACATGGAACGTTAATGTGAGATTTACCATCCATAGGGCATATGGCTTGAATGGCTTGAAATGACCTCTTTAACCGCTCTGATTTACTCTTACCTGACCCTTTGCTGATTCGATTAATATTTTGAGCATTCTTTTACCGCTTGATTTAACATCTGTCCCATGTTTTGATGATTTCCTTACGTGCCTTTAATGGCCTATACCATGCGGTGGAAATCCCTACTTGTTGAATTTGATTGGCCACTGATCGATGGGTTCCATTAAGCATCCTAAGGTGGGGGAATCTCATGAGCCGGGGATGATGGTCATAGGACGCTATGCTCGAGCTGTTAGCCTACGCTGGGTGATGAGCCCCCCGCAGTGACCATTGAGTTACTTAAATTGGTTGATTGTAATTGGATAATAACAGTTGGCTAATCATGCATTTATAGCATATTAGCGATGATGGGTGGCTAATTCTGGATGTTGTACCATGTGCCCTAGAGTTGTTAGGGTATCACTTCACTAGCTCCTAGACCATCGACTATTGACCTATTGTTCCGACTGGATGAGTTTTCCCAGGTCGATGATTTCATGGGTGACGAGCCCAAGTCCGACTGGATGTGCATCCCCAAGTCGATGTGCATTCACGCATCCATGCATATAAAAAGACTGCATCATTTATTGTTTTGATTGCCTTGTTGTTTTAACTATGCTTAGTTAAGGCGGCAATGTGTAATCTTAAGGGGAATCCATCCATCAAATATATAACCGTACAGGTAGCACAGTTGGCTTAAGTGATATGCAAGTTCAGACTGATGAGGAGCCGTTATGACGGTCAAGGATGCGTAGTTGTGCCTACCAAGGAAGCTGCGTGATCTTACGGCTTTCGTTTATATGCTTTTATATATTTCTCATGTATGTAAATCTTGTAATGTTAACATGGAGACATTGGTTTGTATAAGTCATTATGGGCAACCTCTTGTGTATTCTAAATATAAATGAAAATTTTTCTTTATACTGACTTGTCCATCCTACGCTTATCTCTTAACTGTGATAAAAGAAAAAGATTTTATATGGAATTTGACTCTTCTTAGGTTAACACTCGGGTTTTTGGGAAACGGGTCATATACTCGGGTCCTGAAAATACGAGGAGTTATAGCTAGGGAGGCGGCAGTCAGTGTGAAGTATACTAGACCCTGGTGATTCCCAGAGGGGAACAATTTTGATATATGTACCTGATGAGGACTGGCATGCTTGCGTTGCATCTCACATATGACATTTAGCTACGTAGGCCTCACATTACATAGCCTTGATATGGCCGATATCATTCATACCTTGTATCGGATAGCCTTGGTACGGCTGATAGTATTCATGAACTTACCAGCACATTTCCGCATTACTCTGATATTGCATACTTGGCACTTGCCTTGTGCACACACTTACACCACCCTCTAAGCTTTTCATAAGCTTATGCATGACCGTTGCATGCAGGTGACATTAGATCACAGCAGCACTAAGGCAGGAGCATGTAGCTGAGCTTTTGGAGTTTCGATATCTATGTGTATTTCCCTTTCCGCTTTATACTCAAAGTTTTTCATATATTAGATACATGGTGATGTTTTTTTGTGACTTAGTTATACTTGTGGTTATGCTCTATTACAAAAAAAATCATATTGGAAATCCTCCTTGTAGGATCCCAGGATCGAAATCTGGCCTATGGGTGCCGGGAGCTGAGAATGGGGCACTATGGAGGCTATCGGTGCCAGATTCGACGATCGAGAATTCTGTGAGGCCGATTTTCGAGTTTGGGGCGTGACACTGTTCATCCAAATTAACCCAAATCAGAGCCCATTAGACTTGCTCGAGATGGACTATGCGGTGAACGGAGTAGAAAATCCACGTGCATCCCGCACTGATGGTGCATAAATAAAAAAGAGAAACAAAGGAAAATGGAAATTGTCACTAGGCATTATTACCCAGTGACATAAGGGAGGAAGCCTCCTTGGGCTGCACCCCACACATGGGACCCTACATGATGTATGTATCATATCTACTCCTTTCATTCGTCTTAACATATCATGTCAGGCCATGGGCCCAAAATTCAGGTTGATCTCGATCTCAGGTGGGCCGTACCATAGGGTAATGTGGAGCTAGAAACCTCTTGGACTTTCAGATTTCTTGGTTTTGGGATCCCTTGAATTTGGGAATCCCTAGTTTTGGGATCCCTTGGACTTGGGAATCCCTGGAATCGAGATCGCTTAAGTCTTTAGTTATATTTAGCATCTTTAATTCAAATCCTTAACTTAGTTGGTTTGTGAATGTTGAAACTATGGTTTTATTAAATCCATTTAAGCATATACTTTTCCTAAACTGATGAAATCCCAAGACTCAATAGGCCATGAGCACATGATCACATCCTAGTGACTAACCAATGATCTTAACCGTCAATTTACATTAGCAATGATTAAACGGTGCAGATCATCCTACTAAAGTAATTATAGTGATGTCATTAATAATCTGAATATTTTTGGGACATCATTAGTGGGTCATGTGCCCAAATGGATTGGTAGCCTAGTGACAAACGTGTTGTACATGTGGGTGTCCATCCAGGTCACTCCCAGTGGACCCGTCCTTATTATATATATTCTATTCATGCCTTACAGGCTACATGAGGAGCAGATGTTAGTCTAACATGGGCCATATCACATAGACTTCTATATTTCTAGTGGAGGATGTCGTTCAGTTCCCACTCTTTGTATATGTTGTACCAATTAAGGCCGATTATTGTTTGATATGTCTAATAACATGCTAGTGTACTTGGCCTAGTAGGAGACACTAAGAACATGCTTAGTATAATGACATCATATCTAGACATATGCCCATACGCATCATTTGTATGCACGTGGTGGGTGGGGATTGATCATAGCATATGCCATTGGGCTGAGATACTTAGGGGATCCCATATGAGATAGAGTTGTCCCACATGATCGCGCAGTAGGCGCAGGTTTGATGCATGACTTGGATGGTATGGCTCATGCATTTCTCATCTTTTATGTAACGATCACTTTATGCCCTAGCAACATCAGGTTATGGCCTCCACAGGCATATCGTGGTGACCAAATTAGATATCAAAAATATCTGTTCTAGCATTAGGGCGCTAAAGATGTCCTTGGGTGAAAGTCCCTAAACCCTTGTGGTACCAGTAGGATGCTTCAACGTCGAGACCTAGTGGATAACATGAGCACCTGAGTGCCAAATACTAGTAGGCCACGTCTCCCACTGTGTCATGGTCTGTTGAAAAGGGGTGTGACCTTATCCACCCGAGGGTAGGGGGCTGTGAGTTAGGTTGAGTTTGACCAGCTCGTAAATGGGTCCTCTATCGACGAGCCAGGTGGACATTGGCATACCACTAGCAAGGCGGATAGTGAGGTCTCTTCCACTCACTTAGTCATACGCGCGATGGAGCCGCAGCCAGTGTTGAAGTATACTAGACCCAGGTGATGTTTCTAGTGATGAACCATACTGATACGTGGAGTTGTTGATGATTGGCATGCTTGCGTTACATCTCTAGCATATGACATTTGGCCATGTAGGCCTTGCATTGCATAGCCTTGGTATAACTAACATCATTTATGGACTTGCCAGTTTAGCCTTCCATCATTTCTGCTTACTCTTACATTTATATGCTTGACACATGCATTGTGCACACACGCACACACTCTCTAAGCTTCGTAGTAAGCTTATACATGTTCGTTACGTGCAGGTTATACTAGACTGTAGCAGCATTGAGGTAAGAGCATATGCTCGATCTTTTGGAATTTTGTTATATGATGTATTTGCCTTTCAACACTATACTCAAATATTATATTAATGGATATGTGGTGATGATGTTTTGTCACTTGGATACACTTGTGGTTATGCTCCTTTATAAATGCTCCTCTATAAAAAAATCACATTGAAAACTCTCCTTATAGGATCCCAGTATTGGAACCTGGCGCATGGGAGCTGGGTGCCGAGAATAGGGTACTACGGAGGCTGTCGGCACCGGATTTGGCGGCCAAGAATTTTATGAGCCCGATTCCCGAGTTTAGGGTATGACAGTTGTTGGTATTAGAGCATAACTTGGGAATACTTAGGGATAACATCACATTTCTGCTAATGGTCTTAGAATAACTACCCTTCACTGTATGGCTATTGTGAACTTAGAATGATTAGGTCCCCAAGCTCGAATACTTAGAAACTCACATTAGGATCCATTTTCAAACTTAGTTTAAAATAAGATTCACTAATGCGAACTTAGAAACTTTCTGATATAGCTCCCTAACGTGTGTGCATTCGTGAGTACTCAAGGCTAAAAGGTCCCTTGTTCCATCCTTTAGGACATGACACCCAAGAGGCTGAGGAGAGGGGCTCACACATCCTAAATAGGTGCAGCCCCAGCTATATCAGTGAGTGCAGACCAGCTTCAGTAGATGTTACATGCGATGACCTCTATCCTACAGAGGCATAGTAGGCGATCCACTAATACGCCAGTCCAGACCAAGTAGGAGCGCCCGAGCTCCCTTCTGCGTGACTTTAGATGGCTCAATCCCCCACATTTCCAGGGCGAGCCTGATCCGACGGCGGCGGAGCAATGGAGATCGAAGGTAGAGAAGATATTCAACACGATGAGATGTACAACATAGCAGCGGGTCCCTTTGTCAGTATTCCTTCTGCAAGGTGAGGCCGAGCATTGGTGGGCATCGGTTACTTGAGCAGCATGAGCTAATTTTGAGTGAACGTGGGAGGACTTTGTAGACCGGTTCGACCGGAAGTTCTTCCTCGAGCATGTTCAACAGCATCGCGCGTTAGAGTTCGAGACTCTAGTCCAGGGAGACATGACTATGTCTCAGTACGAGGCTCGATTGGTTGAACTATCAAGATTCACACCATATCTTATGGATAAGGAGGGGCGGAGGGCCTGTCATTTTGAGGGCAGCTTGTGCCTTAGCCTTCGGAGTTGTGTCACTAGACACAAGCTCCCTTCATTTGAGGAGGTTGTAGAGCAGGCCGAGATCTATAAAGCAGAGTGGACTGATTCACAGTGGATTCGCAATCAGAGAGGAGACCGGAAGAGGAAGGCCCCCTCTAGTAGCTCTTAGCAGCAACAACTTTAACCACCACAGAGGTGCACAACCCGTCCATCCTTTTGAGTACCAGCAACAACCCCAACACCACCACTGAGACAGTTCTCAGGTGTTTGCTACGGATGTGGTGGGACGGGGCATCATAGGCATGAGTACCCCACCCATAGCAGCTGTAATGACCTTGGAAATTTTGTGCTAATCTTTCCTTAGTAGTTGTTTTTGAGGTAATTAGCGTTATACTCGATTGCTTGTGAAATCTGCATCAATCACTTTAAATTCAATCTGCATGACTCAAAACTTGTAGATTAGTTAGCGCTATGTTACTCTGAAATCTGGGATCCATCGCTAAATCCAGTTATTCTAGGGAATTTTTGGAAGTTCTGGATCGGACCTGGACCGCGCGTTGAAAGTCTGATAGCGATGATCTTAGGCTGTTGCGGTCACCATGTTGGGCTTGACCATCACCTTAAAAATCAAGTCCAGATGATGTTCTGGGTCGATTTGATTGAGTTTGGAGTGAAGAGTGTGAGGACGGTTGGAAATTTATTAAGCTTTTATGAAATCTGAGTCGTGTCGCTTGCGCGACGATTTTAAGCAATCTGACCGTTGGATTCTGACCCAATTTCACCCTCTGATCAGGGAAGGTGGCCCAGGCATGTCCTTGTGCTTGAGGACCTGATCGAGATTTAGTGACCGTTGATTTGAGTGTGGTTCGCCACGGCTGATCTGAAGATCTGGTTGGTACGAAACCTCAGCTTGACCTAGATCCATAGTCAGTGAGCTTAAGTCCGACCTTTCGTGGTAATAGGCCCACCGGAAGTGCTTCGTTGGATCGTGAGAGGCTGGTTTTGGTTATACCCTAAGTATACCTTGGCCCTAGGGTTATTTTCATCAACTTTAGGCCTATTTATAGTCCTTAAAACCCTAGCTCTCTTTTCCATACGAATTTCCTAACCCTACCTAAGAAAGAGAAAGGAAAAGAGAGAGAAAGTGAGAGAGAAGTTGGTGAATCATCTTAGATTCTTTCCTGTTCTTCTTCATCCTTGAACCTTCACTTTGAATCGTTATTCTGACGATTCTGAGTTCATCTTTGGATAAGTTAACCTAACCCTAATCTGTGTTAGAGTTTAGAATAGTCTTGGTTTTGCTGTATCTCATTTCTATTCTTGGTTTAGGTTATTCCTGTCGCCGTTGACGAAGACATATCGTCTGAAATCAGTTCGGTGTTCTTTTCTGGCTTAAGGTGCGGACTTTAAGTGTATAGGTTATGGTTTTCAAGGCTTTCAATGCCAGTTAATGATTTATTCTTACTATGGATGAGATTTCACATGCCAAATGTTATGTTTATGTTGCGTTCCTGATATGCATGTGTTATATTGAGATTTGTGTATTCTATGTGTATGTATAAAGTACCGTATGCGTATAAAATATGAACATGTGATTGCCATGATTATCTGTCGTGTACTTATGCTAGATGTATGCGCGACAACTCCTTGGTAAAAGGAATTGTCCAAATGCGTGTTTTCAACATATGTCATGTATGTTGGACTATGTATGCTAAGTGCTTGTAGAAATGTCTAAATGATCTAATGTGTGATATATCAACCTAGTATGGGCGTTGAGAAGCAATTCTCAACTCTCCCACTAGTGTGTATGATTTCCTTCCTACAAGTTACATTCCTTGTTATTTAATTTCAAGCATTACTTATGCTTACTTTTATGTTAAGTTGATATTCTTCAAATGCTTGCGTGCTACATGATTTGAGTTGTTGTTCCATTACTATTCTAAATTGTAGTTATGCATATCTGTTGTAGTGTAATGTGTGTGGGACTATACATTAGTCCAGGAAGTCGGTAATCGGCCTTAAGATCGTGGCTGAGGTTGCTTTCGCCACGTAGGACTTATTAAACGAACCCGAGTCATATTAGAGTTGTCGGCAGTGGTTTGGCCACGTGGAGTGTTTGCGCACTCTATGTCGTTCAACCCAATGTGCGCTCGTGCTAGTTGAGTTCGTCAAGTAACCCGATTGTCCGATGTATGTTCACCATGTATGGACGCTACTGCTTGAATCTAGGGTACCGAACTTACCAATGAAATCCTATTAACCATGGTACCTTGATCCGCTAATACTCATGAGCCGGACATGGTGGTATGGGACACCGTGGTCGAGCTGTCGGCCTACACTGGGGTGACGAGCCTCCCCGTAGTGACCAGTGAGCAACTAAACTAGTGAGCCGATTATGGTGGTATGAGACACTATATTCGTGCTGTCGGCCTACATTGATTGGTGATGAGCCCTTTGTAGTGACCTCGAGCATGCCTGAATACCGCATTGAGGTGACGAGCTTTACTGTAGTAACGAAGGTATGATAGGCGTGCATTGATTGGTGACGAGCCCTTTGCAACGACCTAAAACCATATGATCGTATGAGATGATCTAGGACTGACGACCCTAGTATGGATCACTGTTTGGATGGTGATATGAGGAAGGTACTTTAGCTTCCCAATCCTGCTGTATGAAAAGGACTAATAACAACTTGGTAATCATGTTCATGCACCGCATTTGCATGTGCTTTGTAGATGTGGTGCACTTTGAGGTGGTGTCATGCGTAACGTAAGATGAAGACGCTGAGGGTGTATGCGCGAGGGCACGCATCATTCTGCATGCATCCTTGCATTAACAAGAGTACTTAGGACTTGTTTAATTCTTCTGCTTTATCATTACTGCTTGATTGAACTGATAACATGTTAACCTATGCTTTATTGTTCCATTGAGTTGATCACTCACTCCCACGTTCTGGGGCGGTGTTAAACACCCACCAGACTCTGTCTTAGCGCTGATGTTGCAGATGTGGATGCGACCTCTGAGGTAGAGCGTGAGATGGATGATGATGAGGCTGCTTTCTCTTTTATGTAGTTTTTAGACGGGTTCTAGTGAGTCTTGTTCTGATGCGCGGGATGCTGGGATTGTTTTTGGGAAATTAAATGATGTAACTTGATAATTATAATTTTGATAGCAACACTTACATTACGACCTGGTATGTATATATACTTTAGGGATTTGCACTTGTACACATATATTTCTATAAGTCTTCCGCTTGCTTTCTTCACTTATCCCTGAATTATATTTGTTATTTGGCTTAATCTATTCCATGTTTTATGCACTAATACAGACAACATACATCCATCATTAAATATGTTTCACAAGTGATGTTTTGGAACTCGGGAGCTGAGTTATGCTCGACCCCCGAATTTCAGGGCGTTACAGCAGCAGCTGAGATCACCTCAACAGCATCTACAACAGTAGCAGCGACAATAGTATCCGTCACAGGGACCCCAACATCAGCAACGGCAGCCGCATCAGCCACTGAGACCTCCCCCACAGCAACAGAGGCAGCAATATAGGCCACCATAGCAGCAACAGTGGCAGTAGCATTGACGACCACAGAGGGGACATCACCTCCCCAGCAAGCCCAGGGTAGGTTTTATACAGCCCAGCAGGATCCTCTGGCATCGGCAGGAGTCGTCGAGGGTACACTCCTTGTTTCCTCATGGATAACACATGTCTTGTTTGATTCTGGTGCATCACATTCATTTGTATCTGAGAATTTTTCTCGATTGACTGATTTTCCGCTAAATTCTGCACGTGAGGGTCTGCCAGTATTGACACCCTTAAAGAAGATTGTAGTATTAGGTTGGTTTTGCTCATCTTGCCTCGATCTAGTAGGGAAGACCTTTTTGCCGGCTGACCTGTTTGCCTTACCAATGTCCAAATTTGATATTCTACTAGGCATGGATTGACTTACCGAGTATCATGCCATATTGGACTGCTCTGCAAGGACAATCACGTTTTGTATACTCGGTGTGCCGTAATTTTAGTTTATAGCCGAGCCTAGAGTTGAGCAGCTCTCTTGCCTTATGTCATCTGCTGTAGAGGAGCCAGTTGTCTTAAGCATCAACCAACTACCGGTCATTTGTAATTTTTTGGATGTGTTTCAGGAGATTCTAAGGTTGCACCTTGTCGGCATACTGAGTTCCAAATTGATCTCATGCCCGGTACCGCGCCTATTTCAAAGGCCCCATATCATATGGCCCTACTGGACTTATGGGAGCTGCAGAAGTAGTTGGATGAGTTGCATGAGTTGGGCCTTATCCGTACAAGCAGTTCACCATGAGGAGCACCGGTACTCTTCATGAAGAAGAAGGATGGTTTGTTGAGGCTTTGCGTGGATTACCGCGAGCTCAACAAGGTCACAATTAAGAATAAGTATCTGCTTCTGAGGATTGATGATTTGTTCGACCAACTATAAGAGGCGCAGTTCTTTTCGAAGATAGACCTACGGTCCGGTTATCATCAGGTTCGTGTCCGGGAGGAGGATATTCTGAAGACAGCATTTAGGACGCGCTATAGTCATTTTGAGTTTCAGGTCATGTTCTTCGGACTGACCAATGTGCCCACAGTGTTTATGCAATTGATGAACGAGGTCTTCCATCCATATCTTGATTAGCTTGTTGTGGTATTCATCAATGACATCCTAATATATTCGAAGACCCGAGAGGAGCATGAGCAACATTTGGAGATCACTCTGCAGACCCTCCGAGCACACTAGCTTTATGCGAAGCTGGAGAAGTGCAAGTTCTGTCAAGAGGAGGTGAAGTTCATCGGTCATGTGGCGACGAGGCAAGGCGTAGTAGTAAACCTTTCGAAGATTGATGTCGTCCGTCAGTGGGTCCAGCCCACGAACGCATCTGAGATTCATAATTTTCTTGGCTTAGCGGGGTACTATCGATGTTTCATTGAGGAATTCTCCTGTATTACAGCCCCATTGACCAGGTTGACTTGCAAGGGCGTTGAGTTCATTTAGAGTGATGCATGTGAGCGAGCATTCATAGAGCTAAAGGACTGCTTATATCTACATTAGTCCTCACTCTTCCCTCTGGGAGTGAAGGATTTATGGTTTTTACAGATGCTTCGCATGTTGGGTTGGGTATTGTCTTGATGCCACGGGAAGCTTATAGCCTTCGCGTATCGCCAGATCAAGGTCCATGAACAGAACTACCCCACACGTGATTTGGAATTGGCTTCAGTTGTCTTTGCATTGAAAGTGTGGAGGCACTACCTTTATGGGGTTAGGTTCTACCTCTTCTCTGGCCATAAGAGCTTAAAGTATCTCTTCCTATAGTATGAGTTGAACATGAGACAAAGGTGATGGATAGAGCTCCTGAAGGACTATGATTTCAATCTCCAATACCACCCTGACAAGGTGAACGTGGTGGCGGATGCCCTTAACCATCAGCCATGGGGCCTGGTGGCACATATGATGGTCCAAGAGTGGAGAATGCTCATAGATGTTGTTGAGTATGACTTCAAGTTGAGTCTGTAGTCTTCCATCATTCAGTTATCGAGCTTGTCGATTCAACCCACTCTTGTTGTAAGGGTGATCGAGGCTCAGTAGGCAGACTAGACATTCCGGGATTACCGAGTAAAGGCCGCGTCTAAGGGTCAGTCAGATTGACAAATTTGGCCTGATGGTGGACTTCGTTTCATGGGCAGGTTGTGTGTTCCGAATATTTCAGAGTTGCGCATAGATCTTATGACCGAGGCACACCAATCGAGGTTACTTTCACCTCGGCTCCATCAAGATGTGTCGCGATATAAGGAGGCAGTATATTTAGGCAGGGATGAAGCGTCAGATTGCTAGTTTTGTGGCTGAATGTAACACCTACCAGCATGTCAAGGTTGATCATCAGTGACCTCTAGGTCCCTTACAGCCGTTAAGCGTCCCATTATGGAAGTGGGAGCACGTGACCACATACTTTATCATGGGCTTGTTGAGGACTCAGTGCAATCATGACACCATCTAGGTTGTTGTTGATTGTCTGATGAAGTCGGCATGCTTTCTTGCGATACGTACGACCTAACCTTTGGACTGTCTTGCTAGATTGTTCATCGATGAGATTGTGAGACTGCACGGTGTTCCAGTTTCGATCATTTCTGACCGAGATCCGAGATTCACATCTTAATTTGGAGGAGTTTCTATAAGGAAATGGGGCCTGCCTTGAAGATCAACACCGCATCATCCGCAGACCGATGTGCAGATTGAAAGGGTCAACCAAATCCTTAAGGATATGCTTTAGGCTTACATGATGGATTTCTCAAGTAGCTGGGATGATCACCTGCGTTTGGCTGAGTTCGCCTATAATAACAGCTATCTTGCGACTATTGGCATGCCTCTCGTCGAGGTATTATATGGTAGACCTTGCAAATCCTTGAGTTACTGGACCGAGGTTGGAGAGTGTCGTCTCCTAGGTCCCAACCTTGTGTAGAGGACATTAGAGATCATCGATATCATTAAGTAGAGGATGCGCACAGCTCAGATCTAGTAGAAGAGTTTTACAGATCATCGGCGTCATCCTTTGGAGTTTACCGTTGGGGACCACGTGTATCTCAAGGTCTCACCCATGAAGGGTGTAGTTTGTTTTGGAGTGAAGGGGAAGCTTGCCCCGAGGTTCATTGGACCTTTCGAGATCATTGGGTGCATTGGCGCCGTGGCCTATCAGCTTGCCTTGCCACTTTAGTTGTCTAGCGTCCACAACGTCTTCCATATTTTTATGTTGTGGAAGTGTGAGTCACACGTCGTTCCCATGATAGATTGACAGCCTTTAGAGGTTCGTGAGGACGTTTCTTATATTGAGAAGCCAGTTTGTATCCTTGATTGAAAGGAGCAAGTCCTCCGGACCAAGGTCATCCCCTTGGTACAGGTTCAGTGGGGTCATCATAGTGTGGATGAGGCAACTTGGGAGCGAGAGGCTGAGATTCATGAGCATTATCCCCATCTCTTTGATGTTTGATTGTACTTTTATGTTGTGTTTCTAATTATATATATAATTATATGATTTCACTTCCTTTGTGAGCTTTGTCTAGTTTGAGTTGTAGTGTAAATTTCGAGGACGAAATTTTTGTTAGGCAGGGAGAGTTCTAAGACCCGTAACCTCGCGAGACCTTCCGTGCACTTCTACTTAAACAATGACATGTTTCCAGTGGACCAAATCAATGAGTTTTGATCATTACCCTACTTTTGTACAGTAATACCCATATTGTCACGCGGGCGTTACGATTCTGACGCCACATGGCACACCCCATTTTGACCCTCAGATTAGAAGTTACAATTTTGACACAATCCGAGATGATCCGCACAATGTACGCGGACCCTACTTGCACAAATCCCCATATTGTCATATCAATCAATCCATCAATACATCCATCAATCAAGTCATCCATCACTCATGTCACTCCCTCCCCATTAGTTACACAAACTCATGCCATTCTCATGCAACCTATACCCCTACCTATGCTAGCCATCATTCTCTTATTCTTTTTCTCCCCATTTTACCCCTCCATCTTCCCCTTATTCCCTCCCTATCCTAAAATCTCTTCCACAATAACTCTTTAACTCCCTCTCATTTCTACCATTTCCTAGCAAGAGTAGAGAGGGATTAAGAGAGAGAGAGAGAGAAAGAGAAATATTAGAAAGATTATGGAGAAATTAAGAGAGAGAGAAGAAAAAAAGATTAGGGAGAGATTAAGAGAAAAGAAAGAGAGCTTGTGAGAGTATTAGGAAAGATCAAGAGAGTAAGCGTAAGAAAAGAGAAAAGAGTGATTAAAGGAGGTTAGGGATGGAGAGGAGCTTGGTGGGTCATCCGATCACCGATTCAAGATGATCCAACCGTCCATCCTTCTACGTGAGTGCATGGGAGGATCAAAACCCTCCCCTTCTTTGTGATTTCTCTATTTTGGTGGGCTTATAAGGGTGGGACCCACCTTGATCATGTATTGAGTATGTGGTGGACCCCATAGTGGTGGGGCCCACCTCGATGGCCGAATTTATTTCCTTTCCTTTCCCTTTCCTTTCTTATTTTCATGGTGTTGTGGGACGCACAAGTGGGCCACACTATTGGAGAGCATGTCCCGCACGCTATCATAGCGTGGGCCACCTTATGTGGCGCACTGTGGTATTTATTTTCTTTTCAAACCAATTGATTGCGTAAGCACACTTGGATGGTGAAAATACACTAAAAATTGATTTGATCCAAAGCTTCTTGGCTCCATTATGAGTTTGCCTTTCAAATGGATGGAGTGGATTTCGTAGGTGGGCCCTACCTCACCTTAAAACACAAAAGAGTGAGAGGGGTAGTGGTACCATGTCCGTGGACACAACAGTGCCCAGATACGTCTCTGCCACCATTCACCTTCCAAAGCCACCATGTGGACTTCACTCGTGAGCCCCATCATGATGTGTGTGTGTGTGTGTGTGTGTGTATCATCCATATAGTCCATCGAATTTCCCTTCTCATTTTAGGCGTTGAGCTAAAAAATGAAGCTAATCCGAATACCAGGTGGGCCATACCACAAATGCTAAGGGATTGGGTTACTCGCGTCATTTCTTACTTTGCATGGATGTTAATTTGGAGTGAGTTTTCACTCATGGGACCCTTGATATATTTCTTAGATCCACACCATCCATCCATCTGCTGGCTCATTTTAGCCATGGAGCCCAAAAATCTACCTGATCCAACCATCAGGTGGACCACACCACAACTGATGGTGGTAGTGGGAGCACCCCCTTACGTCAACCATGCGGACGTGGGGTGGGGGCATCCCGACCATGGACTCCACCTTGATGTATTTTTTTAATCCATGCCATCCACCACTTTCATCATTTCGTTTTAGGCTATGAGTCAAAAAATGAGACAAATCTAAGTTCCTAGTGGACCGCACAAAGGGAAACAAAGTCACACTGTTGGAACTTTCTAAGGCCTACTGTTGTGTGTATAAGTGGTGGACCTACCCATCATTGGACTCCTTTGGTCCATAGAGAGCTGGCCGATATAATGGACGGAATGGATTATCCATTAGTAGACCCCACATAGTATAATAAAATAAAAATAAAGAAAGGAAGAGAAAAATAAGAAAAGAGCACTGTCACTGTACGTTTTTTCCAGTGACAGTGAGGGTGGAAGCCTCACTGGGCTGCCCCATACGTGGACCCCACCATGATGGACTTGTTTAATCCACACCGTCCACCATCTTCTCCATATAATTTTAGGACATGTGCTAAATATTGAGGCAAATCTGAGTCTCGAGTGGGCCGTACAAAGGGCATTAATGTCCATCTATTGAAATACTCTATGGCCCACTTTGGAGTCATCCAAACCAGTCCTAGTTAAAGTCTACTTGACCTCATTCGAGGTGGCCAAGATGGTGAACGGATTAAATCATCCACTTAGGGCCCAAATTAATAGTGTATGCAAAACATACCAATAACATGAAAAATACATGAATGGCATGCATGTGGGAGTTAACCCATTCTTAGCCAATTTTGAGTCTTAAAAGTGAGACCTTGTTCTAATGTTTATATTGAATCCACCCCATCCACCATCTTTGCACGATCATTTTAGGCCTTAGGCCAAAAGATGAGACAGATTCGGGAATCAAGTAGGCCGCAATGAGAGAAACAAACCATTACTATTGAAATCTTCCAAGGACCACTGTGTAGTCCATGTTCATCCAATCAACCCAAATCAGAGCCCATTAGACCTGCTCGAGATGGATTACGCGATGAACGGAGTAGAAAATCCACATGCAGCCCACACTGATGGTGCATAAATAAAAAAGAGAAATAGAGGAAACTGGAAAGTGTCACTAGGTATTATTGCCCAGTGACGTGAGGGTGGAAGCCTCCTTGGGCTGGACCCCACACATGGGACCCTACATGATGTATGTATCATATCCACTCCGTTCATCCATCTTAACATATCATGTTAGGCCATGGGCCCAAAATTCAAGTTGATCCAGATCTCAGGTGGGCCGTACCATAGGGTAATGTGGGGCTAGAAACCTCTTGGACTTTGGGATTTCTTGGATTTAGGATCCCTTGAACTTGGCAATTCCTAGTTTTGAGATCCCTTGGACTTGGGAATCCATAGAATCAAGATCCCTTAGGTCTTTGGTTATATTTAACATCTTTAATTCAAATCCTTAAATTAGATGGTTTGTGAATGTTGAAACTATGGTTTTATTAAATCCATTTAAGCATATACTTTGCCTAAACTAATGAAGTCCCAAGACTCAGACGGGCCATTTGCAAATGATCACATCCTAGTGACTAACCAATGATCTGTAACAATCAATTTACATTAGCAATGATTAGACGGTGCCGATCATCCTACTAAAGTAATTATAGTGATGTCATTAATAATTTGATTATTTTTGGGACATCATTAGTGGGCCATGTGCCCAAATGGATTAGTAGCCTAGTGACACACGTGTTGTACATATGGGTGTCCATTCGGGTAACTCCTAATGGACCCCGCCTTATTATATATATTCTATTCATGCCTTGCAGGCTACATGAGGAGCTGATGTTAGTCTAATGTGGGCCATATCACATAGACTTTTATATTTCTAGTGAGGCATGTCGTTTAGTTCCCCCTGTCTATATATGATGTGTCGATTAAGGCTGATTATTGTCTGATATGTCTGATAACATGCTGGTGTACTTGGCCCGATAAGACACACTAAGAACATGCTTAGTATAATGACATCATGTCCAGACATATGCCCATTCGCATCATTTCTACACATGTTGTGGAAGGGGATTAATCATAACATATACCATTAGGCTGAGATACTTAGGGGACCCCATATGAGATAGGGTTGTCCCACATGATCAGGTGGTACGCGTAGGTTTGATGCATGACTTGGATGGTATGACTCATGCATTTCTCATCTTGTATGTCACGATCACTTTACGCCCTAGCAACATCAGGATTATGGCCTCCACAGGCATATCATGGATGACCAGATTGGATACCAAAAATATCTGTTCTAGGATTAAGGCGCTATGGATGTCCTTGGGTGAAAGTCCCTAAACCCTTGCGATATCAGTAGAATGCTTCAACATCAAGACCCAGTGGATAACATGAGCGCCCGAGTGCCAAATACCAGTAAACTGCACCTCTCATTCTGTCATGGTCAGTTGAAAAGGAGTGTGACCTTATCCACCTGAGGGTAGGGGGCTGTAAGCTAGGTTGAGTTTGACCAGCTCGTAAATGGGTCCGCTATCGACGAGCTGGGTAGGCATTGGTATATCACTAGCAAGGCGAATAGTGAGGTCTCTTCCACTCACTTGGTCATACGTGCGATGGGGCGGTAGCCATTGTTGGAGTGTACTAAACCCCAGTGATGTTTCCAGTGATGAACCATACTAATATATGGACTAGTTGATTATTGGCATGCTTGCGTTACATCTCTAGCATATGACGTTCGGCCATGTAGGCCTTGCATTGCATAACCTTAGAATTTGTAACATCATTGATGGACTTACCAGTTTAACCTTCCATCATTTTCACTTATTCTGACATTTATATGCTTGGCACATGAATTACACGCACATGTACACACTCTCTAAGCTTCATAGTAAGCTTAAGCACGTTTGTTACATGCAGGTTATACCAGACCGCAGCAGCATTGAGGCAGTAGCATGTGCCCAATCTTTTGAAATTTTGTTATATGATGTATTTCCCTTTCAGCACTGTACTCAAATATAATATTAGTGGATATGTGGTGATGATGTTTTGTGACTTAGGTACACTTGTGGTTATGCTCCTTATTTTTAAAAAAATCACACTGAAAATCCTCCTTATAGGATCCCAAGATCGGAACCTAGCACATGAGAGTTGGGAGCCGAGAATGGGGTATTACGGAGGCTGTTAGCAACAGATTTGATGGCTGAGAATTTTATGAGCCTAGTTCCCGAGTTTGGGGCATGACAGTTATTGGTATCATAGCATAACTTGGGAATACCTAGGGATAACATCACATATCTGCTAATGGTCTTTGAATAACTACCCTTCACTATATAATTGTTGTGAACTTAAAATGATTAGGTCCCTGATCTCGAATAATTAGAAACTCACATTAGGATCCTTTTTCAAACTTAGTTTAAAATAGGATTAACTAATGCGAACTTATAAACTTTCTGATATAGCTCCCTAACGTGTGTCCATTCGAGAGTACTCAAGGTTAAAAGGTCCCTTATTCCTTCCTGTAGGACATGACACCCAAGAGGCTAAGGAGAGGGGCTCACACATCCCAGACAGGTGCGGCCCCAGCTGTATCAATGAGTGCAGATTAGCTTCATCAAATGTTGCATGCGATGACCTCTATGCTAAAGAGGCAGGGTAGACGATCCACTGATATGCCAGTCCAGACCGAGCAGGAATGCACAAGCTCCCTTCTGCGTGACTTTAGACGGCTCGATCCCCCATGTTTCCAGGGCAAGCCTGATCTGACGGCAACAGAGCAATGGAGATCGGAGGTGGAGAAGACTATTTCGACCAGAAACGAAAAGTATTTGATTTGGGGAATCATCTCACTCAATAATGACAAAAAGAAAGAACTAAGAGAACAATCATTGAATTTATTCATTCTGAGTTCATTACATCCTTTTGATCCTCTTATTCCGAGATAGAATTTTAAAAAAATACAAAAGTGCAAGTATTGAATAATCTCAAATATGAATTTCAGCGGCACTTCGGCTTCTATCAGTCATGTCTCCAAGAGAGATGAGTTGTGCAGGCTTTCCATGTACTTTGTCCCTCATTAACATGATAAAGGAGTGCCTGAATCACTTTGAAACACCTATAATGCCCTAAGGACTTGAGAAAATGCAACATAATGTTACCTCAAAGAGTACATGTGCAACTCTTCCATGAGTTACATGGGCCCACGCAACTCACAAGGAGTGGCGTGGCCCGGCCTTCTGCACTCCCTCCCCTTCTCTCCATCTCCAATACCTGTCAGGGGCACTGGTCTTCCAAACATCCAATCCTGCAAATGAGGGGGGTAGGGGGTATTTATAAGCTTCCACACATGTAAGCCCTCGAATCCTGTGTCGCGGACCCTACTTCGCATCACCGACTCAACATATCCTGCAAAGAGTCGCGTGTTTCGGCACAACTACGATGAGTTGAGCAGACCCGCACCACTCAATGACTCGTGCAACTCGATCCCTGCGCAACTCGTGACCTGCATAACTCGATCCTTTTCCTGCTCTTCTTCTTCTTCTTCTTTTCTCTATTGAATTTTTATGCTCTAACAGATGCCCCCTTGATCCAAGATTTGACTTCTTGTTAAGTCAATTTGAAGGATCAAAATCCTTTATCATTAAATTGAGTCACGCAGACCCACGCAACTCCCCTTACCATGATCATATATGACCTAGGCCAAGTCCTGGAGTGTCTATAAATACCAATCCTTTACTCATTTCTTCACTTCAAAATTTTTTTCTCCAACCTGAATTCCATTTTCGCACAAGTCATTTGCGCAACTAATCCGCGTAAGTCACCCGCGCAACTCATCTGCACTTAGTGCCAAAACCCCTGTTCCGAAACTATGTTGAATTCTCTTCTGCCTTTATCACTTCTACCCTTCAAAATTTTCATCTTTAACCCAGCAGCGTCCAGTTCAAGATCATGCATCACTCATCCCCATTCTCTTCTAGAAAAAAGAATTATCCATCTTCCTCAGGGTCCAAACAGTCCTTCCATTATTCTTGAAAATATGTAGAAATAAACGAAGTGACTTTGGAGCTTGATAACCCCTTTACCAACAAACTGACTGTTCTTCCCATCAACTTGCGGCGTCACTGGTCAATTCTTCATAGTGAACCATTCGATCAACGAAATATTTGTCTCTGTGGACAATTGGACTATGAAAGAACCAAGAATTCTAACAGGTTATTTGAAAAAGATTGAGCCCCATCAGAGAGATGGCAGGATTCACAAAATGAGATTTTTACATCCATGTCACGATCCCAGTAGCCTTTCCTTGCCCACTATTTTGAGACCGCTCAACAACTCTTCTTCTCTAAAAAATTGGCTTGGAACACTAAAAAATTCTTAGCAATATGACTCCCATCTCTTCGCAATTTCTACAATGCCTGGGCTCGAACTATTGTTCGAAAGGATACCATCGTTCTAGAACAAATCAACTTCTCTGATGCAATCATAGCTACATTAGAGCATTTTCATGGGGATGCTGCTATCTTCAGAGGCTTCTTTAATCATTGGTCTCTCATCACCAATTCATTTTATCTTCCTTCAGGTAAAATGAGTATCACCTTATGGGATCTTCTTCGCATAGCAGGTCTTCCCATTATGGGCAATATCTTCAATGCTTATATACCCTCTAATGAAGAGCTCTTTCTATCTTCTCCAGGAGACAACAAATCTAAAATTTCAAAGACCACTCTTGAACTCTTCGGTGCACTGGCCAACTTCCCTCAACCTGATCACATTACTTCTCTCGAATGCTAGCTTGCTTTTCTAAAAAATTGCGGTATATTTTCTCCTTTCTACTTTCTTCCTTCACAACTTCAATCTTATACGGTCTAATTTTAATGATTATTTCTTCACCCTAACAGCTTTACAGGCCATAATCACCAAGAACTTAAGACCATTTGCCAGAATACTAAGGGCACTATTCAATACAATTCCTCCTGCGAACTAGCTGACTTCTTAGCCTATTGGCTAAGTGTAGTGATATTCCTGGATTCCGAGCAGACAGACATTATCAGACCATCCTTCTTTGTGGTAGCAGGTGAAATGGTAGAAGGCTGAAAATATTCACTGGCTCCCCTAATCCTATGTTCCTTGTACTGTGATTTCGGAGACACCATTTCTGGTTCTAAAAAATCTTCTTCCAACTCTTTTGCTGTCTGTGCTCCATGTCATTTCTTTGTGGGTTGGCTAGGAGTTTATTTCCCTTGGACATTTGCAGATTCCAACAGAGTGTACTTACATCCTGATTGACTCCCTCTTTAACATTATTAATTGAGAGAGATGATCAAGAAGTTGAACAGCTAGGTCACCAGAAAAATAGAGAGTAATGATCCGATTGATTTCTATCAATTCCCTTTCTCTAGCTATTCTGATGATGTGGCAGTTGTTGATGATGATTCTGTTTCATTTGGCGAACATTCATTTCTTGTCTCCATCAGGCCCAGCACCCTTCCTTGGAGAGAAGGCGATATATTCTGTTGTGAGCCATACTATCCTAACAAGTTTGCTCGTTAGTTTAGGTTTGATGAAACGATATCAGAGACTCTCGATATCGTTACCAAAGCAATGAGAAGTTATGGCATCGGACCATATAATTGGGCTTTGATATGGAAGCAGCTTTTGATCATTCGCACCGAATCACACTTCATAATTCTCGGCTATGATTACCCTTTTAGTGCCTCTTACTGTTAGATGTGATGGTGGGTTCATCAGTATTATCTAATAAAACATTGTTACCCAGTTGATCATGTTGTATGGATTCTCCCTCCTCGCCTAAGGAGTTTCTAGAGAGACCAAGGCATTAGCCATTTCGAAGAGGTAGATCACGCACCTTTCTCAGGTCAACTCTGCATGAAAATTTCTTCTACAGAGCACATCTTTGAAATGAAACCAGCTGATACTCTTGAGGGATGGGTAGCCTTTGGTACGTCTCTGAAGAATACTTATGAATCTTCAGATTTTCCAGAAAAGAATGATGATTCTTCACAATTCTATCCTCCTCCTCCCTTGCAAATTTTAAGAGGCAGTACTCCTGTAACATCAGAAAGACATCGTCATTCTCTTCAAAAGGACAAACATATCATCATTGCAGATTCATCCTCTTCAGAGTAGAAAGTAGCGGATGTTCAGGAAATATAACATTTCGCCTTTATTGCATCTATTTTTGATAACGCATTTCTATACAAACGTATGAACATACTCATCTTCAGAATTATATACTGATTTAGGATTCATAGTATTAAGCATATTTAATAGACACATGCTAATCAAAATAATAATCTATTTATAGTTGTTAGCATAACATCGCCTAAGTGGTATTTTGGAATGGGCGAAACTAAGTTTCAGTTCCAGTTAATTGCACACATAGTTTAAGCTCGTAAGTAGTTAGAGTGATCACAGTTTAGACACATAAGTAGTTGGAGTTGGTCTTACACAAATGGCCGTTGTAACTCTCTAGAGTTCATGGGGCTTATCGCGGTCGGGGAGTTCACAAACCGCGATCCATCAGAGGGGCCTAGTGAAGCTACTTGGGCAGTGAACTCGATAGGATTTACACACAGGGTTGGCCGCAGTAACTCTCTAGAGTTCATGGGGTGCACAAGTCTACCGTGGGGTACCAAATCCAAGGCCGCCAGTCCATAAATGAGGGGTCATCTTGATTCAAAGACCTGTCGTCACGTATTACTACTAAATTCAAACCAGGGATCTGGGGAGTTGCCTTGCTTCAAAGACTCACTTTTCCTTCCTCGGCAAGGTCAAACCCATTCATGAGGGGGTTGTCATGCCCCGAACCCAGAAATCAGGCTGACAAAATTCTCAATCAGCGAATCCAATGCCAACAGCCTCCGTAATACCCCATTCTTGGCTCCCAGCACGCATACGCCAGATTATGATCCTAGGATCCTACAAGGAGGATTTTTTAATGTACATTTGTCTCGTAATAAGCATAACTATAAGTTTACCCAAATCACAAAGGCAACATCATCATCACATATCCACTAATATAAACATTTGAATACAGTGCTGAAAGGGAAATACATATATCGAAAATCAAAGCTCCAGAAGACCGCTGCACGTTCCAAGCTCAACGCTGCTGCAACCTAACGCCACCTGCACGCATCTATCGTGCATAAGCTTATAGAAAGCTTAGAGGATGGTGTAAGTGTGTGCGATGCACGTGCCAAGTATCCAATACAATGCCATAAATCATACATCATCAGAATAAGCGAAAATACGGACAAGATCATGAATCATATAATATCAGAGTAAGCGGAAATATACTAGTAAGTCCATGAGTCATATAATATCAGGGTACGCAATGCAAATCATAATGAGCCAAATATCATATACTGCGAATGCAGTGCAATATGTAATTCCTGACAAGTCTTTCTAAGCCATATAAGTGCAAAAACGTAGCAATCCAAACTGCCATATGCCGTGGATGACATGCAATATGCGATGCAAATGAAATGACCAAGCTGGAGTGAAGTCGGGATGATAGTACGTAGTATCACAGGCTATGGGGTCGATCACAAGGGAATTCTATCCAAACCAGTCCCATACCTAAATTTGGATAGTCAAACACAATGTGGTAAACTCCTGATCTCAAGTTAGTCGCGCACTGTAACGACCTTGGATTTTCTTGTGCTAATCTTTCCTTAAGTAGTTGTTTTTAGGGTAATTAGCGCTTTACTCGATTGCTTGTGAAATTCGCATCAATCACTTTAAATTGTATCTGCATGGCTCTAATCGTGTAGATTAGTGAGCGCTACGTTACTCTGAAATCTGGGATCCATCGCTAAATCCAGTTCTTCTGGAGAATTTTTAGAAGATCTGGATCGGACCTGGACCGCGCGTCGAAAGTCCGATGGCGATGATCTTAGGCTGTTGCGGTCACCGAGTTGGGCTTGACTTTCACCTCGAAAATCAAGTCCATGTGATGTTCTGGGTCGATTTGGTTGAGCTCGGAGTGAAGAGTGTGAGAACGGTTGGAATTTATTAAGCTTTTATTGAAATCTGAGTCGTGTCGCTTGCGCGACGATTTTAAGCATTCTGACCGTTGGATTCTGACCCAATTTCACCCTCTGATCAGGATGGTTGGCCCAGGCATATCCTAGTGCTTGTGGACCTGATCGAGTTTCCGTGACCGTTGAATTGAGTGTGGTCCGCCACGGCTGATCTGAAGAGCCGGTCGGTATGAAAACTCAGCCTGACCTAGATCCATGGTCAGTGAGCTTAAGTCCGACCTTTCGTGGTTATAGGCCCACCAGAAGTGCTTCGTTGGATCGAGAAAGGCGTGCTTTGGTTATAACCTAAGTATACCTTGACCCTGGGGTTATTTCCATCATTTTAAGGCCTATATATAGTCCTTAAACCCTAGCTCTCATTTCCATACGATTTTCTCTAACCCTAGCTTGGAAAGAGAGTGGAAAAGAGAGAAAGTGAGAGAGATAAGTTGGTGAATCATCTTGATTTCTTCCTTGTTCTTCTTCATCTTCGAACCTTCACTTTGAATCGTTCCTCTGACGATTCTGAGTTCTTTTGGGGTAAGTTAACCTAACCCTAGCCTGTGTTAGAGCTTAGATTAGACTTGGTGTTGTTGTATCTCATTTCTATCCTTATTTTAGGGTATTCTAGCGCCGTTGACGAAGACAACTCGTCTAAATCAGTTCGGTGGTTCTTTCTTCGCTTAAGGTGCGGACTTTAAGTGTATAGGTTATGGTTTTCAAGGCTTTCAATCCCAGTTAGTGATTTATTCTTGTTATGGATGACATTTCACATGCCAAATGTTGTGTTTACATTGCTTTCCTGATATGCATGTGCTATAGTGAAATTTGTGTATTCTATGTGTATTTATAAAGTACCGTATACGTATATATTATGCACTTATGTTTGCCATGATTATTTGTCATGTATGTATGCTAGATGCATGTATGACGACTCCTTGGTAAAAGGAATTGTCTAAGTGCATGTATTTCAACATACGTCATGTATGTTGTTCCATGTATGCTAAGTGTTTGTAGAAATGCATGAATGATCTAAAGTGTAACTGATTACACTAAATGCGGGCGTTGAGAAGTGATTCTCAATACTCCTATGGATGCGCATGTTTTCCTTTATGCAGTTACCTTTCAAGTTATTTAAATTCAAGCATTTCCTATGCTTACACTTATGTTAAGTTGATATTCTTCAGATGAGTATATACCATGATTTGAGTGGTTGTTCCATTACTGTTTTACATTCCATATGAATACCTGTAGTAGTGTAATGTGTTTGGGACTATGCCTTAGTCTAGGAAATCGGTAATTGACCCTATGAATCGTGGTTGAGATTGCTTTCGCCACGTAGGACGTATTAGACGAACCCGAGTCGTATTAGAGTTGTCGGCAGTGGTTTGGCCACGCGGAGTGTTTGCGCACTCTATGTCGCTCAATTCGACGTGCGCTCGTGCTAGTCGAGTTCGTCAAGTAACCCGATTGTCCGATATATGTTAACCATGTATGGACGCTACTGCTTGAATCTAGGGTACCGAACTTACCAGTGAAATCCTAATAACCATGGTACCTGATCCGCTAAGACTCATGAGCCGGACATGGTGGTATGGGACACCGTGGTCGAGCTGTCGGCCTACGCTGGGGTGACGAGCCTCCCCGTAGTGACCAGTGAGCAACTTAACTCGTGAGCCGATTATGGTGGTATGGGACACTATATTCGTGCTGTCGGCCTACATTGATTGGTGACGAGCCCTTTGTAGTGACCTCGAGCATACCTGGATACCGCAAGGAGGTGACGAGCCGATCTGTGGTAGTAAGGGCATGAAAGGCGTGCATTGATTGGTGACGAGCCCTTTGCCACGACCTCAACTATATGATCGTATGAGATATCTAGGATTGACGACCCTAGTATGGATCACTGTTTTGATGGTGATATGAGGAAGGTATCTTAGCTTCCCAATCCTGCTGTATGAATTGGACTAATAACAACTTGGTAATCATATCCATGCACCGCATTTACATGTGCTTTGTAGATATGGCGCACTTTGAGGCAATGTCATGCGTAACGTAAGATGAAGACGCTGAGGGTGTACGCGTGAGGGCACGCATCATATTGCATTCATGCTTACATTAACAAGAGTACTTAGGATTTAATTACTTATCCTGCTTTATCATTACTGTTTGATTGAACTGATAACATGTTAACCAGTGCCTTATTGTTCCACTGAGTTGATCACTCACTCCCACGTTTCTGGGGCGGTGTTACACACCCACCAGACTCTGTCTTAGGCCCTGATGTTGCAGATGTGGACGCGACGTCTGAGGCAGAGCGGGAGCTGGATGACGACGAGGCTGCCTTCTCCTATATGCAGTTTTCAGACGGGTTCTAGCGAGCCTTGGTCTGTTGCGTGGGATCTCTGGGATTATTTTTGGGAACTGAAATGATGTACTTAATACTTAAATTTTGTTAAATAACACTTTCACACGATCTGGCTTGTATATGTAATTCAGGGATTTACACTTGTACACATATTTTGCTATAAGTCTTCCGCTTGCTTTGTTCACTTATCCCTGAATCATATCTGTGTTTTGGCTTAATCTATTCCATGTTTTATGCACTAATATAGTCAACATACATTCATCATTAAATATGTTGCATAAGTGATGTTTTGGAACTCGGGAGCTGAGTTATGCTCGACCCCCGAATTTCAGGGCATTACACGCACCCCAACCGAAATCCTGGCCATTGTGAAGGTACACATAATAAATAGTTGCGCACCACCAGCTCGAGTGGATAGTGAATGGATGAATGAGTACGCAACTCCTGCTCAGTAGCCTGCCAGCACAATAACCTACCAACTACTGGTAGCTCGCCCAGGCCTCAGCCTCGCCCACATCAGCGTCCACCCACGTGCGCCCACCCACATGTGCAACAGTGATGGGGTGTCATAATATCATGTCAGTCCTCATATCAAGTCTACAAATCAGTATAGTTCCTCTCTGAAAAATCACCGAGGTCAAATATAATACCTGCTGACTGCCGCTCTCCAAGCTGCACAGCCCAACAAGCGTAAGGGACCTCACTACCTGCCTGTGGACACCCAACACCAACAAGGCATGATGGTAGCAAACCCATTTACGAGATGATAAGACTCAGCCTAGCTATTGCCCCCTCACTCAGGCGGGTAAGGCCACACCCCCTCCCAACTGACCACGATAAAGTGGGAGACGCGGCCTAATGGTAAAGGCACCGGCGTTCATGTTTTCCACTCGGTCTCGGCGTTAGAGCATCTCCTGGTACCAAGGAGGTTCTGGGACTTTCACCCAAGGACATCCTACATGCCCACAGTGCTAGAATCAAGCAATTTCGGTGTCCAAATTCGCCCATCCATGATGTGCCTGTGGAGGCTACGGACCTGATGATGCTAGGGTGAATAATAATTGTGCTATGAAAATGTGAGATACATGAGTCACACCCTCCAGTCATGCAACAATCTTGCGCGTACCGCGCGCTCATGTGGGTAACTCCTATCAGTGAGTCCCATAAATAGTCTACTTAATGGCATATGCTATGATCAGTCACTACTCATATCAAGCATACATATGATGTGTATAGGCATGAGTCATGGAGTTATACTAAGCATGTTATAAGGTGATGAACTATCCTCACAACGAAGGTGGGCCTAGATGGCCTACGCACAACAAGTATGGGCCTATCAATGTGCCCTAGGGAGAGTTACAATGCGGACATTTAACCAACATTGTACTTACAATGTGGGTGTCAAACCATCATTACTCCCAAGGTATATCCCGCCATAAACATCATTACATAACCATGGTGGAATCACACATTGCAATGGACCTTGTGTACATCTCATTGCGCCTCAACCCATGGCCCTTAGATACATCAAATGGGCCGCATCACATGGGCCTCATATATATCAAGGTGGGTCTCAACAATGAGCCTTATACACATCAAGGTGGGCCTCAACAACGGGCCTTATATATATCAAGGTAGGCCTCAAGAACGGACCATAAATACATCAAGATGGGTCTCCTAAAATGGGCCTTTTATATATATATATATATATATATATCAAGGTGGGCTTCACACATACCCAAAGAGAGTCATATTGAAGGATCATTTGGACCATATCACGAATAGTAGTGGAGATAATAATTCTCACTATTAAACAAATTATAGGGCCCACTGCCAAGTTTATTTTCCACCCAATCTAATCATAAGGTCTTAAAGACCTAGATTAAGAGAACAAATCCCATATTGATCTAAAACTTCCATGGCCCCAAAGGGTTTCAATGGTAGATGTTCAAATCCCACTATTTCGTTATGGTGTGGTCCACCTAATCAAAGGGCTGGACACATCACGGTGTTACCCGCTGTGATGTATTTGAGATCCAACCTATTCATAAGTTAACATAGTGATAGATGAAGTGAAGACAAATATCAGCTTAATTGGGAACTACTGTGGCCCTTAGAAGCTTGAACGATGAATGTCACTATCTCCACTATTTTCAATGGTGGGGTCTACTTGAACCATAGATTTGTCTCATTTTTTTCTCATGCCATTAAAATGATCTCTCAAAATGGTTGGAAGGTATGGATATAACACATGCATCATGGTAGGGTGCACACACGTGGCCCATCAACTAAATGGACGGTGTACATTTACACTGTAGGTGGCGCATGCATCACGTGCTGCTGCTACACGTGTAGCACCAGCTGGTAGCGGCTACTGCTTCAAACGGCAGGGATGGGTCCCACGTAGGGCCCATCATGATGTTTATTTCCTATCTAATCTGTTGATAAGGTCACATAGACCCAATTAAAAAAATAAAATAAAATAATACAATTGATCCAAAACTGCTGGACTAGGGAAGTCCCAATGGTAGACGTTCAATCATCATTGTTTCCTGTGACGTGGGCCACCTGAGTTCCACATACGGCTGATTTTTAGGGTGGCTCACAACCAGAAGGGGGGCCACTAAATGCATGGTGTTGATGTTCTCATACATCATAGTGGGGCCCATGGCTGGGACCCGTGGTCCCTGCCCGCCCATCAAATGCAGCAGCGTCCTACTACAGCGTCCAGCAGCAGCAAGCGCTACCTGCTATATTTTTTTTTGAAAAATAAGAATTTTTGCTGTTTTTCATAGGTGGGGCCCTCATCGGAAGAATCCACTCCAGCCGTTGCATTCCATGGCTCAATACCGACCAAAAAAGCCCAATATTCAGTATGTTTTGGGGTGTAGAAACATCGGAGAGGGTTTTAACGGTAAAACCACTATTTTCTATGGTATAGCCCGCCAGATAATCGGGTTCACTTCATTTTTCGGCTCAACACCTAAAATGAGCTGAGGAATGGGATGCATGGCATGGATTAAACTTACATAATAAGGTGGGGCCTGTATGAGTGGTCCACCCTAAAACCTTAAATATATAAATATATATTTTATTTTTTTCTTCGCTTGGTTGGCCGGTCAGCACCCCACACCATCAGTGCACACTTCATTGTGAAGTCATGTCCATCGTCCCTGGACACTGGACGGTCTCCATATAACACATATCTAAGGTGGACCGCACCTACAAGCATGCTGCCTAGGTGGGCCACCAAATGGTTGGATGGTGTGGATAAGACATACATCAAGGTGGGGTACATCCGGGTGGGCAACACGACCACCTCATCACACACAAAAACAAATGAAAGAAAGAGAGGGAGAGAGAAAGAAAGAGGGACACGTGTGATAGAGGGACCCCGACACTATGGGCCCTCCCTTCCATGCATTCAATCATACATCAAGTGGGTCCCAATACATGTGGGCCCACCAAATCAAAATCAACGGTGAAGATTCCTTTCTCCACCGAAATGCAAGGTCTAGATGACCCTATCCATGCAAGAAAAATAAAAATCATGATGGGGTCCATGGAGAATGGCCCCATCATGGAATGATCATGAGAATCAAGGTGGGCCATCGGCCACACCTAGGGTCCAAAGTGAGATCCATACCATCAATCGGGCCTCACTCAGCCCATCATCAAAGCAATAAATCTAGGCCTATAAAAACACCCACCATTTGATCTCCTTAGTCTGATGAAATGCCGCTCTCCTTGTGTCTCACTTTGATGGAGGGTGATGAGAAATGAAGGGCTAAGATGATAGATCTTGGGATGGGAAGTGGGCCACACACATCACTTTTCTCTCTTAGAGTTGCTTGGACGTCCACCACTTTGTTGCTTGGAAATGTGTTGAGAAAGAGAGAGAGAGAGAGAGAGAGAGAGAGAGAGAGAGAGAAATGGTGGCTGTAAGGGAGAGGTGATGGATGTGAGGTGATAGTTGTACTTGACATGTATGGGTGTGTGAGAGAGAGAGAAAGGGAGAGAGTTGACCTTAGGGTTGTTCTTATACTTGACATGAGGTGATTGATTGATTGATTGATTGATGATGGGACATGATATAGAGATTCTCTTGGGATTACAAAAGCATGGTGTTTTCCTCGAACTGAACGCGGGCCCACATCTCCTGGCCAGGGTATCGGATCGGTAAGCAAGACGCGGCGTTGGAATTGCGGTGACGGTGCGATCGTAATAGTATAAGTATCGGATTAAGCCGACTCAAATCTATGGGATATGACTTAGGGTCGCGCATAAACATCAATTATAGGTCGCGGGTCGGCGAAATTCGATAAGGAGGACCGCAGAAGCCTACGGAACAGTATGGGCTAGGATATGGGTCTTACAGGGGAGCTCTCTGGCCGCCCACGTGATGCTTCCTGAATCTGTACAGATGACATAAGTCACTACTGAATGGGTGTGTGAGATGCTCTTTCTGGGCTTTTTAAGGCCACAGGCGACACTGCTACCCATATAGTTCTACTATATCATCATCGCCCATAATGATAAGCCTTATGCGTGTTCGGCTTCATAGCAGCGTCTTTCTCGATATCATATGTGATAAGTTGCCATTATTGTCACAATTTTCGTACTTAGCTTTATAAGCTTAGTCTACCACCTGTAAATGATGAATTAGCCTTACTGAAATAATAAATCGAAATTAATATACCGCATTTGTTGATGATATGAAACAAAATTTTATAGTTAAGATAGTATATCAACCTGGTGGTGCTATTAATTTTGATAAAATTATATGGCCTTGTGCTAGTAAGATAATGATAGTAATAACAGCTTTGGCGATTCGGCGATAATCATTGGCGATTTGCATTTGATGATATGGCAACAATCATTGGCACTTTACATTTACTCGCTCGGATTTGATATGCTTTGAAGGCCTGCATTTCATTAGTATTCAAAGAGAAATGCAATGTTAGAAAGAAATATAGAGTTCTGCCTTTGTATGCTTTTGTCTGCCCCCTTTTGATTGAGAAGAATTACGTCGCGAATCTTCTGAATCAAAACTGCATATACATTCAAGGATGATATATTTTTATGAAAACGATCATTGACCAGAATACTCATGCCTCCCCCATCTTGATCTATCACCCGATAAGCCCCATTGGAGTTTACTTCTGATATTATATATGGGCCATCCCATTTAGGGTCGAACTTGCCCCTAGTCTTACGAGTGACCACTATCAGTCTTTTTAACATCAATACCATATCGCCTCTTTTGAAGGAGCGATGCTTGACCTTTTTGTTAAAAGTAACAAAGATTCTTGCTTGATATAATTGTAATCACTGCTGGGCTGCTAATCGCTTTTCATCTAGCAAATCCAATTCTGCCAACCTAATCTTGACATTTTCATCATCAGTAATGGACTGATGTACTGCTATTCTAAGTCACGCAACTTGCGTTTCAATGGGGATAACAACTTCAACTCCATAAACCAAAGAATATGGCTTTGCTTTCGTAATAGTACGATGAGTAGTTCGATAGGCCCATAAGGCTTCTTGCAACGTCTCATCCCAATCCCGCTTATTTTTTACAATTGTTTTCTTCAATATCTTCACAATTGTCTTATTGAATGCTTCAGCCAACCCATTAGCCAATGGATAGTAGGGTGTCGAGAATGAATGCTGGATATCGAACTTCTGGCATAATTTCTCTATTCCTCTGCTCTTAAATGGAGTCCCGTTATCAGTGATGATCTTCTTCGAAATACCATAGCAGTATATTATTGCATGCCGTATGAAACCCAAGACATCTTTTTCTTTAACATTTCTTAGCGCAATAGCTTCAGTCCACTTTAAGAAATAATTTATGGCTGCCAAAATGTATTGTTTTCCTTTAGATGATGATGGATTTATAGGACTGATAACATCGAGCCCCCAAGATGTGAAGGGCCAAGAAGCCACTGACTGATGCAAATCTTTAGGAGGTACATGTATGACATTGCCATGTATCTGACATTCATAACACCGTCGTGCATAATCAATCGCATCTTTGAACATTGTAGGCCAATAATACCCCATTCGATTTACTCGATGGAACAAATTTCTACCAGCCTGATGAGCCCTGCATTCCCCTGAATGTGCTTCTCACAATACCTCATTCACCTCTTTCATATCTAAACATCTCAACAACACCTCGTTATAGGACTTTTTGTAAAGCTTTTCCTTACACATAATAAATTTCTTCTCCCTTTGCTTTATTTACAGCTTTTGTACCAAATCTTTCGATAAAATATCATATTTGAGATGATCCACAAAAGGCTGACGCCAATCATCAATTGAAATCTCCAAACATGACACGGGCAATGCTTCAGAGACTTTGGCATCTTCAGCAGGCGGCAAAAACCTTCTTTCTTCGATTGTTATTTGAAGAGGGCTTCAATTAGGACAAGCCAAAGCTGTAACCAAGCTAGCTAAGGCATATGCCCTTGCGTTCTCTTATCTCGGTATATGCCTGATTTCAACATCCTGAAATTGCTCTAATAATTGTTGTGCTTAACGATAATACAGGAAGAGTTCTTGCTTCCTTATTTCGAATTCTGTAATAAGTTGGTTTATCACTAGCTTAGAATCGCTAAAAATTTGTAGCACTTTTATCTTCATTTCCTAAGCTATTTTCATGCCTATAAGGAGAGCTTGATATTCGACTTCATTATTAGTGCATGCTGCACCTAACGTAAAGGAATATGGCAACAATTCACCTTGTAGAATGATAAATATCACCCCGACACCTGTTTCTAAGGTCTAAAGGCGTCATCAAAGTACATTTGCCACTTACCAAGCAATTCTGTCATCATTACCTACTCGTCTAAAAAGTCATCACTGATCATTTCATTATCCGGTACAGGGTGGGCTGCTAAGAAATCCACCACTGCTTGTCCCTTTACTACTTTCGCCGGTTCATAAGTGATCATGTATTCTAACAATAAAAGCTTCCATTTAACCAATCTCCTGGATAGCATCGGTCTTGTCATCAAGAACTTGGGGGGATCCGCTCACGAGATCAAGATTATGTCATGGGAGAGACAGTAATGCCTTAATTTCTGTACTGTGAAAATTAGAGCTAAGCACACTTTCTCGATGGGCGAATAGCTACATTCAGCTCCTATTAGAGTTCTACTCAGATAACACAACGCAATCTCCTTCCCTTGCTCATTTGTTTGCGCTAACAAGGCTCCCAATGAACTTTCTGCTGTAGAAATATAAAGGATGAGGGGTCTACCTTTCATAGGTGTCTCTAGTATTGGGGGTTGTTTCAGCAATTCTTTGATAGAATCAAATGCGTTTTGACACGATTGGTCCCATACAAATTCCACCCCTTTCTTCATTAGATGGGAAAATGGCTGACATCTTCCTGCAAGATTAGAGATAAAGCAACAAATATATGTCAACTTTCCCTGCAAACTCTTCAACTCTTTTAGTGTTTTTAGAGGTGGCATTTCTTGAATTGCTCTGATCTTTCCCAAATCGACTTCAATTCCCTTGTGCCTGACAACAAAACTGAGGAACTTTCCGACGAACACCAAATGCGCGTTTAGACGGATTCATCCTCAGTTTCTTCTTTCTGAGCCAACGAAATACTAAAACCAGGTGTTCACAATGTTCCTCATGGTCATTTAACCTAACCACTAAATAATCCACATAACATTAGACATGCTTGTGCATCATGTCTTGGAATATATTCTGTATTGCCCTCTGATATGTCATGCCAGCATTCTTGAGACCAAACGGCATAACCTTGTAATAGTAAATTCCCAGCAACATTCTAAATGCCGCAGCTTCCTCATCTTCTGGGGCCATTCTTATTTGGTTATATCCTGCGTAACCATCCATAAAGGACATAACAACATACTTAGTTGTATTGTCAATTAACAGCTCAGTAATTGTCAGTGGGAAATCATCCTTCGGACATACTTTGTTTAAGTCTCTAAAGATAATGTATACTCTAATTTGTCCGCTTCTCTTCTTTACTAGGACAATGTTTGATATCCATTTAGGATACTTGACTTCTCTGATAAACCCAACTTTAATTAACTTATTCACTTCTTCTTCAATCAAGGGAATCAGACCGGGTGGAATTGTCTCTGCGCTTGTTTAATCGGTCTCTTGTCTTTAGAAATATTTAATCGATGCATTGTCACTGATGGTTCTAGGCCTAGCATTTCTGCATATGTCCAAGCAAACACATTTTTATTTTCTTTCAATAGTTTAATATACTGGTTAGCCTCTTGTTCAGGGAGACTGGCACTTATAAATGTATTCCGGGGTTCTTCTTCTGTCCCTAGATTTATTTCCCGTAAGCTGTCAATCGTCGGTTGCCCCCTGTCTTCTATCTGCTTCGGAGCCACCTCAGGATGCTTGATCATTTCAGTTTTCGCCCCGTCTACTAATTCCATAATAATCATGTTTATCGAAGATTCTCCACCCAACCCGCGAAACTTCTCTCATTTTTCTTCATTGATTCCGATCGGGGTCAAGATACCTTTTCCACTGTTCAACCCAGTCGGCTCTTAGTAATCAAAGCCCGTGTTCTTCATTATCTTTTTACTAGCAGAGTTGTATCTTTCCAGATCTTCAGGTGTCAATTTTGTGGGGTTCATTTTGTTATCTATCTTTTCTTCTATCTCTGCCTCTAAAACTGTATTAAATTCGATAGGCTTGAGGTTTTTCGAACTGGCTTAAACGTGGAACCTCTTAGGCATAACTAGGAATGGTTTCTTCCTTTCTACATGTGGCAATGGCATCGTGTAATTTGACTGTAAAATTACTAATTACTTAGGAGATAATAATGTCAGCGGAGGCTACCCTGGTCATCTCAGATGTCTTAGTACGAAATAAAACTTCTGCTTCACATACTTTTTCTTAGATAACTCTATTTTGGCGCCTCCATTTAACACTGTGTTCGTTTCGCCTCTTGCTGTTTTATTCTCATTGCTTTCCTTTCTACTTCTTGCGGCGAATTCGTCATAATAGCTGGCATCGGCAAAGAAAGACTCTAGTTCCGTATACGTCTTTATGTCTGCCACCACCTTATATTGAATCCCATCTTTATAGTACTTGAAGCGTTGATGGAGGGTTGATAGTATAATGTCGTATAATACATCTAAGGTCTTCCCAAGAGGAGATTATATGTTGTTACTGCGTTGATAACGTGATAAACAACATTTGTTGTTAGCTCCCCTATCTCCAATGTTAATGTGATCCTGCCGAGCGCTTGCTGTCTGTCTTGATTAAACCCTTGTATCATCATCCCACTAGGGCACAAATGAGAATGACGATATCTCAATTCGTTTAGCATAATTAATAGTAGCAAGTTCACTGCAGACCCATTATCCAGCATTATTCATTTTATCTGCTTACCACCGACATGGCCCACAACCATTAGCAGTCTGTTATGTTCTTCGCCACAAATTAGATCATTATCGGAGAAGGAAATGACTGGCATGCAATTATTTTGCTCTTCGTGCTCCATCTTTGTGAGCAATGCTTTTTTTGACAACATTATCGGATAGAGCTTGAATTAGGCTGTATCGAGAATCTTTCGACAATCGCAACGCGTTATATACACTCAATCGAGCTGGTATGCCTTTCAGATGACTCATCACATCGTACGTCACCTTCTCAACCTTGTTCTTTCACTTTTCTATAATACTGTCATGACATTCTTCAAATGTTTCTTTTCTTGTTACCTTGATATTCTGTTTATGGGGACTTTTTATCCTTTTGCCTGAGCGTAATGTGACTACTATATCTTTGCCTGTCCGCCTTAGTAAATGACCGTCATCCATTTCTTTTACCAGTAGTTTCTTAAATGATTGTTATGCTCGTTGTCGGTTTATTGCTCTTGCATCTGTCAAAACTCCACCATAGAACTTAATTAGCATTTATTCACAAATCTATTGTATCCCGGAGATGAGAGGAAGGACATTTCCCGCTAAGAGTCGCCATTTTGGCGCCTTATAGGATGCTAAATAATGATGAAATTCTTTAAGTCATTCTTAGGTCAATATTAAGTAAGATAAAAGAATCCCCAGTGGAGTCGCCATTTTGTTTCAACCAGAAATGAAAAGTATTTGATTTGGGAAATCATCTCACTCAATAATGATAAAAAGAAAGAACTAAGAGAACAATCATCAAATTTATTCATTCTGAGTTCATTACATCCTTTTAATCCTCTGATTCTGAGATGGAATGTGCAAGTATTGAAAAAGCTCAAATATGAATTTTGGCAGCACTCCGGCTCATATCAATCATGTCTCCAGGGGAGATGAGTTGTGTGGGCTTTTCGTGTACTTCGACCCTCATTGACATGATAAAGGAGTGCCTGAATCACTTTGAAACACCTGGAATGGCCTAAGGACTTGAGAAAATGCAACATAATGTTGCCTCAAAGAGTACCCGCGCAACTCTCCCATGAGTTGCGCGAGCCCGCGCAACTCACAAGGAGTGGCATGGCCCTGCCTTCTGCACTCTGCACTCCCTCTCCTTCTCTCCATCTCCAATACCTATCAGGGGCATTAGTCTTTTGAACATCCGATCCTGCAAAAGAGGGGGTAGGGGGTATTTATAGGCTTTCGCACATGTAAGCCCTCGAATCTCGTGCCATGGACCCCGATTCACATCACCGACTCAACATATCCTACAAAGGGAAGTGCGGCCCGGTGCCACTACGGCAAGTTGCACGGACCCACGCAACGGATCCCTCCACAACTTGTGACCCGTGCAACTCAGCCCTTTTCTTGCTCTTCTTCTTCTTCTCTTCTACATTAAATTTTTATGCTCTAACAACGACACAACAGAGGGTCCCTTTGTTAGTATTCCTTCTACAGGGTGAGGCCGAGTATTGGTGGGCGTCGGTTACCCGAGCAGTAGGAGCTGATTTTGAGTGGATGAGGGAGGACTTTGTAGACCAATTCGACCGAAAGTTCTTCCCCGAGCATGTTCGATAGCATCCCGCATTAGAGTTCGAGACTCTAGTCCAGGGAGACATATTGTGTCTTACTACGAGGCTCAATTCGTTGAGCTATCTAGATTCGCGCCATATCTTTGGATAAGGAGGGACAGAGGGCCCGTTGTTTTAAGGGCGGCTTGTGCCTTGGCCTTCAGAGTCGTGTCATTGGACACAAGCTCTCGTCATTTGAGGAGGTTGTAGATCGGGCCCAGATCTATGAAGCAGAGTCGTAGACTAACTCATAGTGGATTTACAATCAGAGAGGAGACCGGAAGAGCAAGGCCACCTCTAGTAGCTCCCAGCAGCAGCAGCTTCGACCATCACAGAGGTGCATGACCCGTCCATCCTTTCGAGTACTAGTAGTACCCCTAGCACCGCCACTGAGATAGTTCTCAGGTGTTTGCTACGAATGTGGTGGGACAGGGCATCATATGCATGAGTGCCCCCACCCACAGCAGCAGCCGAGACGCCTCAGCAGCCTCTACAGCAGCAGCAACGACCACAGAGGGGACATGCACCTCCCCGGCAAGCCTAGGGTAGGTTTTATGCAGCTTAGCAGGAGTCGTCAAGGGTGCACTCCTTGTTTCCTCATGCATAGCACATATCATGTTTGATTCTGGTGCGTCGCATTCATTTGTATCCGAGGATTTTTCCCGATCGACTGGTTTGCCGCTAAAGTCTGCGCGTGAAGGTCTGTTAGTGTCGACGGCCTTAGGGAAGACTGTAGTATTAGGTTGGTTTTACTCGTCTTGCCCCAATCTAGTAGGGGAGACCTTTTGTTGGTTAACCTATTTGCCTTGCCAATGTCCGAATTTGATATTATCCTAGGCATGGATTGGCTTACCAAGTATCATGCAATATTGGACTACTCCGCAAGGACAATCATGTTTTGTATACCTGGTGTGCCATAGTTTCAGTTTGTAGCCGAGCCTAGAGTTGAGCAGCTCTCTTACCTTATGTCATGTGCTGTAGAGGAGCCAGTTGTCTTGAGCATTGACCATCTGCCGGTCGTTTATGATTTTTTGGATGTATTTCAAGAGATTCTGGGGTTGCCACCTCGTCGGCATACTGAGTTCCAAATTGATCACGTGCCCGGTAACCCGCCTATTTTAAAGACACTATATCGTATGGTCCCATTGGAGTTATGGGAGCTACGAAAGTAGTTGGACGAGTTGCGTGAGTTAGGCTTTGTCTATCCGATCAGTTCACCATGGGGAGCGTCGGTACTCTTTGTGAAGAAGGATGGCTCGTTAAGGCTTTGTGTAGATTACCACGAGCTTAACAAGGTCACGATTAAGAATAAATATCCGCTTTCAAGGATTGATGATTTCTTCGACCAGCTACAAGAGGTGCAATTCTTTTCAAAGATAGACCTGTGGTCAGGTTATCATCAGGTTTGTGTCGGGGAGGAGCATATCCCGAAGACAGCATTTAGGACACGCTACGGTCATTTTAAGTTTGAGGTCATGTCCTTCGGACTAACTAATGCCCCACAGTGTTATGCAGTTGATGAATGAGGTATTCCGTCCATATCTTGATCAGTTCGTTGTAGTATTCATCAATGACATTCTGATATATTCGAAGACCCAAGATGAGCATGAGCAGCATTTGTAGATCACTCTGCAGACCCTCTGTGTACACCAGCTTTATGCGAAGCTGAAGAAGTGCGAGTTCTGCAAGGAGGAGGTGAAGTTCATCGCTCATATGGTGATGAGGTAGGACATAGTAGTAAACCCCTTGAAGATTGATGTCATGCGTCAGTGGGTCCAGCCCTTTCCTTGGCTTAGTGAGCTACTATCAATGTTTCATTGAGGGATTCTCCCATATTGCAGCCCTATTAACCAGATTGACTTAGAAGGGCATTGAGTTCATTTGGAGTGACACATGTGAGCGAGCATTTACAGAGCTGAAGGACCATCTTACGTCCCCACTAGTCCTCACTCTCCCCTCTAAGAGTGATGGATTCATGGTTTTTATAGATGCTTTGCATGTTGGGTTGGGTGTTGTCCTGATGCAGCACGAGAAGCTTGCAAACTTTGCGTCTCGCCATCTCAAGGTTCATGAGAAAAACTTCCCCACACATGATCTAGAATTGGCTGTAGATGTCTTTACACTGAAAGTGTAGAGACACTACCTTTATGAGGTTAGGTTCTAGCTTTTCTCTGACCATAAGAGTTTGAAGTATCTCTTCTCGCAGTCTGAGTTGAACATAAGAAAAAGGCGATGGATGGATCCCCTGAAGGACTATGATTTCAATTTTTAGTACCACCCCAATAAGGAGAACGTAGTAGCGGATGCCCTTAGCCGTCAGCCATGGGGCCTGGTGGCACATATGATGGTCCAAGAGTGGAGAATGCTCGAGGATGTTGTTGAGTATAACTTCAAGTTGAGTCTATAGTCTTCCATCGTTCAATTATTGAGCTTATCGATCAACCCTCTCTTGTTGCAAGGGTGATCGAGGCTCAACAGGCAGACCAGACATTACGGGATTACCAAGTATAGGACCCGTCTGAGGGTCAGTTAGATTGGCAAATTGGGCCCGATGGTGGACTTCGTTCCAGGGGCCTGTTGTATATTCTGAATATTTTAAATTTGCACAGAAATATTATGACCGAGGCACACCGATAGAGGTTTACTATTCATCCTGACCCCACTAAGATGTATCGTGATATGAGCAGGCAGTATATTTGGGCTGAGTGTGACACCTGACAGCATGTCAAGGCTGATCATTAGAGACCTCTAGGTCCCTTGCAGCTATTGAACGTCCCATTGTGGAAGTGGGAGCACATGACCACGGACTTTATCATGAGCTTGCTAAGGACTCAACGCGGTCATGACGCCATCTGAGTTGTTATTAATCATCTAACAAAGTTGGCACACTTTCTTGCGATATGTGAGACCTGGCCTTTGGACCGTCTTGCTAGATTGTTCATTGATAAGATTATGAAACTGCACGGTGTTCCAGTTTTGATTATTTCTGACCGAGATCCGAGATTCACATCTCAGTTTTGGAGGAGTTTCTATAAGACAATGGGCTTTGCCTTGAAGTTCAGCACCGTATATCATCCGCAGACCGATGGGCAGACTGAAAGGGTCAACAGATCCTTGAGGATATGCTTTGGGCTTACATGATGGATTTTTCAGGTAGCTGGGATGATCACCTGCGTTTGGCTGAGTTCGCATATAACAACAACTATCAGGCGACTATCGGTATGGCTCCCTTCGAGGCATTGTATGGCAGACCTTGCAGATCCCCGAGTTGTTGGACCGAGGTTGGAGAGCGCTTTCGTAGGTCCCGAGCTTGTGCAAAGGACATCAGAGGTCATCAATATCATTAGGTAGAGGATACGCACAGCTCAGAGCTAGTAGAAGAGTATTGCAAATCGTAGGCATCATCCCTTGGAGTTTACCGTTGGGGACCATGTGTATCTCAAGGTCTCACCCATGAAGGGTGCAATTTATTTTGGAGCAAAGGGGAAGCTTGCCTCGAGGTTCATTGGACCTTTCGAGATCACTAGGCGCATTGCACCGTGGCCTATCGGCTTGCCTTGCCACTACAGTTGTCTAGCATCCACAACGTCTTCCATGTTTCTATGTTGCTGAAGTACGAGTCAGATGTCGTTCCCGTGATAAATTGGAAAACTTTAAAGATTTGTGAGGACACTTTTTGTATTAAGCAGCCAGTTCGTATCCTTGATCGAAAGGAGCAAGTCCTCTAGACCAAGGTCATCCCCCTTGGTGAAGGTTTAGTGGGGTCATCATAATGTGGATGAGGCATCTTGGGAGCGAGAGGCTGAGATTCTCAAGCTTATCCCCATCTCTTTTATGTTTGACTGTATTTGTATGTTGTGTTTCTGATTATATATATAGTGATATGATTTCACTTCTTTTATGAACTTTGTCTATTTTGGGTTGTAGTGTAAATTTTGAGGACAAAATTTTTTGTTAGGAGAGGAGAGTTGTAAGACCCATAACCTCACGAGACCTTTCGTACACTTCTACTTAAATGATGGCATGTTCCCGACGGACCAAATCAACGAGTTTTGATTGTTACCCTACTTTTGTACCGCAATACCTCGAGACTTCTACCCTAGTGACCGTGTGGGCGTTACGATTCTAACATTACACGGCATGCCCCATTTTAACCCTTAGATTAGAAGTTACAATTTTGGCATAATCTAAGATGGGCTACACAATGCACACGGGCCCCACTTGCACAAATCCCCATATTGTCAAATTAATCAATGCATCAATACATCCATCAATCAAGTCATCGATCACTCATGTCACTCACTCCCCATTAGTCAAACAAACCCAAGCCATTCTCATGTAACCCTTACTCCTACCTATGCTAGCCATCTTTCTCTTATTCTTTTTCTCTCGATTTTACCCCTCCATCTTCCCCTTATTCCCTCCCTATCCTAAAATCTCTACCACAATAGCTCTCTAACTCCCTCTCATTTTTACCATTTCCTAGCAAGAGTAAAGAGGGATTAAGAGAGAAAGAGAGAGGAATATTAGAAAGATTATGGAGAAATTAAGAGAGAAAGAGAGAAAAAAGAATGTTTTGGGAGAGATTAAGAGAAAAGAAAGAGTGCTTGTGAGAGTATTAGGAAAGATCAAGAGAGTAAGAGTAAGAGAATAGAGAAAAGAGTGATTAGAGGAGGTTAGGGGTGGAGAGGAGCTTGGTGGGCCATCCGATTGCCGATCCGAGACGATCCAACCGTCCATCCTTTTAAGTGAGTGTATGGGAGGGTCAAAACCCTCCCCTTCTTTGTGATTTCTCTATTTTGGTGGGCCCATAAGGGTGGGACCCACCTTGATCATGTATTGAGTATGTGGTGGACCCCATAGTGGCAGGAGGGCCACCTCGATGGCTGAATTTATTTCCCTTCCTTTCCCTTTCCTTTTTTATTTTCATGGTGTTGTGAGACCCACAAGTGGGCCATGCTATTGGAGAGCATGTCCCGCACGCTATCATAGCGTGGACCACCTTATGTGGCTCACTGTGATATTTATTTTCTTTTTAAACTAATTGATTATGTAAGCACACTTAGATGGTAAAAATACACCAAAAATTGATGTGATCCAAAGCTTCTTGGCCCCACCATAAGTTGGACATTCAAATGGATGGAGTGGATTTCCTAGGTGGGCCTTATCTCACCTTAAAACACAAAAGAGTGAGAGGGGCAGTGGCACCATGTCCCTGGACACAACAATATCCAGAGATGTCTCTGCCACCATTCACCTTCCAAAGCCATCATGTGGACTTCACTTATGGGCCCCATCATGATGTGTGTGTGTGTGTGTGTATCATCCACACCTTCCATCCGATTTCCCTTCTAATTTTAGGTGTTGAGCTTAAAAATGAAGCTAATCTGAATCCCAAGTGGGCCATACTACAAATGTTAAGGGATTGGATTACTCACGTCATTTCTTACTTTGCATGGATGTTAATTTAGGGTGAGTTTTCACTCATGGGACCCATATAGATGTATTTCTTAGATCCACACCATCCATCCATCTGCTGGCTCATTTTAGCCATGGAGCTGAAAAATCTACCTGATCCAACCATTAGGTGGACCACACCACAACCGATGGTGTTAGTGGGACCACCCCCTCACGTCAACCATGCAGATGTGGGGTGGTGGCGTCAGAACCATGGACCCCACCTTGATGTATTTGTTTAATCCATGCCACCCACCACCTTCCCCATGTTGTTTTAGGCTATGAGTCGAAAAATGAGACAAATCTAAGTTCCTAGTGGACCGCACTGAGGGAAACAAAGTCACACTGTTGGAACTTTCTAAGGCCTACTGTTGTGTGTAGAAGTGGTGGACCTACCCATCATTGGACTCCTTTGGTCCATAGAGAGCTAGCCGATATAATGGACAAAATTGATTATCCACTAGTGGACCCCACATAGTAGAATAAAATAAAAATAAAGAAAGAAAAAAAAAACAAGAAAAAAGCATATCACTAGATGTTTTTGCTAGTGACAGTGAGGGTGAAAGCCTCATTAGGTTGCCCCCATATGTGGACCCCACCATGATGGATTTATTTAATCCACACCTTCCACCATCTTCTCCATCACCATCTTCTCCATATAATTTTAGGCCATGTGCTAAAATTTGAGGCAAATCTGAGTCTCGAGTGGGCCATACTAAGGGTATTAATGTTCATCTATTGAAACACTCTAGGGCCTGCTTTGGAGTCCCTGATCATCCAAACCAGTCCTAGTTAGAGTCTATTTGACCTCATTCGAGGTGGCCAAACGGTGAATGGATTAGATCATCCACTTGGGGCCCACATTAATTGTGTTTACAAAACATACTAATAACATGAAAAATACATGAATGCCATGCACGTGGGAGTTAACCCATTATTGGTCAATTTTGGGTATCATAAGTGGGACCCTGTTCTGATGTTTATATTGAAGCCACACCATCCACTGTCTTTGTAAGATCATTTTAGGCCTTGGGGCAAAAGATGAGACAGATTCGGGTCTCAAGTAGGTCGCAATGAGGGAAACAAATCATTACTATTGAAATCTTCCAAGGCCCACTATGGAGTCCCTATTCATCCAAATCAACCCAAATCAGAGCTCATTAGACCCACTCGAGATGGACTACATGGTGAACGGAGTAGAAAATCTAATTATAGCACGCACTGATGGTGCATAAATAAAAAAGAGAAATAAAGGAAAATGGAAAGTGTCACTGGGCATTATTGCCTAATGATGTGAGGTAGGAAGTCTCCTTGCGATGCACCCCACACATGGGACCCTACATGATGTATGTATCATATCCACTCCGTTCATCTATCTTAACATATCATGTTAGGCCATGGGCCCAAAATTCAGGTTGATCCAGATCTTAGGTGGGCCATACCATAAGGTAATGTGGGGCTAGAAATCTCTTGGACTTTGGGATTTCTTGGTTTTAGGATCCCTTGAGCTTGGGAATCTCTAGTTTTGGGATTTCTTGGACTTGGGAATCACTAGAATCAAGATCCCTTAGGTCTTTGGTTATATTTAGCATCTTTAATTCAAATCCTTAAATTAGTTGGTTTGTGAATGTTGAAACTATGGTTTTATTAAATCCATTTAAGCATATACTTTGCCTAAACTGATGAAGTCCCAAGACTTAGATGGGCCATGAGCACATGATCACATCCTAGTGACTAACCAATGATCTGTAACCGTCAATTTACATTATCAATTATTAGACAGTGCAGATCATCCTACTAAAGTAATTATAGTGATGTCATTGATAATCTGATTATTTTTGGGACATCATTAGTGGGTCATGTGCCCAAATGGATTGGTAGCCTAGTGATACACGTGTTGTACATGTGGGTGTCCATCTGGGTCACTCCTAGTGGACTCGACCTTATTATATTATTCTATTCATGCCTTACAGGCTACATAAGGAGCAGATGTTAGTCTAACGTGGACCATATAACATAAACTTCTATATTTCTAGTGGGGCATGTCGTTCAATTCCTACTCTCTGCATATGATGTGCCAATTAAGGTTGATTATTGTCTGATATGTCTGATAACATGCTAGTGTACTTGGCCTAGTAGGACACACTAAGAACATGCTTAGTATAATGACATCATGTCTAGACATATGCCCATACGCATCATTTGTATGCATGTTGTGGGTGGGGATTGATCATAGCATATGCCATTGGGCTGAGATACTTAGGGGACCCCATATGAGATAGGGTTGTCCCACTTGATCGGGCGGTACACCCAGGTTTGATACATGACTTGGATGGTATGACTCATACATTTCTCATCTTGTATGTCACGATCAATTTACGCCCTAGTGACATCAACGCTATGGCCTCCATAGGCATATCGTGAATGAGCAGATTGGATACTGGAAATATCTGTTCTAGCGTTAGGGCGCTATGAATGTCCTTGGGTGAAAATTCCCTAAACCCTTGTGGTACCAGTAAGATAATTCAACGTCAGGACCGAGTGGACAACATGAGCGTCCGAGTGCCGAATACCAGTAGGGCGCGTCTCTCACTATGCCGTGGTCGGTTGAAAAGGGTGTGACCTTATCCCCCCGAGGGTAAGGGGTTGTAAGCTAGGTTAGGTTTGACCAACTCGTAAATGGGTCCGCTATTGACGAGCCGGGTTGGCATTAGCATACCACTGGCAAGGTGGATAGTGAGGTCTCTTCCACTCACTTGGTCATACGCTCGATAGGGCAGCAACCAGTGTTGGAGTGTACTAGACTCCGGTGATGTTTCCAGTGACGAACCGTACTGATACGTGGACTAGTTGATGATTGGCATGCTTGCATTGCATCTCAAGCATATGACGTTCAACCATATACGCCTTGCATTACATAGCCTTAGTGTGGCTAACATCATTTATGGACTTGCCAGATTCACCTTCTATCATTTCCACTTACCTTGACATTTGTATGCTTGGCACATGCATTGCGCACACACGCACGCACTCTCTAAGCTTCGTAGTAAGCTTATGCACATTCGTTACATACAAGTTATGCTAGACCGCAGCAGCATTGAGGCAGGAGCATGTGCCCGATCTTTTGAAATTTTGTTTTATGATGTATTTCCCTTTCAATATTGTACTCAAATATTATATTAGTGGATATGTGGTGATGATTTTTTGTGACTTGGGTACACTTGTGGTTATGCTCTTTTATATATAAAAATCACACTGAAAATCCTCCTTGTAGGATCCCAGACCAAAACCTGGTGCATGGGAGCTGGGAGCCGAGAATGAGGTACTACAGAGGCTGTCGACACCGGATTCGGCGACCGGAAATTTTATGAGCCCGGTTCCCGAGTTTGGGGCATGACAACATCGAAGGATGGTTTGATGACACATAGACCTATGTAGTGTGAAAGAGCAAAAAGGCACAACTTTCAGATTCAAACCCCTTCGATGTCATTGAAGGGTGTTCGATGACATCAAAGGCGTTACGCAGAGCTATGCACAGTGCGTAAATTTGATCTAATTTTGCAAATCTGCAGAACTTGGCTTATAAATAGGGGATTCTTAGGCACTTTTAGGATATCTAGGGTTTGGAGAAGTAGAGCAAAAGGGCGAAGCTGCTTCCCATGAGTTCTTCTTCCCTTCTTAGTTTTTAATGCTTTCTTCTAGGGTTTTTAATCCAATCATGTCTATGGTTGGCTAGATCCCTTAGCTAGGGCAAAGGGGTTAAGCTTGTAGCATGGTTGAGATATTTTTATTGTTTGATTCTTGTTATTATTAAACTACTTTTATTCTAGTTTGATATTTAAGGAATACTTTTAGTTTTTAATGGTTTGTTGTGACTTAAATTACAATAGATTTGTAATAGCTTGAAGTTTCTTCTTTTTCTATTTGGAGTTTATGAAAATTAGAAATCCTGTTGTCCTCCATCATCCCTTAGGCATGGTTGAGTGATGGAATCCCTTCTATTCTTCATAATTCTCCCATATTGGTTGGTGGATCGGTATATCCTGTGGTCTACCATAGTCTACTGGGCATGGTTAGGTGCTGGAATCACTTCCAATCCTCACGACTTTCGTTCGTTGAGAATTAGGTCAATGGAAATTCATATATGAGTTTATTAAATATCTTCCAATTGGATAAGATAGGACTCCAATTCCAATTGAGTGCCTTGAATCAAATAAGGAAACATCTTAATAGCTGCAAGTGGACCCTTGGAAACCCTAGTTCCCACCTTTAAATTCCTTGAGTTTCTAAACAAACACTTCATAATTACTCCCTCTACTTTCCTGATTTAGGTTTAAATCTTCTTTTAGTTTTACTTCTAGTTACTCTTAGAAAACACACGAGATTAGTCCCTATGGATTTGACCTCAACTCATCGAGATTATTACTGCATCGCGACCCTACACTTGGGGTTGTGAATAGTCATAAGTATTTTTAGTGATTTTTAGTCATCTTCACTTCTGGATTCACTGTTTTCATAACTGGATTCATTTGTGTCATCCCATGCTGCTGCCATAGCTTTTCCTTTTGATTTCTTGGATGTATACTTAGTGAATTTATGTCCATACTTTTGGCAATTATAACATTGGAGTTCTTTGGACTTCCTAAAGGTTTTACCTATTTGATGTTTGTAGTCCGGTTGAACTCCTTTATTATTGCATGGTCTCCCGCTATTCTTGTTGAAGAATTTTTTGAACCGTTGGGCCAACAGTGTTACTTCCTTATCATCATCTTCATCCTCATTTTCTTCTTCCTCAATTACATTCATGTTTTTGGCAATTTTGAGTTCATCATTTTTTATTTTTATAGAAGCTTTGAAATGTAGTTCAAAGGTTTGCAGGGAACTTACCAGTTCTTCTACTTTCATTTCTTCTATATTCCTACACTCTTCTATAGTAGTGACCTTGGAGTTAAAAATGTTCTGGTAGGGATATCAGAATTTTCCTACATATTTTGGGTACAGGAATTCTTTCTCCAAGTCCACCCATGGAGTTACATATGCCATTTAGCCTTGTGAAGAACTCCATGAATGTCACATCTTCTTCCATCTTTATATGTTCAAACTGAGATGTTAGAAGCTGAAGCATTGACATTTTCACTGTATTAGTTCCTTCATGGATGGTTTCTAATAACTCCCATGCTGCCTTGGAGTTTACACACATACTTATCTGATGAAATACTTCCTGTGCAACTCCGCAACAGATTGCATTCATGGTTTTGGCTTCACACATCCTCATTTCTTTGTCATACTAGGTCCATTTGGCCTTTGGTTTTGGTTTGGTGATTGTTATGCCATCCTCGAGAACAATTTGTTCTGTTAGTGCAGTGTATCCATTTTCAATAATCTCCCAAACATCATCATCTAAGGCCTGGAGAAAATATATCATTCTATCCTTCTAGTATGCATAGTTTATACCATTAAAGATAGGTGGTCGTGAGACAGGTGGTCCCTCTCCTTTACCCATAATTCTTTCTTCAGTCAAGATCTTCCTCTAGGTTGTCAGACCTTTTTTAGAGGAACCTAACTCTGATACCAATTGAAATTGCAGTTTATACCATTAATACTGAAGAATGAATATGAGGCAATGTCCTAGAGGGGGGTGAATAGGACTTTTCAAATAATTTTCCTATTTAAAAATCATAATTGCTTAACTTAAATAAGTGTTCACTTTAAAGAAAGTAAGGCAATATAACTCTAAAGGCTTCCAAGCCAATTAGAGGATCCAATCATAAAGGCTATTAAAGAAATGCAGATATAATAACTAGCCTAGTTTTGTGAGCCTTATTAAACATTCAAGCATATATAAGCATAATTAAACATATGTGCAAGTGACAATTTCAAACACAAGCATTTATAGTGGTTTGGCTACATGCCTACTCCATTCCCGGCATCCACACTCAATCCCAAAGTGCACCGAATTTCACTATCAATGGTTTTAAAATAGGTTCACCAATAACCTTTAGAGTCCTACACTAAGGACACAATTTATGCTCTCCGCAAGAGCAAAGGTCCTACACCTAAAACCCACGTTTCGGCCCACCGCCCAAGGTCCCACAATAGGAACTTAATGTTTAGGCCCACCAGCCAAGGTCCCACACAAGGCACTTACGTTTAGGCCCACCAGCTAAGGTCCCACACAAGGCACCTACTTTTAGGTCCACCAGCCAAGGTCCCATACTAAGAAACTAATCGAGTTTGTGGATAACAAACTCTTAGCCTCAATCCTACACGAGAAAGGAGACTAAACTTTTGAACTCTTAAAATGACACTTACTTGTCTGATTGAGTTCTCTTTTGTAGCTTGTCTCGGGTTGCTAGATCTTCGCACTCTCGTGCTTGAATCAGCTTCCCGATGCTCCCCCGATCACGTAGCTTGGATTTACCTATTGGCTTGGCTTCATGATCAAGAACCTTGCATAAGATGTACCTATAAAGGTGACCAAGGTTATGGGAGTTAGTTGAATCTCCTATCTAGGATAATGAGTGGATTTCCTAAGGGATTCAACCTATAGACGCTCTAGAGTATCAAAGAAACAAGGATTTTTCTGTTAGTTTGGTCTTTGTACTTTAGAGAAGGCATGAGTTCATGTTCTTCATTAAATAAGAGCTTTGAATGCTCATAGAAGTGAAAGGTCACAATGAAGAGAACATGAAACTCGCATGGATGGAGTCTAGATAGGGTAGGATAATCTTGGGATACACTAAAGACTCTATGATGCCTATTTCCACTCATTTTGCAAGTTTTTACAAGCCGCTTTTATAAATAAAATCTTCCAATGGATAGAAAACGGCTAGAAAATGGTGCTACCAAAGCCAACTTCGGTATCACTGAACTTGCTTCGGTGGTACCGAAATATCATTCGGTAGTAGCGAATTAATTCCTCAAGTTGCTGATAAAAATAAGTCCATTTTGGTGATGCCGAACTTTGTTCGTCGATGGCAGTCAGTGATACCAAATTTTCGTCATGATGTTGCTGGACAGTTTTGAGCCCCTTTGGTAACACCAAAGGTATCTTCGATGATACTAAAGGTGTCATTCGGTGACACTCTTCCTACCAGAAGTGGATAGATTTTCCTGTTTGTCCTTTAATCATTCAACAACTTGGGATATGCAAAAGCCAAGACTATAGGATATAAAATATAGACTTGGGATTGGCTTAGAGTAGATGACATAAGTAGGTATTCCTATTTGAGTTGGGATAATCTATTTGCAAGGTCAAGATCATAGAAGCAGTTCTTTGTCTTCAATATGATTTTAATGCTTTTAATCCAGTTGCATCGCCGGTCTTCACTTGTCAAGAACTCATCCGACTATAAGACACAACTAGTCACGTAATTGACAAACATGAGTGCAAATAAGTGCACTAACAAGGTTGAGCTAAAAACTAAGACAAATCAAAAGATCAAGTGGACTACACTATAAAAGGTAGTAAGGGATTGAATGTCCACCATTGAAAGCCTTTTAGGGGTCACAGGAATTTTAGATCAATATGATATTTATTTTTCCTCTTCATCCAGGTCTATGTGACCTTTAAAATGGATTAGATGGAAAATAAACGTTACTGTGAGCCTTACGAATGTTTTAACGATGAGAATCATTCTACACACTGCTGTTTGTGGTGTGGTCCACTTGAGATTTGAATATGACTCTCTTTTGGGGTCATGCTCTAAAATGATCTCGCCAAATGGACAAACGATGTGGATATAATAAATACATCATTGTGGGGCCCATATAACTTTGATCTCCTTTGAACTGTTCATACAGCTTAGCTCAGAAGTGTCAACGCTCATCTTCACACGACACGTACACACACCAACCAATTCGGTGGTGTGTGGTAGACCAGCTAATCCACTTCCTAGTAAAGGGTAAACAGATTGGTTGGTGTACTAAACACCACCAACCTGGCTGGTTTGCTGATGTCACCAAGTTTTGTGGGTCCCATCATGACGTATTTATTATATCCAAATTGTTCATCCATTTGGTGAGCTCAACCCAAATCTAAGCTAAAAAATAAGATAGATCTAAATATCAAGTGGACCACACTACAAAAGGCAGTGGGGGATTGAACGTCTACCATTAAAACCCTTTTGGGGGTCACGAAAGTTTTAGATCAATCTTATATTTTTTCCCTCTTCATCTAGGTCTATGTGACCTTATGAATAGATTGGATAGAAAATTAACGTTATTGTAGGCCCTCGAATATTTTAATGGTGAGAATCATTATCCCCACTGCTATTTGTGGTGTGGTCCACTTAAGCTTTGGAAATTAATAAGTTTTTGGCTCTTGCTCTAAAATGATCTCGCCAAACCAATGAACGATGTGGATATAATAAATACATCATTATGGGCCAATCTAACTTTGATCCCCTTGAATCATTTGTACAACTCAGAGTTCGAGCAGCATTAGTGTTGCTCTCGCACGACACGTACCCACAACAACCAAGTCAATGGTGGTGGCACACCAGCCAATCATTCCCTGTTAAACAGGGTTGTACATCGAGCTGAGTTGAGTAAAGGTGGGCCAAGCTCGGCTTGACTCGTCTATGCTTACTCAAGTTCGCCCTCGAGCTTAACATTGGAGCTTGGCTTGTTTGCCAAAACTTTTGAACCGAGCTCGAGGTGAGCTAGTGGATCGAATTGAGTTGAGTTAAGTTGAGTTGATTCGAGTCGAGCCAATTCCCACGTCCATTTATTATATTTCTTGCTAAAAAATACAAATTAAAAGTTAACAATATTAAGTCTAAAATGTCTCACATACCACAATACTAAGATAAAAAAGTATCACATGTACTGAAAATGTGAGCTAATGATGTCCTGGGGGGGGGGGGGGGGTGAATAGGACAATTCCAAATATTCGAAATAAATACGAAATAAATAAAGATTATAAAAATCTCAATTGTCTGAGTATTGAAACGTTGATTTTAAATGATTCGTAGGACAACATTTGCCTAAAATATTAGGCAGGATAACCTTATTTCGTGAATATCTTTAAAATCAATATTTTAAACTAGCAAGAGAAGATAAAAGAATTACAACATTCACTAGAAGAATGAAATAATAAATAACATCCACTACCAAAAGAATAAAACATTCACCACAAGGCACAAGGGGTTATAGTGGTTGCTGCTTAAAACAACCACACCTACTCCACACTCAAAATTACTACCCTCGTAATTTTGGCATTCACTATAATAAGGATTTCACAGGTTCACCTTCACAACCCGATATAGTTCCTTGTGATTTTCATAGGCTATCACAATAAAGACCCATTTTGTGATTTTCACGGGCAATATAAATAAAAACTCCTTTTGTGATTTTCATAGGATATCAAAAATAAAAACCCCTTTTGTGATTTATACGGGCTATCATTAATAAAAACCCCACTGAGATTTTCACAGGCTATCTTAAAATAAAAAACCAAAAATGAAATACAGTAAATGTACTTATCTGCAAATGGAGATTCGAAGATGTGATAAAAGCTTATAGCAGAAGAACTTCTTTCTTGAATGTAGATGGCGAAGTGTTCAATTAAACAGAAAGATTCCAGGGTTTTATAGATTTTATAAATGGAAAACTCAAATGCTACTTAATTCAATTCTCTTATATCTCAAAGAAGAGCATAGATTACACTCATAGAATAATATTAAAATGATCTTGAGATAAGGGAATTGAATAAGCTATAAATTAAATTATAAATACCACATAGATAGCTTGCTGAGGACTTGAGCTTCTCTCTCTCTCTTGCAAAATGATTATAGTAAATTTTCATTGTAATTTAGAATGAGAGAAAGGCTCAATTTACAAGTAAAAAAGTTGAAACTTCGGCTAGCCTAAGACTAGCTTCGGCTGACCGGATTCCTTCGAAATTGTTCCAATGGCTATCAGATCGCGCTGGATAAGATCTATCCAAAATTTAGCTGGCCGAACTTCACAATTCAGCTGGCCGAATTCCTAAAAAAAATCAAAGATATGCATTGCTAGAATTTGAGCAGAACTTTCTCGGGGTAGCCGAATTTCAAGCTTAGGCTAGCCGATTTTCCAACAAAATTTGTTATTCTGTTCGGGCTTAGAGTTAAGCTGACCGAGGAAGTTAGGATGGCCAAACCAGAAGATAGGCTATCTGAATTCCCAGGCAAAAATACTTATAAAAACCTAATATAATGAATTTTTAAAAGTACCTAATCCTAAGGTCTTTCTAGGGTTATACCACCTATGTTTTAGTAAATATATGAGACACTTTGTCTTAAATTTTGACTTGATCTTGTCTTGAATTCAGGAGTCGATTTCTTAAGAAGATGTGCCAATCTTGACTTGGCCGATCTTGAGCTAATCTTCTGGCATGTAGAGTAGTTGTGATTCCATACTTGTGATCTGACCTTGAAGCACTTTTGTCTTACGAAATTTCATACTTACATATACTATTTAGATACCACAAGTTGGTCTACAATGTCAAATCTAAAAAGTGAAAATATATTACAAAATATAAAAGCTTAAACAAAATTTTAAAAGCCTACATTCTTTCATGCAGTTTTAGATGCATTCTCATCTTCATTTCCATTCTTGTCCTTATACTCTTACACATCGAAATTGCTACTACACCAAACTAGATGCAACTAATATTGTGTACATATCAGTGTTTTAATTGTTTTTTAGGCTAGTGAGCTTCGATATTTGCTAACAACCCTATTCCCCATGCTAAAAGTTGATTTTGATGCCACAGTTGAAATTGGAATTGACAATATGTCTCATAACATTACCGAAAGTTTAGGGTATTCATGAGCTCTCTACGTCCATCACTGCAAAACATCAAATTTATCTTCTTATAACCTTATGATTGGCTCCATTAGATACTTATACACTTCTGATTCAATTTTATGTGTATCTGTTTCTTCTTCATCTAAAAAAGACATAAAGTCATGGAGTCCCTTTCCTCCAGTAGAAGTACAACCTGTAGATTGACGAATAACTATTGTACCAGATGTTGCGACCAAAGTACCAACATATGAAGTGAACAACTCTTCAACTGCACATGAATAATGGCGGTCTCCACTTAAACTCTTTCAAAACTGGAATAAAGTGATATGAAAATGTACCTAACTCTTATCATCTTGTACCGTGGATCTATAACAAATGCATTTTTCATAAATAAATGGTAGTCGGCCCAATACTTATCAAATTTCATCTGCATTCCTAGAGCCATCACTTGTAAATAAAAAATAAAAATATAGACCCTTATCAGTACACTTTTTTAGTGTGTCCATAATGAAAATAATTTTTGGAAGAAATTGACTTGTCGAGGATACTTATTTCCTAAAAAATCTTTGTGCAGTCGTAAAAAACTTTGAGAAACTGATAAACATGTTTAGCTTTCACCCAGTATTCATCACTAAGCACGTATGTGTACGTTTTATCACATGGTGCAAGTTTAGGGAATGCAACTTTAAATTCTAAAGCTATATCCAACATTTCATAACTTGAATTCCGGCACGTGCAGACATCCAACTTCAATTACTTTTTAGATTTCAAATTTAAATGTTGGATTATATCATTCTATGTACTCTGTCTTGAAGGTGACCCCCTTATATATTTAAGGTTATCTCATATGTTGGCGATCATGGAGTCATTTACTTTCGACGCTTCTTGTATAATCAAGTTCAGTATGTGGGCACAAGATCAGACTTAGAATATTTTACTCTCAAAGAATAAATTTCCGACTACCGTGAATTGACTAGATAAGAAAGAAACAAAAGTATCATTAAAAGAGGCATTATCTAAAGTTATTGAAGAGAATTTATTTTTAATGCCTCACTTAACAAGATAATTGTAAATGCAGTCTGAAATTACCACAACAGTATGAGGAGGAGGAACATAGCAGAAGTTTATGATATTCATTTATAGTTTCCAATCTGCATCAACGAAGTATGTGGTTAATGACATATATCTCTTTCTTTGATTCGATGTTATACACATATCCAAAGTCAAACTTATTCTTGATATGGATACTAGAAGAGCTTTCAAGTTTGCTTTCTCAATCGCATACATCTTCATGTACTATCTTTTCACAGTAATACGAGAGGCTTTCTCATATTTAGGATTAAGAAATTTACAAAATCCAACAAAAACTTTACTTTCAACCATGCTAAACGACTTATCATTAACTATCATTAATATTGCATACCACTCTTTAGCTTTTCCAGATCATTCTTATAAGTAGAAAGTGTAGCTTGAGAGTCGTCATTTTCAGAAGTAGTAACTGAAAGCAGCTACTGGGCTCCACCCGTCGATCTTCTTGGTTTCTTCGCACATTTATGAAGATGCTTCTGACAATGAATTGTAAAAGAAACGGAATACTTGTTGTAAAGAGTTTTACAATACTTGCATCTAATTTTAACTGAACCATCTAGTAGCGTGATCCTATCAAAACATTCTCATACCACTGATCTTTTTTTCCCCTTTCACTGAACCTGACGTTGTTTCAACTTTGTTTTCCAATATGTCTCTCTCCATGATAAGAAGAGATTTGACTGACGCACCAGCACCATGGGTACTTGGGTTTTCCTCACTAGTCATCTATAAATCAAAAGATAACAAGGAAGATCAGGGTTTTTATAGGTTGAAGTAATTAGTCAATCACATTTATATGTATATATAAATATATAATACAAACAATATCGAGCCCCTGCATAAAATGAAAGACACAAGTGTCTCAAATAGTCCCATAATAAATGAATCCATTAGGGTACATACATATACATAACTATATATTATCCATAATTATTTCTTTTTTTTTATTAATTGTCTCTAAATATCTCATATATTCATAGCGGTCTCTATCTAGAGGTGTTAATTGTCTCTATACCATTCGCTAACATACCATGTACTGTCCTCATACAGTTTACATGCAAGCCAAAACTTCGTCAGCACCTCCCCTTATTCTCCATATATATGTAAAATTCGATACTAATTATTCACCACATGTAATCCATTACACATGGATAACGAAAATCAACTAATAAAGAACCACATATCAAGATAAAATATATAGAGATAATACCAAAATTCCAACTAAATGTAAATTGAAAATGAGGAAAACCTATAATCAAGAATATCTTGAGGAAAATGATATGAGAAAATTCATGAGAATGGCATATTAAGCTGTCTGAGGCTCTCTGTGCCTACAAAACCTCGTTTCGTACTAGTACTGGGGTGAGCCCATTCGCGTTAACTTATGGACACAATGCGGTTGTCCTCCTCGAACTCACGGTACCATCCCTTCGGACCGCGTATCAAGTTAAACTAACTCCTATAAAGTTCATGGAGGCAATATTGGTTGAACTTGAGGAGCTTGATGAAGTCTGAATGAGGGCTTTGGACTTGATCATTGCCAATAAAGCAATAGTGGCGCAAGAATATAACAAAAGGGTGAAAGAAAGTCTTTCGGCGTGGACAATACGGTCTAGAAAATGGTTATGCCGATCGATCAGAAGGACCGATCCCTCTGTAAAAAAGTGGTTGCCCACATGGGAGGGGCCATATGCCATCGAGCAAATCCTTAAGGGAGGAGCTAATGTCTTGAGAGACATGACCGAGAAGGTCACAAAGACTCACATAAATGGTCGATTCTTAAAACTTTGCTTCCGTTCACCGTGGGAAGCTATCAAATGATCGATTAAGAAGAGTTAGCACAAACAAGTGAGTCTGTTAGAATAAAAGCCCAGGAATAAGGGCCAGTTAAGTACAAAAATAAAAGAGAAAGAAATAGAAGATTGGGTAGGTCATGCGGTCGAGCTAAAAATGGGCCAATTTGAGCTTTTCGAATCTCTCAGTAGCTAATGCCTTTGCCTTCACCGCTATCTTTCATCTCTTGCTCCATGAATCATGTTGGCTCACAACCTCTTCAAAGAAGTGAGCAATCAACATGAGACGTCGATCGAGGGTCGCGCACTCTAAATCAATCGAATTCTTTTTAACCTTACTAGACTCCACATGGACCTGATAAAGCGTTATCTAGGACTCGATGAACATGACCAGCTCCTCATTATCTAGCCGATCACGGTCTGGGTAGAGCCGATGGGCCTCGATTAGCTCGACAGATAGATTGTTGACCATAACCTTCATCAATCGCAACATCTCCTTATAATTTCAAATGCCCTGAAAAGCTACTAAGTGACTTACAACTTCCAATTCACAAGTGAAATTTCCTATCTAAACACCACCTGTGTTGAGTGTCAAATATTGCATATTTCCCTCTATTTATATCTTGGTTTTATGAACACGATAATGCTTAATAGGTATATTTTGTACATGTTTGTATTGCGAGGTAGGTTTAAGAGCTTCGATTGAAAAGAATGTTAAAAGCATGGATTTGATGCTCAAGAAAATGTTAAAAGCATGGATTTGATGCTCAAGAATCACCAAGGCAAGGGATGGATCTTAGGAGACCAAGATTGAAGATTTCGAGACCCCAAGATTCAAGGAAACCAAGTGGAGAAGGAAGGAAGTTAAAAGTGCAAAGTGCAGAAATTCACACTGTCTATGTCATCGAAGGTTGCTCGATGACATCGAAGCCAGTCCTTGATGACATCAAAGGCAGTTCGATGTCATTGAATAATTACATAAAATTAAGTTTGGTTGCTAGATAAATTAGATGCAGTTCTTGATGACATCAAAGGCAATTCGATGACATTGAACTTTTTGCAGATTTTTGGAGCAACTCGCTGGAACACTCTGGACACATTATCGATGGATTGAACACCCTTCGATGACATCGAAGGAATGTTTGATGACATCAAAGGCAGGTTCAATGACATGAAAAGTTACGCAGTGCGAAAAGGCGCTACTTCCATATTCAAGTTACGTTCGATGACATCAAAGGTTGTTCGATGACATCGAAGCATTACGTAGATTTTATGTATACTGCATAAATTTGAGGCGGTTTTTCAATTTTAGACAGACAAGGCAATAAATATAGGTTTCCTAGAGACTTCTAGGGATATCTAGGACTACAAGGAGTAGAGAAAAAGGGTGGGAAGCCTCTTAAGAGTTTTTCTTCCTTCTTTATTTCTTTTAATGCTTTCTTTATAAGATTTAGATCTAATCAGGTCTATGGTTGGTTAAACCTCTTAGATAGGGCTAAGAGGTAAAGCTTGTAGCATGTTGGGAAGATTTTTTTGCTTTGATTCTTGTTCTTGATGACCTCATTGAATTCTAATTTGATTTTAAATGAATATTTTCAGTTTTTCGTGATTTATTGTGACTCAAATTACAATAGATGCTAAGATAGCTTTAGATATCTTCTTTTCCTGTTTCGAGATTGTGAGATTGGTAAATCTTGTTGTTCACCATCGTCTCCTGGGCATAGTAGGGTGATGAAATCCTTTCCAATCTTCACAATTCTCTGTTGAAAGTGTTGCACAAAAAACCTTAGGATCTTGCCTCCTAAAACACTAGAATTATGAGATATAATAAAGTAATAAAATAAATCAAAGCACAAACCACACGACACAAGAGATTTTACATGAAAAGATCCTCAAAGAAATAAAAACCACGGGACCTAGTCTAGAGCAACAATTCACTATGAAGTAGAACTTTACAACCAATCACAAGCACACGCCACTTGTATCAAACCTTCTTCACTCACGTAGGAGTGGATGAACAATAAGAGAATAATGAAAACAGAGAGATCTCACCAATCACAAGGACGTAGAAGCGCTGAGACGTCGACTGCGCAGTAGATCACCTCTACAAGCAGAATCGTCCCTTCCACAAGCTTCCTCTCTCTCTTTTCTCTCTCTCTCTCTCTTCCTCTTTTTCTCTCTCTCACCTTGGATGTGAAAACACCTTAATGGAATCACTTTAGGAAGCCTTAGCATGCCCCTAAATAGCCCTAGGGGACCCTATTTATAGTTTAGGAAACTTCACTTATGCACCTCCTTTGAAAAATTCCAGAAACTACCTCAAATTTACGCAGTCCATGCGTGAGCTGCATAACCCTCGACTGGTCAAAGGGCACCCTCGACCGGTCGAGCAATCCCCTCGACTGGTCGAACAACACGAAACTCCAAAAATATATCGCCGCTAGACTTCGAGTCGAGTGAGCCTCGACTGGTCGAGCAGCCCCCCTCGATCAGTCGAGTAGCCCACTCGACCAGTCAAGCAACGCGGTGAAATAAGATTTAAGACATCTGTTTTATAATAGGCTGCACTACCTCTCCTCTGAACTGAGGAGGAAAACCCCATCAAATCTCTCCCTTTCCGACTTAGGAGGAATTCACCTTCTTCAAGTCAGCTAGGTTTGTACAAACTTTAAACTTGCCCTTGAGCAATGCCTTGGTCATCATGTTTGACCCATTATCATCTGTGTGGACCTTCTCAAGTTGCAACACCTTCTATTTCAAAGTATCCCTGATCCAGTGATACTGAATCTCTATGTGCTTTGACTTGGAGTGCTGACTTGGATTCTTGCTCAAGTGTATAGCACTTTGACTATCGCAATAGACCACGTACTTATCCCGCTTCATGCTAAGTTCCTGTAGGAACCTCTTCATCCAAAGCATCTGTTTACATGCCTCTGTGACCGCAATGTACTCGGCCTCTGTCGTCGACAATGCTACGACTTTCTATAGCTTACTCTGCCAAGAGACCGCTCCCCTGTAAAAGTGAACATGAATCTTGATGTAGACTTCCTAGAGTCTATGTCACCTGTCATATCTACATCTGTGTAGCCTTCTAACACAGGTTTTCCGTCACCATAGTATAGGCTCAACCTGGATGAGCCTCTTAGATACTGCAGTATTCATTTCACTAATGCCCAATGTTCTTTGCCAAGATTGATAAGATACCGGCTGACAACACCAACCATATATGCCATGTCTAAGCATGTACACACCATAGCATACAACAAACTTCATACCACTGATGCGTAGGGTATCTTCCTTATCTCATCCACCTCTACCTTCGTCTTTGGACACTACTTGTCACTCAATTTAAAGTGACCATTTAGTAGAGTACTGACTGCAAGCCTTAGCATGCCCCTGAATATCCCTAGGGGATCCCTATTTATAGTTTAGGAAACTTCACTTACGCACCTCCTTTGAAAAATTCCAGAAACTGCCTCAAATTTATGCAGTCCGCGCGTGAGCTGTGTAACCCTCGACTGATAGAAGGGCACCCTCGACCGGTCGAGCAACCCCCTTGACTGGTTGATCAACATGGAACTCCAAAAATATATCGCCACTAGACTTCGGGTCGAGTGAGCCTCGACTGGTCGAGCAGCCCCCCTCGATCAGTCGAGTAGCCCACTCGACCGGTCGAGCAACGCGGTGAAATAAGATTTAAGACATCTGTTTTATAATAGGCTGCACTACCTCTCCTCTGAACTGAGGAGGAAACCCCATCAAATCTCACCCTTTTCAACGTAGGAGGAATTCACCTTTTTCAAGCTAGCTAGGTTTGTACAGACTTTAAACTTGCCCTTGAGCAATGCCTTGGTCATCATGTTTGACCCATTATCATCTGTGTGGACCTTCTCAAGTTGTAACACCTTCTATTTCAAAGTATCCCTGATCCAGTGATACTGAATCTTTATGTGCTTTGACTTGGAGTGCTGACTTGGATTCTTGCTCAAGTGTATAGCACTTTGACTATTGCAATAGACCACGTACTTCTCTTGCTTCATGCTAAGTTCCTGTAGGAACCTCTTCATCTAAAGCATCTGTTTGCATGCCTCTGTGACCGCAATGTACTCGGTCTCTATCGTCGACAATGCTACGACCTTCTGTAGCTTACTCTGCCAAGAGACCGCTCCCCTGTAAAAGTGAACATGAACCCTGATGTAGACTTCCTGGAGTCTATGTCACCTCCATATCTGCATCTGTGTAGCCTTCTAACACAGGTTTTCCGTCACCATAGTATAAGCTCAACCTGGATGAGCCTCTTAGATACTGTAGTATTCATTTCACTGCTGCCTAATGTTCTTTGCCAGGATTGACAAGATACCGGTTGACAACACCAACCACATATGCTATGTTTAAGCGCGTACACACCGTAGCATACATCAAACTTCCTACCACTGACGCGTAGGGTATCTTCCTCATCTCATCCACCTCTACCTTCATCTTTGGACACTGCTTGTCGCTCAATTTAAAGTGACCATTCAGTAGAGTACTGTCTGGCTTCACTGCATTCATATTGAACCACTCTAGGACTTTCTCAATATACCGCTCTTGTAACAACCAACGCTTTCTGCTGCTTCTATCATGGGTTATCTCCATTCCTAAGATATGTTTAGCCGGGCCCGAGTCTTTCATTGTAAACTACTTGCCCAACTCTTATTTTAGCCTGTCAATCTTCTTGATGTCCTTACCCATGATGAGCATGTCATCAACGTATAACAGCAGAAGTAAGAAATCACTATCTAAGAACTAAACGCGTGAACACACAGTTGCCCGACTTCATTCTGTCATATCCATGCTTTAACATAACGAGTTGAACTTCTTGTACCATTGCCTTGGAGCTTATTTTAGCCCATACAAGCTCTTCCTAAGCCTGTACACCATATACTTTTTACCCTTGACTTCGAACCCCTCTGGTTAGTGTATATAGATCTCTTCTTCCAGGTCACCATGGAGAAAGACAGTTTTAACATCTAACTGCTCTATTTCCATATCCATGCTAGCCGCCAACCCAAGTAACACTCATATGGATGTCATCTTCACCAATGATGAGAATATCTCCTCGAAGTCTATACCTTTCATCTGACCAAACCCTTTCACCACAAGTCTGGCTTTGAACCTCATTTGTAAATTCTTCTGCTCATTCTTTTTTTTTAAATACCCATTTGTTGCTCAGAGCTTTCTTGCCCTTAGGTAATTTCACCATATCATAGGTGTAGTTCTTATGCAAGGATTTCATCTCCTCTTGCATAGCTTTCAACCACTCTCTCTTATACTCGTCGGTTAGGGCCTCAGAATAATCTTCTGGCTCTCCCCATCAGTGAGGATAATGTACTCATACAACGAGTACTTCTTGGATGGGTGTCTGTCCCTAGATGTCCTCTTCACTTGTGGCTCAACAGGTGGATCAAGTGGGGACTGCTCCCCCAGTTCATCTTTTGTATGAACTCCCTCATCCTCTGCACCTTGTTGTACTCCCCCGTCATCAGGCACCACAGGAGGAGTAACCGGATTCATGTTATCTAGCTCACCTAAACTAGGTTGGGTCTTCTCTGGCTTACAAATGTCTTCTATACATTGATCTTCAAAGAATGCCACATCTCTGCTAATAATAAGCTTCTTCTCGGTCGAATCCCATAATATGTAGCCGAACTTTTCATCACCGTACCCCAAGAACACACATTGTCTGATCTGCGTATCAAGCTTAGACCTCTCGTCCTTTGGTACGTGAATGGATGCCCTGCATCCAAATATCCTAAGATGACTGTACGATGGATCTTGTCTAGTTCACACCTTCTCAGGTACTTCTCCATTCAACGGGACTGGTGGAGACTTATTTATCAAATGCACTTCCATGTGCATTGCTTCTCCCCAGAACATCTTGGGCAACTTTGCATGGGATAACATGCATCTGATTCTCTCTACAATGGTGCGATTCATTCGCTCAGCCACACCATTATGCTGGGGGTCTTGGGAACCATCTGTTCATACCATATACCCAGAGACTTACAATACTCATAGAAGTCACCAATGTATTCACCACCATTGTCAATGCGGATGCACTTTAATGATCTACATGTCTCTCTCTCGACCATAGTACGAAACATTTTAAACACATCAAAGACCTTGTCCTTAGATTTCAAAGCATAAACCCAAACCCTCCTAGATGCATCATATATAAAAGTGACAAAATACAATGCCTCACCTAAAGTTTTTTATCCTCATAGGACCACAAACATCAGAATAAACCAAATCTAATGCATGTATTTTACTAACATGGGAAGCAGATTTAACAAATAAAACTCTATGTTATTTCCCTGATAAACAGTTAATACAAGTTTTGAGAAGTATACCTTTCACTTCTGGAAGGAGCCACTTCTTTGCTAGAGGCTGAAGCCCTTTTTCACTATGTGGCCTAGACGCTTGTGCCACATGTTAGTAGCTGAATCTTCCATTGTGTTTAACCTACCCTTGCACACACTGACACTTACCTTGTAAAGGGTGAAACATTTTTTCCCTCTAGCTACGATCCTTTGATGAGCTTCCATCGCCCACCAACAAATCGGCTTTCATAGCCATCATCATCCAACCTTCCCGTCGACATCAAGTTGAGGTGAAGGTCTGGAATGTGCCTCACATCCCTGAGAACCAATGTGCAACCAACATCGGTCTTCACACAAATATCACTGACCCCTACGATCTTCGATATGCCAGAATTTCCCATCTTCACGGCCCCAAAGTCACTTGACTTGTAGCTTGTGAAGAAATCCCTACGTGGAGTAACATGAAACAAGGCTCCTGAGTCTACACCCAGTCAGCGTCCTGACTCATAGCCATAAGATAAACATCATGATCTATCGAAAGAATAACTACAATGTCACCATCTAAAGCGACCGCAGTGGAGTCTGATTCATCTTCCTTCTCCTTTCCTTTTCCTTTCTTATCATTATTCTTCTTATGGCATTCATGCTTGTAGTGGCCCTTCTTACCACAATTCCAGTATTCAACATCCTTCCTGATACTCGACTTGCCTATTGATTTATCTCGGGCCTTCCCGCCCTTTTTGTTTTTTCCTCTCCCCTGATCTTGTGTCACAAGGGCCTCTTGTTGAGTAGAACCCTGAGACTTCCTCCTTATCTCCTCATTGAAGAGACAACTAGTTACCTGTTCCATGGACACCTTTCCATCTGGTGCGGAGTTACTCAGAGACCCCACCAATGTCTCCCAACTATCATGCAATGAGCTAGACAATAGCAAAGCCTATAGTTCATCGTCCAAGACCATCTTCATAGTGGAGAGCTGGTTCAATATGTTACTAACCTCATTCATGTGCTCAGCCACAGAACCACCATCTTTGAACTTGAGATTCACAAGTCGTCTTATCAAAAAAATCTTATTGTCAGCTATCTTCCTCTCATACAACCCTTGCAATTTCAGCCATAGGCTAGCGGTTGAGGTCTCCTTAGACACGTGGTGGAATACGGAATCGTCCAGCCATTGTCTAATAAACCCCACCGCCTTCCAGTCCAACTTCATCCAATCATCATCTAACATATCCTTTGTCTTTGCTGATATGCCTAGACTTGAAGCATACAAGTCTTTGCAATAAAGCAAGTCCTCCATCTTAGCCTTCCATATGGTCCAATTAGAACCATTGAGACTGATCATCCTTGATGAACCACCTTCCATAATTCAGAATTAATCCCACTCCGTTCAACCAACCTAAACTCTCTGATAACACTTGGTTAGAAGCGTTACACAAAAAACCTTGGGATATTGCCTCCCAAAACACTAGAATTATGGGATAATATAAAGCAATGAAATAAATCAAAGCACAAACCACACGACACAAGAGATTTTACGTGGAAAACCCTTGAAGAGGTAAAAACCACGGGACCTAGTCCAGAGTAACAATTCACTATAAAGTAGAACGTTGCAACCGATCATAAGTATACACCGCTTGGATCAAACCTTCTTCACTCACGTAGGAGTGGATGAACAATAAGAGAATAATGAAAATGGAGAGATCTCACCAATCAAGAGGACGTAGAAGCACTGAGACATCGACTGCGCAGTAGATCACCTCTACGAATAGAATCGTCCCTTCCACAAGCTTCCTCTCTCTCTCTCTCTTCCTCTTTTTTTCTCTCTCTCTCACCTTGGACGTGAAAACGCCTTAATTGAATTACTTTAGGAAGCCTTAGCATGCCCCCAAATAACCCTAAGGGACTCCTATTTATAGTTTAGGAAACTCTACTTATGCACCTCCTTTGAAAAATTCCGAAAACCTCCTCAAATTTACGCAGTCCGTGCGTGGGCTGCATAACCCTCGACTAGTCGAGCCAGGGCCTCGACTGGTTAAACAGCACCCTCGACCGATCGAGCAGCCCCCTCGACTGGTCGAGCAACATGGAACTCTAAAAATATATCGTTGTTGGACTTTGAGTCGAGTGAGCCTCGACTGGTCGAGCAGCCCAATCGATCGGTCGAGCAGTGCGGTGAAGCAAGATTTAAGACATCCGTTTTACAATGGGCTGCACTACCTCTCCTCTGAACTGAGGAGGAAAACCCCATCATTCTCTTCCATTGAGAATTAGGTCAATCAAAGTTCATATTTAATTTAATTGCTTTATCTTCCAATTGGATAAGATGGGATGCCAATTCCAATTATGTTCCTTGAATTAAGCAAGGTAGCATCCTGATAGCTACAAGTGGATCCTTGGCACCATAGTTCTCACCTTTAAATTCACAAGTTTCAATCAACTTTATTCACAATTACTCTCTTTTATTCCAAATTTAGATTTAAATCTTTTTCTTCTAATTCTAGTTCTAGTTATTTTCAGAATACGTACAAGTTTAGTCCATATGGATTCAACCTGGTCTCACTAAGTTATTACTACATCACAACCCTACACTTGGGGTTGTGAACAACTTGTAAGTGAGTTACCTGTAAACTCTTTACAACTAATAAAACATACGAGCATCTAGTTGATCATGTTACACCATACTTCATTCAATTATAGTTTCTCTGTATCTGATTGGCTGGCTGCGGCCATGGCAAGAAGAATCTGCTACAATATTCTGGATTACACTTGCAGGTTAATATAATGTATGAGGGTACCATAAATTAGTTCAAAACCATAATAGCTTGGAATCTGCAGGTAGGTCATTACATCAAAACCAACATTACATACAGCAGGTACAATGCTTTTTTGCTTTGGCATGAACGGACAGTCCATTTGCCTGGATCATGGTGATATGAACCTTGGGTTGTGGGATCTCTCTCTTTCTATCCTGAAGGAAACTATTAGGGGTCGTTTGGCACCATGGATTTGGGGAGATTTGAGGGGGTTTCAAATCCTCTCAAACAGGGAGTTTGAAATCCACAGTGAAAGCTTGGATTACATTTTAAAATCTTTCCAAGAGTTGCATGTATAACATGTGTATCACTAGACTATTAATCTATTGGGCACATGGCCCACTAATAATATCCCAAAATAATTAGATTATCAATGCATCACTATAATTACTTTAATATGATAGTTAGCACCATCCAAACATTGTCCATGTAAATTGACGGTTAAAAATTGTTTGTTAGTCACTCGAACTTGATCTTGTGCTTGTGGCCCATTCGAGACTTGGAATTTCATCATTTTCGGTCAAAGTATATATTTCAGTAGGCTTATTGCAACCATTGTGTTAAACATTATATAGGTTCACTAATTAGAGATATTAAAGTTAATTTGGTAATTAAATTCAAACCCTTGTAAGTATACTATGCATAGCTAGTTTTGGATTAAAGTTAATTCTGAATCGAGGATTTCAAATTAAAGGGGTTCCAAATCCACGCTCCCTAGCTGGAAAGTGGAAAGGAAACTTGCACAATCTATTCGAAATGTAATCTTTAGAAGTTTTATTTATTTATTAGAGTTGTTCATGCATCTGAATGGATGACCACTCTATTGCGCGGGAGATTATGATGTCTGTTTATATATGTCAAGGTAAAGAGGACTGTGGGGCACTGACCTTATCTTCCATATTCCTGAAGCTGGCTGGGATAGCCCTAGCTTCTGTTGATAAAAAAAAAATGAAACAATATGCAAATGAGCATGATGGGTCTCATCATCATTGCTGATTTTCCAAGTTGTAACAACTTCGGCCCTGTTTGGCAAATGCCTAAAAATGAGTTGATCTCATTTAGTTAATTGTAATTATGTATTGGAGATCTTGATCTCTAAGATATAATCACTGTTAACATGAACTCGTTATGTACTAGAGACCAAGATCTCTAATACATAACTACTGTTAATGAAAATGATATCTTCTCATTTTTTGGCATCTACCAAACACGGCCTTAGAGTTGTGAATTTTTATTTTTATTTTAAATTTATTTTTAAAGAAAATTTATGTCTATTTTTATTTTTTATTTTTGGTTTTTTGGGTAAGAGCGCAGTTGGTTGCACCAAATGTCATGAAATTTCTTGATTAATCTATCTAATTTGGTGCAAAATATCATGATAGTTGGTGCAACCAAACAATACCAAAGCTATGCTGAGACATACTGAGAATTCTCTTCCATCAGTTCAAGTGGCACAAGCCCTAATGTTGTGTTGCATCAGATAGGTTTTTCATACAGCTTCACCCGCATAAATTTGCAGTGCTGCCAATATCAGTGTATTTGTTAGAGTGCTGCACCACATTAATTAGCAGTATTAGGTTTTGTTTTGCTTTTCTTTTCTCAAAAATAAATAAATAAATAAATAAATAAAATAAAATAAAATAAAAACCAAACTGGCTGTGTGTAATTCAGTCCCTCAGTATGAGCTTGCAACTATTTGCAACGAATTGATTTCGTGAATGTTATTGCTAAATCATTTCAGCAAAATTTCAGAGCATGAACCCCAACATTCAGTAATAACCATAGTTACGAACGCATAATTTCATAATTATTTAAGGTAAGATGTAAAATTCATCATGAGTCTATGATGACAACATGGTCCATAATGTATAATGCCATTCTTTTGCATTACGAAATGCTTGATTTCAATCAGTGTTGTCAAAAGCATTCCAGGCACACACCAAGGAATTTTGGGACAGTCGCCCCTTGTGCGTTGGGGCCCATAGGTGTGCCTGCGTAGTAGGGTTTTCATGTGAGTTATCCTTATGGATATCTCAAGAGCGGATTATTATTATTTTTTAATCACCCTAAAAGAGTGGTAACTTTTAAGAAGGGGCTTCTGAGCCCTCTTTCAGTGATTTTTCTCCCGTCTTTTTAGATCAAAGCTTGGGATCTTCTCCCAAATTTCTTACCTCTTCCATAAACTTATGAGATCTCTTTTTGTTGATTACCTTGTTGGTGCCAAAAAAAAAAATTTGAAGATGAATTGGGAATTTTGCAGGAATTAGAAAATTTAGGTAGGATTTTAGGATTTCGATAATTGGATTTCAAGGTTTAGAAATTTTAGGGCCCGTTTGGCGGGACCGATCCCACGGTATTAGGAGGGATGGGATTGCGATACCCCAGGATATGCATGACGGGCCAAACAGACCCAGTGAACTTGCCCCGGGATATAAGCAATCCCATGGATCTTAAAACAATCCACTGACATCACCATCATTACCTTAAAATTGATCCCTTCCCTTGGTTGGATGGATCGGCAAGTAAAATCCTAGTATATGCCGGGCGTGCCAAACAGACCCAGTGAATCTGTACCGGGATATAGCAATCCCAGGGATCTTAAACCAATCCACTGACACCACTATCATTACCTTAAAATCCATCCCATCCCTCCTAATCCCATGGGATTCGCCCCAGCCAAATAGGCCCTTAGGGATTTTGGATTGGTGAATTTAGGGGAGTTGAGGAAAATGGGAAATTTAAGGTAAGGATTTTTGAAAATTGAAAAATTAGGATTTAGATTCAGGGAGTTTTCTCAAAAATTGAGGACATAAAGTAATTCGATAGATTATATATATATATAGGGAAAAGGTACTATACGCTCGACCTTACGGTAGCATTCCGTAAGGTCGAGCGTTGGCATACTACTGGTCGTCGGATGCCACAATTTTAAATCTATGGAGATCCTCGAGACGGGATTTGAAGGAGAGAGACCGATCGTTCCGGTTACCGCAACGTCCCTAGCCATGCAGACATCTCTCTCTCCCCGTCAATCCCTACCAGGAACCGCCACCCCGTGCAGCCCTCTCTCTCCCTCAATCCTTACCACCAGCCATGCTCGCGTGTAGCCCTCTCTCTCCCTCGATCCCAACCACCAGCCACGTTCGCCTCCACCTCTCTCTCTCTCTCTCTCTCTCTCTCTCTCTCTCTCTCTCTCTCTCTCTCTCCCTCAATCCCGACCACCAGCCATGTTTTTTTTCAGATTGAGATGCTCTAGATCCAAGTTTTTTTTCCCTAAGATGATGATCTCATCCATCACTTGGGATGGTTACGAACGGTAGAAAGTTTGGAATTGGATTCTTGTTTTGATCTCTATCTCTTCCCTTCATCACTTGGGGTGGTTATAAGTAAGGCCTCTGTTTTTTGGGTTTTCTTTTCAGATTGAGTGCTCTGGATCAGGTTCTGGGTCTGGGCATGGATCAGACTCTGGCTCCGAATCCAGGTTTTGGGTTTGGGCAGTGATTTGGGAAGATATCAAGCAGCAAGCCCATAAGGCCCTGTCCCAAAACTAGAACGATCGGCTATAGAATAAGTCATGAATAATGTTTCATACAACCCACCGTAGAAATAGCTATCATTCACCCCCATTTGTACACCTCCACCATATTGTAGACCATTCTCCTTGCTATAGCTGATCTGGCTGCAGCTCCCATCAGAAGAGCTGCAGCTATTCTCCCCTCCAAGCATGTAGGCTTCATCTTTCATTTGATATGAATGGTGTGGATGATGGTGGTGGTGGTGGTGATGTATGGGAAAGCTCTCATGGGTTTGTAAGATGCAGCTGGTAGCATTGAAAAGGTCTGGTGGGGCAGGCATCCCTGTAAGGCTTGTGGGAGATTTTTAAAGGGGTGAGAAACCTTCATAAGGAGATGGGAAGGGTGGTTGCTGCTATGGTTTTCTTTGAGAGGGAAGAGTCCCAATCAATCTCTTCTTTAGCTTGGTGTTCCGGTAGTTCTTGATATCATTGTTAGTAATGCCTGGCAACTGAGCAGGTATGATGGACCACCTGCTTCCAATGGTAGCAAAGAGGTTGCGGATGATTCGATCTTCATCATCAGTGAATTCTCCATGTTTAATGTTGGGCCTCAGATAGTTAAACCATCTCAATTTGCAACTGTTCCCACATCTCTTCAGACCAGCTTTGTGAGGGAGAGCAATCCAATTCCCACCTGTGCCATGTTTCTCAATGAAATCTTTGAGCTTGCAGTCTTCTTCCGGAGACCATGACCCTTTTTTCACATTTGCCTTGTCACAGCAAGGAGCCCTTCCCATATCTGGGATTTCTTTTTCTTTCTTTATGGTTCTGTGTTCTTCTTGATGGGATGAAAACAACACTTTAGAGGGAACTGAGATCTTTCCAAATGGGTTGGTTGGGCTTTTTAATTTATGTTTTTTACTTTACTTTGCCTATAAGAGAGTCACCAAATTTTCATTATTGGATGCAAAAAAAAAAGTATTGTCAGTATGAACCTCGTGATGGTCCTGTGGAATGTTCTTGCTAAATTAAGATTCAAGCTCACAGCATGACCCATTGATGAAATTTCGAGATTGTTTTACAAGAGCTACAGAATTCCTTGAATAGGATCTCAGATGGACGAGAAAAGTTTAGATTACCGCAAAGTATCAAATCATGCATGTGCACGCGTGTAGACATATAGTTGTTTAAAGAAAATAGAATGAGTTTCAAGAATTTTTGCTAACAAACAATTTTCCTTTGAAAAGGATTTTTAATTGTTTGTGCATGCATGTTGGTGAAGAGAGGAAAAGAGCACTGTATTACAGACGGTACAGAATTCCTTGAACAGGATGTCAGATGGCTGAGAAAGGTTTAGTTTATAGCAAGTATCAAGTCATGCCTGTACTGCTATACGTGAATATACATGTAGACATTTAGTTGTTTAAAGAAGATAGTACTTTCTTCTCGAGTTGTCATGTCAGGCAAGACAAACATATCAAGTAGGTAACATGCAGTACATTCGTAGTGGTAAACACACCAAACAGTTAAGTGACCATGTAATTCATTACTTAAAAGGAGGTGCATGGCAACTTGAGATTCATGAATGTTTGTGTTTTTCAAAAGGATAAGGTGCAAAAAATGCTATGTGTCTGAATAGTCAAGGAGGTTTTGGCTGTTCCTAGAAAACCAATGTCCTCCTACACCTTATCTCAAAAGTTCTAACTCTTTCTTTTTTCTTTCTTTACTGTTTATCCTACTACTCCTATAACTTTCAAGGAACATTTACAGGGAAAGATACCATCTTCACTAGTAGAGAGTCTAGGTGAGGAAACTTAACCTTCTTCTTCTGGTGCTATAATTTCATTTGCTGCTTCTGCACCAAAGCTATCAGGTCCCATTGACAATACAAGATAGGAATGTTGACTAGGCTCCAGACCATGATACCGCTCTGAAGCAACTGGAGCACTCTTGTTTAAAGAAGCAGGACGAGTTACAGAATGCACAGATTGTCCTTTTGTGGCCCGTAGCTTCAATTTTTTGTAGCAAAAAAAATTAAAAATTTTTTACTACATGTTTTCTGTTTCACTGTTTTGCAGCCATTTTTTCCGCTATTTCAGCAGTGGATCACACTTCGTTGTGCGATGGAACAAGAAGATGGATGGTGTGGATCATAAAACACATGCTTCTGGGTGGCCAGCCCTGAAGGAGTGCACTGTCACCTACAGCTACGGTTATAATTCGTAGAAATTAGTACTGTAGCCATAGGTTCCAAAGATATACATTTGCAACTAAAACTAGAACTAGGGCTACGGCTATAATATAGATAGCCATGGCCAAAATCCATAGCTATTTCCTATGTTAAAAATTTATATAATAGTAGTACTTTTACCATTGCTGGTACATGACCTGATAGACCATACCCAACACCAGAGAGACATAGGACCCTAGAGATCTGTATAAATATGCGGTCAAACATGTTCACTGTGGAAACATAACAGTGACATATCCATACAATAACAAGATAACATTTATTGTAATATATTTCCTTTTAGATCCATAAAAGCAAAATCTAAAAAGATGAAAGCTGAAACAAGGCTATGATGGTGGAGATCACTGACTCCTTTTCTAATAAAATTCAGATTGATCAAAGAAAATAAAAATGGGACTCATTTCTTCTTATGCTACTGAATTCGCTTTTCAAGGGCAAAATGCTTGTAAAAATGGGTTGTAGGTTAAGTTCGCCTTCAACTAGTTGTAGACCAGGGCTTATAAGTTATAAGGTTTCATTATCCTTAAATAGTGTGCCAACTAAAGGAAATTTCTGAAGACCACTGAATTTTCTAGATTATGGACAGTGAGAAGCATGTCCATCATTGGAAGATAACAAAACAAAATGAGAATTGAGAAGTATTTCTGCACTAATAAACAAAACCATAAATATTTCACCACTTTCAAGATCTCTAAATTATAAAACATGATATACCTATAAAAAAATAATAATAATAATAATAAACACTCACACAGAACTTGATGGGCGGTCAGCCGCTTTTTTGGGTCTCTAATAAGCATTCTCCATCTTTTGCACTCTCAAAGATACTAGGCCATGGGTCGGATGAAAAGTCAAGGTCCCCATTCAAAACCTGTTCAAATATTCCTTGCTCGGATTCTAGATCATCACAAAGAAATGGAAAACAAAGTCAACCATTGTTGATAGAATCACCCAAAAACTTGACTCCATATTCATCTGGGTCAAGTTGACTCAAAGACTCGACTTGACTCGACTCAATAGTTAATAAATATAAATAAAAAATTCTAGAAATACTAAGGAATATTTTAAATAATTACATATCATGTAAGTATTGAAAATTTTGAAATAAGAAATGAAAGTCATAATAAGGTTGCTAGTAGGGAGTGTCTTCCTGATATATAAAGTTGGCGGGTTCAATTTCCATGTTCCTCATATTAGTTTATTTTAATCTTTATTATTATTATTATAAACTAGCTTAATAGGATGAGTGACTCGCCAAGTCTCCATGAGTCATGTCGAATCGACCAAGTTTTAAGTTGACTCGATGAATTTTCCTAAGTCAGGGCCAACTCGGTGCCAGAACCGAATTTCCTAAAGACTTGGCTCGAAATCTCACCAAGTTGAGTTGACTCGGCTGGGTTTCAAGTCGAATCCGTGAGTTTTTGAACTATGGTCAAAGGTGGGATTTTAACTTTGTTAGTTGGTGAGCGCGAAGAGCAATCATGTATATATTCATTTCTTTCAGCATTAGAGATACTTTGAACAGCACTCAATTTACTTGCTCCAATTATCCATAACAACCCATCCTTCACTTTTTCTTCCACTTGTGTTGGGAACTGGGAAAACTGATTACCACAAGAGTCAAGTGTCACCAGTGTTCTTGTGCCCTGTCTCCAGTTATATCTGAATTGGGTCCTTTTTTTGATTTTCCCACTCCCGAACTTGCAGGCTATCTACAGTGAAGCCCATCAGATCAACAATCTGGATTACCATATTGTGGGATCCACATATGGTAGATAAGGCCCACCCACAGATCATATAATTCCTCTCTAACACCATCAGGCTACCTACCAGTCATGGCTCTGAACACCCAACTAATTCAAAGTAGGTGTGTCATGCAGAAGAAACTTGCAACACAATACAATACTGTCCATCACAGAGAAATGGTAAATTCAGTGTTCTATGTATTGTTGATATCACCCAACATGTTCAATATTGCCGGTTAGCAATACAATACTGTCCTAGAGTAATAGAATCTAACATATCAAAAATAATATTATTGATACATACTGATATATCATGATATCATGATAGAGATAGCTACCAGATTAATAAAGTAATTACTAATTATTTAAAAAAAAAAAAAAAGTAGAATTACAGCTTCTCATGGGAAAGTAGAACACTGAAAGAAGAAACAAGGCCAAAGGATGGGGTCACCAAGACTCATGATCTGATGAGGTTTCCATGAAATGATGCTGACATCACAGTGGGGTCATCCCACTTCTGGTGGGATAAAGAATTCATAGGGTCAACTGTTCTTAATTTTCAATAAGTAATGTTATTTTATGACATTCTTAGGGAGTCTTAGTTGATTCCAGTGCTATTTTTTGAGTCTAGGAAGGATTTCTAGATTTCAAAGTTTTTAGGCTAAAAGTGCATTTGGTGGCAGCTTCTTTTTTCAAAGCAAAAGCCATTCTATACTTTAGAATACCTTCTACTCTGTAAGAGAAGCTGCAAGAAGTAGCTTCTGGTGGTGTTATCAAATTCCCTATAAAAGCAGCTTTTAAGTGTTGTAGTTCCCTTACAGTTCAAGGGACTGACATATGTATATGGACTTTTTTTTGTTTGTTACTTTTTTTGTTTTGAACATGGAACCAAAGCTCCTGTAACCAAGTTGACTTTTGTTTTTTTACTTTTTCTTTTTTGAACATGGAACCAAAGCTCCTGTAACCAAGTTGACTCTGTTTCACTTGAGAGCGAAACAAGTTACCCCTCTGTTCTTTTTCTGCAGCTGAACCTCAGCCAAAAGTATATATGACTGAATACTAATTTATGGTTGGTTTTGGCTCCCTATTTGGACTTCTAGATCTTATACTTACACCATTCATTTCTATCAGTTCCCCAACTGCTTGATCAGAAAGAGCATAACGATGTGGGCCATGGCTAAATGGATACGATGTAGATTGCACTAGTCATATCTGTGGCCCCACGAACTTTTGAATTGAAAAATAATGCATTTAAGAAATTCAATAAATATACAGTTTATCAAGAAAATTCTGGATGATGAGCCGTCATCCGCGCACTAAAACACAAAAGCTACCCCCAAACATACACTGCCCCACTTGCAAACCCATTTGTATTTGTTTTTGTTTCTAAAAGAATAACAAAAACAAAAACAAATACAGATACAAAAAATAAATAATAAATAAATAAAACCTAAAAAACCAAAAAACAGAAATATAGCAACCATATTGGCCTGGTGTCCGAACCACAAAAATATACAGTGCGGCCCACCAGATGAAGGGAAGAGATAGAGATCAAAACAAGAATCCAATTCCAAACTTTCTACCATTCGTAACCATCCCAAGTGATGGATGAGATCATCATCTTGGGGAAAAAAAAACCTGGATCCAAGCATCTCAATCTGGAAAAAAAAAAAAAAACGTGGCTGGTGGTCGGGATTGAGGGAGAGAGAGAGAGGTGGAGGCGAACGTGGCTAGTAGTCGGGATTGAGGGAGGGCTGCACGCGGACGTGGCCGGTAGTAGGGATTGAGGGAGAGAGTGCGCTGCATGGGGTGCGGTTCCTAGTAGGGATTGAGAGGGAGAGAGAGATGGTTGCACAGCTAGGGACGTTGCGGTAACCGGAATGACCGGTCTCTCTCCTTCAAATCCCATCTCGAGGATCTTCGTAGATTTAAAATTGCAGCATCCGACGGCCAACAGTATGCCTATGCTCGACCTTACAGAATGCTACAGTAAGGTCGAGCGTATAGTACCTTTTCCCATATATATATATAGTAAAAAAACTCAACTTATATCTATGAATAATTAAATATTCTATTTATGATATGCTTTATATATATATATATATATATATATATATATATATATATAGGAATCTCCAAGAGTGCACCTGGACGTTTCAGGTACTCTAGGGGTAGGTGTGCCTAATGACTTTAACTACACTAGTTTTAATTGGATCAGATAGTTCATAAGATAGTACACATGAGTTGAAATGTGACTACACTGGTTTTGTTGGATATGGGCGCATGGGGCCCACTTGTGGGCAACCACCAGTACGAGGATCCCACACATTTTTCCCTTCAAAATTACTCTTTCAATTTTCTCTTGGAGATTCACAACTGAATTTCAAATTCAACAAGAACAGATTGGGATGAGGGAGACATCGGATGAGATGTAGGAGGATTCCCCTGTCCAAACTCCCATATCTCCTGATTCCTCCCTTTATAAAAGGGGGAGGGATTCCCTCGTTCAAAGCATCCCAAATCATGGGAATATCCTGGAGAGAAAAGAGAAAAAATAATATCCATTTGTCCATCAGGCTTCCCTCTAGATTATCTAAGCTACTAATCTTAATTTTGGGGCCATCTTAACTGTAGAATCAGAGGGATGATGAGATTTTTTCTGCTCTGGTAATGGTTAGGCAGACCGCTGGACCTAGATCGTCCATCTTTGGCTTTGTGCGAAGGTCCTGAAATCATACATTTACTATAAAATCCCACGGGCTTACACACCAACGTTGCCACCTGCTTTTGATTGGATCATATGGTTGATAGGATACACATGCGCTGAAATGGAATTACTTTGATTTTCATTTTATTACCATTGAGTTGGTTGATATTGATGGTTCCAAGTTAGCATTTCGTATTTTGGGTGATTCAAGTCATAGTCCTTGCATCAAAAGATAGCAAAGGCATTAATTTGTGGTTGATTTTAGTTTCACAATGCACTGAATATGATTCTGACAGATGTTGGGCCCAAGAAATCATGAATGCTAAATAGTTGCTCAGTGCCTAACTCCTGCCTGGGCCTTGTCTGTTGATGTCCCATGCTTTTTCACACATCAGTTTGGGGACTCCTTATTTCAAAACTAAAATTCCGTTGAAGTCTCACAAGAGAAGCGTATGCACCCTCCTCGCTTTTGGCAAGTAGCTCACCATGTGATCCCTGTTCGACGATCTTCCCATTCTCAATCACAGCTATGGAGTCTGTTTTTTCTATTGTGGTTAGCCTATGTGCTACAATTATGCATGTCCTACCCACCATCATCTTCTCAATTGCCTCTTGAACATGACTCTCAGATCTGTAATCCAATGCGCTTGTTGCTTCATCCAAGAGCAATATTGCTGGATTTTTCAAGATAGCTCTAGCAAGAACTATCCTTTGCTTCTGCCGTCCTGATAACTGAACCCCTCTTTCTCCACAAAAGGTCTTGTAGCCATCATCCATGCAGCTGTTCTCATCAAAGTCATCAACAAACCACAAGCACAATATTAGTTTTTGTCAGAATAACAAAATAAATGTCATTGATGTACATGTATTCATAATCATATTTGCTTGGTGTTCTGTAAATACCTTATAAAATCATGAGCATTGGCGAGAGTTGCAGCTTCAATGATTTCAGCTTCAGTTGCATTCTTCTTTCCATAGATGATGTTATCATGGATTGTACCTGCAAAAAGAGCTGGTTCCTGACTGACTAAGGCAATGTGAGACCGTAGTGCTCTCAAATTATACATCTTGATGTCTACACCATCTATTTCGACTGATCCTTTTAATGGGTCATAGAATCTTTCAATTAGTCCAATGATAGTGGATTTTCCAGACCCGCTTTGTCCAACCAATGCAATGGTCTTTCCAGCTTCAACCTTGAGGCTTAGACGGATGAATATCATTTGTTTAGGTCTCGTCGGATAAGCAAAGTCCACTTCTTTGAGTTCGACATCTCCATTTATCTTGTTTGGCTTGATCGCATCTGGGTCATTGGTTTCCATCTTGCTCTTCCTATCCAGAACCATGAAAATTGATTTTATGGCATCAAAGCCCTTTGATAAATCAGATGTCATGCTGCCAGCCTCTGCTATAACTCTTCCTGTTGTCACCAAGATGAAAAATGTCTGGAAGAGGTGCTTGTAAGTGATCTTTTCATGGTATAGCAATCTCCCACCATACCAAAATATGAGGCCTACATTGGCAGAAGTTAGAAACTGTGATACAAAGAGACCAAAACCAGCATACCATGACTGCTTTTGGCTCTCATTTCGTGGGCCTTTTAGAGAATCCTCAAACAGTTCCATGATCTTTTCTTGAGAACAAAAGGCAGTGATGGTTCTATGGTTCACAACAACCTCGCTTGCTAATTCACTGCTCTTGTTTTGTGCTTTCATGACTTTCTTCGACATGCTCTTCATCAGGACACCTCTTCCATAGAAAGAACCAATGATTAGTGGTTGCAAAGCAATAATCACGACTGCAAGCCGCCAGGCTAATGCCATCCCCAAGGCAACAGCTAAGGTGGCTGCTGATAGAACCTGAGCCAACAACGATAAACGATCACAAATGAGTGACCTCATGATGCTTGCTTCTCTGGCGAGCCTTGAACATATGGCCCCACTTGTGTTGTTCTCATTATCGAACCATTCGATTTCGAATGTCAAAACCTTTGCTAGCATCATCTCCCTTGCTCTTTTCATCAAGTGCTCTCCCATGTAACTGAAATTGTAATGCTGCACGACATTGGTGATGAAGGCAAGGGTAGCATAGCTCAGGAAAATAAAACAATATAATCTTGTCTTTGACCTGATCTCATCGTGATCATTGAGAAAGTAAGCAGAGAGGACTGCTCCCATGCAAAAAGAATGCACCGGCTGTATCACTCCAAAACCAATAGCACCTATGCAACCGAATACAGTCTCCTTCCACTCAGGAGCTGTCATTTGCAACAGATACCATAGAGATGGACTACTGTAACTATCTTCTTCAAGCTGGTTAGTCTGATTCTCATGATCAAGAGATAGGGATGGCCCTGATTTGTTCAATATCTGAGCATCATCGTTAATATTTGTAGCAGTAGAGTGATTACCGCTACTGTCAGTTTCTTTTGGTGTCGAAGAAGGTCCATCTTTCATTGACGTTTTCTGCAGTCGCACCATTGTCGAGTATGGGCCATGCTCATTCTGAATAAGTTGATCATGAGAACCAGATTCCACTACCTCGCCCGACTGAAGAACAGCGATCAAGTCAGCATTGCAGAGGGTTGAGAGGCGATGGGCAACAATGACGGTTGTTCGTCCGATAGAGGCTTGATCTAAAGCATCCTGCACAGCTTTCTCCGACTGTGAATCCAATGCACTAGTCGCTTCATCAAGGAGGAGGATTTTTGGATCCTTGAGCAAAGCCCTCGCAATGGCAATCCTTTGTTTCTGCCCTCCAGACATCTGAAATCCAAATTGTCCAACCTGTAACGAAGACCCAGTTATGATTATTAGATACAAAGGAAAAGGCAATAGCAGCACAAGTTGGTAGATGGCAGTGACTGTGGCAGCTGTGGTAGAAGTGAAAATCAATTCTACAAACATCAAGATTGTCTTGGTGCATATTTCTTACTTGGGTATCATATCCATTGGGTAATTGATTGATGAAGGTGTGTGCATTGGCCACTTTAGCTGCATTGATAACTTCCTCCTCCGAAGCGCCCTGTTTCCCGAACATAATATTCTCCTTGATAGACATTGCAAAAAGTATGGGCTCCTGACCAACGAGGCCAATTTGATGTCGCAACCATTTCAATTGGAGGGTCTTCGTGTTCTTTCCATCTAGGAGGACTTCTCCTCCAAGTGGATCATAGAACCTTTCGATCAATGAGATTATCGTGGATTTACCAGAACCGCTACTGCCCACCAAGCCTACAGTCTGACAGGCCATGACTCTTAGATTGAATTTCCGTAGTACCATGCTCTCCGGTCTTGAGAGATAAGCAAAATCGACATCCTTGAACTCCAATTCTCCTTTCGTATCCGCCATGATTTTCCCACGTTGATCATCAGAATCTATGCTCGGGACCCTTTCAGTTATTTCAAATATCTGAGAAGCTGCCACAGATGCTTCAGTAAGGTACTTCATATTCGCAAGAGCACCCCCAAGTGAACTGCAACATTACAAGTTAGTAGTCTTTATTTTTTGTTTACATATCAATATTATCTATTAAATGCATGAATTAACGTATATCTACTTCTTGAAGTACTGCTAATAGTGAAGAATTATATATTCTCCAACCATCAAATTTAATTAGTATGCTCGCACCTTGAGTTTGTGCATCTATTGCCATGCTTCAATTACCATGACCATTCATCTCAAGGACCCCACCGTGGAAGAGAATGCACCAAAGATCTTCTAGATTGGAAGATCATAGCCATACAATTTTTGCCCGGTGGACCATTTTTGTATTATTTCTTAATCATGTATTTGGGAACTTATGGAGTTTAGTTTAATAGAAAAAGAGGTTGGTGTGGACATTATTTAGGAAGTTTTTAATTATTTTTTACTTGAACTTTTTGGAAGAGTTCTGGTGGCTTTTTGGTAGATTCCATATTTTTTGTTGGAAGGTCTTTGCATCTTCTCTTTATATTTGAATAGGAGTAAGTAGGACAGTTCTATGACTACTTGAGGGCCTATATTAGTTTTAGATCAAGAGATAAGAGTTCAGATTAGGCTTTTGTTTGTTTTGGGGTTTATTATATGCAATGTAAGTGGATGTTTATTTCTATGGTATCAATAATCTTCTGCTGCAAGTTATTTGAGACATGCTCTTCTTCTTCTTTTTTCTTGTGTTTGTTTCCAAAGAAAGGCTTCCAACGCAATATATCACCTACGATCTTTTGCAGGCTAACTTAAGATATGAACCATTTCTACAACATTTTGGCCCTCGAAAATATCCACTGTCCTCGAGAGAAAAAGTGGAAACAGAGATTGACAAGGCATGAAAAATGGGTCCATACGACAGTTGATCGAATGGTATTTTGATCTTGTCTAATTGGTTTGATTATTGTTTGTGGGATTGCTTGAGAGATCTTGTGATTTGTGGTCTGGTTTGTAAAGATAATCCCCGTAGTTTGCATCAGGACCAATCGTGGTGCCCAATCAAATCAATGTTCTAGATCACTGAACCATGGGCCCCACTTTTATCTGAGGATTCTATTTATATTCCTGTGTCAAGGATCATGCAACTTAATAAAACAATATATCCACTTTTTAAAGTTAAATCTAATAAGTCAATGATATTTCAACTTACAGCCCTCCAACAACAATGCAGACGCCTGCGTTAAAGACATCTCCACCTTGGGCACCCTTCTCCGTGACTAGAACACTTCCATACCATGCCTGAAATGCCCAGACAGCAAAGCCAATACCAACACTTCCAATTGCGATACCCTTCATCAGTCCTTGTTTGAGCCCAAGCTTTAAGCTTTCTTCCAATGCAGCTGAGAAGTTTTCTTCCACTTGACGCTCTCCGACATAAGAGAACACAGTTCTAATCGAAGACAATGCCTGCTCGGCAATACCTCCCGCGACCCCATAAGCTTCTTGTATTTTCCTTCCAACTTCCATAAGCAATTTTCCATATACTATTCCCGGAACAATCAACAAAGACAATGTTGGAATGGTTACAACAGCCAGTCTCCAGCAGAGAAACAAGGCAACCATCTGAGAAGTGAGGAATGTTGCCACGTTCATAAGGAAATTTGGCATCTGCAACAGGGGGCTGTCAAAACAATGGATAGAAGTAATAAAAAGTTTTTTATGAATTGAACCATTCTTCACTTGCTTGCGAGAAGAGGATTCTGAATTCTACTCTCTCCATGTGTGTGTGAGACTGGGGACATTCATTAGGTGGGCTACCACATATGTTGTTGCCTACAAATCAGGAAGTTCAATAATCAGGTGTCCAACCATGTGCATCAACTCTGGACCATTTCTAACCATTCATATTCCTCATACAACTGACCTGCCTAATGATTGGACCAGCCTGAATTCCAAGTCATGGAACATACACCATGCACCCCACCGCATGAACAAGTTGCATATCACACATGCAATGATAGTAGGAACTTTGATCCTTGCAGTTTTCATTTCTCTCCATGTATTGCACCTATAGTGCAGCCATGATGCTGAGAAAATGGCATTGCCATGTAAGTAATAAGCAAGTGTATCTATGAAAGAGGATGAAGAGGATACCTTTTCACTGAGAACATCCTGTATGGTGAGTGTATCGGTCGAAATACTGGAAACCACTTGATATGTTGTCGAAGTGCCACCCCGTGTGTCAAAGAAACTGACTTCTTGCCTCAACAACGCCCATAAGTATTTCTTTCGAAGACGAGAAGTTTGTCTCTCTGCAGTCCGAGCCCAACAGAACCCTTCTGTTGTTTCAACAATCACCAAATGATGAAGACAAAGAACAGTCACATTTAGCACTCTGAGTATATTAAGGCTAGAACTTTAACTTGATGGTGATCTACTTGATATCTTTTCTTTTTGGTATGGAAGCTAGTTCTAACCTGATATCTCAAAATTGAAGCGAAACGTGCAGCCCATTGAACTATGGGCTTGATCCCATCTCAGTAGGCATTTTGACTAATGGATATATGGTGCTTTGTGATTTCAACAGCAGCGTAAAGAAGGAAAAAAATAAAAATAAAAAATAAATCCTAAGGCCTGTTTGGGAGCTTGTAAAATAAAAGGAGAGGAAGTGACATTTTCTTTGAATGTTATTTTCCAAGAAAGCATTTGGAGAGAATTATAATTTATTTTTAATTTTTTTGAAAACACATTCTTGGAAAATGTTTTCCACAAAAAATGGAACTCCAATCAGGAAAAATGTCTCATTTTGTTGGAAAGTATTTTCCACCCAAATACTTTGCCTTCTAGAGGTTAGATGCCTTTGAATTTGAGAACTTCTGGTGCTTCTTAGGCTACCGTAGATGTATTATTTATTTGAATTGCAGTAGATAATTAGGTTAATTGAGAGCGAATGGGCATGAATTGGGGCAAATTGCAAATTGTGTGGGAATCTAGAGACTAGAGTCTATGTGAATCTTATGGAATTAGAAACCTCCACTTCTTGGGTTTCCTTATGTTTGTTTAGTAATGGAAAATAATGACCAGTAGTGATGAACGTAATGGGTTCACACTTCGTAATGCTCTTTGAGAAAAAATTTGGGAGGGATAGAAGTGGTAGAGAGGAAGGCCATGATGTTTTGTTGCAGAAGGAACTTGTTTGATTTTGCATGCTCTAAACCTTAACTGTTTGCAAATTCCTCCTTTTGGGGTGGCCTAAAACGCAGTTTTGAGCATGATTTTGTTGGCACATGGGCGGTGTTTGGTAAACATATATTAGGTGGATGATGATCAATGGTTAGATGATATTTGGCCATATGATATTGCCCCAAAGGATTTGTAGTGCTGATCATTTTGTTTTTCAATCACCCATGTGTTGCTCATCAATGGTTTGGATCATCTAGTTTGATTTTGATGTAGAACGAGGTGAGGAAGACTCAATGGATATCCAAGATTGCACAAACTTAAGGCAGAGGTGCCCAATCAGGCAAAAAGGGTATAAACGTGGATTATAGCTTCCTTTGGCCATAACCTTGTGAGCAGTATCTGTTTCATCTTTCGTGAGTACAATATACCGTTGGAAAGCTATCGACAAGCTCTATGCCCTGGCCAACTATCCATAATTCCTGGCTCCCAAACAATTTCAAAATATTCAATCGTTTTAGGGGTAAATTATGGTTTTCAGTTAAAAATTATTATTTTTACTAAATTCAGGTTTTGCTAATAGGGTATTTTAGGGTTTAGAGAGTCCCGGAATTCCTTATTTGAGTCATGGGAGAGAGTCTTTATCAATTTAGAAGTCTTTTACTATTTTTATTAAATTTACTATTTCGAGAAAGTTACAAATTCAGGGTTCATGGCTTATATAAGTCATATGAAAGGATTTTGTAAATGGACTTTTGATCAGTAAGCTTATTTTTGTTTCTCATTTTTTAGAGATCTCTCCCCTATTGGATTTAGGTAGTCTATTCTCTCTCTCCATGTCCCACTACATTGTATGGTCTAGATGATTTGCAAAATCCTATTGATGTATGGCTTGCCAGATTTCAACTTTCCCTTTATTGATTAGCATATGAAGCTCCCTGTCATTGTCTGTATCTTTCTTCCATAAACTAAATTATGAGAGAAATAAATAAGAAAGAAGAAACTGAACTTCTTCCCCAACCGAAACAGTACATGGTTATAAGTAAGATTGAGAGCTTTAGGGAGTGAGGAATTCAAGTGAATCTTTACACGTTGGTTTCTTTGTTCTAGCTCAGTCGTATTTCTTCCTTCTTTGCAAAAGTAGCACAAAAGTTATTCTATTTGTTGGATATCTCTCAGAATCTAGATTATTCTACCTAAGACTCAGTCCTGCTCTTGATAATCTATACTTTGGGATTTTGAACATGACAAATTCACATTCTCATCTTGAAAGTTTCACCTTCTTAACAGATTCACTCTCCTGTCTTGGTAGATTCCCACTCGACTTAATACATCTATGGTTCTGAATCAACAAACTCAGGCTTTTTATTGTAAAAGTTTTGCAAATCGATATCACTTGCAGACATGACTAGTCTGATTCTACACAATCCTTACACGTCTAGTTGTAAATTGGTATTGATAGAGTCATGGTTTTTTTTTTTTTTTTATTATTATTATTAGTTAATCAATTTATAGGTTACACTAGTTGATTGTACTTGGTCTTAATAAATTTGCTAATCTTGTAGTTACATATCCAAATTTTGAGTTACTAACATTAAGATATTTTTAGTATATTTTCACATGAAAGGAATGTATGTATTATCAAGAGAGAAGCACAATCTTCTCACTATCTACTTATATATATGTGTGTGTGTGTGTGTGTGCGCGCGCACGCGCGTCCGTGCGTGTGTGTGAGTGAGTGAGTGAAAGGAGACGGATATTTTATAAAAAACGAGCACCGAGATGGTACAAATGTTACGACCCTAGAAAGGAAAAATACAATCTTTCAAAACATTTATGCAAGAGGCCCACTCCACAACATATAATATCCCCCTACTTGTGACCCTCTCCACTCAGTTGCTTTTGTTATGAAAGCACGTCACTTTCTTTCTCCCCAAATCACCCAAAGGGCAGCCAACAAATATAGCCTCCAAAGAGTCTTCACTTGCTTTTGAAGCCCCATGACATGTCATGCCTTAAAGAGCCTTCACTCACCATCTAATATTATGCTATACTGTATTATACATTCATAAATTAGTGTAGAGCATTTCAAGTTTGCTAGCATTATATAATATTGTAAGATATGCTTATTGTAGATATCATATATAGTGAACACTTGCCAGTGATGAGGATGGATTCTTCTGTTTTTTGGTGGATTGTTGTGATATAAATGATGAGGATGAAATCAATTTGGATTAATAACTACCAATAAATAATTTTCTTTACATTGTCATAAGAAACATGTTTCTCAAATATGTATTACAATGCGAAGGCAATGTTACAAGGCTACCACAAGGTTGTAGGGGGGATTAGAGGTTGGGTTCAATTTTCAAAAAATACAAAGTTATTTGTTACAATCATGTGTACATGATTGTAAATAAGGGTAAAACAATCTAATGTGAATATAAAAAAATGCATCTATAACTATGGTAAAATTGTTATATATCTAAATTATGTTCAAGCTTATGAGTGCCAAATGTGTACTTGAAAAGAAAGGAGGGAACCTCTGAAAAGTCACTGATAATCATTAAGTCATCACATGTTGTCATCATGGTCATGGTTTACAACTCAGTGTTGGTGTGCTGTATCGTTCACCACAATACAGTGTTGAATCGCCCCTGTTTCAGGCCGACACAGGTCGATACAGCCATATTGTTCATGGGCAACACCAGGATGTATTGGGTGCAACGCAAGTGATTTCGGACAATGTTTCAAACATGGTCATCATCATCATAACCTTGTCCCAGATATTTGGGATCGGTTTCTTTGAGTCATGGTTAGTCAATGATCTAACTGTATTACTAGTTGCGTTGTTTCCATTCTTTTTATTTATGAGAAAACATATGTAAACCTGTTATGTAATACTTATGTAGACTGAAGTTTGTTGATATGTGTGCTTCTTGCCAAATTACATTGTCATTCCAAGCAATTATTACCGTTTTCCTAAAAGCTTTGTAGGAGGAAAAACATTTGTGGGAGAAAGAGGGATGAAAGAAAGAAAGCTCCAGTACCTAGAAATGCACCAAACCCGACTGCAAAAGCCAAGTAGATTAAAGACAAAGCATCCTACAAAAGGAAAATTAAATTAAACATGTCAGATTATATACACAAAAGAAAATGATAGGGAGAGTATTTGATATGTTTATCCAATTCATGGATTAATTACTATCAATGACACCATTGTCCTTAGGCATATTTTAGTCCTTTTATCTTGTTTTTTGTGTGTTGGACGAACCTCAAACACTGGTACACATAAATCAAATGATCGTTTCCTATGGATTTTTCCACTAATTCATGTATAGATAGATTTTTGGGTAAACAAAGATATTTGAAACCCAACATCTCTTACAGAATAAGCAACCTTAACCAATGAGGTGGCAAAAATGTTGTTGATTTAAGATACTATTTATATCACTTAAATGAGATCTAAAAATATTTATTAACAATTCTAGTATTTTCAATTTATTCTAATTAAACAGCAAGTCAGCAGGTTAGTCTTCATGTCAAACCAACCCAGTTGAACATCAAGTCTGGTTTAGTTATCGGGTTTTTGAACTAAGGTCAAAACAAAGGTCTCTTTTTAGTATGGCCTTCAAAGAGAATTTATATTGCATTTGAAATTGAATGCATTATTTACTTATAAATGTAAGAAGAAAATAAATTAAAAAGGTAATAACTTAAAAACTAATTTGTGTACAAACATGGCCTAAAAGTCCTGATGCATCAAAATGAGAATATTTGGAGGGATATATAGTCCGTATACAATTAAAAAAGAATGCGAAAAAAAAAAAGAAGAAAAAGAACTAGCTGCATTCAATTTCATCTAGTAATTTTCTCTTTGGGTTAATTGTAGCTCGTTGAAAGGTTCTTTCATTGGAAAGAACCATGTTGGAGTTGTATACGTGGCTGGAGGATTTTCTGTTGCAAATTACCATGTCGGAGTTGTATACATTGTTGGAGGATTTTCTGTTGCAAATTCTCTGCATTCATTCTTCTTCTTTCGGTATTTAGAGAGTTTGTTCTTTGATGATTGCATACTTGCATCTATTAATGTGTATTTCATTTGAAAGGTCGTTTAGTAATAAAATGTCATGTCTTTATGAAGCCTTCTTTTATTCCTCGTTTATGTTTGTATTTCTCTTAAGTGAATGAATACCAGTTGTCAGTTTCTTTTGATTGTTTCTTCTCCTTCATCATCTGGATTCATGGTCATGATTTTGGCATGGTTCCAAAACTCAGGGACTCGGCTCGGAAATTGGACGAGTCTTGACTCAGAACTAAGTCACTTGCATTGGGAGATTGGTTTTTCATTTAAAAAAACAAAAACAAACAAACAAAAAAAAAAGTATGAAGTCTCTCGAAATCAGAACGGCGCTCGAGTCGCCGGTTGAGTTGACTGAGGAGACGGATTAGCTACTCTCGCTACCACCAGCCAATGGCCGGTGGTCGGTTTTTTGTGGACCCACCATGATGTATTTATTTCATCCATGCCGTCTATCTATTTTTCTAGATCAGTTTATTGTATTAAACAAAAAATGAGGTATATCCCAATCTCAAGTGGACAACATTACAGGAAACAGTGTTAAATGAACATTGTGCGGATTGGATCGGACTGGATCCCGGATCAAATCGGTCCGGATTGGTCATTGATCCGAACTCGACTCGATTTACGGTCGAATCTAAGTGGGCATACTCAATCTGACCCAATCCTAGCCTTCGGATCGGATCAAGTCGAATTCTGCCAGCTCTGAGTGTATATGTGTGGATATATAGAGAGAGGAATGCTCACGTGCACACCTTCTTACGTGAGTACTTGTGTGCACATTTGCACACGTGTCTTGGGTGCAAAATCTGAATGGTCCACATGTTGGGGCACCCCTTAAAACCTCACCATCCCAAATTTCAGCCTGCTACAAAACTCTGATAAGCTATGGAAAAAGGAAACAGTTTCCTCCCTTGATTTGCATTTCTCTTTGCCATGGGCCACTAGAGTTTTGGATCAGGTCAAAAATTGGGCCCGTAAAGTGTCAGGGGGTGCTGCATCACATAGACTGTTCAAATTCCCTGACCATGGGCCCACCTTGATGTACGTGCTGTATATCCACACCGTTCATCCATTTTGCCAGCTCATTTTAAGGTATGTGCTTAAAAATGGAGAAATTTACGACTGTGGACCCCACCTTTTATCCCGTGGTTTTTAGAAAGCAATACAAACTTAACGTACGTACTTAGACCTCCTCGTACGGCCACCGAATTTGAGGACGAAAATACCCCTGCCTTCCTCTGGCTGGCGTGTAGAGACGAGCGCTGACGGACGGTCCGGCGATGGAGAACTCAGGTGGGGGCCACTGTGATGTTTGTGAGAAATCCTCCCCGTCTAAGTCCATTCATAGGGTCACAAAGACCTGGATGAAGAGGAAAAACAAATTTCATAATGATCCAAAACTTTTGTAACCCCTAAAAGGGTTTCAATGGTAGACGTTCAATTACCCACTGCCATTTACAGTGTGGTCCACTTGATAGCTAGATCTGTCTTATTTTTCATCTCAAGCCTTAATACGAGTTCGCCAAATAGATGGACGGTTTGGATATAACACATACCTCATAATGGGACCCACAAAATCGGTGGGAATCACAACAGGGAAGAAAGAAAGAAAGAAAGAAAAAAAAAAAAAAAAAAAAAAGGAACCAGCGAGTTGGGGTCGACCGGGTTGGGACCCGACGACCGGGTCATAGCTGGGCCTGGCACTACCGCAGCAGTGCCGCGGCTGTCTGGCAGAATTATTATTATTATTATTATTTTTTACATGGAGAACTTTTTCCCCCTTTACATTTTTCTCTAATACATAATTATGTAAATATGTATATATAAGTATATAAAAATATTTTTCTATCTTTTAATTCATTTCTTTGTCTATTTATTTAACAAGCATATCTCCTAAACTAGAATGATTTACTTAACTTACCACATATGATTTTAGGGTAGGAGAAGCTAATTTAGCCAACCAATCTAGTTATTTTCCAATATTCCATTGGATTGGAAAACCTCTTTTGACTCTTCTTTTTAACTATAAACGATGGAATTCTCCATTTCGATATATAAAAAATGATTGCTTTGAGAAAACATTGAGTGGGGCAAATTAGAAAATTGATCGAGGGACACATGAAATTTAACAGTGGAAACATGAACACACACTCACACTAGTGGAATTTCACATCCTGTCAGCAATGAACATTCCGAAAGCAGTTGTCAAATCTATCAACCGCGCGCTTGTAATTTTTTTTTTTTGGGGTGCTTCTGAGCAAGGAAACAAGAGACATTGGATCAGTTGGAAAAAAATCTGTGTACCATTCCATGAATGCGGTCTAGGTATTTGAAAATTTGGGGACGTTATGCGTGCTCTTCGAGTCAAAACAGTGGGTCTGGGTATTCGAAAATTTCGTTTTGCCCCGCTGTTTTTCTAGTTTGCCTCGCTCATAATTCAGTTTGCCCCGCTATTTTTTTAGTTTGCCCCGCTCATACTTAAGTTTGCCCCGTTCATATTTCAGTTTGCCCTGCTATTTTTTTAGTTTGCCCCGCTCATATTTTAGTTTTCCCTGCTGTTTTTCTAGCTTGCCCGGCTCATATATCAGTTTTTCCCGCTGTTTTTCTAGTTTGCCCTGCTCATAATACAGTTTGCCCCACTGTTTTTCTAGTTTGCCCCGCTCATAATGCAGTTTGCCCCGCTCATTTCAGTTTGCCCTGCTCGGGTGGTAGACTCTTAGGAGTTTCAACACCTGGTCAAGCGTTCGAGAATCCGTAGGTGGTGAAATTCCACTAGTGTGAGTGTGTGGGGGTGTGTGTTCATGTTTCTCCTGCTACATTTCATGTTTCCCTCGATCAATTTTCTAATTTGCCCCACTCAATGTTTTCTCAAAGCGATTGTTTTTTATATATTGCATTAGAGAATTCCATTGTTTATAGTTAAAAAGAAGAGTTAAAAGAGGTTTTCTAATCCGATGGAATATTGGAAAATAACTAGGTTGGTTGGCTAAATTAGCTTCTCCTACCCAAAATCATATGTGGTAAGTTAGGTTAATCATTCTAGTTTAGGAGATATGCTTGTTAAATAAATAGACAAAGAAATGAATTAAAAGATAGAAAAATATTTTTGTATACTTATATATACATATTTACATAATTATGTATTAGAGACATGTAAAGGACTCTGTAATTCGGATGCTCTACATAGTAAAAAGGGCCACTAATGACACGTGAAGGGCTACCTACATGTGCGAGGGGTGTGACATCTAAAAGTTTCTTAACAATAAGAATAGCCTACACTGTTGGATAGGGCCCGTATCTCTGGACATTTTGCATTTCCATTTATGAAAAATAAACCTTATTTATTTTGATTTAACGTTTGTCATGAAGAAAAGGTCACCGAACTCGTTAGCATTTTTTTTTCCTCATGAGCTTTGTTAATTATTCAACAAGGGTATTTACATGAATTGGTGGGGCTTGAACACAATTTGCCAAAAACCTCTTTTAGAGGCTGTTCAACTCTAACTAAGTTACTCAAATAGGGAGTTTTGAAACTCAATTGAGCCATATGCAAACTAAATTGTCTAAAAGTTATGCAACTTGCCTGTAACCTAGGGTTAGATGAATTTCCTATAATCCAAAGGGATGCAGATTGCCCACAACATGAAAATAAGCGGGGCAAGCATGAAAAAGAGCGAGGCAAACATGAAAAAGAATGAGGCAAACATGAAAATGAGCGGGGCAAGCATGAAAATGAGAGGGGCAAGCATGAAAATGAGTGTGGTCCATTTGAACATTGGATACGTTTAGATTGATCAGTTCAAGCCATGAAATTATCTGTTAAGTTTGCCCCGCTAATTGTCTAGTTTGCCCCGCTGAATTTCATGTTTGCCCCACTCAATTTCATGTTTGCCCTGCCGATTTCCTAGTTTGCCCTGCTGATTTCTTAGTTTACCTCGCTAATTTCTTAGTTTGCCCCGCTGATTTTCTAGTTTGCCTCGCTGATTTTCTAGTTTTTCCTGCTCAATTTCATGTTTGCCGCACTGATTTTCTAGTTTTCCCCGCTGATTTCCTAGTTTGCCCCGCTGATTTTCTAGTTTGACCCGCTAATTTTCTAGTTTCCCCAGCTGATTTCCTAGTTTGCCTCGCTGATTTTCTAGTTTGCCCCGCTGATTTTTTAGTTTGCCCCGCTGATTTCCTAATTTGCCCCGTTGATTTTCTAGTTTGCCCGCCCCGCTGATTTTCTAATTTCCCCTACTCAATTTCATGTACGGCTGAAAGTTGGGCGGGTTCAACCCGACCGACCCGACATTGGGTTGGGCTCGGGCAGGATATATCGGGTCCGATCTCAAGCTTGGGCTATACAAACACCAACCCGATAAAACTTGGGTTGGGCTTGGGTTGAGGTCTCAGGTTGCCCGACCCAACCCGAACCCGATCAATATATTAGTTATATTTAAATTATAATTGAGTGTGGATTGTTTGTGTAGAAGGTACACTAGTGATATCGGGTCTCATTTGTCCACATCATTTCCAAGTACTCACGCTAACAAGATATGCCGGATTTCTCTCTCCCAAATAGATTGCGTGCTATGCTACATGACTTTTTAAAGGAGTAGTCCTATGTTTTAGCTTGGTTTTTAAAAGAAAAAAATGAAGTTCTTTATGATGAATAATCACATATATAATTAATAAAATCATAGATACAAAAAATAAGTCCTATATTAAAATTAATAAACTAATGTAATAACAAAAATATTAGCACGTATACACCCGACCAACCCAATCAACCCGTCGAGCCCTCTTGGGTTGGGCTTGGGTTGAGAATTCCCAACCCAAGATTGGGTTGGGTTGGGTCAAGGTTTAGGTATAGGAACCTTGGGTTGGGTTAGGGTTGAGCATCAACCCGACCCAACCCACCCGACTTTTAACCCGAACCAACCCGATCGCGAAGTGATTGAAATTGACCACGAATTGAATGAAATAGATTTTTGACCATCGACCCGATTGAATCTTGGAAAATAACTAGGTTGGTTGGCTAAATTAGCTTCTCCTACTCCAAAATCATATGTGGTAAGTTAAGTAAATCATTCTAGTTTAGGAGATATGCTTGTTAAATAAATAGACAAAGAAATGAATTAAAAGATAGAAAAATATTTTTATATACTTATATATACATATTTACATAATTATGTATTATAGAAAAATGTAAGGGGGAGAATGCTCTCCATGTAAAAAAAAAATTAAAAAATTAAAAAAAAAAAGAGAGAAAAAAGTGCATAGCACTACAATTATGGCTACGGTTATAATCCGTAGCGATAGGCCAAGCTCTGACCCGGTCGACCAGGTCCCAGCCCGGTCGACCCCAACTCGCTGGCTGCATTTTTATTTTTATTTTTTTTGTTCTCTGACCCGGTCGACCCCAACTTGCTGGCTTCATTTTCGTTTTTTCTTTTTTCTTTTTCTTATGTAATCCCCTTCGATTTTTATGGGTCCCATTATGAGGTATGTGTTATATCCAAACCGTCCATCTATTTGGCGAACTCGTATTAAGGCTTGAGGTGAAAAATAAGATAGATCTAGCTATCAAGTGGACCACACTGTAAAAGGCAGTGGGGAATTGAATGTCTACCATTGAAACCCTTTTAGGGGTAACAGAAGTTTTGGATCATTATGAAATTTATTTTTCCACTTCATCCAGGTCTTTGTAACCCTATAAATGAACTTATACGGGGAGGATTTCTCACAAACATCATAGTGGGCCCCCAAAAAGTTTTTAATGGTTGACGCTCATTCAACACTATTTCCTATAATGTGGTACACTTGAGATTTTCATATACCTCATTTTTTGTTTCATACCATAAAATGATGTGGAAAATATATGGACGGCATGGATGAAAAGCATACATCATGGTGGGGCCCACAGACCACCGACGATCCGCCATTGGCAGGTGGCAGGCGGAGTACCTAGTCCATTTATGTGAAAAGGAGGGGTATTTTCGTCCTAAAATTTTTCATCCGTACAAGGAGGTCCAAGTGCGTATGTTAAGTTTGTATTGCTTCAAGAATATCCAATGGATAAAAGGTGGGGTCCACAGTCGTAAATTTCTCTTAAAAATGAAACTTGATCCAAATCTCAAGTGGACTGCATGATAGGAAACAGTGGTCACTGAACACCTATCATTAAAAATTTCCTAAGGTCCCCTGTAATGTTTGTTTACCATCCAACCCTTTGATAAGGTGTTTATAGTGGTAGGCGTTCAATGACCAGTGTTTCCAGTGGTGTGGTCCATCTGAGATATCTGCTTCATTTTTAGGCACATGCCTTAAAATGAGCTAACAAAATGGATGTACAATACATACATCAAGGTGGCCCCATTTTCAAGGACTCATCCACTGCAAAATGGATATCATATATCACACTCATCAAAGATCAACGGTGAGTGTCTGTTTCCCAACTGTTCCGCCAGACGGTGATATTTTCACAAAAATATTTCTCAAAGTACAAATTGGTTGGACCACAAGCTATTGTTCACCTAGGCTCGGGTAGTGTAGCAAACATCACCCGCACCATGTGCAACTCGAAAGCTCTATGGGACCTGCGCTCCTATATATATATATATATATATATATATATATATATATAAAGAGAGAGAGAGAGGAATGCTCACCTGCGCACCTTCTTATGTGATCACCCGTGCGCACCTTTGCACACATTCCTTGCACACAGAATCTGAACAGTCCATGCGATGCAGCACCCCCTGAAAGTTCATAGGCCCAATTTTCAACCTGATCCAAAACTCTAGTGGCCCATGGCAAAGAGAAATGCAAATCAGGGGAGGAAACTGTTTCCTTTTTCTATAGCCCATCAAAGTTTTGTATCAGGCTGAAATTTGGGATAGTGAGGTTTCAAGGGGTGCCCCAACATGTGGACCATTCAGATTTTGTACCCAATACACGTGTGCAAATGTGCACATAGGTACTCACGTAAGAAGGTGTGCACGTGAGCATTCCTCTCTCTATATATGCACACATATACACTCAGAGTTGGGCAGAATTCGACTTGATCCGATCCGAAGGCTAGGATCTGGTCGGATTGAGTAGGCCCACTTAGATTCGATCGTAAATCGAGTCGAGTTCGGATCAATGATCAATCCGGACCGATTTGATCCGGGATCCAGTCCGATCCGATCCGCACAATGTTCATTTAACACTGTTTCCTGTAATGTTGTCTACTTGAGATTGGGATATACCTCATTTTTTGTTTAATATAATAAACTGATCTAGAAAAATAGATAGACGGCATGGATGAAATAAATATATCATGATGGGTCCACAGAAAACTGAGAGTAGCTAATCCGTCTTCTCAGTCATCTCAACCGGCGCCTCGAGCACCGTTCTGACTTCGAAATCGGATTGAGTTACTCATTTACGCTTTTATTGTACTGTGTTGAGGATCAAATATTGCATATCAGACCTCAATTATTACTTGATTTTATGAACATGATACGGTTTAACGTCCTATTTTAATCGTGTTTATGATGCAAGGTGAATTTAGGAGCCTGGACTAAAAAAGGGTACTAAAAGCATGAATTTGACGCTCCAGAATCACTAAGGCAAGGGAAGGACCCCAAGGGACCGTGATCGAAGAATTTACACGCTAGAGATCCAAGAAAATCACATCACTCATGTTAAACGGGCCTATGAATCGTCCAGAATGCAAGATCATAAGGTTCCGATCATCTGTTTGGTTCGAAACTTTATATATGGCCTGAGGACCATAAATTAACCATACACAATAAATTTAAGCCATTTGATCTCTATGGAAGTGTCCCAACGGATAGATCAGACCCTAAAATCCTGATTTGAGACCCGCGTGATATCTGGATATACTTCAGATTCGATCTCAACCCCTTAAATAGGGTGAAAAAATGGATTGATGGAGCAAATTTCTCAAATACATCACATTGGCCCTACACCAATGTGAGCGTACACATGGTGTGTGCACGGTCGCAATACACCGGACCGGAGAAATCCGGTCAAAACATGCTGACCGACGATTTCTTTTTAGAATATGTAGACGAACGTCCGACCGTCGGTTCTTGCTAGTGGGCCCCACTATTCACTCATTTCGGTGATCTGGACCGTCCATTATGTCCATATGGGGGGTGTGACCAGACTTTTAGTCCATTGCATTCGTACACACGTGGATCGCCAGAAAATGCAGGATGAACGTCAAGGTGAGTTGATACAGTGGGCCACACCAAACTCGATAAAAAGTACTTATTCCTAACTAGTTTTTCGCCAGGAATCCAATGGACGGGGTGGATTTCTCTGGTGACATCTATCATGGGCCCCACTGACACTGCAAAATCAGATTTTCGTAGGCTTTACGCACGGACGAGCGACCAGACGCCGTTACGTGCTATGGGCCATTGTGTGTCCATGGTGGTGATCAAATCCACGATCTGATCCATCCACAAGCTCCAAAAGGTGGGACCAACCCCATCCATGAAGGCTAAACGGAAGTTTTTGGATGGCCAGCCTTCAAAACTCGTTCCCAACGCAAACTAGTTTGTGTTGTTGCTGCGTAAACGACCCCACCGCCTCTCGTGCGTAAAGACTCTAGCACTGCCCTACCTTTTGCTTATAAAAGGAGAAAAGAGAGAGAGGGGACAGCATCCAAGCTTGGACGTGTGGGGGCATCTTTGCACCTGAGGAGACAGGCAGCCGTGGAGGCGTGGAGCGGGCCGACTTCATAGAGTTTTCTTCCTTTTTCCTTCTTTAGTTTTTTTTCTTTTTTTTTTTTCTAAGATTCAGTTAATCATGATTATGACTGGCTAAACCTCGTAGCTAGGGCTAAGAGGTAAAACTTGTAGCGTGATGGGTTGTGCCTATGGCGTCGATTCATGTTTTAATTCAACTCTCTTTTGATTCTAATTTGATTAATAGGAATGCTTTTAGTTTTTAATGGTTTGTTATGACTTAAATTACAATGGATCTGCGATAGCTTCAGGTATATTCTTTGCATTATAGGGATTGTGAACATGAGAGCCCTGTTGTTCGTCATCGTCTCATGGGCATGGTTGGATGATGGAACCCTTCCTAATGTTCATAAATTCCTTAGATTGGATGTGGATTGGTTAAAGCTCTGTTGTTTGCTTTGTCTCATGGGCATGGTTTTGTGATGGAATCTATTCTAATTCTCATACCTCTCATCTCTTGAAAACTGGATCAAAGGATGTTCAGATTGGTTTCTAATGAAATATCTTCCAATTGGATGAAGATGGGACTCTGATTCTAGTTGTGTTCATGAATCAAGCATAGATTTTCTTGATCTTTACAAGTGGATCCTTGGCACCCAAGTTTCCTACCTTTGAATTTCACGAGTTTTAATTAAATAAATTCACAATTATTCCCTTCCTTTTACTTGATTTAGATTTCATCTTATCCTAGTTCTAGTTCGAGTTATTTTCAGATTACGTACAAGGTTCAGTCCCTGTGGATTCGACCTCGATCTTACCAAGTTTATTATCACATCACAACCCTATACTTGGGGTGTAAACAAGTTTTTGGCACCGTTGCCAGGGATTGACGGTTATATTTTTCTGAGATTAACTAGTTTTAGAATTATGTTAAGATTAGGGTTTTCTAACTTTAATTTTAAGATTTCATTTTTAGAAACTAACCTATGCTTTAACTTTAGATTTAGGACTTTCCTAATTATTTTTAGAAACTCTCTAATTTTAGGTTTTATTTTCTCTTTTTAGAAATTTTCTAATTCTAGGATTTTTCTATTTTTAGGAACTAGTTTATTTTTAAAAACTTTCTAATTCTAGGTTTTCTTTCAGAAACTAACTTAGCTTTCTATTTCTAGGTTTAGAAACTTTCTTTTTTAGAAACTAACTTTCTATTTTTGTTTTTAGAAACTTTCTAACTTTGGAATTTCTATATTTAGAAACTAATTTCTTTTGTTTTCTTTTACAGGAACTTAACATAAAAACTTCTAATTTGGTAACTTCTTTCTAACTTATTCCCTCTTCTTACTTTTCATACTGTTGTAGGATCTTTTCTTTTATTTTTCTTTGGATTAAATTCAGAGTTAGGGTTTTACCATGCATAAGCAAGAATGGGAACATCAATATGCAGAAATAGCTAAGAGACACTAGGAAGAGATGTATGATGATTATGATAGAAATCAACCTATGTCTCAGAATTTTTTTAAAACCATCATCGAGAACCGATCGGAATATAACACTCCATCAGTTAAGAAGTCCTTACGCGATCATATATGGGAAAACAATTACACCCCACAGATAGTACGTGAATGTTGGGGTTATCATAATTATGAGAGTGAGGACTATTATCACTCATCAGATAAAAAGAAAACAATGCGTGATTATATTATGAGTGATAATATGTATTACTAACCATCAGAATCTCCCACCTATGATCCGTATGACTAAGTGGAAACATCAATGTTGGGAAGATGAACCAGCAATATATCATAGTGATAATTCTCTTAGGTCCTCTACCTTTGAAACCCAATCAGAAACAATCCAAAAGGATTTACTTCAGAAACTCATCAATGCACAAGAGCGGTTCAATCAAATTGTCATACAATTATGTAAATTGCTTAAACCCTCAATTCAAAGAATTCAATCACACCTTATGGAGGAGGCAGAGTCTAGGTTATCCCAGCCTTGACCCAATTTAGAAGCACAATGTGAAGAAAGTAATCATAACTCGCTTGTAGAAGAAACTGAAATTACAAATGAGGAGTTGGATTCCATTAATGAGCATATGGTTCAATATCCTGACGAGTCGATCTTGATGACTGTCCAAAAAAATGATCAAGAAACGTGGGTGCCTTTCAAATATAATGATAGTGACACACTTCACTCATATGATACACATGATTACAATGATGAGGTAGAGGTTAGTTTATTCGAATCTCAACTCAATCTAGGAATAGAATGTGAGGAGTGTGACCCATCCCAAGTATGCACTGCACGACATTAGATGATGATGAGTATTGGGATGACGATTATGAATGTGCAGCCCAAATTCCTCTGTAATCAATCTCAAGTAGAGTCCAGGTCAGTGAGCAAGAAGTACACGAAGTGATCGGTCATAAGGATCTACTCCACTCATCTAACATGCCTGATTTAAATGTGAAGGATGAGCCCCTTACAACCGACCCTTCTAACTCTTGAAAGACATATTTAGACCACTTCCCTAAATTAAATGATGATATGATTCAGAAGAAGGACGAGTTACTCGATATGACTCTGGAATTTGAAACCACTCAGTTGAGGCCACCATCTGAGCTGTACACTTTTGACGATTCAATGTCTCTATTGAGCAGCTTCAATGAATAGAGTGTTCACATCGATGTTTCCCCTATTGATTTTCAATTTGTCTGTGCAGAGCAAGAACAAGAGAGCATGCATCCATCTACTTTCAAAGATGATGGATTTCTTAAGCAGATCATCACGAACTTCAATGTAGAAAATAAGTCACTCTCAACTGCATTCCCCAACTCCTTGGATGATTACTTGACATACTTTGCAGATTCAAACGATCCCATGATAAAAGACATAGTGAACGTCTTGCATGACAACACCTCGGTAGCTGTTACTGACCAAGATAACCCCTATTCTGAAACCCTTCCCTCCATAGATTCTGAATGTTTACTATCACAGGAGGGAGAGCTGGAAGTTGAACCAAAGTCTGAAACTTCTGAGCGTGCTGAGACTACATCACTTCTTAAAAAAAAATTTGAATATTATCTACTTGTAGTCTTTGATTCACCATGGGATACTAACTTTGAAACTTTCTCTGTCACAAGTGAATCATATATACTTTGGATACATCAAGCGAATCAACGAAAAAATTTTTATGAGGTCCACAAATTTCTCTAGACATTCATGCTCCAGGGCATCCAAGCCTATTACAAAAAGGGCTTTTGGATGATCTTGTTGAAAAACCTACTAAGAAATTTATCCAAATATTGGCGGAAGAGGAACCTTACAGCATGACTAAGTAGTTTTTCCCTTACTTTCATAGGACTAGGGTAGCTTGCTTTATGCCGTTCTAGGATAGTCAGCTTTATGCCATTAGGTTAGTTTACTTTCTATGTTTTTTTAGGATAGGTTGTTTTCGTTGGTTTCACTCTTGTGTTGAACCGCTCTGATGCTGATATATCTTTGGAAAGGCCGTTCAATTTTTTCGTCAGGTACCATCTTTCCATCACTCCTCTTTTACTTTTGTTGTCTCATGTGCATTGTATGCTTATTTCCTTTACATTGAGGACAATGTAGATTTTAGGTTGGGGATGGGAGATTAAGTTACCTAATCAGTGTTTTCTCAGTCTTGAGCAAAATTTTTAACATTTTTCTGAAAATTTGTGTGAATTCGATGTGATTTTAACGGCCATCTTTGATTTAAACATATAAGATACGTAATGTTGGTAATTTATGATTCTTGGATTTAGTTATCTGTTAGATTTCATAGTTAAGTCAAATTGTTAATCCATGATTAGAAGTTTTAAACATTGATTGAGTCATGATTTCACATGTCACACCTAGCTTATACATTAAGGCTTGAGTTCGATATTGAATTGCTAACCTGGTAGTCACTAAACATGGAAGGAGCCAACCTGGGAATTTTTCCATCATGTTCAAAGAAAAAAATAATACCTAGCTAGCTAAAAAAATAATTGTCTTCAAAAAGGGTTGGGCGAATGGTCACCATGGGTTTACTTCCTATAGGTGAGGGTTCGATTCCCCTCCTTGGATTTACTTTTAAAAGGTTGACATAGCGTGAAAGCCATCGATGAAAAAAATCAAAAGCTGGAAGAATGAAAAGTTGAACTGTAAGGCAAGTTTTGGTTTACGTTACGGTTATCCTGAATGCTCTTGTGATTATCAATGTTATCATGAAAATAAAGAATTGATTCTTTGATTGTGATAAGTTTAGGTTTCACGATATACACATGGAACTCATTGTTTAGACTTTTTTTAATGGATGGATTAATACCTTGAATTTGACTATGAAGTTTACTATGCACTTGATTCTAGGAGAAAGTAATGCCCAACATTCATAAATCCTAGAATTCTATTGACTATATTGTTGTTCAAAAATCATTCGAGTTTATTGAAATGATCCTGTAGTTCTCAACTTATTTTTCGCATACTTTGCTTAAGACTAGCAAAATGTTGGTTGGGGATTGTATTGAGAGTTAAATATTACATATCAGACCCCAGTTATTACCTGATTTTATGAACATGATACGGTTTAACGTCCTATTTTAATCGTGTTTATGATGCAAGGTGAATTTAGGAGTCGGGACTGAAAAAGGGTACTAAAAGCATGGATTTGATGCTCTAGAATCACCAAGGTAAGGGAAAGACCCTAGGGGACCGAAATCAAAGAATTTATATGCCAGAGATCCGAGAAAATCACGCCACTCACGTTAAACGGGCCTGTAAATCATCCAGAATGCAAGATTACAAGTTTCTCATCATCCGTTTGGCTCGAAACTTTATATATGGCCTGAGGACCATAAATTAACCGTACATGTCAAATTTTATCCATTTGATCTCTATGGAAGTGTCCCAACGGACAGATCAGGCCCTAAAATCCTAATATGAGGTCAGGCTGATATTTGGATATGCTTCAAATTCGGTCTCAACCCCTTAAACAGGGTGAAAAAATGGATTAATGGAACGGATTTCTCAAATACATCACAGTGGGCCCTACACCAATGCGAGCGTACACATGGTGTGTATGCACAGTCGCCACGCTGACCGAAGATTTCTTTTTAGAATTTGTAAAACCTCCAGCCGACGAACGTCCGACCGTCGGTTCTTGCTAGTGGGCCCCACTCTTCACTCGTTTCGATGATCTGGACCGTCCATTATGTCCATAGGGGGGAGTAACCATCACCAAAGTATAATTTTGGTCCCTTGCATCCGTACACACGTGGATCGCCAGAAAATGCAGGATGAACAGTGAGGTGAGTTGATACAGTGGGTCACACCAAACTTGATCAAAAGTACCTATTACTAAGTTTTTCGCCAGGAATCCAATGGACGGGGTGGATTTCTTTAATGACATCGATCATGGCCCCACTGACGTCGCAAAATCAGATTTTCGCAGGCTTTACGCACGGACGTGCGACCGGATGCCGTTACATGTGTGGGCCATTGTGTGTCCATGGTGGTGATCGGATCCATGATCTAATCCATACAAAAGCTCCAAAAGGTGGGACCAACCCCATCCATGAAGGCTAAACGGAAGTTTTTGGATAGCCAACCGTCAAAACTCATTCCCAACGCAAACTAGTTTGTGTTGTTGCTATGTAAACGACCCCACCGCCTGTCGTGCGTAAAGACTCCAACACTGCCTTGCCTTTTACTTATAAAAGGAGAAAAGAGAGAGAGGGGACGGCATCCAAGCTCGGACGTGTGGGGCATCTTTGCACGTGAGGAGACGGGCAGCCGTGGAGGCGTGGAGCAGGCCGACTTCATAGATTTTTCTTCCTTTTTCCCTCTTTGATTTTTTTGAGATTTAGTTCATGATTATGACTGGCTAAACCTCTTAGCTAGGGCTAAGAGGTGAAGCTTGTAGCATGATGGGTTGTGCATATGGCTTGGATTCATGTTTTAATTAAACTCTCTTTTTATTCTAATTTGATTAATAGGAATGCTTTCAGTTTCTAATGGTTTGGTGTGACTTAAATTACAATGGATATGCAATAGCTTCGGGTATGTTCTTTGCATTATAGGGATTATGAACATGGGAGCCCTGTTGTTCACTATCGTCTCATGGGCATGGTTGGATGATGGAACCCTTCCTAATGTTCATAAATTCCTTAGATTGGATGTGGATTGGTTAAAGTTCTGTTGTTTGCTTTGTCTCGTGGGCATGGTTTTGTGATGGAATCTATTCTAATTCTCATACTTCTCATCTCTTGAAAACTGGATCAAAAGATGTTAAGATTGGTTTCTAATGAAATATCTTCCAATTGGATGAAGATAGGACTCTGATTCTAGTTGTGTTCGTGAATCAAGCATAAATCTTCCTGATCTTTACAAGTGGATCCTTGGCACCCTAGTTTCCTACCTTTGAATTTCATGAGTTTTAATTAAATAAATTCACAATTATTCCCTTCCTTTTACCTGATTTAGATTTCATCTTATCCTAGTTCTAGTTCGAGTTATTTTAAGATTACGTACAAGGTTCAGTCCTTGTGGATTCGACCTCGATCTTACCGAGTTTATTACTACATCACAACCCTATACTTGAGGTGTGAACATACTGAGTAAACTATGTTGGGCCCACCATGAATTTATGTTGTTTATCCACATCGTCCATCCACTTTTCTATCTCATTTTAGCGGTTGAGACCAAAATTGAAACATATCTAAAACTCAAGTGGGCCATGCCACAGGAAATAGTGGGAATAATGATTTCCACCGTTGAAACCTTCCTAGGGCACACAGTGACATTTATTTGTCATCCGACCTAATCATAATATCAAAAGGACAGGAATGAAGGGAAAATACAAATATCAGCTTGATCCCAAACTTCTGTCACCCGCAAAGAATTTTTCAACGGTAGATGTTCAATTCACAATGTTTCCTGTGGTGTGGCCCATTTGAGCTTTGTATATGTTTGATTTTTAGTACTTGAAAATAAAATAAAATTACAAAAATGTATGGAAGGAGTGGATAAAATAAATACATCATGGTGGGTCCCACATAGTTTACTCAGTACACCTATGGTACTGAGTTACTCAGTACGCAATCTACTTCCTCTGACTTCTAAGTCTGACTCCTAATAGACGTGAGGAAGCGGATGGGCAGGTGTACCATGCACCAATTGGTGCATTGACGTCAGCAAGTTCTATGGGTCTTATGAGGTATGTGTTATATCCAAACCGTCCATCCATTTTGCGGGCTCGTCTTAAGGCTTGAGCCAAAAAATAAGACAAATTTAAAGATCAAGTGGACCACACTGCAAAAAGCAGTGGCAGTTGAACATCTACCATTGAAACTCTTTTAGGGATCACAGAAGTTTCGGATTAATATGAAATTTATTTTTCCTCTTCATCCATGTAGTTGTGACCTTATTAACTAATTGGATGGAAAATAAATGTTGTGGTGGGCCCTACGAATTTTTTAATAGTGAAAATCATATATATATTAAATTTTTGAAAAAATAAAAAGTTGGAGGCAAAAGCGCTACACTCGGCGGGAACATTTTCACACGAAATCGTTAAACCGCTCACACATGTCTGGAATCCGACGGTTCTAAGTGTCTATCGCCCCGCGACTCCATTTCTGTCAGTCCGATGTAGAGAAAACTACTTGAAGTTTAAACCCACTTACAATTTCAAGAGATCTCGTTCCGACCAAGGCCAGAGAGTGAAATATCCCCAAACAACGGGAAAGATATTTGAATCTCATCGCACTTTTCGATTGCAAAATCTCACCAATCGATGGCTTGGATCTCACGGTAATGCTTCAAATCCCGTCATCTCTCCAATCTTTATTGGTTCAAATCGCTGCAATGCATGTGTTTCTTTGTGGATTTTGAGTAGAAATGTAACAATTTCTGCTATCAGAAACCCTGGATTTAGGGCTAAGAATCTTCAATTCCTGGATTTATGCTCTAGATTCGTGTTCTATGGGTTGATTTCTTCAATTTTGAATAAAACAAAAGACTCGATCTGAACTATACCCAACCCGATCCGACTCAGTTTCTCTGACCAAGTCGAACTCGATTCGGGTCAGGCCAGCAGTGCAACGGATCGGATCAAGTTAAATGACCCGGACTCGGTCCCGGATCAGATCGAGTTCGGGTTTGTTCATTGAAAATTTTGGACCAAGTCGAGTTGGACTCAATCTGGTCCAATTCAACTCGATGCCCACCTCTACATACATGTCACGTGTGTTTGTGTACATATGCATGTGCATGTGTGTGTGCATGCGTGATCTTGCCTTGCCACACCATATTGTGTATGTGAAATCCACTCCCATCATAAGATGCGTGAAGCTATGTTATGCTCAAGGCTAAAAAATTAGACACATCAATCATTCAAACTGACCACATGAGTGGAAATAGTGTGTAAGGCACACCCACCTCCCAAACTGTTTCCTTGGTATGGCCCAAATAAATCACAGACAGGCCTAGTCACAGTGACTCCATTTATAAATTTCCGTGAAGCAGCTGGTGGTAGGAATGGATTTCACATAATTATCTTGTAGGCCCGGTATAAAAAAAAAAAAAAAAAAAAGCCTGATGGTGGACGTCCCTCTCCCAACTGATCCCTTGGGTGTGGCTGACTGGAATCACTGTTCAGCCTGATTTTTGGGCCCTGGACCTAAAAATGGATGACACTGATGATCCGGGCAGATTTTACTTAAAGGTCATAGTGGGCCGCGTAAAGAATCAAGGGTAGGTGACCCCCTCTCAACTGGCGCATACTTGATGATGGAAGTGAATTTTCGAAACACATTATAGTGGGGCCCACCTGATACACAGTGGTATTATTTTTCTCTCTCTCTCTCCTTTTTTTTTTTTTTCTCTTATATATTCTTTCAATTGAGATTGCATTTTATGAGGGAATATGGGAGGAGTTTTGAATAAGGTGAGGGTTATCCCAGTCTCATCTGTTTTCTCTGTCTTGTCCCAATTCTCTTGTCGTTTGAATCTGAAATTCAATTTTGAATTCTGAGAATAATAATAATAATAATAATAATAATAATAAAGAAACTAAAAGAGAAATTTCAAAGAGAAAAAACAATTAGGACCCATCTACTAGTGGTTTTCGACAATTGGACCCCATGGGCTATTATCCAACCTGATCTACCATTATTCTTACTTTTCAGTTGCATGAAGCATAAACGGAATTGAGTGAGAACTATAGTTGCATGAAGCATAAACGGAATGCCAACAAATTCCGGTCGGGAGTTGGAAACATTCATTTCAAAATGGTTTCAAGTATAAACTGAAAGAAATTAAGTGGGAGCGAGAGTCTAAAGTGTGATTTGAAGTAGGAGTCGTACTTCATGCAGCTTAAGGAGCAGACCAGAAAACCATGCAAGGAGCTGAATGGAATTTCTATCATAATATTGAGAACTGTATGATGCATGATTCTCACTTCTTATGTGCATTTATACTTTAGTACCAGATCTATAGACAATCCAATGAAGCAAATATTCATAACAGTTACTTTAGCACATGATCTGTAGACTACAAATCGTCCTACATTAGATAAGTGCTATTCGTAATCACATGATCGGAACCTTAAATTAGATATGGCCCATTCACATCTGTTGAGTTACGATGATTGGAGCAAATCACCAACTCATTCCATTGCTTAGAATTCATGAATCAAATGGCACAGATCATGTGGCTTCATTCAAGCTCATGAAAATAAAATGACACGTGTTTGGTATTTCCAAATATAAAGAATGTTGTGCAAATGCCTTGCATTTTGCGGGACACAGGACGGTTGACTGTGAGTCACTACAATGTTTGAAGAAGTGCGTTTTGCAAGGAGAGATCAGGTACATCTGTAATAGAAGAATGTAAGTCTGTACAACTTAAAATTTTGATTATAATTGATCTCCATTATCGTTTTTTCCCACAAGAATTTTTCATGTTAAATATCGTGTGTATATGAATTGTATGCTTTTAGTTTGCTTATCCTTTATTATTATATTGTTCTATCTTCATTTATTGCGCTTACTCAAAGCGCACATATTGGTAGTGGTGTTAGATTTGAATTTCTAATACCAAGGGTTTGATCCGGTTTGTTGTTAGCTCGGATTTACATCATTGTGGCTTGATATAAAATGAACAAAGAAATTTCATGATATTTGGTGAAACTAAACACATATATGTAATCAAGATTATTTTTATCCCTAACAAAACCAGCAATACATAATGAAATGAGATGAAATCATTTTGAAGCAGCAACGAACAAGATTGGCTTCAACTAAAATGAGTTTCTAAAATGAATTTGTAGCTTGCAACTTGCAACTTGCCATGCCATCTCAAAAGATTAAAAAGGAAAAAAAAAAACAGAGAAACGGAGAGCACTAAACTAGTGAATATCAAACTAACCTGATTAATGTTGTCAAGTGTAAATGAAGACTGGAGCGCGTAGGTGTTCATCACCTTGCTCAGAACAAGCATTATTAGAGGCGTCGATGCCCCCTCAGCGGCGCAACCCACCGTTCCAAGAAACATTAAACACGTGTCGTGGAAATCCGAATATCTAAAGATCCGTCGAAATGATACTTGGGTCTTTTTGGATTTTTCATTTTCTCCGAGCTTTGTGGCGGAATCTCCTTTCACTTCCTCCTTGAGCACTTCCATTTTTATTTATTTTAAGGTGTTTTAGCCATGGCCATGCAGGATTCAGTCTATATGTATATATTGAGTGGGACCAACAAGTGCATCTTCTCTCAAATTCTCTACCTTTGATTCCGATGCATATACGAATATGACACCTTGGCTGTTAGCCTTTGATTTTTTATTTTTTTTGAGATACTCTAGCATTACACGTGTCATATTCGGCGTGACAACATGTGTCGCCGTAGAATTGGGTTTCCTTCGGTTTGCATTTGCGGACCTTGGAAAGATTCTCGCACGTGGATTGCCTGCGACAGAGTTGCTGCTGTCGGAAGCTAGGTCGGGCCACCATGATGTTTGTGAGAACCATCCCGTCCATCTGTTTTTTACAGCCCTTGTTTAGACACGAGCCTAAAATTGAGTAAGATCCAAAACTCAACTGGGCCGCACGACGGGAAAAAAGTGTTAATGGAAATGGCTACCGTTGAAACCTCACTGAGGTCCACCAGATGTTTATATGACCGTTCATAATGTCAATCCTACAGGGATGAACTGAAGTATTATCCTGATTCAAAACTTCTGTGGCCCCTCACTGTTTCCTTTCAGGTGGTCCACTTGAGTTTTGGATCTGTTTCAATTTTGGGCTTGTGTCCTACCATGAGATGGAAAAACAGATGAACGGGGTGGATTTCTCATAAACATTACGATGGCCCAACCTAGCTCTGACGGAAGGCCTCCAAGGCTGTCGTTGTTGGGTAGGGGACCCACATTTTTATATTCTTGCGTTTTTCTTCCCACCCTTACGTGAATCCCAATCAGCCATGCAACAGGACATGCATCATTGCGCAAAGGTACAAATAGAAGAAGCGATTTGATTGGGCAGAAGGCATTGGGATTATCCAATTTAAAACTATCATAATTTAAAACCAAGGCTGAATTATTCGTTGTTTTCTTTGATAACTTCACCCCATACCTTTTGGCTTGTCTTAGAAAATGGGACATTACAGCTTAGCTTGACATGGATTGGTTTTGGACGTACTAAAACGTAAGGATTTTAACTTGGTCTTTTTTTTTCTTTAGGGGGCGGCTATGTGGGGCTAAATCCTGTCCTCAAATGTAGCAGTAGTATGTGCTAATGGCTATCGAAAGAGTGTCAGACAGTCAGCAGCAGGCCTGGATGGATTATTCGTCCTCGTCAAATTGACAAGCTCTTATTGTCTCTTTTAACTGTCATTATCCTCGCTAAGATTCAAATTTTATCTATACTATAACAATTAGGGAATTCTCAAATGTAGCAGTAGTATGTGCTAATGGCTTTCCAAAGAGAGTCACAGTAGCAGGCCTGGATGGATTAGACCCTGTCAAATTGAAGAGCTCATATTGTTTCTTTTAACTGCCATTATCCTTGCTAAGATTCAAATTAAGATGAAGAAGATGTTTTTGCTACAATATATTTGCATAACCTATACGTAACCCTGTATCATGTGTGTAAGCATAAGCATAATTTAGTTGCAATGATTTAAAGAAATCAAGACAATTATAGTTCTCATAATTATCTACTACACCAATCGATGAAAACGTAATGTTAATCTTATAAGTCAAACCAATCATCACTATTGATGATGGATTCGATCGTTAGTGTGGATGATCATTCTTGAATATATGGATCCGATCATCACTATTGATAACGGATTTTATCAATATTGGACCCATGATCAATAATGATTAAATGCTATCATGAGGGATTCAAAAATCATGTTTATGCTGTGGACAATGGATCGTGAGTGGATCGCACTCACGGGTGCCTTTTCAAGGATATCGTGGTATATTTGTGGCTCGGGATACAATATATATGGCCTGGAATCACCACTAGCCAATTACTCTGATTTCCACAGTTAGCTAGACCTTATAGATACCTTAGGAGAAGGAATCGTTAGATTTTCTATTGTAAAATGACTCCTAATCTATAATAAAAAATTCTAAGTAAGGCACCATGGTTATAAAGAGAGAAGTTGTTATAAGTCTATAGTCTCTACTTCACAAGACTTATCAAGAATTAGAATAGTTCTTGTGCATAAATGATGTAAATGTGTGCACAATGCAGTGCGACGATGCAGTGCCTTTAACAAGCAATGGCCTGGGTTACTCAAGTCTACCCTCCTAGCTCACCCACTTGAAGAAGCGGTCGAAGCCTAGTCAATCTGAGTTTTTAATGAACAAGATCCGGTATACCGGCAAGCCATAGAGCATACACTTTGACTGACTAGACCAACAGGTGGGTTGGAGTGGGGAGAATGATACATGATGCTATTCCAACATGAATGAGGTTTATCAGAGCTGGATGAATGGGTGGATGGGTTTGTCACAAGGGTTTTGTCAAGTGGGCTAGATTAGCCTCTCGGTTGCTCGCGTGCTAAGATTAGGACTTAGTCTGGAATGGCCTAAGACTAGATAAGGTTCCTCTTTGCACTCCCCCTCTCCTTGGTGGATGGATAGACTTAAGATGTTGTCATGCCCCAAACCCGGAAATCGGACTCACAAAATTCTCGATTACCGAGTCCGGTGCCAACAGCCTCCGTAGTATCTCATTCTCGGCTCCCAGCGCCCATATGCCAGATTCCGATCCTTGGATCCTACAAGGAGGATTTTCCAACGTACATTTGTCTCATAAGAAGCATAACCACAAGTTTACCCAAATCACAAAGGCAACATTATCATCATATATCTACTAATATAAACATTTGAATACAATGCTGAAAGGGAAATACATATATCGAAATCAAAGCTCCAGAAGACCATTGTGCACCCCATGCTCAACGTTGCTGCAACCTAACGCCACCTGCACGCATCTATCATGCATAAGCTTATAGAAAGCTTAGAAGGGTGGTGTAAGTGCACAAGGTAAGTGCTAAGTATTCAGTACAATGCCATAATCATACAATATCAAAAATACTGGCAAGTCCATGAGTCATACAATATCAGAGTACACAATATAGATCAACTATACAAATGAGGAGTCATAAAGAGTCAAATATCAAATGCCGAGTATGCAATGCAATATATAATTCCTGATGAGTTCACGAATACTGTCCGTCATATCTAGGACATATAAATGCAAAAACATAGTAACCCAAAATGCTGAATGTTATGAATGCAATGCAATATGCGGTGCGAATGAAATGACTAAGCTGGAATGAAGTCGGGATGATAGTACGTAGTATTGCAGGCTATGGGGTCCATCACAAGGGACTTCTATCCAAACCTGTCTCACACCTAAATTTGGATAGCCAGACTCAATGTGGTAAACCCCTGACCTCAGGTTAGTCGCGCACCTCAACCGAAATCATTGCCATTGAGAAGGTACACAACAATTAGTTGCGCACCACTAGCTAGAGTGGATAGTGAATGAATGAATATGCAACTCCTGCTCAATAAATCCATGTATCAGTAATGTACATCTCTGGAATCATCACCGAGGTGTAGTACATTCCAAACCAGATTGTCGCCCCATCGTGCACAACCAGGTGAGTGGAAGAGACCTCACTATCCGCTGGCCAGTAGTCAGCCAATACCTACGAATCGGGCGGATAAGGCCACACCCCCTTCCAACCGACCACGGCACAGTGAGAGATGTGGCCTACTAGCATTTGGCAATCGGGTGCTCATGTAATCCACTCAGTCCAGACATTGGAGCGTCTCCTAGCCATGGAGGTTTAGGGACTTTCACCCAAGGACATCCAAAGTACCCAGATGCTCGAACCAAACATTTTCGGTATCTCATCTAGTCATCCACGACATGCTTGTGAAGGCTACAGCCCTTATGTCGTTAGGGCATATAGTAATCACAACATACAATGTAAGATGTATGAGTCATACAATCCAGTCATGCATCAATCCTACGCATACCGTGCACTCATGTGAGACAATCTCCGCCTATCAGGGAATCTCATAACAACCTGCCCAATGAGGTATGCAATGGTCAACCACATTTAATAATAAACATGCAGATGATGCGTATGGTCATGTGTTATGATGCTATGCTGTCACATACTCATAATCGATATCGACAACCGGCACCGATAATCGGCCTTGATAATCGGCCTATACAATCGACCTCGACAATCGAAATCGGTAATTGGTCTAACAAAGGGCCTAAGGAAAGGTCATAATGTGGACATTTTAGCATTATTGCCCATCAATGTGAAAATTTAACCATCATTGCCCATCAATATGGACATTTAACCAGCATTGCTCCTAAGGAGTGGCCCACATAGAGTCAAATATATCGTGGGCCCCTGACCTCACACAAGGGCCTAATACACATCACTATGGGCCGCATATACATCACAATGGGCTTTGACACACCGGCCATAAAATACATCAAGGTGGGCTTCATAGATGGGCCACAAAATACATCAAGGTGGGCCTCATAGATGGGCCACGATATATCAAAGTGGGCCTCTCGAATGGGCCACAAAAAATATCAAAGTGGGCCTGACGGATGGGCCACAAAATACATAAAAGTGGGCCTCACAGATGGGCCATAAGTATATCAAAGTGGGCCTCTCGAATAGGTCACAAAGTACATCAAGGTGGGCCTCATGGATAGGCCACACCAGTGGGCCTTATATCCACTACAAAGGGTCTCAAGTGGGAGCGTTGATTACACCTAAAATCATTTCAATAGTTGCAGGTGCAACATGTGTATCACTGTAAACTATCATTCTATGGGGCACATGGTACTCTAATGATGATCAACACCGCCCAAACATGGTCCATGAAAATCAGCACTGCTCAAACATTGTCCAGCACCGTCCAGCACACTCTAGACGGTGTGAATGAAATAATTAAATACATCATGGTGATGTCCACGGTCCAGATGGGACCCACAGAACTTACTGCCATGATGCAATATCCGTGGCTGATGGCCGTCGAGCAGATGGATGACCCGGATACAACACATTTATCACGATGGGATCCCACAGAACTTGCTGATGTCATGATAGCAACAATATAGCTGCTGTCAGCGCACACCAGCCAATCCGTTTGCAAACAAGGTGGGTCCCACGTGGGGCCCACCATCAATTATTATATATATAATATATTATATGGATATAATATTTACATTATTATTATTATTATTATTATTATTATTATTATTATTATTATTATATTTTTTTTAATTTTTACTAACATCCAGCGTCCAGACCCTGGATGGCCTGGATACAAGACACACATCAAGGTGAGGTCCGCACGTCCCACCAAATGGACGGTTGGAATACAAAACATAAATCATGATGGTTATTTAAAGCTCCTGCCCGTTCCAGTTAAATGGATGGACAGTGTAGATAAGATCATACATCACAGTGGGTATCCACTGTCCAGGCCTGCTGGACGGTGCAAGTAAGATCCATACATCATGGTGGTCCCACACAGCAGTGGATGGTGTAGATCTCACACATCAGAGAGGTGGGTCCCACAAACTGCTGACATCAGCAGTAGCTGTTGCTGTTGCAGCAAAATAGATGCACGGCGTGGATGAAATCCACATCTCAGGTGGGTTATGTCCAAATGGACAGATGGTAAAACACATAGATCATGTGGAACCCATGTCCCTATACCAGACGTATGGAGTGGATATAACACATGGGCCTCATAAGGCACACCGTCCAGAAATGGACGGTGTGAATACAACACATATATTAAGGTGTGGTCCACTGTCCAGACAGGTGGATGGACGGTGGATATGGAATACATACTTCAAGGTGGGTCTCATCATCCAGGTTTGCTGGATGGTGTGGATCTCACATTAAGGTGGGCCACATCCATGCCTTAGACGGCCTGGCCCCCAACACGTCATCAGATGGGCCACAAGCATCATCAACATAAAAAAAAAAGAGAAAAAAGGGAGAGAGAGAGAGAGAGAGAGAGAGAGAGAGAGAGATCGGATGGTGGAGGGACCCCGCCATTATGGGCCCCTCTAGGATCTACAACACATACATCAAAATGGGTCCCACTAAGATCCAAAGGTCAAGATCTACTCCAGAAACACCCACCATTTTCATTTCTTCTTGGTCTGATGAAATCCCTAGCTCCTCGGCTTCGGCTTTAACGGAGGATGATGGAGATTGGATGGTGGGGATTGGGTGGTAGGGAGTGGGCCACACCTAGCTTCTCTTCCTTGGACGTTGAAGTTTTCTCCTCTCCTTGGGGTTGCTTAAAAATGGAGAGAGAATGAGAGAGAGAGAGGAGATGGGAGGGAAGTGATGGGAGAGAGGGATGGGTGAAAGGTGATGGAGTGATAGGTGTACTTGACATGTATGTGTTGCTTTGACTTTGGGGTTGCTTTGGTAAGGGAGGGATGGGATATGTACTTGACATGAGAGGTAATGTGTACTTGATTGATTTGATAGAAATTCTCTTAATTTTTGCAAAGCACGGCGTTTTCCTTGAACCGAATGCGGCCCACATCACCTGGCCAGGGTATCGAATCGGCATGCAAGACACGGTGTTGGAACCACGGTGATGGCGCGGTCGCAAGTATACAAGTCTCGGGTCGAGCCGACTTTGGTTGACAGGGTACGACTCAAGGTTGTGCATAAATGTTATCTACACGTCACAGGTCACCGGAATTCGACCGGGAGGACCGCAGAAGCCTATGGAACAGTACGAGCTAGGATATGGGTCTCACAAATGTGGTGAATGTTAGGACATTCAATGCTTGGAAATGAAAGGAAATGTGGTATTTATAGACATTTTGGTGGTATTTTCATTATTACTAAAAACTCTAGGGGGTAAAGAAGGCTTTAAGGTCTAGGATTGATTGTTGGAATGGGATCGCTATGTGGCGCAACAATATGTGTGGTTAGATAGAGTGGTAAGGGGCATAATTTTGGAAAAATGTGAGGGCATAAGGGTCATTTACACTCTAGCGCGTTTGCTAAGGAGTATGTTATGGGTAAATTTGAACTGAACCACATTGAGGCTAACTCTGGCACTAAAGAGCAAGGCCTCGGACTGATAAGCTTCAGACTTGAGGTGAGCGTCCGACCCGAGGGCTCTTATAGAGCTACGACGCTGACCTGGGACTAGGAAAAAGTATTCACACCTTCTACAAGCAGAACCTTGGAGCGGTGACAATATGTCTGAGTCGATCTGTCCTTTGCAAGAGCTCTCACGAAAGCTCGAAGAACAGTAGCCATCACGCACCCGTTCATCCTACCTCCAACCCGAACCTCTCTACTTAGCATGTCAACGATCCACTTATCCATGGGCTTGGGTGGTCGAGTAAGATCCGAGCCATGAGGTTGGCTCGGATCAAAACCTGGTCAATGACAACATTAATAGACAACCCAATAAAGCATGGCAGGAGTAATGCTCTGTGCACAATCTCCGGGTAACTGCCAACGACCGCACACGCGTAGTTCTCACGTAGTGGCAATTACCATGCCGAGATTATCGGACACATTCAAGATGACCCTAAGGTATAAATACGAATCATTTCTACAGGAATAGGTATGTAATATCTAGCACCCTCACTCTACTTTACACTACTCAGACCCAGTTCTCTAGCCTGACTTTGGCATCGGAGGGTCCCCTACTTGAGCCAGGGTCTCCTTTATTTACTATCTTGTGCAGGATCAGGGTTCGCTCCGAGCATGCAAGGCTTAGTGGAGGGTAACCTAGATTTTAGCATGAACAGAGTACATGTTGGCATGCATCACCTCACCTAACCCCATTGTGAAAGATAGTGGTTGTCCACCTATCGAGCAACACATCATGTGCCACCCACCACGTGGATGGCCCTCATCTTTTGCAGGGGTGGTCTTGGGATGGTATTTCCTCCTGGTTCACTCGATTTGCTTTATTGTAATCCTAAATGCTAATTGGCTTGCGCTTGGACTAGGCTTAGACTTGGGCTTCTAAGGGGGTTCCTGCTATGCTCTGATTAACTTCTCAGCCTCGAGTGAGGTGTCTATAGACGCTTCTCTTTAGCATAGGTTGCTACCAATTAAATGTCAAAGCGAGTGGACACCCCACCCTCACTAGTCAGATTGGGATGTGGTCCAGATTTGTTACCTGCCTTGGTGTTTGTGTCAGTTGATTATTCAAAAATAGAAAACTCACACATATCAAGAGGGTTTGGGGACAATGTTGCGATTATCCCAACGCTTTCTTTGGCATTATGGGCAACTAATCGTAACCCTTTCTCCCCTGATCAGTTTTAGCATTGGAATTAATTTAGAAAATAGTGTCATTGTGCTTTCTACGACCTTATGGGGATCCCCCTATTGACTGGATCTAAAATGTTCTTTGCTTACATGATCACCCTAGGAGTACTTGCTTTTCTTAATTTTCAAAGTGGTTAGCTTCCCTATGCTTTCCACAACCATATGGGGAACTCACTACACTAACTTGGACTCGATCAAGTTCCATAAGCATCTAGGACTAGGTATGTGTGGGTGACTCTTTTTCGTGCAATCTTTTGGTTTTAGCACGTAGGTTATAACTCCTCTTTTCCACCATTTCAAACATTTTTTTCAATGAGGACTGGGCCTATCACTCATTATTGCATTGAGCGTTTCGTATGATCGTCCTAACACTAGAGTTCAGACCAATCATACTTTGCATGTATATGTATCCGATATCTTCAAGGAAACCACGAGGCAACGGATCTTGTTTTGATTTTATGCTACCCCCACTCAAAGGTATGAAAGACCTCTTAGTGTCTTAGACACCTGACACTTTATTTCAAAACTATTTTTAAAAGTTGCTCCACCCTGGGGAGTGATACTGTATGAGGGTTTTTTTATTGAAAAATATTTTTACGAATGGTCCAACCCACTTGGTTGCCTTCTTCGGAGATGCTTGTGGATCTTCTTAGTGAGTTGGTTTTTATTTAAAGCACACAAAGATTCCGGTTCAGCATTTTGTAGATAAATGACTAGGATCAAGACCATTCTTTGGTAAAGCGTTCAATAACCATTGTTTCCTATGTTATGGTCCACCCAATAATTGGATCCACTTCATTTTTGGGGATAATACCCTAAAATGATATGGAAAAAGGGATGGATATCGTGGATATAGCGTACATATAGCAAGGTGGGCCCCACGAAAAGGGTTGTAGGGTATTGGGTGAGGCGGGGTTCTCACCTAACTCTTAAGTCTCAACAGGAATTACTCACACATCAACGTGTGCCCACTGTAACGATCCACTATTTCTTTTCTTAATGATCCATGTCTTCCATTCAAATATAAATATTATACTGTGACATGCCTAAAAAATGAGGGAGATCAAATAATTAAGTGGACCACATTGGTCAGATTCCATTAATGATCTATAGTTTGCTAACTATTGAGACTTCCTACTGAAAAGGCTTAGCTATATGCCCTAGAGGGTGGGTGAATAGGACAATGCCAAATAAAACTTATAACAGCGGAATTAAAAAGATAGCCAAAATAAATCACAATGCAAGAAAGTAAAATAACCTCAAAATTCAGATCTTGAGAGGTTGATACAAATGTTGTTCTAAGGACAACCTTACACCAAAAACCAAAGTTTATGGTAGGACAACCTTATTTCTAGAAAGATCTTTGTATCAAATCTCAAACCGAAGAGGAATACAAAAATAAATACAAACTGAATTAAAATAAATTGTAATCACAAATGTATTATTCTAGGGACAGCCATACACCATAAAAATGGCAGGGCAACCTTGCTGGAACAACTTTTAAAGGAAATTGAATATCAAGCTGATAAAGGAATAGCAGAAAATAAATTCTAAACTATTACAACATTCTCACAATGCATGAATTAAATGATTACAACATTCACCATCATACATACATCCCACAAAAGAATAATTAAAGATCAGAAGTATAAATCATTCAACCACAACACAAGGGATTATAGTAGTTCGCCTGTGTGTTCACCAACTGTTAAACAACAGCCACACAGAATGCTACTCCACTCCTAATATCCTCACACAGGGGATATTAGCGTTCACTAACAAAATAGGTTTTCCCAGGTTCACCCAAAACCTTTACAATTGTGTCTTTGTCTGTGGGCTTACACAATTAAAAACCCCACTACGAGTTTTCTGGCTCTCCTCGGATAACCAATACAATAAGATTTTTCTCGCAAATCTTGAAAGAAACCAAAACAGAAAGAATTTACAATTAAATGTAAAATACCCGATTATCGCCTTCATTGTAGCAGCCCGGAACTAAGTCGAGTAGATGATTGAATGTCCAAGTTCAATGTCCAAGTCTTGATTACAATGGTTCTAATTCTAATAGATTTTAAATTAAACCAAATAGGGCTTGCCTTAATTGATTTTGATTCCAAAGAAAGGGAATAACAATTCCTCTTATCAAATTAGATTGGAATAGCAGAAACAAAATCAATTAAATAAAGCTAAGGAAAGAGAATATTAAATAAGCACACTTAGCTTAGATGGAGCACAGAATTATCTCTCAGAAGTTCGATGAAGATTGGCTTGAATGGATTAATTAATTCGATGATTTCTTCTGAGATTCGTGCACTATTTATAGGTGAGCAGATCGCGTCTTCGACTGGTCTAGGGAGCTCTTCGACTAGTCGAAGCAATAACAGATATTTGAAAAATCAGGCGCAATAAGCTTTGACCGTTCTACGACTGGTCGAAGGTCTCCTTCGACTGGTCGTAGGTCTCCTTCGACTGGTCGAAGAACCTGAAAAACATCGCTGGATTTTGAGTCGAAGATTTTCGACTGGTCGAAGATGCAGTCGACACTGTTCCTTCGACTGGTCGAACAGATTCCTAGACTAGTCGAAGCCTAACAGATTTTATCCGAAATTTGTAACAAACTCACGACTGATCGAGGAATTTCTTAGACTGGTCGAAGCAACTCTAGGACTAGTCGAAGAAGGCCTAGGACTAGTCGAAGAACAGACCAAACTTATGTAAAATAACATTCGACTTATGTATCCAAAATAACCTACTTCTAAGGTCAACCTATGGTCAGTCAAACCTCAACCATGAAGTAAGGACATTGAAACTTTAGGAACTAGTGACCTTAAAGTATGAGCCTTGAAGTCTTGATGTAGTTCAATCTTGAAATCTTGATGTAGCTCAATCTTGAAAGTATCTTGAGTTCTTTACAAACTGCCTTGTACTCTTCTTGAAGTCTTGCAGCTTGAGTCTTGTCTTGTGAGCAGTTCTTGCATTCAAGATTGATCCTTGTACTTATGAGCTTTGCTTGTTGTGAGCTTAGCTTGTTCATGAATGTTGATCTTTGAGAGAGCTTCACTTATGCAAGTTATATATAACAGTGATTTTGGCACCACAAATTTGACAACAGACAGGGATATAAACTATAGCACTTATAATCTCCCCCTTTGTCAAATTAGTGACAAAACACATAACCAAGATAAACATAAAGTAAAACAACTGGTTAAAGAGTTATGAACCAGGTCATATCAACTGGCTTACCTGCAAATCAATATTCAATATTCAACATTCAACATTCAACCAGTTTCATTCAACTAGTTCAAACGTACTCCCCCTGAGTAACATAACCAATGCTACTCCTCTCACAATCACATCGTGAAGAACAAACCATTCTCTCCCTTTTTGTCACAATATGACAAAGGAAACAACAATAAAGGAGAACTAAATAAAGGGATATATGAGAGTAAACATGAGGAGTTATGAGAGTATAGTAAAACAGAGATAGAGATACTCAGCATAGCTTCACATAGAATAAATATCCAGCATAAAATATAGATAGTATCCAACTCAAAATCAGTCAACCAAGTACTAAGTTATAAAGTTATTACAGACCAGAAGTCTCATATAAATTAGTCAGAACCATAACCTGATGACGGAGCAGGTATAGAGGGATCAAGTTGGTGCATGCCTTTGTTCAATCACCTAAGATATTTGCGCATGTACTTGAATTGTAAATCATGAGCAATAGACATGTTTTCCAACTTTACATTTATATTCTCAACTTTATCCTCTAATGCACTCAGACGAGCATCAACATCAGATGGTTCAAAATCTGGATCATTTGTTGAGTTAGAATCTAGTTCCTTAAAAATGTCATCCATATTAATGTTATCACCAGCTTCTTTATGACCACCACCACCACCACCTCCTTGTTCAGGAAGTAGATCCAGCTTCATCTTATTGATATTAGTATTGTTGAAGATCAGATGATAGATAGGTGCCTCATCAACCGGCATATCGACTAACATATGTGTAGCCAATACAGTCATTAAATAGGCAAAATGAATGTCACTATGACCAGGATGGAGTCTAAACTGAAGAATGAAATGACAGATTAAGGATGGTAAACAAATCTGAGTACCATTGGAAATAGCATGGATAACACGAACCATAAACGAAGTCAAGTCAGATTTATTACCCAAACGAGGATACAAATTAGACACAAAGATTTTGTGGAGAATTCTGTATTTGGGTAACAAATACCTTGCGGGAAGCGCATTCCCTTTTTGTGTCCATTGAACATCCATGTTGCACAAGTCTCTAGTGAGCATGCGTTTTTCAGACATTGAGGGTTTATCAGTTAAGTTATGGATAGGAATACCCTCATCATTCACAGGAATGTCCATAAGGGCTGAAATTAAATGACGATCAATGTCAAAAGGCCCTTCTCTAGTAGATATTGTAAAAGTTAAATTATCCTGTGAGAAAGCACTAATACATGTAAACATGGATTGGGCAATGGACCGGTATGCAGGCCCACCCCAATGTAATAAGTTAACCCAACCTACAGCTTCAAGCATAGGAAGGATGTCAAAAGGTGCAATATGATTAACATCAACAGGATGTTCAACAATAACATTACGTAATCTAATGTCCCTAACATATGATGGATCATCATTGGGAACAAGAAGATGATGCTTAGAGATAGTGGACGGTCTGGAGGAAGAAGAAGGACCACGGGAAGTAGTTTTTCTACCTCTAGAAGCCATTTGCAACAAGGATATCAAGGAAATAAGAAGTTGCAAAAGATTGAGAAGTGGGTTTACTCAAAACAGATTTTTCAAAATCCAAACCCCAAATCTCAATGAAATCCAAAATAGAAAGCTTCAAGCTAGAAAAGAAAACAATCTAGACACAAATCTGCAAGAAAAACGAGATTTGGAACACTAACCTTGAAGAACATAAAAGATGGGTTCGACAAGTCGAAGCACGGCTCCTTTGAGAAGAAAACTGAAATGAGGAAGAAAGCAAAAATCCCCAATTTTAAGTGATTCCCGAGTTCTATGATTGGTCGTGGGTATCTACAACCGGTCGTAGGTCGACAGGTCGAGTATACTCACGACAGATCGAAGAATGACCAAAAATTCATATTTCTTGCAAATTATACAAAAATTAGAATTCAATCTAGCAAATATATACACCATAATACAAGTAGGCATAAATAATCAATTTAAAATGCACATGCCAAGATCAAATTTCATCTTTTTGAACCTGCTTTTATCGAGAGGTTTTGTGAAAATGTCAGCTCGTTGATCTTCGGTAGGAATATATTCCAGAGATATAACTTTTTCTTCTACTAATTCCCTTATATAATGAAATCTAATGTCAATGTGCTTAGTAAGAGAATGCTGAATAGGATTTTTTGAAATATTTATCGCACTGGAATTATCACAATGTAATAACATAGAATCCTGTTTAATTCCATAATCACTTAGCATTCGTTGCATCCAAACAAGTTGTGTACATGCATTACCAGCTGCGATATACTCAGCTTCAGTTGTTGAAAGTGATATAGAATTTTGTTTCTTACTAAACCAGGAAACTAGATAATTTCCAATGTAAAAACAACCACCACTGGTTGATTTTCTATCATCTAGTTTACCAGCCCAGTCAGCATCCGAGTACCCAGCTAATTGGACACTCTCATGAGGATACCAGAGACCGAGATTTACAGTACTTGCGACATATCTAATAATTCGCTTGACAGCAATCAAGTGAGATTCTTTTGGATCAGATTGATATCTTGCGCAAATACCAACACTTAGAGAAATATCAGGTCTACTAGCAGTTAAATATAACAAACTACCAATCATACTCCGATAAAGTTTTGAGTCAACATTTTTACCATTAGAGTCTTTTGAGAGTTTCAGGGTAGTGCTCATAGGAGTATCGAAATTCTTACCATTCTCAAATCCAAATCTCTTGATTAGATTCAAAGCATACTTAGATTGAGAAATGAATATTCCTTCAGGTTGTTGCTTTACTTGCAATCCAAGGAAATAAGTTAATTCCCCAACCATGCTCATTTCAAACTGTGATTTCATCAAATCTGCAAACTCTGTAGTCAAGTCAGTACAAGTTGATCCATAAATGATATCATCAACATAAATCTGCATCATTAAGATATGATCATTATGTTTTTTAACAAACAGAGTTTTATCAACAGATCCCATTTGAAAATTATGACTTAAAAGAAATTTCGTTAGTTTCTCATACCATGCCCTAGGTGCTTGTTTTAATCCATAAAGTGCCTTTTTAAGCCGATATACATAATCAGTATTTTTGGAATCTTAAAAACCCATTGGCTGTTCAACATAGACTTCTTCATGTAAATCGCCATTTAGAAAAGCACTTTTCACATCCATCTGATAGATCTTTATCTTTCTAAAACATGCAATGGATACAAATAGTCTGATAGATTCAAGACGTGCTACTGGTGCAAAAGTTTCATCGAAATCAATCCCTTCAATTTGAGTATAACCTTGTACCACTAGTCTAGCCTTGTTTCTAATTATATTTCCACACTCGTCAGACTTATTTTTGAAAATCCATTTTGTTCCAATGATGTGTTTATCTTTAGGTCTTGGTACGAGATACCAAACATCATTTCTTACGAATTGGTTGAGTTCTTCTTGCATTGCAACAATCCAGTTCTCATCAGCAAGAGCTTCTTTTACGTTAGATGGTTCTATTTGGGATGTAAAACATACATAATTACATATATCCTCAAGTTGTCTACGAGTGTGAACACCGGTGAGAGGGTTTCCAAGAATTTATGTAGTTGGATGATCTTTAACAGTCCTCAACTCAGAATCAGTCTGATTCGATGAAGTATCAGGTTTATCAATGATTAGTACTTCATCATTATCTGAATTAGAAATTGACGTGTTTAAATGATCATCAATGACAACATTAATGGATTCTTAAATCACACCAGTCCTTTTGTTCAGAACCCTATAAGCTCGACTGTTTAAGGAATATCCTAGAAAAATACCTTCATCACTCTTCGTATCGAATTTTCCCAAATTTTCACGATCACGTAAAATATAGCACTTGCCGCTAAAAACTCAAAAGTATTTAACAATAGGCTTTTTATTGAACCACAATTCGTAAGCCGTTTTATTATTATCTTTGCTAGTGTAGACTCGGTTAATAATATAGCAAGCTATGTTGACTGCTTCAGCCCAAAGATTTTTAGAGAGCTTCATGCTATTCAACATGACATTAGCCATTTCTTGAAGCACCATATTCTTTCTTTCTACAATTCCATTTTGTTGTGGAGTTTTAGGAGTAGAGAATTCATGTAATATTCCTTGGTCGGTACAGAACTTCTCAAAATTGCTATTCTCAAATTCAGATCCATGATCACTACGAATTTTACTGATATGAGAAGATTTTTCAGTTTGAATCCTTTTGAAAACTTTTCTTACTTCTTCAAGGGTTTCAGATTTATCCCTTAAGAAGACTACCCAAGTGAATCTGGTAAAGTCATCAACTATTACCAGGATATACTTTTTCCCACCACGACTTTCTGTTCTGGTAGGTCCTATCAGATCCATGTGGAGAAGTTCGAGTGGTCTTGATGTAGTATTTGAATTCACCTTTTTGTGTGAGTTCTTTGTTTGTTTGCCTATCTGGCACTCACCACATATTTTATCTAATTTCTGAAGTTTGGGTAAACCTCTTATAAGTTCTCGTTTGCTCAATCTATATAAATTTCGATAATGTACATGTCCAAGACGTTTGTGCCATAAATCAGTCTCGTCTGTATGGACCATGTAACATGTTTGATTAGATGAGCTGGATTCGCTAATAATATAGCAATTTTCAGACGTTCTATGTCCAGTTAATATTACAAAACCCTTATTGTTTAGTATCTCACAGCTTTGATTAGAAAACCGAACACTATGGTTATTATCACATATTTAAGATATACTAAGCAAGTTATGTTTTAAGCCTTCAACATATAAAACATTTTTAAATACAGGAAGATTAAAAAGTTGAACCGTACCTTGGCCTATAATCTTGCAGTTGTTATCATCGCCAAATGTGACTGAACCATCAGTCATATCTTTCAGATCCATGAATAAAGCTTTGTCACCTGTCATATGCCTGGAGCATCCACTGTCTAGGTACCACTTTGAATGACTTGTTGCTTTGAAAGCAGTGTGAGCAACCAAGCAGGTAACTTTAGGAACCCATTTCATAACTGTTTTGGGTTTAGGAATATAGTTGGTCTTCTTTTGTGTATATTTGTAGGAATGACCTATAGAGTTAGATTTTAAGAGCTCCTTAAGTAAATCAACTATCTTTTCAGCTAGTGGATTTCATTTCTAATTAAAGTTGACATGGCTGCTTTTAGGTTTTTGAAAAGTTTTTGAATTTCTAGAAAAATCTTGATAAGTACTTTTCTCTTTTGAGTTTGAGGACTCTCCTTTAACAAACATAGGAGGAGTATACTTTTGTTTAGAAGGTAGATTTTTATCATAGCCCAACCCGGATAGATCGCCACATTTTCTTGATCCAGATAAAAGTTTCTCTAACTTTGGATCACCTTGGGCATATTATATGTGTCCTTTAGACTCAGAAGAGAAGATACTTCAGTTTTAAGTTTCTCAATTTCAGATTTTAAATCAATAATTAGGGAGTTTTTGAATTCCAAATCGCATTTTGATTTTTCAAAACAATCTGAAATTTGTGATTTTTCTAAGACAAGTGATTCAAAACGTTTTTTGAGTTTAGAAAACTTTTCTTTTTGAAGTTTAAGTTTGACAGCAATTTTACAACTTTCCGTATATAGGGCATTGTAAGCGTCTTGAAGATCATCTTCATTTTCACATTCACTATTCAGATTTTCTTCACTTGTTGAGTCATTATCTGAAAATGTGAATTTGGCTAGAGTCATAAGAGCTTTAACCTCATTGCCCGACTCAGTTTCAGAATCTTCTGATTCAGAAGAATCTTCAGAATCAGATGATTCATCCCATGTAGCCAACATACCCTTCTTCTTGGGTTTGTCCCTTTTAGGACATCTATTTGCTAAGTGCCCATATTCTTGACAGTTGTAACATTGACTATCTTTCAAAGATTTTTGAGATTTGGGTCTAAACTTCTTTTTATCATTTGATTTTTGAAAATCAACCCTTTTCTTGCTTTTAAAAATCTTGTAAAATTTCTTAGCTAAAAGAGCCATATCATCTTCTGAATCAGAATTTTCTTCTGAATTACATTTAGAAGATTTTAGTGCGATAGATTTACCTTTAGGAGCTTTAAAGTTTAACTCGTAGGTTTGTAGAGAACCAACTAGTTCTTCTACCCTCATATTATCCGTATCACGAAGTTCCTGGATCGCGGTTACTTTAGAATTGAACCGTTCAGGAAGCGAGCGTAATATTTTTGCACACACTTTACTTTCTGGGATTTTATCGCCAAGACCCCACATTGAGTTTACAATGTCATTTAATCTAGTGTAAAAGTCCATAAACATTTCATTTTCCTCTATATAAATTTCTTCAAATCTGGTTGTGAGGAGTTGGACTTTAGATTTTTTGACAATTGTAGTACCCTCGTGTGTCATTTCTAATATATCCCAAGCTTGCTTTGCAGTATCACAGGAAATGATTCTTTTGAACTCATCCGGTGATAGTGCGCAAGTAATTGCATTTAGTGCTTTAGCATTTGCACTACTCTCACTTTTCTGAAGAGTGGTCCATTGGTAATATGGTGTGATTTTCATAGATTTCGAACCATCAACCCCAGTAACTTCCATGATAGGAGGTATCCATTCAGTCACTGTGGCTTGCCACATATTTTCATCCATTGATTTGAGGAAGATCCTCATTCTGCTTTCCAATAGGCATAGTTGGAGCCATCAAAGGGTGGAGGCCTTGTGACTGAAAGGCTATCAAAATTTGACATCTTAAATACCTTAAATCGTTAGCTCAGGAATTAAATCCAAGAATTAAAAAAGAGCTATTAGGCTCTGATACCACTTGAAAAGGCCTAACTATATGTCCTAGAGGGAGGGGGTAAATAGGACAATGCCAAATAAAACTTATAACAGCGGAATTAAAAAGATAGCCAAAATAAATCACAATGCAAGAAAGTAAAATAACCTCAAAATTCAGATCTTGAGAGGTTGATACAAATATTGTTCTAAAGACAACCTTACACCAAAAACCAGAGTTTATGGTAGGACAACCTTATTTCTAGAAGGATCTTTGTATCAAATCTCAAACCGAAGAGGAATACAGAAATAAATACAAACTGAATTAAAATAAATTGTAATCACAAATGTATTGTTCTAGGGACAGCCATACACCATAAAAATGGCAGGGCAACCTTGCTGGAACAACTTTTAAAGGAAATTGAATATCAAGCTGATAAAGGAATAGCAGAAAATAAATTCTAAACTATTACAACATTCTCACAATGCTTGAATTAAATGATTACAACATTCACCATCATACATACATCCCACAAAAGAATAATTAAAGATCATAAGTATAAGTCATTCAACCACAACACAAGGGATTATAGTGGTTCGCCTGTGTGTTCACCAACTGTTAAACAACAGCCACACAGAATGCTACTCCACTCCTAATATCCTCACACAGGAGATATTAGTGTTCACTAACAAAATAGGTTTTCCCAGGTTCACCCAAAACCTTTACAATTGTGTCTTTGTCTGTGGGCTTACACAATTAAAAAACCCCACTTCTGAGTTTTCCTGGCTCTCCTCAGATAACCAATACAATAAGATTTTTCTGGCAAATCTTGAAAGAAACCAAAACAGAAAGGAATTTACAATTAAATGTAAAATACCTGATTATCTCCTTCGTTGTAGCAGACTAGAACTAAGTCGAGTAGATGATTGAATGTCCAAGTTCAATGTCCAGTACTCGATTATAATGGTTCTAATTCTAATAGATTTTAAATTAAACCAAATAGGGCTTGCCTTAATTGATTTTGATTCCAAAGAAAGGGAATAACAATTCCTCTTATCAAATTAGATTGGAATAGCAGAAACAAAATCAATTAAATAAAGCTAAGGAAAGAGAATATTAAATAAGCACACTTAGCTTAGATGGAGCACAGAATTGTCTCTCAGAAGTTCGACGAAGATTGGCTTGAATGGATTAATTAATTCGATGATTTCTTCTGAGATTCGTGCACTATTTATAGGTGAGCAGATCGCGTCTTCGACTGGTCTAGGGAGCTCTTCGACTAGTCGAAGCAATAACAGATATTTGAAAAATCAGGCGCGATAAGCTTTGACCGTTCTACGACTGGTCGAAGGTATCCTTCAACTGGTCGTAGGTCACCTTCGACTGGTCGTAAGTCTCCTTCGACTGGTCGAAGAACCTGAAAAACATCGCTGGATTTTGAGTCGAAGATTTTCGACTGGTCGAAGATGCAGTCGACACTGTTCCTTCGACTGGTCGAACAGATTCCTGGACTAGTCGAAGCCTAACAGAAATTATCCAATTTTTGTAACAAACTCACGACTGGTCGAGGAATTTCTTAGACTAGTCGAAGCAACTCTAGGACTAGTCGAAGAAGGCCTAGGACTAGTCGAAGAACAGACCAAACTTATGTAAAATAACATTCGACTTATGTATCCAAAATGACCTACTTCTAAGGTCAACCTATGGTCAGTCAAACCTCAACCATGAAGTAAGGACATTGAAACTTTAGGAACTAGTGACCTTGAAGTATGAGCCTTGAAGTCTTGATGTAGTTCAATCTTGAAATCTTGATGTAGCTCAATCTTGAAAGTGTCTTGAGTTCTTTACAAACTGCCTTGTACTCTTCTTGAAGTCTTGCAGCTTGAGTCTTGTCTTGTGAGCAGTTCTTGCATTCAAGATTGATCCTTGCACTTGTGAGCTTTGCTTGTTGTGGGCTTAGCTTGTTCATGAATGTTGATCCTTGAGAGAGCTTCACTTATGCAAGTTATATATAACAGTGATTTTGGCACCACAAATTTGACAACAGACAGGGATATAAACTATAGCACTTACACCTACGACCCACTTACCTCTCTGATCCCTATTTTTAGGCCAATGATATAAAAAGAGATAGTAAAATTGATGGATGAAGTCGATCACCAAGGTTAATGAAATTTCAACCTTCTAAAGGCCCCACTAATTTCAGGGGTAAATCATTAATAAAAGAACAAAATAGTGGCAATTTAAATCCTCAATAAGACTCTTAAATCCCTGATGCATGTAAATCCTTTTTTCTCTTTATGAAAAAATAAAATAACTCCTTTGTATGTTTAGCTTAAAACCCACAGGTGCGTGTAATGGATCCGGCCTCATTTTGTATCGAGGCACTCACTACCGTTTACCATGGTTTGAAGACATTGAGAGGCCCACTGTGATTTATGCATTTTATCAATGTCATTGTGAATGCATCCCCCCTCCCCCATGTGAGCGTAACGGTGCCCTCACTTCCTTGACTTTGGTGTTGATTTGTTAGTGTATCCAAAGTATGTTATTGACTCATGTGTAACAATGAATTTAATTTGGAGTCACCACAGGCCAAATAAAGCTCAAAATCTATAGCTGGCTAGAAACTATATAATCGCTTAAATGTGGTAGAATCTTATAATTCCCTAACTCAAGCGAATTCAACGGTTGGTTCGTGAGCGTAGATTTTAAGTAAGAACCTTGGTGACGGAAAAGGAAGAGATTAAGTATCATTGTCCGTCCACACAATGTGCGGTCTCTACTTCATAAGATTTTATAAAATTTGAAAATTTAACGGAGTTTTGGCATTTTTTATATTTGGTCGTGCTTCGCATAACCCATGAGGGTCGGGTAGGCAGAAATAATTAAAAAACTATCTAGCCTTACATCTTAGAGCTAAGTAGCCCCGGGTAGGATAATAAAATAAAAATACATTGACTGAAATGAAATGTCAACTAGCCTTGCTTCATAAGATTTAAAATTCTAGGCAGGCAAATAAAGTAGAGAAAATGGAAGAGTGAGAATAATACATAATGAGATATAAGAAAATGTGGATATAGTTGATACACATGGAATGTATGGAATAGAATGCAAATTAAATAGAGATAGACAAACTCTTAACTTCAAAGACTTCTTTAATGGCCGTTTTTGTCATTTATGTTGAGTAGCATGTTAGCATATCGAAAGTCTTTAAGGCACCTTGGGAAGCACGTCCAAGTGAACTCCAACCCTCGGGCCTTCTCCATATTTTTCTATCTTTCTGCTCTTTTTTTTTCCTCTCTCGCTCTCTGTTTCTATCTCTTTTGTTTTCTCCCTTTCTGGCATACTTCCCTTGTTTATCTCTGTCCTTTGTCCCTCGGGTTCCTTATATAAGTGTTGGTAGGCACATTCTACTGCCAACGACCGCAACTCATCGGGTTACATTGTGGACGCCCGTAGTTTAAACCGTAAGATATAGTATAATATATATATATGTGTGTGTGTGTGTGTGTGTATGTATATAAGTAAAAAATAATGATGACTTTTATATATTTATTTTATAATAATTATATATATATATATAAAGTAATCATTACTTATTATTATTATTATTATTATTATTATATGTATTTATTGTATATATAAAAAATGTAATGATTAGTTTTTACTTTTTTTTAACAAATTTTTAAAATTTTTGTATCTTATTCGTTGTCCATGCATTTTTGATAATGTTAGTCTCGTCTGAAAGATAATCAGATAAGCTTCTTAACAAGACTAGAATCACTTCGATCAGACTTCATTTGACCCGTTGAAAGTACGACTAATGAGTACATGAAATCGATTGTCTGTAATTTGACCAATGGTATGTTTTTAATGATCTTAGGCTCATTTAAAATGTCGTTGGATAAGATTTTCAATGTAACTGAAATCACTTCAATCTGATCCCATTTGACTAGTCTAAAGTGCAGCTAGAATTTTTACAGCTTTGACCACTCCACAATACATGGTTTTAGTAAACAAGTCGGATCTTCCTCATTATAACTCGGATTGGAGAAAACTTAAGTTCGTTAGGAAGATCATTTAAGCACATTTTCAATAAATCATTAATTATCTTGATTGGTCAATATTTGCTCTCAATAATAACATGGCCACATTGTGTACAAGGACGACCGTACTTTCCTCAATCTTGAAGATATGACCTCTCACTCCTTAACATAACATTATTCAGGAAGAGTAAGTAGTACAGAGAGTGATTTTTGGGTAGAGAGTTCATTTATCCTTTTTCGCACATCAGTTGCTATGGGTAGAGTTTTTGGGGTTTTTGAATTCGGATACACAGCAGTGACCAAATCGCTACTGGATTTGGCGCTAGCCGATCGAGTTTATTACTTGTCTCCGGGATGTGCCGAGTATGCTCCTACTTTGACCCATTTGGATTTTCAATAATTTCTAAGTCAGTAGGAAATAATTTATTGAAGTCAAGATAAAGTTCAAAGAGTGACTTCTCCTCTTTCTAGGTGGGGTGTCTACATGAAGCATCCAGATTTCGTGTAGCTAATTATATGCACACCTAGACATATATATTTAAATCTTGAGGAATACAATGAAAACTTCAACATAATGAATCCGTATACATGGTAGAAGTATATATATAAATTTTGAGGATAAAATTTTGTTTAAGGGGGGTAGATTGTAACACAAGTATTCTCACTTATCCCTTGTAACAACCGTTCAGTCAATTATTCACCGCCAGGTAAAGATATTTGACTATCCACTTTGAGTTTAGACCATCTGATCATAGTAAACTAACTACTAGATCTCTATATCCGCTCGTACACATATCAAATTGAGATTTTGATCCTTTTATCTTGTTCACCACCTATGAATATACTTAACCATCCTCAGAACTACAATATGATCACTCTAAAAAAATCACTTCATGTTCATCAATTTATGAAATTGACCGTACATCCACCTACATACATGGTCATAATACTAACCATCAAGTTTTACTATTCTTAAAATGCCATCTGACCATCCATTATGTTGTTTGATATTATATGTACCTCCCCTTAATTAATGATAATTTTAACTTATTTGGTGAATAAATCTTTATTTGTAATGATTTATATATGAGTTTCTTTATAAGAATTTCTTAGAAATGTGCCTATTACCATGTAAAATCATTAAATTTTCTAAAACTCTAAGATCAGAAATACTTACGAAAATGCCATTAACATAGATTATTGAATTCTAAATCACATGGTTCTCATGATTCGTTCTATGTGAAATTATATATCATGCCTATTTATCATAAATTAACCATAAATTTCAAATTTCAGCCCTTAAATCATTGCAAAATAGCCCAATTGATAAATCGACTCCTTAACTGTTGATTTTGGTGTTCATCGAGTGAAGAAAGCTCGTGAGTAGTCATAATAGATATCTTCCTTCATATGAATGACTTTGATTGCTCACCATATGGACCAAGAGTGAAATGTGATAACCCTATCTTGGTAGGCCTTTCCTTAGGCACAAAGTTATCCGTTTTAGGCTTATAAACATTTTCTAAATTTGGACCTTCTGATTTACCTACTTCACACTGTCAATCATAACTCAAACTTGGACCACACTTTGGATTCATTTAACTACGAAAGCATATAAAATTTGGACATCGATCTATAATCCTACACCGTTGAATGTTGACCGCTTTAGAGCTAATTCTTTCCTTTTAGCGCAAAAGGTGAAATTTCATATTTAGGCTTTTTCCACCATCAATCAACCAAAAAATTTTGTCCGATTGTTTGTTTATCTTGACTACACATTTCTCCCAAAATTGGGCCCTGATCATTAAGTGTGGACCATTAATTGGGATCAAGTCCATTTTAGCACCCGCTACGAGAATTTTCAAGATAAGCCAATCTAAATTTTGAATCACCAAGAAAATTATTTACTCTGGCCCTATTCGACAACCCCGTCACCGTGAATGAGTTATATCTAAAGAAAGATCACTGGAAAAAGACGAATTTGAGAAACCCAATTTAAGTGGGATGTGACACACCTCCTCTCTCATGCCCACTCCTTTAAAAAATGGGGCATGCGTCCCTTCTCACTCAAAATTCGAGGCACGCACACCACCTTCTCATGTCCAAGGTAGAAAAAGAGAGAGAGAGAGAGATATCCAAGTATAGATGCTCATTCCTTCTCTTCCTTCTCCACACATGTGGTGTCTCCCTCTTGCTCTAGCTACGCCACGGTTCATATGGAAGTTTTCCTACATCGAGATCTACATAGGGTTTGCATCTAAGGCTAATGTGAAGGATTCCTTTAAGTTTACACTAATTCGGGTTGATATATACATTATTTGTCTTATTTTTTCATACATTCATATTACTATGATTTTATTATCATTGATTGATGGATCATTATGAATATTTATCCCTATGAGAATTATGTTTAAGGTTTGATTTTAATTATCATGATTTTTATGACTTCAGGTCGGGCGATGGATACAATCCTTGCCCTTTGCCTATTTTGAAAGCGACATGTGTTTGTACTCTATATTGAGTTGGTTTTTACTCCTCTCCCCTTATTTTTGTTGAGTTAGCCTAATGTTACTCTTCTATTTTATTATGCTAGCCTTGTGCTACCTCCCTTTATGGCTTGGGCATTTGTCTTGGAATTTCAAAACTCACATGGTTTAATTTATTTTCCCATTGATACAAGTGATGTGTTAGAGGTCTCACATCTAGTGATTCAGATATTTTATCGTGGACGTAATACGATCTAAGTAGTGATCCTCTTAGTTGACACGTAATTGCATAGGTTTGAGTAGTGGTTCATAATCGATGTAAGTAAACCGCCATGCATGTTACATCACTTCAAGGATTTGATGCACAAATAGTCGCTTCATGAACAAATCGTGTCACGTAAATCTTCCGATCGTATGTTGTGCCGCCTCTAGGTATTCAAGTAAATCCACAATAGCATTGGACACGCCGACGAATTTTCATAATATGGGATGCGGGGCAAGCTGGGTTTTTCTATCAATTATATTCCACATTGTGATGATCGCTATGTATGATGGGCCGCACACACTATTCTAGGTATGCATTCATGTAGATTGGTTGCGTGGATTAAGTACACTAATCATTGTTTTCTTAGTTTTGAGCAAAATTTGTGAAAATTTTTAAATTTTCAAGTTAAAAACATATTTGTGAAATGATAATTTGTGGAATTAAGAATGCTTGGACTATGATGATAAGATGGAGATTGAACTTTGAATTGTTGGAGCTTGATTAACCAAGTAAACTATTGTCTAAAAATTCTTGCATTTAATTAATTAAGAGGATGTTTGAATATCATATTAATCTAAGTCACAAGACACGTTCAATTTCCTTTCTATGAATAGTACTAGAATTTCTTATTGTTGGTATGTATATTATTGAAAGATATTGAGAATTAAGTCTGGAGAATTTTATCCACCTTAAAAGATGAAAAGAGCCAGTTAAAAAATAGTGAGATCGACAAAAAAGTCATGTATGGTGATAAGACTGGAAAATAATGAAAAAGAATGAAAAGAATATAAAGTCTAAAAAGAATGAATAAAAAGATATTGTCAATATAAAATCAAAAACTGAAAAAAGAATGAAAAGAGGATTAGTTCGGAATCAGCACTTGATTATTCAAGTAATCCTGAGGTGATGAGCATGGCTAACATTATGAAATAATAATACTTTTATAGAAAGTTGAAATTCACTAAGCACATTGGAAAAACATGATATATGAACTTAGGGCCTGTTTGATTTTTCCATTGTAATGGTAAATACACAGTAAATGACTAATTATTACTATTGAACGTGTTTAATAACCAGGCTATATTTCTGCTTTGTAAAGTCGTACTAAAAAATAGACTTATATTTGTGGGTCACGCTGTGATATATTTGACATATCCATGCCATCCATCCATTTTAGATGAACATTTTGGGGTATCATCTGAAAACAAAGGTGGATCCAACACTCAATTGGCCCACACCAAAGGAAATAGTGTCAGTGAAACGTCCACCATTGAAAGCTATTTCTTTCACCAGGCCCACATCGGAGTTTATCTGTCATCTAAACCCTTCATAAGGTCACACAGGCATGGATAAGAGGAAAGCACAAATATCAGCTTCATCCAAAGTATCTCGGAGCCTCAAGAAGTATTTAACGGTGGGTGAATGATTTATCATAATTTCCTGTGGTGTGGTCCACTTGAGCTTTGGATCTGCCTCATTTTGGGGTTCATACCCTAAATGAGGCTGACATATAGGATGAACAGTGTTGATAAGCCACATACATCACAGTGGGCCCTACATTCATTTGGCAACCATCCTCAGTTCTAGTGCCCAAAAGTTAAACAGTCACATCTGCATTGTTTCTGATGCGGTAATTACCTGGGTAAGTAATTATTACCCATTTACTAGGTAATTAACTGTTACATGAAAAATCAAATAGGCCCTTATTCTCTTAATTGAGTGATGAAGAACTTATTTGATTGATTGCTCGTTTGATTCGGCTCTAGGTTTTCAAATTTTCACTCTCACTTCTTTGGATTATACTCATTCATACTTGTTTACATGAAAGATTATATTTTTACACACGCACACATACCCCCACACAGTCATGTCCTAGTGGGATTTCACCACCTATGGATACTCGAACCCTTGATCGGGTGTTGAAACTCCTGAGATTCTACCACTCGAGCAAGAGTAAGAATCCAACAAAAGATTGTTTTCTTGAGCAACTTTGAACATTGAGAATTGAAGATCACTTCATGCATATTTTGCTCAGACTAGCAAAATACTGGTGGGGGGTGTAAATCTGTATGGTAAGCCCATAAAGCATTGGTCAAACAGATTGACCAATCCTTACGGTCAGGGTTAACTGTTTTTTCTAAATTTACTTAATTTCCCTATTGGAATCTCTGCCTGCCCGCTTGTTTGCGGGTGGTATGGAGTGCTCACTTTATGAGAGATGCCATATTTCTTCATTAAGTTCAGAATAGCCTATTACAAAAGTGTGAACCTCCATCACTAATGATGGCTCGAGGCATTCCGAATTGGGAAAGGATATTTTCTTTTAAGAATCGAATGACCATTTTATGGTCATTATTCCGGCACGGGATCGCTTCGACCCACTTAGTGACACAGTCTACTGCCAATAAGATGTAATTATTTCCAAAGGATTGGGGGAATGGTCCCATAAAATCGATGCCCCAACAATCAAATGCTTCAATGATAAGAATTGGGTTCAGTGGCATTATATTTCGACAGGACAATCCTCCCAATTTCTGACAACGCTTACAAGCTTTGCAAAACTCATGAGTATCTTTGAATATAGTCGGCCAGTAAAAGCTACATTGTAGAATTTTATCTGTGGTCTTTTTAGAAGAAAAGTGACCACCATAGGCCTGAGAATGACAAAAGGAGATGATACTTTAATATTCATTATCTAGCACACATCTCCTTAGAATTTAGTCTGGGCAATATTTAAACAGATAAGGATCATCTCAGAAAAACTTACGTACCTCGACAAAGAATTTTTTCTTATCTTGCATAATCTAGTATATCAACGTGAAACCTATAGCAAGATAGTTTACAATGTCAGCAAACTAAGGTAATTGGGAGAGTTAAAATAGTTGTTCATTAGGGAACATGTCATTTATAGGTGTCATCTTAAGAAAATCTAGGAGATCAAGTCTTGAAGATGGTCAGCCACTATGTTCTCTACTCCCTTTTTGTCTCTTATTTTCAAATCAAATTCCTGGAGTAGGAGGATCCATCTTATTAAGCGAGGCTTAACATCATTCTTAGAAAGAAGGTACTTCAGTACTACATGATCAGTATAGATGATGATCTTGGATCTGATCAAATATAACCTAAATTTGTCCAAAGCAAACACTACGGCTAAGAATTCCTTCTCCATAGTAGAGTAGTTCACTTGGGCAAGATTTAAAGTTCTACTTGCATAATGAATAACATAGGGCTTCTTTTCTTTTCTCTGGCCTAACACCGCCCCAATAGCATAGTCAGACGCATCGCACATAATCTCAAAAGGTATGCTCCAATCGGGTGGTTACATGATAGGAATGGTAGTCAACCTGCTTTTGAGCTTAGTAAAAGCTTCTTGGCATTACTCAGTCCACTTGTATGATACATTCTTTTGAAGTAGATTTCATAAAGGACGAGAGAGATGACTAAAGTCTTTTATGAATCATCGATAAAATCTGGCATGTCCTAAGAAGGATCTCACGTCATGTATGCTCTTAGGTGGAGGTAGGCTAGAGATAAGATCAATTTTAGCCTTATCTACCTCAATTCCCTTGGACGAAATTATATGTCCAAGAACAATTCCCTTACGAACCATGAAATGACATTTCTCCTAATTCAGAATCAAATTCTTCTCTTCACGTCTCTTCAACACATTTTTAAAATTTTCCAAACACTTGTTGAAGGATGGACTAAAAATAGAAAAGTCATCTATGAAGACCTCCAAATATTGCCCTACCATATCAGAAAATATACTCACCATGCATCGTTGAAGAGTGGCAGGGGCATTACACAGTCCGAATGGCATCCTTCGGTACGCAAAGGTATCATATGGACACGTGAACGTTTTCTTTTCCTCATCTTCAAGGGATATCTCTATTTGATTGTAGCCCGAATACCCATCAAGGAAGCAGTAGTAAGAGTTACCAGCTAGCCTTTTCAAAATTTGATCAATGGAGAGCAAAGGAAAGTGGTCCTTCCTCGTGACAGTATTTAACTTTCTATAGTCAATGCACATTCTCCAACCAATAGTAACTCTAGTTGGCATGAGTTCATTGTTGGCATTGGCTACGATGGTGATTCTAGACTTCTTATGAACCACCTAAGTTGGACTCACCCATTAACTATCAGATATAAGGTAAATTATACCCAGATCCAATAACTTAGTACCTCAGCCTTAACCACTTCTTTCATATTTAGATTAATTCAACGTTGTGGTTGTCGGGAAGTTTTTACATTATCCTCAAGATGAATGCGGTTAGTACAAATCAAATGGTCAATTCCCTTGAGGTCCGCAATCGACCATCCAAGGGCTTCTTTATGCTTAATGAGAGTAGAAATAAGCATACTCTCTTGTTCTTCTCAAGGTGGGAAGAAATCTCCACCGGGTACGTCTCATCTTAACCTAAGTAGACATATTTAATATCAGTGGGCAAAGGTTTTAGGTCAAGCTTCAATGCTTGGAGGTTAGACAGTAGAGGCACTATATCAGTTTGGGGCAATTTCTCAAATTATGGCCTCCACCGGTTAACTTCAAGTATCGGTATAGCATTAAGCAAGGCATCCATCTCCCTAATCATGTCATCATTTAAATCAGGGGAATAGGCCAAGCATGTCTTTAGAGTGTCAGAGTATAGAGTCAAAAGTGTTCTAACTTCCACGAAAGAATCGGTCATGTTAATGTCGTGGGTATCATCATCATCCTTTGACTATTTGTTCATATTGAAAACGATGTTGAGCTCCAATGTCATATTTTCGAAAGATAGATTCATAATCTGATTCTTACAATTAATGATAGTATTTGATGTAGCAAGGAATGGGCAACCAAGAATGACGGGTATCTGAGTGTTTACATCCACAATGGGTTGAGTATTTAAAACAATAAAATCTACTGGGTAGTAGAATTTATCAACCTGGACCAACACATCCTTAATCATCCCTCTCGGTACACGAACTGATCGATTAACAATTTATAACGTGGTCCGGGGGTTTTAATTCACCAAGACCCAGTTGTTCGTAGACCGAGAAAGGAATCAGATTTACACTCACCCCCAAGTCAAGAAGTGCATGCTCAATCCGGTAATTCCCAATTACACAAGTGATGGTTGAGCTACTGGCATCTTTGTATTTTTATGGCACATTTTTCTTGAGGATGGCACTCACTTTTTCTTTCAAAAAGATTTTCTTTTGAATGTTTTGTTGTCTTTTGGTAGTGCATAAATCTTTCAAAAATTTAGCATATGAAGGGATTTGTTTAACGACATCCAGTAGAGGGATGTTGACCTTCACTTGTTTAAGCACCTTTAGAATATCTTGAGAGTTAGAAAGAGGTTTTGGTGCAATCAACCGTTAGGGGAATGGCGCAATCAGCTTACTTTGAGGTTCCAATTCTAACCCATGTGGGGCATTACTAGGTCTATCATTTTCAATTCTTCTGAGTCTTTAGGCTTTTCAGCCCTTACTGGAATAGATTTGTCAATTGTCTTTCCACTCCTAAGAGTGGTGATAGACTTGGCTTGCTCCATTTGATTTGAAGAGCTTGGGTCACTAATTTCACATTATGGTTTTGGATTGGGGAGGGGTTGAGCTGGAAGCATCCATTTCTCCCCACTCGCTAAGTGTGACTTAATCCTTTGAATGGACAATGCAAACATTCTCATTATTGTTTTGAGATCCTGGAATGCTTGCACCATATTCTGGTTGAATAGCTCTTGATTTTGCATGAATTTTTGAACCATATCTTCTTGAGGCCTCTTTTGATTTAAGAATTGCATAAGGGCCTCTTAAGGGTTAGCCATTTGTCCATTCCTCCAACTGAAATTTGGATGGTTCCTCCAGCTGGACTTATATGTGTTTGAGGTGGGTCCTTTGAAAAGTCTTTGGTAGTTGTTCACGGCATTTGATTGCTCATTCAATATCTCTTAAAAAGTAGGAATTATTGGGCAATTTTCAGTGGTATGTATGTTGCAATCACGAATACCAGAAACAACTTCCGTAGCCTTGTCAGATTTGATTGGTATAGCTTTCTTAAGTTCCACGACCTCGACTTTTCTTATGAGATTGGCCACTCTTGCATTCATATCGTCTTCCTCTTTTAAAAAATAAATTCCTCCCCATTCCTTTGATTGAGTAGGCTTAAAAGTGGTGGGTATTGGAGAGGTGTCTCATGATTGCGCGTTTTCTGCTAAGGTAATCCTAAGCATCATCAGCCTCCTTATTCATGAATTTACTATTATACATCATCTCTACAAACTAGTGCATTGGTGAAGTTAATCCATTATAGAAAAAGCTTATTATTCACCATATCTTGTAGCCATGATGTTGACAAGAATTCATGAGATCCTGGAACCTTTCCCAACATTGGAAGAAGGTTTCTTCCTCTTTCGGGCAAAGTTCATGATTGCCTTAAAGTGTTAGTTTTATGAAACGGGAAAAGCTTTTTAAGAAATTCTCAGGTCATCTCGGCCCATGTGCCAATGGATCTTGGCTTTAAGGAGTGCATCCATGTCTTAGCCTTTTCCTTCAATAAAGGGAAATAATTTTAGTCGCACTGTCCTCAGACATGTTTGGAAAGTGTAGTGTGGCAACTATCTCATCAAACTCTTCGATGTGCAAGTATAAACTTTTAGAATTTAGTCCATGAAATTTAGGAAGGAGTTGTATCACTCCAGGTTTGATATCCACGTTTCCAGTATTAAGTGGAAAGACCATGCAAGAAGGTATCACTCCCGCCGGTTGTAAATAATCTCATAGAGTACGAGGCGTAATGCACCTCATTTTCATCTTAAACTTTAACTTCCTCAACTGGTAGTTAAGGTTGATTTGCAACCATCACTTCTATTGACTCAGAGGGTCTAAGTGGTGTCTAATCCTATGATGGATAGGCAACCCTTCGATTAATCCACTTTCACTCAAAAAACGTTTAGTGTTATCATGAACCCACTTGGGCATGAAACACTCTCAGCCCTCAAATAACTAAAAATTAAACTTAAGAAAAAGAAAACTAGAGAAACTAAAACAAATAAGAAATCTAGAAAAGAAAAGAAAAGAAAGAGAGAATTGGAAAGAGGTTACCGAATTGGAGTTGTTATGTTAAGATCCTACAAAATAGAAAACAATGTTAGTTTTTAAAAATAATTTCAAAGAAAAAAATCTTAACCTAAAATCAAACCAGAAAGTTAACCCTAATCTTAACCTAATTCTAATAGCAATTAATTTCAGAAAAACGTAACCATAGTCTTCGGGATTGGCGCCAAAAACTTGTTCACAACCCCAAGTGTAGGGTTGCGATGTAGTAATAACTCGGTAAGACCGAGGTCGAATCCACAGGGACTAAACTTGTACGTATTATGAAAATAACTAGAACTAGAAAAAGATCTAAATTGACATCTGAATAATTGAGAGTAATGGTGAATAATGTTGATTAAAACTTATGAATTTAAAGATGAGAACTAGTGTAACGCCCCAATTTTCGAGACCCGAATATGCAACTCGTTTCCTGAAAACCCGGGTGTTAGCAGATAATCAAATGATAATTAAACAAGATCAAAGTGTGATTAATGGAAAATCAAGCATAGTATAAACATAGCCCAAATGATAACAATATCCTGGGCCACTCAACTGAGGCCCAAATACAAAAACTTAAGTTCCCAAGTGTACTGAAATAAACATAACAAATAGTTTACTAATTTAGTCCAAAGTAAGTAGCCGCTTCATGGTACAACTCATCCTCGAATGGCTCCTCCTCTGCTGCGATGGTAGCAGTCCCAGGATCCACTACGTAGTCGTCCATCCCTGCACCTGTATCCTCTATACAGTTGAACATTAATAAATGAGCGGCCAACTCAGTGTGATTTTTCCTTAAGATTACACACCGCTGCCCTAAACAAGAAATAGCATCAAACATTCAGGCAACCAAAACATAGTAAAATGCAGTCTTATTATATGCATAGATGCAGAATACAATCATCGACCCGAGAATGCTCATCTGTTCGGAAGTTAGGCTCGTCACCCATGCAGAGGTTGGCCGTTAGTGAAGCACATCACGTACTACAAAATGACTGCCTCTCGTACATCACATATGTGAGTGATAGACACCAGTCTATGTCATGTATGCATGATTAGCCAAACCATTATTAGTCCAGTTACAATTAGCCAATTTAAATAAACTCAAGGTCACTACAGGGGTTCGTCACCAACGTAGGCCGGCGGGTCAGGCATAGTGTCCCATGACCACCATCCTCGACCGCCTTAGAGTGTGTATAGAACCCATCAACATGTAGCCAATCAATTCTCAATACAGGGGAACCACCACTGTATGCTGACAAGGAATAAAGTATTGAAATCATTTAATGCAGCGACTAAATGCGACGGCATGTATGATTCAAATACGAGAAAACGACGGTGATAATAAAAGTTGCAAGGTTCATTCCATAGGCAGGTAAGTGGAATCACTCCATAGATGGTGAACCCCATAAATCAATTTCCACTAATCATAACCTCTATGCTCAGGGTCTATTTTCATCGCGATCCGTTCCGTTACACCCTAAGCACGGACTCTCTTTAAATAGGATGAGAGATTTAAGCAATATGTGACTTGCAATCAAAACACTCATATGAGGGTGAGACATGAAGATTTAAGAATGATTCAATACTTAAAGTAAAGCCCATTTACACATATAATTCAAGAGTCATGTGCTTGTTACTTATCAATTCTATACATGCAACTCTAAGGAACCAAATCAAGAGAGTCGTATACTTGAGTAACTAACCAATCGATTCTTAGAACATGCGCTCAAGCAAACTAATAAAATGCTTTAATAAATCTAAGACATGCTTTTAAATAGAGCAAATTAAGTGGTTTAACAAGTTCTAAAACACGTGATAAAGTAAACTAATCAAATGATCAGTACTATGACATACATTCAAGTAGGCTAAAGATTTAGTCCCTTCTAAGATATACTAACTAATGATTAAATGAAGATATAAGGCATGTATTTAAGCAACAAGCCGAACAATCATTCACTCTTAGGATATCATTTGCAATTATTATAAAAGGCTATCCCTAATCCAGTTTAGAGATGGAAAGCTCAAGGGGAAGAAATCATCACCTGAGTTGTTATCGTCCTGCCCTTGATCCAAATTCCCACATGTAGCTAGTGGCCCAAATTCACACAAGTAGCTTCCTAGAGGACCAATTTGCGTTAGACAAGAGTTCCTAAGGTTTTATCTTCTAGCATGTTAGAAGCTTTGTGGGGTTTAAAAGGGCCCATAAATAAGATTATTTGGGCCTACCCTAGAGTGGCTAGGCCCACCAGATTTTGTCCCAATTGGTGGCCTAGATTGGGCCTGGAATTTGCCCAAAGCTAAGACCCGAATTGGGTCTGGCTTGGCCCAACAGTTGCTACCTATATGTGGCCCAGAAACTGGGCTAGATCGGACCCAATTCAGCCCAGTTGTTATTCCCTAGTGCTGGCCCAAAGACAAGGCTGGGTTGGACCTATCTAGGCCCATAGTGACTCGTGGGGTGGCCCACAGGGCGCACCTGGTGAGGCCCACTACACTTTATGGTGAGGCCCACTGTATTTTAAATGTGGTGCGGCCCACCTGATTTGAATGTGGTGTAGCCCACCTGATTTAAATGTGGTGCGGCCCACCTGAATTAAATGTGGTGTGGCCCACTGAGCTATAAACTCAGGTGCGGCCCTCCTGATGTAACGTGCGGCCCACTTGCAGTTTAAGGTGAGGTCCACATTGGTTTATAGTGAGGCCCACCTGCAAATGTGCAGGGCCCGCTGCTCAACAATGATATGGCCCATTGAGTTTCCTAGCATGCATTTAGGCTGATCTTGGCCGGTTTCTGGGTCTGGTTTCGGTCCAGATTCAGGGCCGATATTCAGCCCGTCGTGCAGCGTGTTTCCGTGGCCCACCCGAGATCCGTTTCGAGCCCACCTCACGGCTCATTGAAAGGCAAGTTCTAGCCCATTCTCTGGACCAGTTTCAGCCCAGAATATGGGCTCGTTTCGGCCTATTTTCCAGCCCCATTCATGGCCCAGCTGGGACAATTTTCAGTTCATGGCGGGGCCTAGCTAAGGGTTTATTTTCAGCCCTTTACATGGCCTCATGAAGCCCCATTTTCAATCTAGTTTCGACCCACTATCCACCCAATTTATGGCCTGACCTCGGCCTGTTTTTCAGACTGTTTCGAGGCCCTACTGGTGAAACATTTGCAGCTTAGATCGAGGCCCAATTGAGGGCTGCATCTCAACTTGAATTAGGACCTATTTGAGGTATGATTCCAATCCAATTCCAGGCCCACTTATAGGCCATTCTTAGCTCATTTCGGAGCCCAAACAGGGGCCCATTTCCTGCCGAATTCTCGGTCCATCTAAGGACCCATTTGCAACATCTCCATGGCCTGGTGAACATTGGGTTTCAGGTCAACACGCAGCCTAATGCATTCCGGGTTTCAATCTGATTTCACAGCCTAATGAAGGCTGGTTTCAGACCGCTACCAGCAATAGCTGAAAACCATATTCACAGTCCAGTCAAAGGCCGTTTTTAGCTTGGATTGAAAGCTTATGAAGACGAAAGGGTAAGAAGTTACCTTACTGGATTCGAGTGTGACCTGACTTTGTCGAGCTTGACTCGAACTCGGAAGGGAATGCACGCACCAGCCCTCACTTCTCCCTCTTTCTCTATTTCCTCTCTCTTTTCTCTCCTTGGAGGTTCCTTCCTTCTGTTGTGGTGCTACAGACCTGTACTAACCCAACTCGGTTCATTTTTATGCGAGCTGAGTTGGTGCAGTGCACACTAAGTCCACTCGGCCGAACCTCACACTCTCTCTTTCACTCCTCTCTCTCTCTCTTTTCTTCTCTCTCTTTCTTTGGTGTGAATCCCGAGGGCAACAGTGCCCCTTTTATAGGTGAGAGAGAGAGAGAGCTCCAACAGCTAGGAAAGAAACTACACTTTTATGGGCCATCTTTGAAAAATGACAATGCATGGGGTCCATCTGATCCTAGGGATGGGTTCTCACTACAATGGCCCACCAGAAAAGTATAATTTTAGCTGTGGTGGGGCCCATCTTGTGATCACGTGTCGAGCGATTTAATGAGGAAGATGTAGTGCCCATTAATGGCAAAACACTCCCTGGGGTACTTCGTTTGAGCGGACCAGATGGGATTGCTGATCACAGTGGGGCCCACTTTTTGGACAACAAACGTGAGTTTCATAATATCTCACGAGATATTCTGGTTTTCATTACTTTCTCAAGAGATGGAGCATTTCTCTCCATTATCTCGGGCCACTTTGCAGAGAAGGGTTAAGATTTCTCCATGTGGCCCAAGGAACAGCCAAAGATGCACCACCGTCCATTTCCCAAAAGGGAAAGACTCCCTTTTGCCTTTTCGATTACAGACGGGTTGCCCGGCCAGTTTTGGCAGTGAGAGAATGCTCTCTCACATGGGCGAGAGGATAGCTGTGATCTCCTAGCCAAACCGATGCTGGTTCGCTCGAGGGGCCCCTTGATGGCACACCATCCAAGGATCTCAGCCGCATGTGAGATTCTGACCGGTTTTATCCCAAAACTGGTGTCCCATTACATGGGTCTATAAGGATATAGGTTTTGGTCGGACGGACCCTATAAATCTGATGGACGGATTAGATCGTTCTGAAAGTGGCCAGGGTGGGCCACCTAGAGGTCGTCGTCCATCCATTTTTAAACAGTGTGTTAGCGGGAGAAAAATTCCACTTTTTGTATTTTGGATCGATCAAAGCCAGTGTGACCGACTCGGTTCGTCCAGTGCACGTCATGCACGGGGTGCACACACACTTCGTGTGGGGTCCACTATGATGTTTGTGATGAATCTACTCCATCCAATAGTCTTAAGATCCCCACTTAGGGGTCCTAGCCCAGTTTGGGGCAGGATTGAGGCCTAGGTGGGCCGTATCACATGTCTCAGGCTCTATTTGGCCTAATATTCACTAATCCAATGGCTGGACCAATCTGATACTTGATTTCAATGGCTATATATGGATTTGAGAGGCAACGATGCTTAGTTTGTTATCCACTAGCCGTCGAAGGTTGATTACTAGAGTGTCGTTTCGTTTATTTACTATCAGTTGACTTAAAAACTGTTTTAACTCAAGGTGTTTAATCAAGGTTACCTTCTTGACTAATGTAGGGTGAAATTCAGCTCCTAGGGCCTTTGATGGGTGGCTTTAATGATGACTGGAAGCCCCATCCTGCATACATTGAGTACAAGTTGTTTGGTTAATTCACTCTGAATTTCCATTGATGCAGGTTTAAGTGGTAACACTCACGTGTTAAAAGTGCGGGGTGCTACAACTAGGGTGCCAAGGATCCACTTGTAGCCATTAAGATGCTACCTTATTTGATTTAAGGAACATAATTAGAATTGGAGTCCTATCTTATCCAATTGGAAGATAAAGTAATTTAAATCAAATCTGAACTTTTCATTGACCTAATTCTCAATGGAGGAGAATTATGATGATTAGAAGGAATTCCATTACCCTACCATGCCTAGGAGACGATGGTGAATAATAGGATTTACCAATCTCACAATCTTAAAATAGGAAAAGAATATATCCAAAGCTCTCACAACATCTATTGTAATTCGAATAACAATAAATCATAGAAAACTAAAAATATCCCTTTAATATTAAATTAAAAAACAATTAAGTTCAATAAGAATAAGAATCAAAGAAAAATAAACATCCCAATATGCTACAAGCTTCACCTCTTAGCCCTAGCTAAGAGGTTTAGCTAACCATAAACATGATTAAAACCAAATCTCTTAAACAAAGCATGAAAATAAACTAGGGAAGAAGAAAAAATCTTTAGCAACTTCTCCATTCTTGTGTTATGCTCCTTGAGACATTTTTAAACCCTAGAAGATGCTTTTGAGCTTCCTAAGGAGTCCTATTTATAATTGTGGAACTCCAACTTTCACATTGAGTTGGAAAAATCTAGAAATCGCCTCAAATTTATGCACTCTATGTAGTTTTTAAAAATAGACTTCACTCAGTACAGTTTTTCAAAATAGACTTCACTCTGCGCAGTTTTTCAAAAAGACTCGGAGTTTCAAAATATGCATTTTCAGGATAATTTCAGGAATATGTTTGTTTTCAGGACAATTTCAGGATTCCTTTTCTTCACTTTAAATCTTTGATTCTCTTCATTCCTCACTTAGTTTTCTTGGATCTTTGGCATGTGAATTCTTAATTAATGACTTCCAAATCTTCATTTAGTAATATTTTGAGCATAAATCTTCCTTTTGGCATCAATTTCACCTTAAGCTCTCGAAATCACCTCGCACATGAAAACATACATAATTAAATTGATTAAGCACTATCATGTTTACAAAACCAAGGTATAAATAGGAAGAAATATGCAATATTTCACACTCAACATTGCGCATACCAATACAACTCATAGTGGTGGAGTACGAGATGTATCAGAACCCTAACATTATTCTTATGGATCTCTTAAATTATTGTTAATCTTAAAGGATAACCATAACTATGAGAATGGCATTGACTCTCTCCAACTATACGACATTGCAGGTGAAGTGCGTATTTAAGAACATTATTCCAAATAAAGAAGAAAGATAGCATTACGTTTAACTTTATTTATTTTCCATTGCTTACTTTAAGATAATGTAATAAGCTCCCATTTGACATAACATTAGACAATTAGTTGAATTTAATGCTTTGATGGAATAAAAAGTACAGTTGATTTTATTCTTGTGAATGGTTACCTTCATGAATGAAAAAACATAAGAATAAAATCGCACCTTATGTTTGTTTTTCATTTACATCACATTTATGAAGGTAACTATTCACGAGAATAAAATCAACTGTACTTTTTATTCCATCAAAGCATAAAATTCAACTAATTGTGTAATGCTCTCTTAAATGGGATCTTATTACATTATCTTAAAGTAAGCAAGGGAAAATAAATAAAGTTAAATGTAATACTATCTTTCTTCTTTATTCGGAATAATCTTTCATAGAGTGATCATCATCTGTATTTTCAACCTATACTTCACCAGCAACGTTTGTATGGTTGAAGAGGGTCAATGCCCTACTCATAGTGATTGTTATCATTTAAGATTAACAATAATTCAAGAGATGCATAAGAATAATGTGAGGGTTCCTATACATCTCGTACTCCACCACTACGAGTGGTATCGGTATGCGCATCCAATCTACATGAATGCATGCCTAGAATAGTATGTACGGTCCATCATATGTAGTGATCATCACAATGTGGAATATAATTCATAGAAAAACCCAGCTTGCCTTGTATCCCATATTACAGAAATTCGTCAGCGTGTCCAACACTACTGTGGATTTGCTTGAACACCTCGAGGAGGCACAACACACGATCAAAAAATTTACGTGACATGATTTATTCATGGAACGACTATTTGTGACATCCAATCCATAAAGTGATGTAACACGCATGGTGGTTTACTTACATCGATTGTGAACCACTACCTCAACCCATGGAATTACGTGTCGATAAAGAGGATCACTACCCAGAGTGCATTACTTCCACGATAAAATATCTGAATCACTATATGTGAGACTTTTAACACATCACTTGCATCAATGGGGAAATAAATCAAACCATGTGAGTTTTAGAATATCAAGACATGCCCAAAGACATAAAGGGAGGTAACACAATGCTAACCTAATAAAATAGAAGATTAGTATTATGTTAACTTAACAAAAATAATGGGAGAGGAGCAAAAGCCAACTCAATATAGAGTGGAAACGCACGTTGCTCTCAAAATCAGCAAAGGGTAAGGCTTGTATCATTGCCCCACATTAATTCATAAAATCACGCTTAATTAAAATCATACATTAACCATAATTCTCACAGGGATAAATATTCATAATGATCCATCAATCAATGACATGAAAATCATAGTAATATGAAGGTATGCAAAAATAAGACAAATCATTTATATATTAACCCGGATTAGTATAAGCTTAAAGGAATCCCTCACATTAGCCTTAGATACAAACCCTAGGTAGATCTCATTATATGAAAACTTCTACATGAACGGTAACATCGCTCAAGTAAGAGAGAGCTGTAAGGACTGTATCCTAGTCAGTATCATTCCGTAGGCTCCCGCAATCCTCCCTGTCGAATTTCGACAACCCGTAACCTGTGATCGGTATTTGCGCACGACCTCAAGTCACATCACGTGATTCTAAGTCGGCTAGACTTGAAACTTGTACCATCGCGACTGCACCGTCACCGCGGTTCCAACGCCCTGTCTTACACACCAATGTGATAGCCAGGCTAGGAGTTGTGGGCCAGCATATATTTTGAAGAAACATCACGCGTTGTAAATTTTGAGAGTATCTATAATCCATCACATCAATCAATCAAGTGCTAGTCAAGTACACAACCCATGCCTCTTCCATCCCTTTCTTACTAACAAAGACAAGCAACCCATACCCCATGCCACCTCACCCCCATAAGTCAACTCTCTCTTACGCACACTCATCCCTCTCTTACACTACCCATCCCTCTCATCCCATCCTTCTTACACACATCACTCCTCTCTCATTTCACTCCATCCTATCTCATTCTCCACCATTTCTAAGAAACTATGGAGAGAGAATCCTAAGGAGAGAAAATAAGCTAAGTGTCCCACTTCCTACCCCAAGATCCCTCATCCTAGCCCTTCAATTCTTATCAATCTCCATCAAAGAAAAAGCCAAGGAGTTTCACATTCCATTGGATCAAGAAGATCAAACGGTGGGTGATTTATAAGTTAGATTTTATTTTTAATGATGGACCAAGTGGGGCCTACCGATTAATCTTATGGATCCTATTGGGACCCATCTTGATGTATGCTTTGTATCATGTATTGAGGGACCCATAGTAGTCAAGCCCTTCCATCACATGATTCTCAATATCTCTCTCTATCTCTCTCCCAATCCCCTATTTGATAGCCCACCGATGAATGTATGTATTTTTATCCATGTTATCCACACATGGGACCACTTGATGTAAGTGTTTCATCCACCATCCACACATGTGGGACCCACCTGATATATATGTTATATCCATACCACTGTCCAGGTACGTGGACCCCATGTTCATGTATGTATTCTTATCCACACCGCTCATCTAGGCGGTGGGACCCACCTACCTAGACGTGGCTGGCTGGTGCACACCAGCTATATAGCTGTTGTAGGACATCAGTAGGTGGGACCTGATCAAGAGGTCTGTGTATATCCAGACCGTCCATGGTGTGGGCTAACAATAGCGCCTGCTGGACTGACATCAGCAAGTTCTATGGGACCCACCTTTAATGAATATGCCTTGCATCCAGGCCGTCTGTCCAAGACGCTGGATGCTAGCATGTTTAAAAAAAATCAAAAAATATATAATATATATATGTAGGATGGGCCCTACATGGGACCCACCTGATGCGTGGATTTCATCCACGTTGTCCGTCCATTTGAAAGGAGCCCACCGTGATGTATGTGATGGTCCACACCATCCAGATGGCTGGACGATGGGCCACACCATCATGTATGTGATGGTCCACATATGTTTTATATCCTAATCGTCTATCTGCTGGTGGGTCAGCATCCTTTTGTTATGTGTACCTTCGCAATGGCTAGGATTTCGGTTGGGGCGCGTGACCAACCTTAGATCAGGAGTCTACCACATTGAGTCTAGCTATCTAAATTTAGGTATGGGATTGCTTTGGATAGAAGTCCCTTGTGATAGACCCCATAGTCTACAATATTATGTACTATTAACCCAACTTCACACTCCAGCTTGGTCATTTCATTCGCACCGCATATTGCATTACATCCGTGGCATACGGCATTTTTGGTTACTATGTTTCTATATTTATATGACCTAGATGAGGCTGACGTTATTCGTGGACTCGTCAAGATTTGCATATTGCATTGCATCCTAGGTATCTAATATTTGGCTTACTATGTCCCCGCCTGGTATAGCTGATCTACATTGCTTCCTCACTATATGATATTAGCTTATTATATTTTTGCATCGCATAGTCTAGATAAGGTTGATGGTATTTATGGACTTACCAGCATGTTTTCGCATTACTCTGATATTACATACTTAGCACTTACCTTGCGCACACACTTACACTACCCTCTAAGCTTTCTATAAGCTCATGCACAATAGATGCATGAAGGTGGCGTTAGGTCGCAGCAGCGTTAAGCTTGGATCGTGCAGCAGTCTCCTGGAGCTTTGATTTTCGATCATCTTGTATTTTCCTTTCAGCACTATATTCAACTGTTTATATTAATGGATATGTGATGATGATGTTGCCTTTATGATTTGGGTAAACTTGTGGTTATGCTTCTTACGAGATAAATGTACGTTGAAAAATCCTCCTTATATGATCCCAGGATCGAAATCTGACGTATGGGCGCTGGGAGCCGAGAATGGGGTACTACGGAGGCTGTCGGCACCAGATTTGGCGATTGGGAATTCTGTAAGCCCGATTTCTAAGTTTAGGGCGTGATAGAAGTTGGTATCAGAGTATAACTTAGGAATACCTGAGGATAACATCACATATCTGTTGATAGCTACCCTACACTTTATGATTGTTGAGAACTTAGAATAATTAGACCTGAGTGTGTAACCTTCTAGTTTAGTTCCCTAACGTTTAAGCCTTCGAGGGTTCTCAAGGTTTATAGGCGCCTTTGTAAGACATGTCGCCCAGGAGAGCAACCCGAGTGACTCCCGCTCCACTACCTGCGACTCCCACTCCACCACCGAAGATTCCTACTTCCCCGCCTGAGGATGCCACTCCTCTACCCGAGATCGGTGCGGATCTAACCATACCCGTCAGTGCCTCCCAGCTACAACAGATGTTACAGGTTGTGACAGCTGCCCTCCAGGGGTAAGGTAGGCACCCTGTTGTTACGCCAACCCAGGCAGAGCAGAAGCACGTGAGCGCCCTTCTTCGATACTTCAGATAGCTCGATTCCCTGCATTTCTAGGGAGAGCCAAACTTGGCGTCGGCCGAGAGGTGGCGCTCTGAGGTGGAGAAGATTTTTGACATCATGAGATGTAAGACCCAGCAACGAGTCTGGTTAGCTATATTTCTTCTCCAGGGTGAGGCTGAGCACTGGTGGGAATTAGTCGCCCAAGCAGCAGGAGCCAATTTTGAGTGGACCTGGGAGAATTTTGTAGATCGGTTTGAACGGCAGTATTTCCTAGACCATATTCGTCGGCAGCGAGCATTAAAGTTTGAGACCCTGGTACAAGGAGACATGTATGTGGCGCAGTATGCGGCTTGTTTCTTAGCACTATCGAGGTTCACGCCGTATTTGATTGATGATGAGGAGCGAAAGGCCTGCCTTTTTGAGAATGGCTTACGTTTGGCCTTAAGAGCCGTGTCATCGGACACATGCTCCTGACATTTGATAAGGTAGTTCAGAGGGCTCAGATTTACGAGGCAGAATGGATCGATTGGCACGGGGTCCGTGATCACAGAGGAGACCGAAAGAGGAATGCCTCCTCTGATAGTTCCCAGTAGCAGCAAGGTCAATGGCAGCAGAGGCACAGGAACTGTCCATCCTTTTGAGCGCCAGTAGCACCTTCAACACCACCACGAAGACCGTTCACGCATGTTTGCTTCAAATGTGGTGAGACAGGACATCATAAGCGTGAGTGCCCCCATTTTCAGCAACAACGACCTCAATGGAGGAACATACACCTCCCCAGCAGGCCTAGGGTAGATTTTATGCAACTCAGCAGGACCCTCAGTCATCAGGAGTCGTCAACGATTTGTGCGATCAGACATTAGGACCATCTTGTTAGATTAGTCATTAATGAGATAGTGAGGTTGCAAGGTATCCCAATTTTGATCATTTCTGATCGAGGATCTGAGGTTCAGTAGGAGTCATCATAGTATAGATGAGGCGTCTTAGGAGTAAGAGCCTGAGATTCGCAAGCACTATTTAATTGTATTTTGCTTCCGATATATATAATGCTATGATTTCTCCTCCCTTCTCTTATGAGTTATGTCCAATTGCATAATAGTGTAAATTTCAAGGACAAAATTTTAATAGGAGGGGGGAACTATAAGGCCCGTATCCTAGTCTGTACAATTCCATAGGCTCCCGCAATCATCCCTGTCGAATTTCAGCAACCCACGACCTGTAATCAACATTTGCACGTGACCCTAAGTCACAGCCTGTGATTCTGAGCGGCTCGACATGAAACTTGTACCATCGAGACCACACCGTCACCACGGTTCTAACGTCGCGTCTTGCACATCGATGTGATACCCAAGCCAAGAGTTGTGGACCTGCGTATATTTCGAAGCAACGCCGTGCGTTGTGAATTACGAGAGAATCTCTACAACCCATCACATCAATCAATCAACTACTAGTCAAGTATACAACCCATGTCTCTCCCATTCCTTTCTTACCAACAAAGACAAGCAACCCTTACCCGCAACTTCTACATGAACGGTAACATCGCTCAAGCAAGAGAGAGCTGTAAGGACCGTATCATAGTCAGTACCATTCCGTAGGCTCCCGCAATCCTCCCTGTCGAATTTCAACAACCCGCAACCTGTGATCGGTGTTTGCGCGTGACCTCAAGTCACATCATGTGATTCTAAGTCGGCTAGACTCGAAAGTTGTACCATCGCGACTGCACCGTCACCGCGGTTCCAACGCCCCGTCTTACGCACCGATGTGATAGCCAGGCTAGGAGTTATGGGCCCAGATATATTTTGAAGAAACGTCACGCGTTGTAAATTTTGAGAGTATCTACAATCCATCACATCAATCAATCAAGTGCTAGTCAAGTACACAACCCATGCCTTTTCCATCCCTTTCTTACTAACAAAGACAAGCAACCCATACCCCATGCCACCTCACCCCCATAAGTCAACTCTCTCTTACACACACCCATCCCTCTCTTACACTAACCATCCCTCTCATCCCATCCTTCTTACACACATCACTCCTCTCTCATTCCACTCCATCCCATCTCATTCTCCACCATTGTCAAGAAACTAAGGAGAGAGAATCCAAAGGAGAGAAAATAAACTAAGTGTGTGGCCCACTTCTTACCCTAAGATCCCTCATCCTAGCCCTTTAATCCTCATCAACCTCTATCAAAGAGAGAGCCAAGGAGTTTGGCATTCCATCGGACCAAGATGATTCAACGGTGGGTGATTTGTAGGTTAGATTTTGCTTTTGATAATGGACCAAGTAGTGCCTACCGATTGATGGTATAAATCCTATTGGGACCCATCTTGATGTCTGTTTTATATCATGTATTGAGGGACCCATAGTGGCAGGGCTCCTCCATCACACAATCTCAATATCTCTCTCTATCTCTCACCCTATCCCCTGTTTGATGGCCCACCTGATGAATGTATGTATTTTTATCCATGCTGCCACATGTGGGACCACTTGATGTAAGTGTTTCATCCACCGTCCACACATATGGGACCCACCTGATATATATGTTATATCCACGCCACTGTCCAGGGACATGGACCCCATGTTCATGTATGTATTCTTATCCACACTGCTCATCCAGGTGGTGGGACCCACCTGCCTGAACATGGCTGGCTGGTGCACACCAGCTATATAGCTGCTGTAGGACATCAGCAGGTGGGCCCTGATCAAGAAGTCTGTGTATATCTAGACCGTCCATACGGTGGGCCAGCAGCCAGCGCCTGCTGGACTGACATGAGCAAGTTTTATGGGACCCACCTTTGATGAATATGCCTTGCGTCCAAGGCCGTCCATCCAAGACGTTGGATGCTAGCATGTTTTTTTAAAAAATAAAAATATATAATTATATATGTGTGTGTGTATATATATATGTAGGATGGGCCCTACGTGGGACCCACTTGATGCGTGGATTCCATCCACGCCATCCGTCCATTTGGATGGAGCCCACCGTGATGTATATGATGGTCCACACCATCCAGATGGCTGGACGGTGGGCCACACCGTGATGTATGTGATGGTCCACACCGTCTAGATGACTGGATAGTGGGCCACACCATGAGGTATGTTTTATATCCTAACCGTCCATCTGCTGGTGAGTCACCATCCCACCAGCAATACAGGTGCTGTATACGACGTCAGCAAGTGCAGTGGGCTAGCATGATGTATGTATTTTACATACCGTCCATCCGTCTGGAGATGTGGGTGGGCATGTGTGGGGGTGGGACCCACCTTAGAGTATGTGTTTTATCCACACCATCCACGCCACCGGATGGTGGGACTCACTTCAGATGTATGTGTTTCATCCTTGCGGTGTGGGCCCCCTTTAATGTATGTATTTTATCTACGCATCGTCTATCTAGACAGTGCATGTGAGGCCCATTTGAGGTATGGGTTATGTCCCAACCGACCATCTAGATGATGGCCTGCACCACGTGTGGTGTCCACACCGTCCAGCTGGGACAGTGGGACCCACCGTGATGTGTGATTTATATCCAAACCATCCATCCACTTCACGATCTTAAGGCCTGAGACTAAAAATGTGGCAGATCTATCAGGTGGACCACACTGTAGAAAACAGTGGAGAAATGAACGGCTACCATTGAAATCCTTTTGGGATCATTGAAGTTCTGGATCAATATGATATTTGTTTTTCCTCTTAATTCAAGTCTTTGTGACCTTATGAACAGACTGGATGGAAAATAAACGTGATGGTGGGCCCTTTGAATTGTTTAACAGTGGAAATCATTATCTCCGTTGTTATTTGTGGTATGGTCCAGATGATGTTCCGATATGATTCATATTTGGGTAATGCTCTATAATGGTCTCTAAAAATAGATGAATGGTGTAGATAGTCCCGCTAGGTCGATGGGCCCACTTGATGTATATGAGGCCCATTGTTGCGGCCCATCTTGCGGTATATGAGGCCCATTGTTGCGGCCCATCTTGATGTACATGAGGCCTATTGTTGCAGCCCATGTGATGTAGCCCACTTGATGTATGAGACCGTTGTGTAAGGCCCATTGTGATGTATGAGACCGTTATGTAAGGCCCATTATGATTGTATAAGGCCCATTATGATTGTATGAGGCCCATTGAGATTGTATGTGGCCATTGAGATATGTGAAGCCCATATGATTAGGCCCAGTGTGATGTATGTGAGGCCTACGTGATGAGGCCCATTGTGATTGTATGAGACCCATTGTGATTGTATGTGGCCCATTGTGATTGTCTCATTAGGCCCATGTGATGCGGCCCATTGTAATGTGTATTAGGCACATGTGATGCGGCCCATTGTAATGTGTATTAAGCACATGTGATGCGGCCCATCGTGATGTATTTAAGGCGCAAGTATGAGGCCCAATGTGATCTATATGAGGCCCATGAGTGAGGCCCAATGCGATGTATGTAAAGCCCTTGTGTGAGGCCCAGGGTGATATATATGAGGCCCATTGTGATGTGTGATTCCACCAAGATGTATTTAATGATGTTTATGATGCCCATCCGTGTTCCTAGTTGATAATAAATGGGTCATGCTTTGGGAGCAATGATAGTTTAATGTCCACGTTGTATGAGCAATGATGGTTAGATGTCCACATTGAACTCTCCCTAGGGCCCGTTGTTAGGCCCATTCTTATCTCCCCTTAATGGGCTAACCCAAACCGTTGGGCCCCCCATTGATGATTATATTACCCATCTTTCCCTTGATTAGGCTATCCCAATCCGTTGGGCCCCCATTTGATAATGATGTTTTCCACCATACCCTTTAAGACCACCCAAGCCTTGGAGCCCATCTTATGTTCATACCGATCCTTCCATAGGGAATGTGGCCCACCTTGTGCTTATTGAGCCCTTAGGAAGCCCAGATTGCTACGTGATGGAACGGGTAAGGAAGCTCACTCCTTGTTCTTAGGCCCATTCTTGATATGAGTAGGCCATCTAGGCCTATCCTTAATATGAGGAGAGTACATCGTCACCGTACGTGGAAAGATCAATGGTGTCAGGTTTGATATATCCATTGTTGAGGATCGATCCTCATGTTATGGATTAGATTTGCTATCTTTCTATGAATCTCGCTATATATATAGGCCGATTATTGATTACGACTATGATTGGTATATGCACTGAGTATGTGTTAGCATAACATTGTGATTGTATGAGGCCTATTGTGACTATGTGAGGCCCATCGTAATTGTATGGGACCCATTATGTGATTATATGAGGCCCATTGTGATTATATGAGGCTCATTGTGATTACTTGAGGCCCATTGTGATTGTATGAGGCCCATATGATTGTACGAGGCCTATTGTGATTGTGTGAAGCCCCTTGCATGTGCAAGGCCTGATTGGGATGTGTGAGACCCACCATGTGTATGTGATTGTGTGCACACCACTCGTTCATTATTACGGTCCATGGGCCGCCTTATACAAGCCAACCATGATGTATGTGATTATAATCATGCTTAGTATACTTCATGATACATGCCCATACGCATCATTCGCATGTTTATTATGAGGAGTGATTGAGCATAGCATGTGTCATTGGGCTGATTGTTTATGGGACTCCCTGAGAGACGGAGTTGCCCCACATTAGCGCATGGTACGCGCAGGTTTGATGCATGATTGGATGGTATGGCTCATGCATCTCGCATTTTGTGACATGATCATTTAGTGCCCTAGCGACATCAGGGTTGCGGGCTCCACGGGCATATCGTGGATGGCCAGATGGAACATTAAAAATGTTTGGTTTGAGCATATGGGCACTTTGGATATCCTTGAGTGAAAGTCCCTAAACTCCCGTAGCCAGAGGATGCTCCAACGTTTAGACCAAGTGAAAGACATGAGCGTTGAGTGCCGAATACCAGGAGGCCGCACTTCCACTGTGTCATGGTCGGTTGGGAGGGGGTATGGCCTTACCCCCTTGAGGGAGTAGGCAATGTTAGGATGAGTCTAACTAGCTTAAGGAATAGGTCCGCTATCGACGAGCTGAGCCGATATTGGCAGGTAGATGGTGAGGTCTCTTCCACTTACCCAGTTGTGCGCTTGATGGGGCGGCAGATAACGTAGAGTGTATTAGACCCTGGTGATGATCCCAGAGAAGTATGGTACTGATGTGTGGACTTATTGAGCAGGAGTTGCATACTCAGCGTTTTACTCATTCATTTATTCATTTACTATCCACTCGGGCTGGTGGTGTGTAACTAATTGTTATGTGTACCTTCGCAATGGCTAGGATTTCGGTTGGGGCACGCAACCAACCTAAGATCAGAAGTCTACCACATTGAGTCTAGCTATCTAAATTTAGGTATGGGACTGGTTTGGATAGAAGTCCCTTGTGATGGACCCCATAGTCTACAATACTACGTACTATCATCCTAACTTCACACTCCAGCTTGGTCATTTCATTCACACCGCATATTGCATTACATCTGCGGCATATGGCATTTTAGTTGCTATGTTTCTACATTTATATGGCCTAGATGAGGCTGACGTTATTCGTAGACTCATCAGGATTCGCATATTACATAGGCTGCTACATCGTATTTGTACATTAATGTAAATAAACTCATGCTAGTACTAGTGCAGGGTGAATTATGCCCATAGCGTCTCGAATAGTTTTATATTCCACTCACAAGGATTCTCTTCAATCATTTTCCTCATAATATTCTTAATCACTTTATTGTTGGCTTTGGCCTGACCATTGACATGCACATAATATGGCGTTGAATATAGAATCTTAATTCCATACTTATCGGTCATGGCTTTCACTTCCTTCGCTAAAAACATGGCACCTCGGTTCATAGTGATTGATTAGGGGATTCCAAACTAATGGGTAATATTATTCTCAATGAATTCAATAATCTCTCTATGGCCGACCCCTTTCATGGGTCTTGCTTTTACCCATTTGTGAAATAATCAATAACTACGATGATGAAAAAATCCATGCGCATTGAGGGTTGATGGATTTGACCTATCAAATCAATCACCTATATACCCCCGAAAAGGCCACGATTTGATGATTGAATGGATCTCGATCATGGGTACGTTCACATCCTTTGGCATATCGAATGCAATTAACCATCAATGATGACCATAAATACCTGTAACATCTAAATGTGAGCCTCATTTTTCTTATAGCCTGGTGAGCCCCACATAACCCTTCACAAACCTCATCCATTGCTAACAAGGCTTCCCTTTTGGCTAAGCACCTTATAAAAACATCATTGGCCCCCTTTCAGTACAATTTACTATCCATCATGACATAATTAATGGTTGATCTCCTTAAATCCTCGCTAAATTTGAGAGGAGATCTCCAGGCTTCTACTTCTATTTTAACCCGGCATATTTTCATAACAACTTCTCTTTCAAAGGCTGAAGGCAAAGACCTCCTCTTGACTGTGACCGTTCTTTCGGCCGGTCCTTTCATGATATCCAGCCCTATAGCCAATTGTACCATTTCATTCACATTCATATTGTGATCTCGAGTAATGCGCACTAATTCTACTTCGTCGAAGCTAGCCACCATCTAGGATGCCAAGGCATAATATCATAACAGAGTTGAACTGGTGCATTTGAAGAATCCTACCATTTGGTTTATCACTAGTTGTGAATCGCCCATAATCATCACACTTTGTTCACCTAACTCCATTAATAATTCTAAGCCGATTATCATAGCCTCATACTCAACCTGATTATTGGTGCACTCGAATTCCAACTGAAATGGAAATTCTTACATGTTTCCATTAAGTGCAATTAAGATGATTCAAACTCCTGAAGCTTTATGAGTCTTTAACCTCTTAAAAATCAATTCCCACAGGGTTAAATATGTATAGTACAGATCTAAAATTCCTGGGAAAAGCTGCATTCAAAGTCAAATGGGTGGTTGGCCAAGAAGTTAGCTAATGCCTGACCTTTTACTGCCTTTTGGGGAACATATCGAATATTGAATTCAGATAGAGCCAACACCCATTTGCCAATTTGACCATTCAAAATCGACCGATTCAACATGTATTTTACTAAATCGTTCAATTCTATTACTCTATTCTTTCGACCAACAAATAATTCCTTAATTTGGTAGCCGTGAAGTACAATGAGAAGTATAGCTTCTCTATGGAAAAATAACATTTTTTGGCATCGAGGAGCATCTAACTCAAGTAATAGACTGCACGCTCTTTCCGATCATTGTCATCTTGGGCTAGAAGGGCTTGGACCGACTATGTCAATTCTACAACATACAGCTTGAGCGGTTGACCTTTGACTGGTGGCATCAACACTGACGGCTTTATCAAATATTCCTTAAGCTTTTTAAAAGCCTGCTAATGTTTTGCCTCCTACTTGAATTCAATCCCTTGCTTCAATTTCACTAATGGAGAAAATATGTTAGTTTTTCGTGCACAATTAGATATAAATCTCTGCATGAATTTAACTTGGTCAAGAAACCATTGCAATTATGGCTTGTTCCTTAGGGGATGAGCATTTTTAATTATTCGATCATTATTTTGGTCTTACTCAATCCGTCGTTGATGCATAAGGAATCCCATGAAATTACCACCAGACACCCCAAACGCACATATAGGGGGATTCATTTTCAACTTATGAAGCCTCATTCGATCAAACAACTTGCGTAAATGAAAAAAATGATCATTTACGTCGGCCGACTTTACCACTATGTTGCCGACGTATATCATTATATATTATTTGATCATATCATGGAATATGATGTTAATCTCAATGGATGGAGCTAAGGGGCCATCCGAACCATCTGAGATCATCGGAGGGAAGCATAATGTGATGGCCAAGAATTTGTCATTATAGGCAGTCATCTTCCTAGCCGAGAAGTGACAGCCACTGGAAACTTGTTCCGGCACAATCTCAAATCTCATCTGATCAAAATAAGGCATGTATACATAGTGAACCGTCCATGGAAACCAGAATGAGAGATGCGGTGTTATGAGTCAACATCGATGACCGAACTCCTAACAAGATTGCTCACGCTATGTGCGTGAGGCGAAATCTGCACGATGTTGTAATTGGAGTTGGAACTCCCTCCAATATGGAAACCTTGTCCAAAAACTCTATATAAACGCCTCCCTTATAGACTTTCTAGCAATAACAAAATAGAGAGAGAGAGAGAGACAAGGGAGAGAGAAAGAAAGAAACAAATGAGAGAGGAGAGAAGCAAGGATTGGGCGACGGAAACAGTGCCCAGAATCTACTAATTTCCAGTGGGAGTTGGGGCCTGTTGGAGTAATTCCTGCTAGTCACTAGCAACGAAGGAGAGAAGGAGAGAAATCTGGGTTCATTCAACAACTCGTCGAGTTGCTGACCCATGTTCAAGTTAGAACTTTTTTATATAATTTTCTTTTTTCTAATTTTCCTTTGGATCCTTCCTTTTTTCAACAATAGAGGCCTTCCTTTTTCCAGCAATAGAGGTGAAGAATTCCACCGTAACAAACTGAGTCGACTTAGTGGAAGAATAGACCTAAACCCTTAATTTTTAAGTTGAAACTTATCAACATATGATATATATAACACGTCCAAACCATACCTTAGCAAGGTTTCTTTCAGATTCACTAAACTTAGTTAAATCTAACATTATCATAAACCGAGCCCTAGCTTAATCTTAACCATTCGTACAATGTGAATTAGGGTAAATTTTGATCTTAATGTGTGTCCCTAGACAATTTACCTTGGTAATGGACGATCAGACAACTAATGGTGAGGGATTCCTTTCAGTTTACACTAATTTAATTTGATTTCTACATTATTTATCTTATTTTTATATACCTTCGTATTATTATGATTTCCATGCCAATTAATTGATGGACCATTATGAATATTCATCCTTGTGAGAATTATGGTTAAGATATGATTTTATTTATGTGTGATTTTTATGAATTCATGTGTGGTGATGGATATAAGCTTACCTTTGTCAATTTTGAGAGCGACATGTGTTTCCACTCTATATTGAGTTGGCTTTTGCTCCTCTCCCCTTATTTTTGTTCAGTTAGCCTAATGTTACTCTTCTCCTTTATTAGGTTAGCCTAGCACTCCCTTTATGGATTGGGTATGTGTCTTGAAATTACAAAACTCTCATGATTCAATTTATTTTCCCTATTGATGCAAGCGATGTGTTAGAGGTTTCACATCTAGTGATTCATATATTTTTATCGTGGACGTAATGCGTTGTGGATAGTAACCCCCTTTGTCAACACGTAATTCCATGGATTTAAGTAGTGGTACACAATCGATGTAAGTAAACTGTCATGCATGTTAAATCACTTCCGAGATTGGATGTTGCAAATAGTCACTCCATGAACAAATTGTGTCACGTAAATCTTCTGATTATGTGTTTTGCTGCCTCGAGGTGTTCACGTAAATCCACGGTAACGTTGGACACGCCGACGAATCTCCATAGTATGGGATGCGGGGCGAACCAAGTTTTTTATGAATTATAATCTACATTGTGAAGATCACTACATATGATGGACGGCACACACTATGATAGGCATGCATTTATGTAGATTGGTTGCGCATACCAATACCACTTGTAGTGGTGGAGTACGAGATGTATAAAAACCCTCACATTATTCTTATGAATCTCTTGAATTATTATTAATATTAAATGATAACCATCATTATGAGTAAGGCATTGACTTTCTCTAACCATAGACATTTCATGTGAAGTGTAGATTGAAGATACAGATGATGATCATTCTATGGAAGATTATTATGAATAAAGAAGAAAGATAGCATTACGTTTAACTTTATTTAATTTTCACTGCGAAACTTTGAATAATGTAACGAGCTCCTATTTGTGAGGGTTGTTGAGGGTCAAATATTGCATATTATCCCCCATTTATTACTTGGTTTTATGAACATGATAATGCTTACTGTTATATTTTAATCATGTTTGTGTTGCAAGGTGAATTTAAGAGCTTGGATTGAAAAGGATGATAAAAACATGGATTTAGCGCTCAAGAATCACTAAGGCAACGGATGGACCTTAGGGACCAAAAATGGAGAATTCTCATGCTAAAGATCCTAAGAAACTAAGTACAAAAGATGAAGAAAAGATTGGCAAAATCACAAGTCAAACAACAGACAAATAGCCAATTTCGGTGCCACCTAAGCCAATTTCTGTACCATCGAAAGTGTACAAAATAGTCTAGCAAGAAAACACCTTAATTCGGTGTCACCTAAGCTTAATTTGGTGCCATCGAAGCCAATTTTGGTAGCAAGTTAGGGGGCGCATTTTGCCACCTAAGTACTCTGCACATATAATTTCATATGCAGATACAATTTCAGTGCCACTGAACCAACATCGGTGCCACCAAAATCGCACAAAGTTGTAACGCAGGGCTAACGCGGATTGCGTAAATTGAGGCCTTTCACAAGTGATTTCTGAAATTTTCAAGTTGGTGCATAAGAGGGGGATTCACAACTATAAATAGGAATCCCTAGGACGTTTCTAAGCATCATATAGGGTTTGAGGAGTAGAGCAAAAGCATGGATAGCAGCCGCCAAGAGTCTTTCTTCTCTTCCTTAGTTGTTTTTAGTTGTTTTTATGCTTTTCTTAAGAGATTTTAGTTCAATCATGTCTATGGTTGGCTAAACATCTTAGCTAGGGCCAAGAGGTGAAGCTTGTAGCATGATTGGGATGTTTACTTTACTTTGATTCATATTTATGTTTGAATTTCATTGAATTCTAGTTGATTTTAAGCAATATTTTCAGTTTTTAATGGTTTGTTATGACTCAAATTACAATAGATCTGTAATCGCTTTAAATATCTTCTTTTCTATTTGAGCTTGTGGATTTGGTAAATCCCATTGTTTGCCATCGTCTCCTAGGCATGGTTGGGTGATGAAATCCCTTCCAAATCACCATAATTCTCCTTCATTGAGGCTAGATCAATGAGAAGTTCAAAGATTTAACTCTCTTCTTCCAGCTAGATAGGATATGACTTAAATTCTATTTAGATCTCTTAAATTAAACAAGGTAGCATCTTAGTTGCTTGAAGTGGATCCTTAACACCCTAGTTCCCACCTTTAAATTTTTAAAGTTTCAATTACATCCTTCATAATTACTCTTCAAAATTCTTCAGATTTATATTTACATCTTCTTCTAGTTCTACTTATAGTTACTTTCAGTAACGTACGAGATTAATCCCTATGGATTCGACCTCAGTCTCACCGAGATTATTACCACATCGTAACCCTACACTTGGGGTTCTAAACAAGTTTTTGGCACCATTGCCAAAGACTAACGATTGCGTTTTTATGAGATTAAATAGTTTTAGAATTAGGTTAAGATTAGAGTTTGTTTACTTTCTATTTTTAGGTTAGGCTTTTTCTGATTTATTTTTAGAAACTAGTTTACTTTCCTACTTTGTTCTTAGAAACTAACTTACTTCCTATTTTAAAAAACTTTCCTAATTTGTTTTTAGAAACTAGGTTGCTTTCTTATTTCTTTTAAGAAACTAATTTGTTTTCCTTTTTCTTTTGCAGGATCCCAATATAGAAACTTATAATTTGGTTACTTCTTTCTAATTCTCTCTCTTTCTATTTCTAGATTTCTATTTCTCTCTTTCCTTTTAGGTTTAGGTTAGATTCTGAAATTGAGAGTTGAGAGTGTTTCATGTCCAAGTGGGTTGTAACAACACTCGACATCTCTTCAGTGAAGGAGTATTGGTTGAGGGGTTATCTATTGATAACAGGATTAGACACCACTCGAGATCCACAGAATTAACTGAAGTTATGGTTGCAAATCAACCGGCCAATCCACCTACGATCTAACCTCAACCTCGGGTTGAGGAAATATAGGATGAGAATGAGGTGCATCAAGCACCCCCGCCTCGTACTTTACAAGACTATTTACAACAGGTAGGGGTGAGTCACACCTTCATGCATGGTTTTTCTAGAAAATACGTGACATATGGATATCAAGCCAGGGGTTATCCAACTCCTTCCAAAATTTCATGGACTTGAATATGAAAATCTATATTTACACTTGAAAGAGTTTGATGAGATCATAGCCACTTTATATTTTCCTAACGTTTTCGATGACATGGTCAGGCTAGAACTCTTTCCCTTTTCTTTGAAAGAGAAAGCTAAGATGTGGTTGCATTCACTACGTCCTCGATCTATTGGTAGATGGAACGATATGACAAGGGAGTTCATAAAGAAATTTTCCCACACTATAAAGTGAACACCCTCAGAAAGTCAATCATGAACTTCGCTCAAAAGAAAGATGAAACATTCTTCCAATATTGGGAATGGTTTAAGGATCTTGTCAGTTCATGCCCACAACACAGTTTTGAAATGTGGCATATTACACACTTTTTCTATGATGGACTGACATCTTCCATACACCAATTGGTCGAGACAATGTGCAATGGGGAATTCATGAACAAAAATGTCGATGATGTGTGGGATTATTTGGATAGACTAGCTGAAACCATTCAATAATGGGACACCTCCCTAAAATTAAGCACCACTTCTAGGCCCACTCAATCAAAGGAGAAGGACGGAATAACCTTCTAAAAGAGGATGATGATATCAATGCTAAAGTGGCTAATCTCATAAGGAAATTCGAGACCATGGAACTAAAGAAGGATAAGGCTAAGGAAACTGTTTGCGGTATTTATGCTTGCAATATTCACACAACTGAAAATTGCCTAACAATACTTGCTTTTCAAGAGGTACTGAATGAGCAATCTAATGTCGTGAATAATTACGAAAGACCTTTCAATGGATCTACCTCCAATACATACAATCCTAGTTGGAAAAATCATCCAAACTTCAGTTGGAGGAATGGACAAACTGCTAATCCTCAAGAATTCTTTAATCAAATTCCAAATCAAGGGAAACCTCAAGAGGATCTGGTTCTAAAGCATCTTCAAAATCAGGAGCTTTTCAATCAGGGTATTCTATAAGCCTTTCAAGACCTTACAAAGGCCATACAAGGGCTTGAGATAAAGAATGCGATTGGGAATAAGGGAAGCCTTCCAGCTCAACCTCTTCTCAATCCAAAACCGCAATACGAGGTCAGTGACCCAGGCTCTTCAAATTAGATGGAGCAAGCTAAATCTATCACAACTCTTAGGAGTGGAAAGACCATTGATAAATCTATTTCGGTAAGGGCTGAAAAATCTAAGGACCTAGAAATATATGAAACTGATAAACCTAGAAAAACTCCACATGAATTAGAACCAGAACTTCAAGGCAAGCCTATTGCACCATTCCTCACGGTTGATTGCACCAAAACCTCTCTCTAACTCTCAGGACATTCTAGAGGTGCTGAAACAAGTGAACGTCAACATCTCTCTACTAGATGTTGTTAAACAAATACCTTCATATGCTAAATTTCTAAAAGACTTATATACGACCAAAAGACGGTAAAATATTTAAAAGAAAATCTTTTTAACTAAAAAGGTGAGTGTCATCCTAAAGTAACATGTACCACAAAAATATAAAGATCCCCGTAGCCCAACCATCGCTTGTGTAATTGGCAACTACCGAATTGAGCATGCACTTGTTGACTTATGAGCGAGCGTAAATCTGATTCCTTACTCGGTTTACGAACAGCTAGGTTTGGGTGAATTAAAACTCACCCGAACTACATTACAACTTGCTAATAGCTCAGTTCGTGTACCAAGAGGAATAATTGAGGATGTGTTAGTATAGGTTGACAAATTCTATTACCCGGTAGATTTTATTATCCTGGATACTCAACCTATCATGGACATGAGCACTCAAATTCCTGTCATTCTTGGTTGCTCATTCCTTGCCACATCAAATGCAATCATTAATTGCAGGAATAGAGTTATGAGTTTGTCTTTTGAAAATATGACATTAGAGTTGAATATTTTTTTCAATACGGGCAAACAGTTAGAGATTGATGACGATTCCCACGACATTAACATGATTGACTCTTTCGTGTAAGATAGAACACTTTTCACCTTATCCTCTAACCCTCTAGAGACGTGCCTAGTCCACTCCTATGATTTTGATGATGATAAGATTAGGGAGATGGGGACCATGCTAGATACCGAGCTGGTACATAAAGTTAATCAATGGAGGCCACAATTTGAAGAATTGTCCCAAACTATTGTAATGTCTCTACCATCTAACCTCAAGGCACCGAAGCTTGACCTAAAACCTTTGCCCTCTGATTTGAAATATGTCTATTTAGGTTAAGATGAGACATACCCGGTGGTGATTTCTTCCCACCTTGAGCAGGAACAGGAGAGTATGCTCATCTCTACTCCCATTGAGTATAAGGGAGCCATTGGATGGTCAATTACGGAACTCAAGGGAATTGATCCTTCAATTTGTACCCACCGCATTTATCTAGGGGATAATGCGAAGACCTCCCGGCAACTACAACGTAAATTAAATCCAAATATGAAGAAAGTAGTTAAAGCCGAGGTTCTTAAGCTATTAGATGTAGGTATTATATACCCTATATCGGAGGCCAATGGGTGAGTCCAACTTAGGTGGTTCCTAAGAAGTCTGGAATCACCATAGTAACCAATGCCAACAATGAACTCGTACCAACCAGAGTTACTACTGGTTGGAGAATGTGGATTGATTACAGGAAGTTGAATATCATCACTAGGAAGGACCACTTTCCTCTACCATTCGTCGATCAAATCTTGGAAAGGCTAGCTGGTCGCTCGTACTATTGCTTCCTTGACAAGTATTCGAGCTACAACTAGATAGAGATAGATCTTGAAGATCAGGAAAAGACCACATTCACATGTCCCTTTGGTACCTTTTCTTACCGAAGGATGCCATTCGGACTGTGTAATGCCTTCGCCACCTTTCAGTGATGTATGTTGATTATTTTTTTGACATGGTGGGGCAATATCTAAAGGTATTCATGGATGACTTCTCTATCTTTGGTCCATCCTTCAGCGATTGCTTGGAAAATCTTAAATGTGTGCTGAAGTGATGTGAAGAAAAGAATTTGGTATTCAATTGGGAGAAGTGTCATTTCATGGTTCGTAAGGGAATTGTTCTTGGACATATCATCTCGTTCAATGGAATTGAGGTAGATAAAGTTAAAATTGATCTTATTCTACCCTACCTCCACCCAAAAGCATACGAGACGTGCGATCATTCTTAGGACATGCTGAGTTTTATAGAAGATTCATAAAGGACTTTAGTCACATCTCTCGTTCTTTATGTAATCTACTTCAAAAAGATGTTCCATATGAGTAGACTGAGCAATGCTAAGAAGCTTTCTCTAAGCTCAAGGGCATGTTGACTGCCACACCTATCATATAGCCACCCGATTGGAACATTCCTTTTGAACTTATATGTGATGTATCTGACTATGCTATTAGGGCGGTGTTAGGTCAGAGAAAAGAAAAGAAGCCCTACGTTATTCATTATGTAAGTAAGACTCTAAATTCAGCCCAAGTGAATTACTCTACTACAGAAAATGAACTCTTGGTCATGGTATTCGCTTTGGACAAATTTAGATCTTACTTGATTGGATATAAGATCATCATTTACACTGATCATGCAACACTCAAGTACCTTTTTTCTAAGAATGATGTTAAGCCCTGCCTAATAAGATGGATCCTCCTACTCTAGAAATTTGATTTGGAAATAAAAGAAAAGAAGGGACTAGAAAACGTAGTGGTTGACCATCTTTCGAGACTTGACCTACCTGATTCCCTTAAGACGACACCTATAAATGATATGTTCCCTAACGAATAACTGTTTAAAGTCTCCCACTTACCTTGGTTTGCTGATGTTGCTAATTATCTTGCCACAGGTTTCACGCCGACACATTGTATTGCGCAAAATAAGAAGAAATTTTTTGCCGAGATACGCAAATTCTTCTAAAATAATCCATATTTATTTAAATATTGCCTAGACCAAATTTTAAGGAGATGTGTGCCAAACAATGAATACCAAAGTGTCATTTCCTTATGTCACACTCTGGCCTGTGGTGGTCACTTTTCTGTTAAAAAGACCACGACCAAAATTCTACTGTGTGGCTTTTATTAGCCCACTCTGTTCAAGGATACTCATGAGTTTTACAGAGCTTGTGAGCATTGTCAAAAATTGGGAGCATTATCCCATTGAAATATGATACCTCTAAACCCCATTCTGATCATTGAAGCATTTGATTGCTGGGGCATCGATTTCATGGGACCATTTCCCTAATCTTTTGGGAATTTATACATTTTGCTAGCTATAGACTATGTCACTAAATGAGTCGAAGCAATCCCGTGCCGGAATAATGACTATCAGCTGATCATTAAGTTTTTAAAAGAGAACATCTTTTCCTGGTTCGAAATGCCTTGTACCATCATTAATGATGGAGGCTCACATTTCTGTAATATGCCATTTGCAAACTTAATGAAGAAATATGGCATCTCTCACAAGGTGAGCACTCCATACCACTCACAAACAAGTAGTCAAGCTAAGATTATCAATAGGGAGATTAAACACATTTTAGAGAAAACGGTTAACCCTGATCGCAAGGATTGGTCAATCCACTTGACCGATACTTTATGGGCTTACCATACTGCATTTAAGACCCTCATTGGAATGTCCCCTTTAGACTTGTCTATGTGAAGGCTTGCCATTTACCTGTGGAACTGGAACATAGAGCCTACTGGGCTATTAAAAATTTAAACTTCAATTTGGATAACGCGGGCTCGTTTCACAAACTTCAGTTAAATGAACTTAAAGAAATTCGAAACAATGCATACGAGAACTTAATAATTTACAAAGACAGGATGAAGGTGTTCCTTGATAAGAACATCCTTTAGAAATCATTCTTGGTTGGTCAAAAAGTCTTTTTATACAATTCTCGGTTACATCTTTTTCTGAGAAAGCTCTAATCTCGTTGGACCGGCCCTTTCACAATTACTAATGTCTATCCTTATGGGGCCATCGAGATAGAGAATCCGAATAATGGCACTCTTTTAAAGTAAATGGACATTGGTTGAAACCATTTGCCGAGAAATTCGATTCAGAGGATACGTCTATGCCTCTGACTGTTCCTATGTACCAGGATTGATCTCCTAGTCTGATGGAGGTATAGTTACATTTATCGCTTTCATATGATTTAGGACTAGGATAGTTTGCTTTCCGCTGTTTAGGGTAGTTTGCTTATACTCTATTAAGTTTTATTTTGTGCTAACCCATTTTATACTGAGATCCGTGGAAAAGCTTCAAATTTCCTTCTTCCAGGTACTATCTTTCCATCACTATTTCCTTTCTTTTCGTTGCCTCATATGCATTGCATGCTTATTTCTTTTACAATGAGGACAATGTAGATTTTAGGTTGGGGATAGGGGATTAGATAAACTAATCAGTGAGTAAAAATATTTTGAAAATTTTCAATGTTTCAAGTTGGAATCTGTTTGGAAACAAAAGTTTGTATACTTAAGAATGCTTTGAGTAAGATAATAAGATGAAGATTTGATCTTGAATTGTTGGAGTTTGATCACACGAGTAAACCATCAACTAATATTCTTGAATGATTAAGAAGAAATTTGTATATCTTGTTAATTTAAATTACAAAACACGTTCAAGTTGCTTCCTTGGGATGTGCTGGGATGTGCTAGGATTGCTAATGGTTAGTATGGAATCATTGATAAATGTTGAGAATTGAGCTTGGAGAATTTTATCTACCTTAAAAGAAAAAAAAAACCACTTAAAAAATAGGAGATCGACAAAAAGGCCATGAAAAGAATGAAAAATGACAACATCTCTGAGGAGAATGAAAAGGTCTCTAAAAAGGGTGAATTGTTCAAAAAAGAATGAATAAGAGTAACTGTCGATATAAAATCAAAAACTGGAAAAAGAAGAAAAAAGGGGATATATTCAGAATCAGTACTTGAATTTTTGACTAATTTTGATATGATGAACATGGCTAACATAGTGAAATAATAGTATTCCCATGGAAAGTAAGTTAACAGTCATTGGAAAAACTTGGAATATGAACTTATGCTCTGAGTTAAATGATAAAGAACTTATTTGATTGATTGCTTATGTGTTTCGGCTCTAGGTTTTTAAAATACCACTTTCATGTCTTGAGTTTACTCATTCATACTTGATTACACAAAAGATTATTTTCTGAAAAAGGTTTGAACATTAAGCATTTAAGTTCATTTTTCGCATACTTTGCTCGGGACTAGCAAAATGCTGGTTGGGGATTGTGTTAAGGGTAAAATATTACATATTATCCCCCATTTATTACTTGGTTTTATAAACATGATAATGCTTAATGTTCTTTTTTAATCATGTTTGTGTTGCAAGGTGAAGTTAAGAGCTTAGATGGAAAAGGATGTTAAAATCATGGATTTAGTGCTCGAGAATCACCAAGGCAAAGGATGGACCTTAGGGACCAAAAACGGAGAATTCTCATGCCAAAGATGTAACGCCCCGTGTTTTCAGGACCCAAGTATATAACCCGTTTCCCAAGAACCCGAGTGTTAACTTAAAAAGAGCCAAATTCCATATATAATCTTTTTCTTTTATCAGAGTTAGCAGAGAAGCGTAGAATGGACAAGTTAGCATAAAGGAAAATTTTCATTTACATTTAAAGTATATAAGAGTTTGCCCATAATGACTTATACAAACCAATGTCTCCACGTTAACATTAAAGTTTTACATACATGAGAAATATATAAAAGCATATAAATGAAAGCCATAAGATTTCGCAGCTTCCTTGGCAGGTACAATCACGAATCCTTGACCACCAAGATGGCTCCTCATCAGTCTGAACCTGCATATCACTTAATCCGCCTGTGCTACCTATACAGTTATGTATTTGATGGATGAGTGGCAAACTCAGTGTGAATTCTCCTCAAGATTACACATCGCCACATTAGGTAAGCATAATTAAAACAATAAAGCAATCAAAACAATACATGATGCAATCTTTTTATATGCATGGATACGTGAATGCACATCGACCTAGGGATGCACATCCAGTCGGACTTGGGCTCATCACCCATACAATCATCGACCTGGAATGATCATCTAGTCGGAACAATGAGTCGATAGTCGATGATCTGGGAGCTAGCGAAATGATACCCCAACAACTCTAGGGCACGTGCTATAGCATCGAGAATTAGTCACCCGTCATCTCTAATATGCTATGAATGCATGATTAGCCAACCATTATTAATCCAATTACAATCAGCCAATTTAAGTAACTCAATGGTCACTACGGGGGGCTCATCACCCAGCGTAGGTCGACAGCTCGGGCATAGTGTCCCATGACCACCATCCCCGACTCATGAGATTTCCCCACCTTAGGATGCTTAATGAAGCCCATCGATCAGTGGCCAATCAAATTAATTGAGTAGGGATTTCCATTGCATGGTATAGGCCATCAAAGGCACGTAAGGAAATCATCAAAACGTGGGACAGATGTTAAATCGAAGCGAAAAAAGGGTGCTCGGTATATTAAATCGAAACGGCAAAGAGGTCAGATAAGATTAAACCAGGACGGTTAAAGAGATCGTTTCTAGGCTACTCAAGCCGTATGACCTATGGATGGTAAATCCCACATTAATATTCCATGTCCCACATATCCTCCAATCGAGGGTCCATTTCATTCCACACTCCATCATGTTACATCCTAAATATGGGTTCACATACACAAGAGGGCTTACCCACTAATTAGTATAGTGAATATAGGTCCATAGTGACTTACAACAATTCATGTGAAAATATACCGCTATTGCATGGTAGACATATGTTAAGCATAATAATCACAATAGATCATGATGTGAACTATAAATTAAAATGAGAGCTATCATGTAAGTAACTATTGCATGCAATCATGTTTCACAATTATCAACCGTAATCAGATATAAATCATGTAAGAGATTGCATGCTATGAATTAACAAGTTTGATTCTTAGTAAAGACTATAGCTTAGACTAATTTGGAGATGGAAAGCTTAAAGGGAAGAATCATCACCTTATAGTTTGCATCGCCTATCAGCATCGCTAGGGAATGCGCATTCCCTTAAAATCAAATCCTACCATAAATAAGGATGTACAATTAGATCTAAGTTCTACACACTACCTAGGTTTAAGATCATGGCCTAGGGTTTGAATTATTTATCTTAATGTAAAATTTAGATTTTCATCTTAGGGTTAGTCATAAATTTAGATTCTAGGATTTGAACTCTAGTTGGTGTGTTAGTTACAATTTAATCTTAATAATTATAAGACAACTATTAGTATTAATGTCATAATTTATATTAACTAACATACCCATAATGATGGTTCACAAGTTCATATTTAAATATACCGACGTCATCTACTATTCTTCTAATGACTAATAATCTCTTAAATAATACGAGTAATGATAATAGGATATTTACTAATGATAATATACTAATGACTAATACTAATAATTATATTAACAATCATTATACTAATCCCATAAGGAAAATGATAAATATTTACTAATGCTAAAAATATTAATAGTTTTGTGGTAATGATATAATTAATATTAGTTAATGTAACACTAATAATCATTGTAATGGAAATAAATAATATGCTCTACTATTAATGATGATCTTTAATAATGATAAAATAAAATACTAATATTTAATAATAATAATAATAATCTCTATATGTAATATCTAATATCAGTGTAGATAATTTACTAAAGGCCATGCATATCTAATATTAGTAATCCCAATAATGATAACAATAACAACACTAAAATGAGTCTAGTGTGGGTTTGAAGGGTCCCATGAATGAGCTTATTTGGGGCTGCACTAGAGTGACCAGGCCCACTAGATTCCTGTCCAACAAATGGCCCCAATTTGGGCCCAAAATTATGTCTAACCAAGGGCCGAATTGGGCCTAGAATTACTCATTACTAAGGCCCAAACTGGGCTGGTTTCAACCCAGATGCAACACCAAAAGCCAGCCCATAAACTAGGTTGGACTCAGCCCAAACTTGAGGCCCAAAAGTGGCCCAGGGATTTGGATAGCTCGGCCAGATTCGTTCCCTTTGCTGATACCTAATGTTGGGCCTGTTTTGGCCTAGCATGGCTGTTCCAAAACTTATGGGGCCCACTGCATTGGGCTAGGTGTGGCCCACTGAGCTCCATCTCAGGTGCGGCCCATCTGATGCCATTTGAGCCCAGATTTTCAAGGCTAGTTTCAGCCCGTTTTGAGTTGGATTTGCAACACAATTCATGGCCCACATAAGTCCTATTTCCACACCAGGTTTGGGCCAACTGAAGAAGGTTTTCCAGCCCGATGAAGGCCTGGTTCCATGGCCCATTTGAAAGGCCGTTTTGAGCCCAACTGGAGGCTGGTTTTGCTTCAAACCGTGGCCCAGCTGAGGACCCAAATCAGCCTCAAATCACAGCACCGTTCAGTCCTGACAACAGTCCATCTGGAGGTGGTTTGCGGTCAACACTGTTCAGTCCCGGCTCAGCCCAGTTCTGATTCCCACCTCCAACCGGTCATGACTCCAACAACAATGTACTGTTGGGTGGTAAGAAGCAAGGGAGAATACGAGATACCTAGCCTGCTTTGTTGCCAGCTGAGTTGACTTGACTCAGCTGCAGCTATGGCAATGAAAACCTGACGGGTTCCAGATTTTTGAGCGTAGTGAGGTAGCAACTCGTCTCCTGCTCGAGTTAAGCAAATGGGTCCAGTCAAGCCAACTTGCTCACTCAGTCTCTCCCTCTCCTTCTCCTTCTTTCTTTTTCCTTGCCAGGGACATCCAGAGTTGAAAAGGCTAAGCTATATGTCTTAGAAGGGGGGGGGTGAATAGGACTATGCCAAATTTAAGCTTTAACAGCGGAATAAAAGAATATGATAGCCAAATAAAGGAAATTAATTCATAATGCAGAAATGAAAAGCAGCCTCAATAATCAAGTATTGAGAGATTGATACAAATGTTATTCTAAGGACAACCTTACACTATAAAAACCAAGGGTTTATGGTAGGACAACCTTATTTCTAGAAAGTTCTTTATATCAAAAACTCAAACTGGAGAGGAATAAATAAATAGCAAGGAATAGAAATATTAAACTATTACAACATCCCCCACAATGCTTGAAATGTAAATATTACAACATTCACATCCACACATACATCCCACAAACTTTGAATGATAAAAGATAGAAAATAAATCACACATCCACAAAACACAAAGAGTTATAGTGGTTTGCCTGTGTGTTCATCAACTGTTAAACAACAACCACACAGCTTGCTACTCCACTCCTAATATCCTCACTTAGTAGATATTAGCGTTCACTATGAAAATAGGTTTCTGAGGTTCACCTATAACCTTCACAATTGTGTCTTTCAAATGGGCTTACACAATTCAAAAAACCCCACTTCTGAGTTTTCTGGCTCTCCTCAGATAACCAACAGATTGAGATTTTACTGGCTTAATCTCAAATAAAACCAAAAGAATAAAATTTACGATAAAGTAAAATACCTGGATTTCTCCTTTTGTTGTAGCCCGGAAGAACCAAGTCGGAGTAAAAGTTCGAATAGGAGTTCAATGTCCAATACTCACTTAAGAAATGGTTCTAGGTTCTAGATTAATTTTAAATTAAACCAGTTGAGCTAGCTATATTTGATTTTAATTCCAAGAAGAAGGAATATCACAATTCCTCTTTTCAATTCAGATTGGAATATAGAAACAAAATCAAATCAATAAAGCTAACAAAAGAGAATATTAAATATGCACAAATTAGCTTTAAATGAACACAAACTTATCTCAGAGTGATGCCTTAATTTTACTTGAATCGAGTTATTAAACTCTGAAATTCGTCGTCTATTTAAAGTTGCAGAAACTCGTCTACGATTGGTCCTGAGGACAGTACGACTGATCGTAGAAGAAACAGATTTTTGAAATTTTAAGCGTGATAAAAAAAAAACCGTTCTACGACTGATCGAAGGTCGTCCACGACCAGTCGTGAACCCTCCACGACTGATCGTGATCAACCCACGACTGGTTATGAGGCATCAAGTTTAGTTGCTAGAGTTTGAGTCGAAGGTGTACGACAGGTCGGGAACAAGTCAAGCACTGTTCACACGACCGGTCGAAAAGACTCTAGGACTGGTCGTAGCTCAACCAAAAAATTTCAAAAAATTGCAACAACTTAGGATTGGTCCTGAAATTTCTTAGACTGGTCGAACCAGTTCTAGGACTAGTTGAACAGGGTCCATGACTAGTTTTAAAACAGACCAAATTCATATAAAAAGATTCAATATGAATTATGTATACAAAAGATCTACCCTACAGTCAATCTAAGGTCAATCATACCTAGAAAGTGAGATATGAACATCGAGACTTCATATGATAGTTGACCTTTGAAGATTGTAAAACTTAGGATCTCTATACTTGATGTAGCATTGAACTTAAAATCTTCTAGAGCTTGAATTACACTTCATTTCAAGTTGTACACTAACTTGAGTCTTTGAATAAGATTACTTCTTTCGTTGTAGCTTGTACTTGCATTTCTTGAACTGGTTTGAAGTAAATCTTCGTTCTTGACTTGAAGCAACATGTTTAGAGAGGTGATGCAATGTCTTGATCATATATACCAATGAGCTACACAGGACATAGAATGATGTTTGGGCACCACAAGATTTGACAACCAAAGGAGCATAAAACCATAGCACTTACAAGAGGCAAGCCTGAGCGTAACCAGGGTCGAACTGTATTAGCCTGGCATGGTAGAACAACAGAGAGGAAGATGGCTGCCATTAATGGCGAATCTCAAGCGGAGGTTTCCTCCTCCGATCCAACGCTTGGAAACGGTCCTTATGAACCCTGAGAAGCTCACGAATAGGTTTCTTTGAAGCTTAAAGAAGTGTTGGTTGGTGGCTTTGAGGGAAGAAGAAAATGGCTAGGGGAGATGTTTTTCAGCTATTGGTTTTCTTCCTAAGGCCTTAGACTCTAAAAAGGGGAATGGATGGCTAGGATGGCCTCTTTTGAGACGGTTTAGATCGCCCCAAACATCCCACGCAGATCGCCAAGCTGGCGCATGGAAAACAGTTTCCGCTTATGGAAACTTTGTGTTCATAGGGTCTTCTTGCATCAATGATCATGTGCAGGCGTACGTGCCAGATCATGTGAAACATATCAAGTTTTGGTCACGCATGGACCCTCGACCGAATGGACGGTTTAGATCATCAAGGTGAGGCTTGATGGTGGGCCACCACATGTCCCAAACAGAAGCTTCCCTTGGCCGCTGGAAAATAGAGAGAGAGAGAGAGAGAGAGAGAGAAAAGCTCTTTATTTTTAGCTAGGCACAGGTCAGCGTGCTCTAACCGGCCTGGGGCGCCAGGTGTACTTTAGGTGCATTGCACTTTGGTGCACGTGCACCGCTAGTATGGGGCCCATAGTAACGTTTGTGACCAATCCACACCATCCATTCATCTTGAAAGGCCTTACACAGGGTCCTTGACCAAGGATCGAGCTGATGAAATGCCTAGGTGGGGCCCACCACGTGATTTGTAGTCCTAACGGGGGTTTCCCGTCGCTTTAATGGTCATATGATTTCGAAGTTAGACGTCAACGGTTAAAAGGCCTAAATGGGCCATTTGTAAGGCTCTCATCATGTATTTCTATCCAATACTAATATTAATATAAATTTCATTACTATTGTACATTAATTATAGTTATGACGATTAAAATCGCATACACACATATAATTATAATTTCAATATTAATGCACCGCTATATACATGTTATTGCTCGCGTATTTAATAATACATAATTCGTAATATTACATTATAAATAAATGTACATAGAAATGAATTGAAAATATCATGTTTAAATTAAAATCATACTTATAATCGGTAATATTGCTAAATAATATACAATTTTGTTAAATTATCTAAAAATATTTTGTATACATATTTACAACCAATATTTAATACTACATTAATATTTATAGTTCGATTATACATTGAATAATTATCACCCGTTATATCTATTTAATATAATATTATTTTTCATAATATTTTATATACATTACTTATATACATATCACTTTGCTACAACACATTTTTATACATTGTTTATATGATAAATAAATTATCAAATACATCCATAACTCTTTTGATCCATGTTTGTGTAAAACCGAGATCCTAAAATAGACGTCTTTGGACTATTTTAAAAATCACTCGAATGGATGGCTTGATGTACGAATGAATGTTATACAAGACGGTTGAGAAGAATGGATCGAGGATTTCTGGGTGTCGGTGTGCATGGATGACCACGTGTGTCTCCACACACGTGTGAACAAATTTAGGCTTCCCTTGGTAACGCCCATGTACTAAAAAGTACGGGGCGTTACAAAAGATCCTAGGAAATTAAGTATAAATGATGGAGAAAAGATTGACAAAAGCACAAATTAAACAATAAAAAAATAGCCAATTTCAGTGCCACCTATGCCAATTTTGGTGCCACCGAAAGTGTACAAAACAGTCCAACAAGAAAACAACTTAATTTGGTGTCACCTAACCTTAATTCGGTGTTACCTAAGCCAATTTCGGTAGCAAGTTTGCTGGCACATTTTACTACCTAAGTACTCTGCACATACAATTTCAGATGCAGATACAATTTTGGTACCACCGAATCGCGCAAAGTTGTAACACAAAGCTGACGCAGATTGCATAAATTGAGTCCTTTCGCAAGCGATTTCCCAAAATTTCAAGTCGGTGCATAAGAGGGGGATTCACAATTATAAATAGGAGTCCCTAGGACGTTCCTAGGCATCATCTAGGGTTTGACGAGTGGAGCAAAAGCGTAGAGAGTCGCTGCCAAGAGTCTTTCTTCTCTTCCTTAAAAAACGTAAGGGCACTAACCACCCAAAATTCATACTTGCAACCCTCCTCAATGCAAAATGTCAATCACAACATGAAAGGGTGATTTGATGCCCCATAAAGCTGCAAAATGTACAGAGACAAATCAAAACATTTTTCTCAACCCTCGAGAGACCTGAATTACTCCTTAATCAGACGAGCCTTTTAATAATGATACTATTGTGGGAGTAGACTATGACATGTTTACATCTAATCTAGAAGGTGTGGTGTCTACTTGCTTTGGCATTTAGCTGCCTGTAACTTCTGCTAAAAAGCTACATCTGTAGTGTAACACCTCGAACTTTTCATTACTCGAGTATTGAAAGTTCTTAAGTGTTAACATGAAATTTAATTTAATATATACATGTGTATATTATTAATTTACTACATCCTAACCCTACATGTATTTTCTGAACTGAATCTGATGGTGGGAATAATATTCATCTATAGATCTAGTCATCTGATTGTTGAGTTTTAAGACATGATCATCATATACCCAAGTATTCTTACTTGTCTCTCACAACCAACCGTTCAGTCAACTATTCACCACTAGGTAAAAATATTTGACCATCCACTTTGAGTTTAGACCACTCGATCATAGTAAACTAACTACTTGATCTCTATATCCACTCATACACATATTAAATTGAGATTCTGATCCGTTCATCTTGTTCACTACCTATGAATATGTTTAACTCATCATCAAAAACTACAATATGAAGAACTTACATATGTGAACAAGTCACTTGAACTTAACAGTATATATGTTCTACCTCTTGATCACTCCAAAAAACCACTTTGTGTTAATCAAATTACAAAACTAACCGTACGTCTACTTACAAACATGGCCATAATACTAACTATCAAGTTTTACTATTTTTAATATGTTATTTGACCATCCATTATGTTTTTTGATATATGTACCTCACCTTAATTAATGACAATTTTAACTTATTTGGTGAATAAATCTTTATTTGTAAAGATTTACATATGAGTTCCTTTGTAAGAATTGCTTATAAACGTGCATATTACTGTGTAAAATCATTAGATTTTCTAAAACTCTAAGATAAAAAATAATTACAAAAAGGCTATTAACCTAGACACTTGAATTCTAGATAAAATGGTTCTCATGATCCATTTTATGTGAAATTTTATATTATGCCTATTAATCATAATTTCGAATTTCAGCCCTTAGATCATTGTAAAAAGTGGTACAATTGACAAATCAATCCCTTAACTGTTGATTTTGGTGTCCAATGAGTGAGGAAAGCTCGTGGGTAGGATATTTCCTTCATATGAACAAATTCGATTGCCCACCATATAGACCAAGTGTGAAATATGAGAACCCCACTGTGGTAAGTTTTTCCTTAGGCGCAAACTTATCCATTTTAGGCTTATTAACATTTTTTTAATTTAGAACTTATGATTTACCCACTTTACACTGTCAATCGCAACTCAAACTTGGACCACACTTTGGACTCATATGACTACGAAATCATATAAAATTTAAACCCCGATCTATAATCCTATTTCATTGAATGTTGACCGCTTTAGAGCTAAATATCACGCCCCAAACCCGAAAATCGGATTCACAAGAATTTCGATCGCCGAATCCAGTACCGACAGCCTCTGTAGTACCTCATTTTCGGCTCCTAGCGTCCATACGCCAGCTTCCGATCCTGGGATCCTACAAGGAGGATTTTTTTTTCAATGTACATTTAACTCTTAATAGGCATACCACAAGTATACCCAAATCATAAAAGCAACATCATCATCACATATCCACTAATATAAACATTTGAATACAATGCTGAAAGGGAAATACATATGTAAAAATACAAAAGTCAGCTACATACTCCAAGCTCCATGCTGCTGCAATATAACATCGCCTGCACGCATCTATCGTACATAAGCTTATAGAAAGCTTAGAGGGTGGTGTAAGTGTGTGCACAAGGTAAGTGTCAAGTATTCAATACAATGTCATCATCATACAATACCGAGAATACTGGTAATCCATAAATCGCACAATATCGGAATAAGCAGAAATACTGACAAGATCATGAATTATCGGGATAAACAGAAATTCTGACAAGATCATAAATCATACGATAACAGAGTAAGCGGAAATACAGATAATTCCATGAGTCAATCAATATCAGAATACGCAATATAGAACAGCTATGCAAATGAGGAGTCATAAAGAGTCAGATATCAGATGCCAAGGATGCGATGCAATATACAATTCCTGATGAGTCCACGAATAGCATCAGTCGTATCTAGACCATATAATGCAGAAACACAATAACCCAAAATGTCATATGCCACGGATGTAATGCAATATGCGGTGCGAATGGAATGACCATGCTGGAGTGTGAAGTCGAGATGATAGTACGTAGTATCGTAGGCTACGAGGTCCACCACAAAGGACTCTTATCCAAACCAATCACATACCTAAATTTGGATAGTCAGACTCAATGTGGTAAACTCCTGACCTCAGGTTAGTCGCGTGCCCCAACCGAAATCCTGGCCATTGCGAATGTACATGTAACAAATAGTTGCGACTACCAACCCAAGCGGATAGTGAATGAATGAGTATGCAACTCCTGCTCAATAAGTCCATGTATCAGTACAGTTCATCTCTGGGATCATCACCGGGGTCTATTACACTCTACGCCAGCTTGTTGCCCCTATCCGAGCACACAACTAAGTAAGTGGAAGAGACCTCACTATCCACCTGCTAATATCGGGCCCGGCTCGTCAATAGCGGACCCATTCCTCAAGTTGGTCAAACTCAACCTAGATATTACTCACTCACTCAGGCGGGTAAGGTCACACCCCCTCCCAACCGACCACGATACAGTGAGAGACGCGACCTACTGGTATACGACCCTCATGCGCTCATATATATCTACTCAGTCTCGACGTTGGGGCGTCTCTTGGCCACGGAGGTTTAGGGATTTTCAACTAGGGACATCTATGGCACCCATATGCTAGACCAAATATTTTCGATGTCCCATCTGGCCATCCACGATATTTCTGTGGAGGCTACGGCCCTGATGTCGCTAGGGTGTATAGTAATCACAACACACAATGCAGAATACATGAGTCATACAATCCAATCATGCATCAATCCTGCGCATACCGTGCGCTCATGTGAGATAACCTCCGTCTATCAGGGAGTCTCATAACCTACCCAATGACATATGCAATGGTCAACCACATCTCATAACAAACATGTAGATGATGCGTATGGGCATGTATCATGATGCTATGCTGTCACATACTCATAATCGGAATCGATGACCGGCACTGATAATCGGCCTCGACAATCGAAATCGGCTGAACAAGGCCTAAGGGAAGGTCACAATGTGGACATTAAACCATCATTGCCCAACAATGTGGCCATTTAACCAACATTGCTCCCAAGGAGTGGCCCATACAAGGGATTCATACACAACTTAACGGGTCATACATACATCGCACTGGGCCTCAACCATGGGCCTTGAATACATCACAATGAGCCTTGCCAAATGGGTCAGAAATATATCACAATGGGCCTCATCGTATGGGCCAAGAATATATCACAATGGGCCTCTACCCATGAGATCCAAATACATCACAATGGGCCTTAACCCACGAGCCCTAATACATCACAATGGGCCTCAATCCCATGGGCCTTGAATACATCACAATGGGCCTCAACCCACGGGCTTCAAATACGCAACAGGTGGGCCCTGCACCTGGGCCTCAAAACACGTAACAGGTGGGCCCTGCTCATGAGACAAAGATACATCATGATGAGCCACATGTGTATTAAAGTGGGCCTCTCGAATGGGCCACAAAATACATCAAAGTAAGCCTGACGGATGGGCCACAAAGTACATCAAGGTGGGCCTCACAGATGGCCGCAAAATATATCAAGGTGGGCTTCACAGATGGCCACAAAATACATTAAGGTGGGCCTCATGGATGGGCCATAAACACATCAAAGGTGGGCCTCATCCTAGAAAATGAATGGACAGCATGGATGAAACACATTCATCATGGTGCGCCCCACATGTTGACGGATGGCGTGTATAAAACACATACACAATAGGGGTCCCCACCGTCCAGGGGCAAATGGATAGTGTGCATATAGATTCCATACATCAAGGTGGGTCCATCCCACATGTGCAGCACGTGTGGGGTGGACCCCCACACGTCTGCTAGAAGGGTGGGTAGTAGGGATAAAATATATATATCATGGTGTCCCACGAGGCTGGGCAGCGTGAATATACAACATATACACCATCTTGGGCCTCACAATACAATCCATGGTGGGACGCCCCAAGTGAATAATCTAATTCATTCACTGTCTTGGCCACCTCAAATGAGGTCAAATAGACTCTGACTAGGACTGGTTTGGGTGACAAGGGACTCCAAAGAGGGCCCTAGAGTGTTTCAACAGATGGGCATAATACCCTTAGTACGACCCATTGGAGACTCATATTTGCCTCAAAATTTGGCACATGGCCTAAAATTATAAGGAGAAGATGGTGGATGGTGTGGATTAAACAATTTCATCATGGTGGGGTCCACGTGTGGTGCAGCCCAGTAATGCTTCCACCCTCACTGTCACTGGACAAAAACGTCCAGGACTCACTCTTTTTTTTTCCTTCTTCTCTTTCTTCATTTATTTTTTTTATTCTACTATGCGGGGCCCAAAGTGGATAATCCATTTCGTCTATTATATCGACCAGCTCATTATGGACTAAAGGAGTCTAATAATAGATAGGTCCACCACTTATACACACAACAATAGGTATTAGAAAATTCCAACAATGGGACTTTGTTTCCCTTGGTACGGTCCACTAAGAACTAAGATTTGTCTCATTTTTCAACTCATAGCCTAACACTACATGGGGAAGGTGGTGGACGGCATGTATTAAACAAATACATCAAGGTGGGGTCCATGGTTAGGATGCCCCCACCCCACATCTGCATGGTTGACGTGAGGGGTGCTCCCACTACCACCATCAGTTGTGGTGTGGTCTACCTGATGGTTGGATCGAGTAGATTTCTAGGATCCGCGGCTAAAATGTGCTAGAAAATGGACGTATGGTGTGGATCTAAGAAATACATCAATATGGGTCCCATGAGTGAAAACTTACTCCAAACCTCCTATGCAAAAAGTAAGAAATGACGTAGGTAGCCCAACCCCTTAGCATTTGTGGTATGGCCCACCTAGGAATTGGATTGGCTTCACATTTCGGCTCAACGCCTAAAATAGGCTGGGGAATGAAATGGACGGCGTGGATTGGGTGCATACATCAAGGTGGGGCCTACATGGATAGCCTTTCCCAATAGCTTTGAACCAAAGCTAATATTTGTTTTTTATTTTTCCAGTTAGTGTCCAGCGTCCCTGGACGCTGGACGGTTTGGGCTCACACGTATATAAGGTGGGCCTTGCTCATGTGGGCCACCAAATGATGGATAGTGTGGATACAACACATATAAAGTGGGCCCCACCAATAGATAACTTGGATAAGATACATGCCTCATGGTGGAGTCCATCCAAGTGGGCTACACGGCCACATCATAACACATAAAAAAATATATGAAAAAGAGAGAGAAAGAGAAATAGAAAGAAAGAGGGGCACGTGTGATGGAGGGCTCCGCCACTATGAGCCCTCCCTTGCATTTAATCATACATCAAGTGGGTCCCAATACATGTTGGCCCATAAAATCAAAGATCAACGGTGGAGATTCCTTCTCCACCAAAATGGAAGGTCTAGATGACCTCTTTCAAAATTAGAAAGTAAACACCATGATGGGGTCCATGGAGAATAGCCCCATCATGGAATGATCATGATAATAAAGGTGGGCCATCAGCCACATCTTAGGGTCCAAAGTGAGATCCATACCATCGATCGGTAGGTCTTACTTGGCCCATCATAAAAACATGAAAACTAGCCTATAGAAGCACCCACTATGATCCAAAGGTCAAGATCTACACAAAAGAAAATCACCCACCTCGAGATCTCTTCTTCCTTCTTCCTTCTTCCTTCTTCCGCCAGTGCGTGATAAAGTCCCAAAGAGACAAGTTCAACGGTGGAGATGATCATTGGATGGTGGAGATGAGAGATAGGGAGGTGGGCCATACTAGCTCTCTCATGGGAGTCATGGACGTGGGTTGCTCCATGGAGGGATTGCTTGGAGAAAAAGAGATGAGAGAGGAAGTGATGTAAGAGAAGTGATGGGAGAGAGATGGTGAGGTGATGGAAAAGTTGACTTTAGGTAAGGGTGATGTAAGAGGGGGATGATTGCTTGTACTTGACTTGATGGGATGGAGTACTTGACTCTTGATATGATTAATGGGACATTCTCTTGGGATTGCAATGCGTGGCATTTTTCCTCGAATTGAACACGGGTCCACATCCCTCTGCTAGGGTACCGGATCGGTAGGCAAGACGCGGCATCGGAATCGCGGCGATGGCGCGGTCGCACTGGTATAAGTTTCGAGTCGAGCCGACTCTGGAATATGGGATACGACTTGGAGTCGTGCGCAACTGCTGATAAAAGATCGCGGGTCGCCGAAATTCGACCGGGGGGATCGCTGAAGCTTACTAAACGGTACGAGCTAGGATACGGGTCTTACACCAAATCTTTCATTTTGGCGCAAAAGGTGAAATTTCAAATTTATGCTTTTTCCACCATCGATCAACCACCAAATTTTTTCCAATCGTTTGCCTATCTTGACTACACATTTCTCCTAAAATTGTGCCCTGATCATTAAGCGTGGACTGTTAATTGGGATCATGTCCATTTTGGCACCCACTACTAGAATTTTCAAGATAAGTCAATCTAAATTTCGAATCACCAAGAAAATTATGTACCCTGGCCCTACTCGACGACCCGGTCACCGCAATGAGTTAGATCGAAAGAAAGATCGCTAGAAAAGATGAATTTGAGAAAACCCAATTTAAGTGGGATGTGACACACCCCCTCTCATGCCCACTCCTTTATAAAATGGGGTGTGCGTCTCTTCTCCACTCAAAATCCTAGGTACGCCTACCACCTTCTCACATCCAAGGAAGAGAGAGAGAGAGAGAGAGAGAGAGAGAGAGGGAGAGAGAGAGACATCCAAGCCTAGATGCTCATCCCTTCTCTTCCTTCTCCACACATGTGGTGTTTACGTCACATCCCAAACTCGGAAACTGAGCTCATAGAATTCCCGATCGACGAATCCGGTGGCTACAGCCTCCGTAGTACCCCATTCTCGGCTCCTAGTGCCCATACGTTAGATTTTGATCCTGGGATCTTACAAAGAGGATTTTCTAATGTACATTTATCTCGTAAGAAGTATAACCACAAGTCTACCCAAATCACAAAGACAACATCATCATCACATATCTATTAATATAAACAGTTGAATATAGTTCTGAAAGGGAAATACAAGATTGAAAATCAAAGCCCCAGAAGACAGCTACAAGCTCCAAGCTCAACACTGATGCGATCTGATGCCATCTGCAAGCATCTATCGTATATAAGCTTATAGAAAGCTTGGAGGGTTGTGTAAGTGTGTGCACAAGGTAAGTGCCAAGTATGCAATATCAGAGTAATGTGAAAACATGAGAGTTACACATCAAGCTAAGTTAAATCATCCTGTGTTTATAGAAGCAATGTTGGTTAAGTTTGAAGGATCGGATCAAATTCATATGAAGGCTTTGAATTCCATTATCACTAACAAAGTTGCTGTCACCTAAGCATATGATAAAAGAGTGAAAAGGAAATCCTTCAGGGAAGGAGATAAAGTCTGGAAAGCGGTGCTACCGATAAGGCATACAGACAGTTCCTTAGGGCATGTTTAGATGCCTGTAAGTTGGGTAAGTGGGAAGTGACTTACAGGGAAGTCACTTATAGGTGGTATTTGGGGGAGAAAAATCACCTGTAAGTAACTTACAACATGTAAGTCACTTACAGACAAATCTACCAAAAAACTGCAGGGGGATGGGGGTGGGAAGTCACTTACATGCTCAACGGTCAGATTTTTAAAAAGAGGGGAAGAGGGAGAAACGCACCAACTCACCAACCACCATTATAGTCATGAAGCTCCAGCCAATGAAGAAGAAGCACCAGCCATTGAAAACGGCAATCTCTCTCCGTCTCTGCAATCTCTCCCCCTTCCCTCTCTGTAATCTCTCTCCGTCTCTACAGTCTCTCCCCCTCCCTCTCTGCAATCTCTCTCTGTTTCTGCAATCTCTCGCTACAGTTACCGCCTTCCGTCTTCTCCTCCTAAAACGGTAGGTTTCATCTACCCTTTTTTTCTTCGTTGAAAACGGAAGGGATCGCGTGCTGAGTAATCCGTAAAATCTGTGGGATCCACCATGATATATGTATTTGATCCACACTATCCATCCAATTTAATACTTAATTTTAAGTCATGATCCTAAAAATTAGCTATATCAAAAGATCAAGTGGACCACAACATAAGAAATAGTTTGAATTGAGTGTATACCGTTGAAAATTTTTGGGGGGCGACAGAAGTTATGGATCAAGATGATTTTTTTTCCCTTCATCCAGGTGTTTGTGATCTTATGAACATGTTGGATGACAAATAAAGATCTCTATGGGAACTAGAAAGGTTTCAACGATCTAATCAGTATTTCCACTGTTTCCTATGGTATGGCCCACTTGAGCTTTGGATATTCTTAAATTTATGGCTCGACGTCTACATCTAGATGAAAAAAAATGGATGGACGGATTGGATAAACCGTATACATTTATAGTGGGCCCAACTGAATTTACTTAGTATAAAAAAAAGTATAGCAGCAACTCAGTACGCAGTCTGATGATGTGTTACCCCTGCGTGGGCCCACCTTAATGATGTGTAATATATCCACTCCACCCAACCGTTTCTCCATTGGGGATTTTAGGCCCACCTTGCTTGTGTTGCCAGGTTTTTCACGGAGGAAGAAATGGCATGTTAAAATATGCTGCAGTTTCTCCATCAGGGATTTTAGGCCCACCTTGCTTGACATTTCTAGATGGTTTGGATTTTCTAGTTTGCATGGATTGTGGGGCATTTCCATTCATAGTAGACGCCCATTGAGATTTGATTGGTGGGACGTATGCTTACAGTGTAAATTTTCATTGGCCAGCAACCACAGTTCCCTTATATGGACCAGTGGCCTGGATCAGAAAACCACGAATGCATCATGTATCTGGTACATAAATCCTATTTATTCTTATGGCCCTTGCAACTAAGGCCATTGTTCAAATGGACCCACTATGGATGGACCATGTCCCAATTCTTCACTTGATCATTAATAACTGTTCAACAGCAAATATCCACGGTACATTTGATTCTTGATTTCTATAACTGGAGCCATAGTTCAACAATCCAGATGAATAGGCCACAGTAGGGCTGACCATGGATAGCATTTCTTCATTTTAATGCGGGCCATTGATGTATACTTTGAAATAAGTCTTATTCAAAGGAATGAATGGTTGGAGAGGATGATTCCCAAGTAAAAAGTTTTAAATGTAATTTCTATAGTTAAAGAAGACATTGGTAATGTAATTTAATTAGTAGATTTTCTATTAATGTTTTTAAGTTTATTCTCAATGCTTAAATTGAGTTATTACTCCATATTATAGATATTTTGAATTCATGGGCCCACTTTTATAGCCCACTTGATGATTGGTTTAGCTTAATAATTATCTCAAATATTCATCTTGATAAGCTTAACAAAATAACATATTTGATCTCACTTTTTTTTATATGATTATAACATTTTAGAATGATTCCCCAATCTACGCTCTGCTCGATGTGTATAGTCAGCTTTTTACCTGTAAGTTACTTATAGGTTATCCAAACAGAAAAAATAACTTACTTGTAAGTGACTTACAACTTACATACAAACAGGTTACCTGTAAGTAACTTTCACCTGTAAGTCACTTACAGGTAAGTCACTTACAACTTAAAAGAACTTATGGGCATCTAAACAGGCCCTTACGTAAAAAAAATTAAAAATAAATGTTGACCTAGGTGGGATGAGTATATATTGTCATCCAAGTCTTAAAGGGTAGATCTTATCTCCTGCGGGACGTGAGCGGAAAAGTTGCGAAGGCTCTGATCAACGGTGGATTCTTGAAAAGCTACTATCCTTCTTTGTGGGAGATAGTTGCACGACTATTCTCGTACCGTTAAATGGCAGAGGTAAAGAGAAGTGGTAGAAAAATATAGGTTTGTTTCATACACGTGGTTTTGAACGTCGAAACATCCGTAACATCCGTGGCAGGTCGAGAGTGCTTTTAAGTGATGCCCGTATTTGGAAGAATACAGGTCGTAAATTACTTTTAAACCATTCATTTTTATTTTTTTTGTTTTTTTACCGGAGTGAGAAAATTGGAAACCCGTTTACGAAAATTCGGCTGTCAGAGGATTTAGCTCCGTTTGGAGATGCTGATTAAGGAATTAGCACTCGATTTCAGTGTAGATTTTGCGGTGAAGTAAATTTTTAGGGTTTCTGTGGAGTTTTCCTGCGTTTGAAGATTTCAACTCCTTTGGATCTGACATTCGAAATTCCGCTTCAGTTTAGGGTTTAACTGAGATTTTCAGCGAAAGATTTGCTCTTATATTTGATGATGATGTTCGATTTCTAGTGTTTTCTTTTGATGTGAATTCTAACGTGGTCTGTTTTAGTACTAGAAATGTCGAATTCTAGAAATTCATGGAATTGCTAATTGTAATCTTTAGCTGGCGATTTTGCAGTTAATTTCAATCTAGATTTGCCATAACTCTCTCTCTCTCTCTCTCTCTCTCTCTCTCTCTCTCATTTTTTGGTGTATTTAATCATAAGGATTGTTTTGAATCAGATGTCTAAAATATGAGAACTTGTTTGAGTTTCATAGTTCAATCTCATTCGTTCTGGACTGTTTGGTTGGATCAAGACCTGATTTCGCATATTCTTGTTAATGATTTATTTATTTTTTTCACCATAAAACTCAGGGATTCAATTTTGGATGGTCGGAGGAACATTTTCACCATAAAACTCAGGGGTTCAATTTTGGATGGTCGGCTGAATGAATTCCACTAACTCAGGGATTCAATTTTTTTTTTTTCAGTATTTTTTCAGTTCCCTGTTGCTTTCTCAACTCAACCATGAGTGTATCCTTTCAGTGTTGGAAAGCAGGAAAACCCAAATAAACCCTCATCCTTACTGCTGTGTTGCTGAAATCCCCTTTTCTTTTACCTAGGTGCGGGGAGCCAAGGGTCCAATTTTCGAGAATGGGACAAATAAGGCACATTGCTCGAACATTTGTTGACACACTATGGTGTTACTGTATTAATGTCACAAGCAGAGGTGATCATGACCCTGCTAGGGCTACCCGCTGGAGTAGGATTCTGAATCTTACCCTCCCCGTATGTACCAATTATATAGGACACATGTGAAACCCAGGTTGTTCATCAGCTGGTCCGCACATGATATGTACGATTGGCCTGATTGTCAGGTGGGCAGTAACTCTAGCATTTGACATTGTTCATTTTTCTAATGATCCATTTTTCTTGGTACATGGTCCACCTGATGGCCAAATTAGCCTGATTATCAGTCCCTAGTGCATACAGAGTGAGGCCTGCTTCATGAATGACCCAACTCTTGGACACACCGCATTGCCATGTGTGAGCAGAGTTGGATTCAAAATCAGGTGGGTCACACATGTATCTACCAAATTCTAAACGAAGAGATGATTCCAAAAGAGGAGATGGAGAGTATGTTTCAGAAGGCAGTGATCATCACTGTTTTGACCTTTATATTGAGTAATTTCGAGTGAATAGATGACTGGTGAGTCCTCCATTTGTTACATATTAATTTTCTGCATGTGTGTGTGTGTGTGTGTGTGTGTGTATACAGAGAGAGAGAGAGAGTCTCATTGATGAAATACACTTCTTTTTTCACTATTTTTATGTATGATTTGGGTCCTTACTCATGCCTCAGTGCGGGCCGTAGTGAATTTTCAAACCCAGCATAGATTTTCAGAGACTCTCATTAATGAAATACACCTTTTTTTTTTCCAGTATTCTTATGTATGATTTGGGTCCTTATGCCTCAGTGCAGGTGGCACAGTACGCTTAGGCACGCACACAGGTGCACGCCCAAAATGCCTTTGATTACACTGGTTCAAAATTGACATGGAAAAGGCTTATGTGACTGTGTAATACTATCTTACGGGGCATATGGGGTTTGTTGATAGATGGAGATAAGGATTAAGGTGTACTTCTCTTCTGTGTGGCTTTCTTTTCAGTCAATGGAAGTGCGGCCTGCTTATCTCCCCTCCTGTTCACTATTGTTGCTGAATGTCTAAGTAGCATGCTGAAGAAAACCTTGGATATTGGTCTGATTCTGGGGATGCGTATTTCAAATGATAGTACTAGAGTCTCTAACTCCCACTTCGTTGGCGGTGCTCTTTTTTTTTTTTTTTTGTGCTGTTTTTTTGGTAGAAGCTTAAAATATTTTTATGTGTTCAATCCCTTTCTTTTCTTTTCCTTTTCTTTTTCTTTCCTTTTTTGAGGAGTAGACCAACATTCATTACTTTGGGTAAGGTAATCTCAGAAATGCATCTGAGACAACCTCTGAAATGTTAGGGAATGCATCAAATTTACAAAATGGTGTCGTCAGTAGACCCATTTTTGGGAAATAGTTGTTTCACTTCTGTAAAGTTCTCCTGTGAAAAACATTTTGTTGTACTCTTGTAATTATGGTTTAAGGCCACTCATCTGCCATCATTGATTAAAAAAATTATTAGAATATGGGCATGTTCTTTACATCATCTTTAACACTGAAGAGCCATTTTGTCTTGGGCTAGCATTGTGCTTCTTGCTATAATCCTCCCACCAATTCGAAGCATGTGATTCCTTCTCTGTGTTTTCACTATAGATGCAGAGTTACACTCCATTGACATACATAATGATTAAGATGCATCGAATTCGGTACTCGGATCTCCACTCTTTGGTGGCCTAAATTGGTGAGACTTCTTTTCCAGCGTCATTTTCAATTCCCTGTTAATCGATACTTGAAGTTAATATAATCACATGAGTTTTGAATTATAGATATATGAATTTGCTATGTTTTACAATCTTTAAAATCTTGTTATGGAAATTTGTACTAATGCAGGGGCATTTTCACACTGGGCTCGAGTGGGGTCGCCTGTGGGATGCAGGGGCACACTCGGGGTGAGTGACCCATGCGATTTGGGGCCCACGGGGGAGGTCTCGTGTTCGAGACTCCTTACCAGGGTGATTAATGCGCATTTCACACCGGGCTCGAGTGGGGTAGCCCGTGGGATGCGGGGACACGCTCGGGTTGGGAGGCCCATGTGATTTGGGGCCCACGAAGGGGGTTCGACCGAGGTCCTAATCCATGAGATGTGGGGCCTGGGCTATGAAATAAAGGGATTAATTCGTCATACTCTAATAGTTCGAGCTTTTAGAGCAAGTGGTTAATTGTCCTGCATCAAATTGGTATCAGAGCGGGAGGTCTCGTGTTCGAGACTCCTCACCGGGGGTGATTAATGCAGGGGCATTTTCACACTGGGCTCGAGTGGGGTCGCCTGTGGGATGCAGGGGCACACTTGGGGTGAGTGACCCATGCGATTTGGGGCCCACAGGGTAGGTCTCGTGTTCGAGACTCCTTACCAGGGGTGATTAATGCGCATTTCACACCGGGCTTGAGTGGGGTAGCCCGTGGGATGCGGGGACACACTCGGGGTGGGAGACCCATGCGATTTGGGGCCCACGAAGGGGGTTCGGCCGAGGTCCTAACCCATGAGATGTGGGGCCTGAGCTATGAGATAAAGGGATTAATTCGCCATAATCTAACAGTTCGAGCTTTTAGAGCAAGTGGTTAATTGTCCTGCATCATGTACCCATACATTGTTGGAGAAACTAATAAACCTCCGCATTCTCAGATTGCATTGAAAAGCGCACAAGGGAAAGGAAATGACTTGCTCTGCACAAGGGTTTCCTTTGCTGGAATACTTGCATTCTAAAAGAGTGGAGAGTAGATGAAGTATCGATGCCAAGCCCTTTACATTTGTGGATTGATGGATGCTCTGATTTGAAGATGCTTCTAAAAGGACGACAAGAAATTGGAGTTGTGGATCATGCATTCATAATTCAAAGCCATGTTTTGAGAAGATGAAGGAAATATTGGCATAAGATTCAACATATATTCGCCAGTGAGGTAGGCGATTATTAAGATGCACTAGCGTTGAATTAATCACTTTCATTTCCTCTACTTGTGAGGTAAATTGGTGAGACTTCTTTTCCCTTAAATCATTTTCATTTCACTATTAATAGCAGTGTTTTAAATAGCGGTAGTGTGATGCGTAGTGCTCAACCCTCTATAGCATGTAGCATAAATACGTAGCGTGTAACGTAAGCTACACGATACTTCTATTTTAATAATTTAAAAATAGGACAAATACAATAAATATTGGAAAAAAGGAAAAGAAAATATAAAAATGCCTCAAAGTTATTCATTTTATCAATTATAAGAATGTTCAAATGATTTATTAGTAATCATTTATCAAAAGCCGATCCGCATATATAAGCCAAATCAAATAATTATCACATCAACAATTTTCTAAGCAAACCCCTTTAATTAATAATGTCTAATTGAAATCATAAGTCACAATTATGAAAAGAAATAAAAATCATATAGGTTAAAAGTATCAGTACAATACAAGTGTCACATTCCTCAACATTAGATACAAAGAAAATATGAAAAAAGTAAAAAATAAAATAAAATAGTAAAAAAATACATTGTAGCTTACGCTACGCGCTACGTAGCTGTAGCGTATGCTATGACGCTATAGGGGATTTACGCTATTTAGGACGCTACGTAGCGCTACAGCCACGCTATGCTACGTAGCGTACGCTACAGGCGCGATTTGAAACATTGGTTAATAGTTACATGAAGTTAATATAATCATATGAATTTCTATTATTATTTTATTGACACATTTTATTATTAATTTTTTATATGGAAATCTGCATGCTAATTGTTCTAGGAAAATGGAAATGCCTCAACCAAGAACCTTTTTATTTTAATCTTGCTAGAGGTCTTGCATTTTGATGCTTCATAAATGGGGTGTAATTCAGTGTATGGTTGGATGAACCCATTGCATCATCCACTTAATTGACCCTTCTTTGGTGAACCATAGTATAAATTCACAATGATTCATGGAATTTTCCCCTGTTGGCCATTTTTGTTTTTAGCCATCTATTTGAAGGAAGCAGATTGCATGGTGGGCCACATATCACCGACCTCAATGGGGTGTTGATGTGACAAAGTTTTGTGGGCTCCACCATGACGTATGTATTATATCCACGCTATCCATCCATTCTAAGAGATCACTTTAGGGCATGAGCCCAAAAGTGAGGCAGATCCAAATCTCAATTGGACCACACAAAAGAAATCTGTGGGGTCCGTGACGCCCACTGTTGGAACCTTCCTAAGTGGCTGTTGATGATTTATTTTTATTTTTATTTTTTTTTCCTTTCTGCAGCTAGCCGTATCTTGCGATTCAGCTCATGTGGGCTTTTTACTGTCCTATGGGCGTTTGTCATTGGCCTTCTTGGTAAATTTAACTTCCTGCTTGTCTTATGATGTTTATCGTTTTAACCAATGGGACAGATAACTTTAATATTTTGTATATGTAGCAATCATCCTTCATTCAAGTTTTAGAACACCTAATCTAAAAGCTTGTCTGAACACATTCCGCGAGGAGTTCCGTGCAGCTGATTAGATAGATAACTTTTTTATTGGTATTGTGCTTTTATGAATGGATTAAAATGAATGATTGTATTTGAATGAATGAATGAATGATTTAGCCTTTTTCCAATCTGCAACTCTCCCTATGGTCGAGTAGACTTCTGTCCCCCTGTGTTCAATCCCTGCTTCAAGCACTTCCACCCCTGACCTTTGAAAGCAAACAAGTGTCCTTCCGTCCCTTAGTCTCACTATGTTCAACTAAGCACTTCGTCCCTGAGCTTAGCTTATAGAGGAAGCACTAGATGTGGTGCGTGTTTCAACATGCTTCTTCGGATTGTGCTTTTGTTAAGCTCACTCCCCGTCCTTAAACAAACATGAAACCAGATTGGCAACGGGCCATCGGGTTTCAAGTACTGGGGGCTGTCAAGTTATGCCTTCTCCATTGGACTCCATAGGGCGGCCAGTACACAAACCTTAACTCGAATGAATTTAGGATTAGGACAGGGTCGCCTGTCCGATTGTTTTACTTGTTGGTTTGCTGCTTTTATAAAGTGGGAAGGGCTACTTCCTAAAGGGTAAGTGCACTACAACGAGTTGTTGAGAACTGAGGTTAAAAATTAAATTTAGCCTCAGTTGATGCCAACAGAGGTTAAATCTATCTTTACCCTCAGTTACCCAAACTGAGACTACAACTCCCACGGCTAAAGGCCTTAGATTTAGTTGTTGAGAACTGAGGTTAAAAATAGATTAGCTTCAGTTGGAGGCAATTGAGGTTAAAATTTAGATTTAGTCTCGGTTGGAAAGAATGGAGGCTAAAATTTTAATTTAGCATCATTTCAAGGTGACTAAAAAGGTTGGTTTTTTTTTTTTTTTTTTTAATTTTTATTTTTAGCTTCACTTGAAGAATCGAGGCTATAAAAGTCTTTTTAGCCTCAGTTACCAAAACCGAGGCTTTTAGCCTTTAGCCTTTAGCCACTGGGGCTCCAACCTCGGTTTGGATTACTGAGGCGAAATTGAGGCTAAAGGTTTTAGCGTCATTTTTTAATCTTTTTAGCCACGGTTTTGAACTGAGGCTAAAGCCCTTTTTTGCTTGTAGTGTTTGTTAATAAAATTACAGTGAGTGTGCTCCTACCTTTCGAAAAAAAAATAAATTCACACTTCCATAATATCCATGAATTCCCAAAATGAGTAAATAGTTTTCCACATGCATGCTCTCTCCATGTCATGGAAGGAGGAGAATTATAACATAGCTACACAAACAAGAAACACATACATATATATGAGGATACGTTCAGTTGCACTTGGTCTCATGATAGTTGGTGCAACCAAACTAACCCTAGAAGCTAGATTCTCAAACAGGAATAGGGTCCACTAGCACCATTGTAATATGTTCTTTGGTCTCATCTCTGCTGAATTGGTATATAAGTCTCGATTCTGCTACAGGAGTTCGATCACACGTGCGAGGTTCACTGGCCGCATGATCACTTCCCTGGGGTTTAAGTCTTTCCATGCACCTGCAGCCTTCTCTCGGAACATCTTGCATGTGTCAGTGTATGTGGTGTTGTGCTCCTTCATGTAGCACTGGATCGCTGATGCAACGTGTGTTCTCTTTTGCTCAAGCTTCGCATATCATTGTTGGAAAGAAGAAATTGTTAGCAGAGTTAGGTGAGTCTTAAACATGAGATAAGGGACTCATGAGCACACATCCAGGTGATCTGGGTGGTTCATCAGGTAAGGCCCATCTGGAACCTACCCATCCAATCAATAGGCCATAAAGTGAAAGGTGAGGATCTTTCAAAATATCTGACCAAAGTATGTCATCTTGCATTTGCTCAATGCACTGGTAGGATACAGCGCATTGGACATATTGTTGGTAATTTTATTTATTTATTAGTGAAAAAAATATACATAAGTGATAACAGGATGAAATTACAAGAAAAAGAAAAGAAAGTTAAGATTATTATTTTTATTTGACGAAAAGGATAAAAGTTATAAAATAGTAATACATTGGTCATGAAATTAATAAATAAATGAAATATTCAAACAAGAAATGATCCAGTGCCATCAGAGTACATTAAGTTGTATTTCTCCTTTTTTTTTTTTTTTTTTTGTAAGTTGTATTTCTCCTAGTTGTATGGGCACACTTGGGCAGTCCAAGACCCCAATTGTAGCTGTCCATCAGGTCCATAGCACATTTAATACATTTAATGCCTTATAATGTAAAATCATGATTAGCCATCCAATCAATAGCCCACAAAAGTGTGCTTGGGGCTATGTCTGGGAGTCACTTGGTTTTTGGTTGATGAACCGTTCTTCTTTAGTTGAGGCCAGGCCAGGTTTTTTTTTTCCCTCCCCTACTAGGTGCATATTTTTAGGATTTGGTGTGCTCCCACTTTCTCAAAGAAAAGAAAAAGCCTATTAAGAGGATGGTGAGGATTGTTTCTGAAAAGCAATCTCCCATCAATAACGAGCCATCCATTTGCTAAGGGAGATACTCATACAATGCACATTGAAATGAACATGCTAGATAGAAAGAAGGCATGTATTATACCTCATTTGATGTGATTTCATCCTTGAGTCGGCAAATTACACCAATAGCCTTAACCACCTTAGGTATATTTATGGCCCACTCAAAGGTCTCCTTTGTTGCAATATCTCCCATCCCAACCAGAGATGCTAGGATAAGTGTGGGGTAGGCACTACTCAATAATGCATTTTTCATATACTCTTCCAATGTTGGCGCGTACCCTGTATTTGCCCATCTTGCTTCTACTAGGAAGGCTTTGGCCACAACTGTGAACTACATGGAAAAAAAAAAAAAGAAATAAAATAAAACATGCTATTGCGATGTTGGATGTTGGGGATTGAAGAACTCATTCCCCTCTGCCAAGAACAAATTCTACTACTACTACTACTACTAATAATAATAAATAAATAAATAAATGCCAAGCACAAAGTAAAGAAGAAAGATTCTATTCATAAGCTATATGCTGATTGTGTGTAGCCCATCTTTGGCACCAAACCGCATAATGTGCATTGATCAACACCATCCGTTCACTGGGTTGTATCTGTCAGATCAATGAAAAACCTTTGGATGTTTAAAAGTTCTTGATATATGTCCCCAAAACTTTTATTAATCAAACCGTAGTAATTGCACACTAGGCATCATTTTACTTGGACTGGATAAATGAAGGGCATTGCAGCAATTATAGTGGAATCCAGGCCATGAAATTCAAATCAGTTCTGCTATTGGTTTTGCTTATCGATCGAACAAAATTTCCTTCAGTTTGTTGTGTTAGGAAAATTCAAACCATATTGGACGAGTTCGCATTGTCGACTTTCTCTCTCCAAATAAAAAGGGTACCATTTAGGATTTGGAGGAAGAATATCACATCCACTACAAATTTAAAAAGAAAAAACTTGGAAATAAGCCGGTACAGCCAACGCATTGCTGGGCTGGTTTTCCGGCGCTAACTAAAATCAGGCGCTGGATAAGAATTGCATATAAATACCCTTCTAAAAAGCCCTAGCCCTCATTTTCTCCCCTCCTGACTCTTTCCCTCTCACCGCCTCCGATGCTCTCTCTCTCTCTCTCTCTCTCTCTCTCTCTCTCTCTCCCTCCCTCCCTCCCTTTAGATGCAGTGACAGCCATCGCCATCTCCACCTCTACTATCCCTTTCTCAATCGACCCTCTCTCTCTATTTCCCCTTTTCCCTCTCTCAATCGATCATCTCTCTTTGTTTCTCCTTTCTCAACCCACCTCTGCTCCTCCAGGGTTTCTCTCTCTCTCTCTCTCTCTCTCTCTCTCTCTCTCTCTCTTTCCAGAACGGATTTGGATTTTTCTCTCAAGCTACAACAGAGTTTCAATGCAGATCTGGGGTTTTCTCTCGAGCAATTAGCAGATTATCTACGACCACATCTAGTAGGTTTGGTTTGTCAATATAATCAAGCAGAGTTGCTTTGTGAGATCGCAAGTGCAGTACTTTTACTGTCTGGCTTCCAGTGGAGAGGAAGTGTATGATCCACTGTCTGCCTGAGGATATGTGATGATATTTGTGCGTTTTTAACATGTATGTAATGGTGTTCAGACCACTCTTTGATAAGAATGATGTCGTTGGGCAGATGTAAGGACTTGCTGTAATTACTGTGTGCTGTTTGGGCAGATGTTGTTTCTACTTCATTACTAACAATTGAACTATCATATTCTGCTGATACTAAGATTGTTGTTGCTATGCCAACTGTGGTTAGGGTATCATCTTCCCAACAAACACTGATGAAGCTATGCACCTAAAAAATATAGCAGCTCGTTGTTCATCACTGGTGTGGTGGTGTTGATTATTTTGTATTTGTTTTAGATAATATTGATTATGATTCTCAGGAAATTTGTTTCTATGGAGTTAAGAGATAAGCTGTTATTTCTGACAATGCATTTTCTAGAATTTGGAAATTTTAATGCCCCTTTTGGAAGTAGATGTTTCCCTGATTTGATAATTCTTTATATTTTTTGGTGCTTGGTTTTTCGTGCACAGTTGGTCACTGATTATGGCCTTCTGGTAGAATCTTTAATTCTCAATTTATGTCTAACTGGAAGAACTTCACTGCAATGGAAATTTCATTTTCAACCAGCTTCTATTTTGGCAAGCTGTTTGAAAAGGCTGCATATCTTGTGCGTATCTAGTCCACATGAGTTTTTGCTCAAGTGCAAGTGGGTTGCAGTTACAACGAGCAGTCTTGTTACCGATTCCACTTCTATAGTGTAGGATGGTAGGACCCATATGGACATCTCTATGCAAATGGAGTCTGAAGTTGTGCGGAATGCAATTCGAAAGCATGACATCAAGGGTAACATTAAGCAGATGCTAGAGAGGTCAACTTTGATACTCGGGGATTATGTGACACAGCATTGTGCATACCATTCAACAAGCTTGATTATTTGTTCAATTTTCCCTTTCCCAGGCTCTTGTAAAGTTAGGCTATTGCCTTGTTTTTGCATGCCATGTTATATACTTTATATTTTAACCATGATCTATATATCACGTTACTATTTTCTCAATATTTTCCAAATCCCTTCTCCACCACATTACTCTGCTTGAAGACGTCTTCCTTGAAAAGCACAAGATTCCAAGTTCATAACAAGTTCTCAATAGATTAAAACGTGTGATTTTTTTATTTTTTATCTATCAATGCAGATGAACTTTCTTGTACCAAATTGTGCTTTCAGCTATGTTGGTTGGCTGGATCCTTACTCATGCCTCAGTGGTAGACTCACAAGAGTTTCAACATGAGGTCATGGGTTCAAGTACCCATTGTGGTGAAATCCCACTGTGGTGTAAGCAAGGTGTCCCGTATCGGTATCGGTTGGCGTAACGGTGCCCTCCGAAACCGATACGGATACGGGGGCGTAACTGCCCGTAACGGCGCAATTTTTTTTTTTGCCAAAAAAATATGAAAAAATATGGATTAAATCTGGAATATTCTAAGCATTCCAAATATGCATTCATTTATAAATTGGAACATGTTTATGGTGGTGTAACGGTCCACTCTTTGGTGAGAAGTTGTATCGGACTGTTTGATTAATTTTTTAACCAGGTAACTTGAATTTGACTACAAAATTCATATATTTAATTTTTTAAATATGTAATTTATATACTTAACAACTTGATATCATTTCTCCCAACAATTCTTTAAAAAAATGAAATTAAATTTAGGTAGATGGTGTTGCCAATTTGGGGCTAACTTGGAGGACCAATCTATTCTCCAAATTAGCGTCAAATTCATGCCATTTATTGTCATTATCCCACTTATAAATTGGTGGACATTTATTGGATAGTGAATCATAAAAAAAATAAAAAAATCAAAAGGCCCTATTTTAAGAAATAAAAGTTCACAAATTGACAATTAAAACTATTCAAATAATTTGATTTTGGCATTGTGAGTTAGCAATTGCAGTCCATAATTTAATTGTCAAATTTTAAGTTAATATATGTCTCGTGTACAATTTTTTAAGGCTTGAATTAGGAGGGACTCGGATGTAAAGTGCAGCACACGTGTCAAAGTTTTTTGGGCCCCACCCATGATGAATGTGTTATATCCACACCGTCCATCCATTTTGCCAAATAATTTTAGGGCATGAGCCCAAAAATGAGGCACATCCAAAGCTCAGGTGGATTGCACCATAAAAAACAACAATAATTAAACGTTCACCGTTAAAAATTTATTGGGGGCTAGAAAAGTTTTAGATTAAGTTGACATGTGTGTTTTCCCTTCATCCATGTCAATGTGACCCAATTAATAGGTTAGATTGAAAATAAACATTACAGTGGACTTTAAGAAAATTTTAATGGTGAGCATTCTATAACCACTATTTCCTATGGTGTGGTCCACCTGAGATTTGGATATTACTAATTTTTTGAATCCTGACCTAAAATGACGTGGCAAAATGGATGGACGATATGGATAAATTATATACATCATAGTGGGGCCCACTCGGGTCTGATCAGATTGGATGGAAATAAACGTTACCGTGCACCCTACGAATTATTTAACCGTGAAAATCATTATCTCTGTTGCTATTTTTGGTGTGGTTCAGATGATCTCTGGATATAATTCATTTTTTGGGTGGTGCTCTAAAATGATCTCTGAAAATAGATGAATGGTGTAGATGTAATAAATACATCACTGTGGAGCCCATATAACTTTGATCTCCTTTGATCCGTTCGTACAACTCGGAGCTCGAGGAGTGTCAACGCTCGTCTTTGCGTGACACGTACCTACAGCAGTCAGCAGCTAGCTGCTGCAAATTAAAAAAAAAATGGAGAGAGAGGGAAACGAAAAGAAAAAAAGAGGGAAAGAAGAGAGAAAAGAAAAAAAGAGGGAAAGGCGGAAAGAAGAGATTGAGAGGGAGAGAGAGAGTGAGAGAGAGAGAGGAAGAAGAAGAAGAAGAACAGGAAGAAGCCGCAGCTGCTCGAGAAGAAGAAGAAGAAGAAGAAGAAGAAAGAGAAGAAGAAGAAGAAAAGAAAGGAAAAAAAGGTAAGTTTTTCTTTTGTTTTTTTTTTTTAGGCCTCGTAACAGCCGTTACGGGTCCGTACCGGCCGTTATGGCCCGTAACGGCCCCATAACGGCCGTTACGGTCACAGAATTCCGTAACGGCCATTTCGACCCTGTATCGCGTAACGGGTCCCACCGTTACCGTTATGTATCGGCCGTTACGGCCGATACGTAACCGATTTGGGATACCATGGGTGTAAGTGCGTGGGTGTGTATGGGGGTGTGAGTGCATGTGCAAAAAAAAAAGAAGAAGAAGAAGAAGCTATTTTGGTTGACTTTGCCAGGCATCATTCAAACTATAAATTATCTGTTACCTACTCGATGCCATGCTTTAGTCTTTTGCTTACTGCATATGGATATTCCAATCAAAGATTCGGGTTTTGGCCCTTATTGCAAAGCTCTTCTCAGTTTCTAGCTCTGTGGCATCAGCAGTTTATCACTCTAATCTCCTTGGGTTATTGGAAGCAGAAGTTAATGACACAAATGACATGCTTATGACTTAGTGTTGGACACAATTATCTAAAAGAAGAGTTTTGGAAAAAAGAATGTGTGCAATTGTGTGCACTGATAGAAATCGTGCCCTTACCATCCACCTTCCAATAATCATGGACAGGTAACTTAGCACAAACTTCAAAATGGGCATTTAAGTATTTGCATTTTGAAATGCCTACTAGATTATTCCTGCTGTCCATCTTTTAATGGTGGGAGATGATGTCCTCACTGACTCTTAGCGCTCACTGAGTGCATTGATCATTTGACATTTGGTTGTTATCTTCTTTTTTCTTTTTCTTTTTTTCTTTTTCTTTTTACATGTACCCAAAAGTACTTCTTTACATGTAAGCAATTGATTTTTAGGTTAATTTTCTTTCTTTAATGCATTTTTACAATTCGTACACAATTTAATACTAGTTTTCCTTTTTTTTATTATTATTATTATTTTATTTTTTTTTAATTTTTTTGCATTATGTTTCTCTCTTTTGGGGCTATTTCCTTTTGAACTCCACTGTTGTATTCTAGTTCCTTTTTTTTTTTTTTTTTTTAATTAATTTTTTTTCAGCCTTATCCATGAAAAATGTAATACTTTATTACTTTATATGTTTTTAGACATGTTTGTCAATTTGGCTTTTAAAATCAACCGTTGGAGACTGTGACACCTCGTAATGCATGGAGTTTCTAATTTTGTTTTATAACTCCACATGATGCATGGCTTATTGTTTCAGGTGTTAAACTGAGTGAGGCTTCAAAGAAGCTTGGAAAAAAATTTGCAACTGGAGCATCTGTTGGCAAGGTCTTTAAGCATTGCCTTGTTGCTTTTGCAGGGTGATCATGGCTTTTTATCATTTTATACTTTCTTGAAGTCATCTCAGTGATCTGTCATGGCCATAAAAAAGTGATGCAACAATGATTTTGTGTCCCTTCCCTACCAGTGAAACTTCCATGCCCTGACCATCTGCTGTTATGATTAAGCCTCGAACCATGCAATGATATAATGCAATCATGTTGGTCTCATTAGTTGTTTTGGGTGTTGATGATACTGTCTGGACACACCGAGAAAAAGGTTCTTTGCAGTGATAAGGCTTAATTTGTGGAACTTTTTATGAGGAGCATCGAACATGCCGGCCATAAAGATGTATTAAAAGTTCTGATGATCATCTCCAACCTCCCATATCAACATACAACAGCTTTTCTCTGTACTACCACCTTTTTTTTCAATTTTTTATTTTATTTTATTTATGAGGGCGTCAATTGACCTGCCACATGGCATCTACTATAGGCTTTCTGTAGGTGCGCTTCACACAACTTCTCCATTTTCTTTTCCCCCTTTTGTTATGGCTTGTGATAATTGTTGCTCTGTATGCAGATTCTCAGATTCTTTCAAATTTAATGTTGGTTTTTATTTTTCGGTATCTATTTGTAATAGACATATTGGTTTAGAGAATCTATTGGCAAAAGATATAGAAGTCAGTCATGGTGCACACAAGAGTGAAGTGACAGTAAAAAAGGTAATGATATTCAATCAAATAAAACCACCATAGATGACTCAAAAGAGTAGATTCGCATTCATTCGACTTCATGGATTGATGGTAAATTTATATATAGTTGAATCAAGTCAATTACATAGAAATCAATTGTAATATATTTAGATAAGCATGCCATTAAAAAAGAAAACTATTTAGGTAAGCAACAATTAGATTTTCATGAATTTGGTTTCTAGGCATGATTATGATCCGTGATGTTGCCAAGGACGTCTGAAAACTAGAGTTCTAGTATTACCAAATCTAGCAGTTGTGTTTAGTTTATATCCACCCACTACCATAATCACTTCTAGTGGCAACGACACATCATTCTACCCTCTCATACATGCATTCGTGAACAACTGCCCCCTCGTACATTCCCTGTGGTTGGAGCTTGTTTGTAAATTCTCAATTTGGATCCATAGTAGCTGGTATGAATCTTATCATTTGACTGTAGTTCAACATTGAGATCTATCCATGCTTTTGATTGTGATATGATTAGAAAGTTGGAGTCCCAACATTTTTCAAACCTGAAATGGCCCAAGAGCAATGTTTGGATGCACAATTCAATTTGATTATGAAAATTCAGTTCAACTAAGGCAAAGTAATGAAACTGCAATGGCTTTTTCTAGTATCCAGAATGAGGGAGTAGCCTTCAAACCACAATTGGATTCCTTGCTTTAAAAAAGGAAGGTAATATAACTGCAAGTTGGAGCATAGTCCTTAAATGGTTGAATGAAATGTCTAAGCTAAAGAAAGTTGTAATTGCTTTACGCCCAAAATTTCCCATCCAAACACTAGTAAACCCTTTATACCTAAACAATTTTACAAGCATCCATAGGACACCGTAGAGCCCCTTTGGTGCGATGCCATTGAGTTTGAGTGGTGCTGTTTTGCATATTTATCCTTTCTATACCATTTTGGCTGATTGTGAATCTAAATTGTGGCAAGTTGGTGTAGGATCTGAGCTTCAAACTGGTACATATTCATCCTTTAGTTGAAAGTTATTCTTTTCCAACCTTTGCTGTTCACATTGAGAATACTTTTTATTGCAGAGGTTAGATTAATCCAGTCTCATTATTTCTCTTTTCGATTTTATCAGAAAATATTTAGCAATGTCTACAGGAACATCAATGTCTGCAGTTACCTAATCATGGCAACATATAGGAGTAAGTGAAGATCTCAACTTTCCGATGGCTCAATGGAACGGGCATGGTTTTCTTAATGTATATGGATAATAACTAGTCCATAGATGGATTCTCTAGAGGCACTTCAATGCATCATGGCGTCTCAAGGTCTTTCAAATTTCTTTCGTTTTCAACACCCATTTCTCTAGGCAGGAATTGATTACATGCCAAAACCTCTGTTCTGTCCTGTTTTTCAGGCATCATCAACATGGGAGATGGCAAGCTCGAATTGGTCGGGTTGCGGGAAACAAGGATTTTTATCTTGGACCTTTAGTAAGTGTTTTTTCTTTTCTTTCTTTCTTTCTTTTTTGGAGCTTAATCCCCTCTAATCTTAATAAAGTATTCATTACTATAATTCGAATCCTGGATTTTCTTTTTCCAAGCTTATCGAATTCTACATGCAGCCATGAAAAGGGCTAGTTCTTAGATTACAGTCCCACGCAGTTCATTCAAAATATATTGGTTACATTTCCATTTTCTGAGGATTCTAGTTTACTTTTCCATGTCCATGTTTTGTTTTTCCTCCATCCAACCCTTTGCTTTCTATAGTATCAATGATGATTGCTAGTTTTTTGCCCCACATTGATGAATGCCTTGGATTCTTGATGAAAGGCCAGGTTGTTGTCTGTGGTTGGGCTGGGATCTCCCTCCCTCCCTCCCTCCCCTCAAGCGGAATATTCCGCCAATAACTCTCCCCCATCTGAGCTATAAGCTATTGGTTTCTATTGTCCATTTCTTGTTGGACCAAAGTGATCATCTGATATGGGAAATATTATTGGGCCCACCATATTATTGAGCATCACATAACCCATCTGTATATTGTATCAACCACGTGCGATATTGATAGTATCGGCTGATACCATTGATACTGCATGTGGATCAGCTGCAGATTCTCCAATCTGGACCTTGCAAAAAATAAAAATAAAAAATCCTGCTAATCTAGTTGTTGGCATGTTCTGGACAATTTATTGAAATCTGGTTGTTGCCATTTGAGGCAGCTGTTCTTCTTGTGATTATGAACAATGGTTGAAATCTAGTTGTTGGCATTGAAATTTGGTTTTTGCACTATGATTCCTTTTTTATTTTTTCCTTTCTTTATTATCGAATGATTCTTGTAATCTGGGTCTTTCATATTCATTCGGGTTAAGGAGTTCAGATTTTTAGATGATCTTTACAATTCGTCTCTCCATTTGTAGATGATCTAGGGTTTTCTCTCAAGCAATTAGCAGATTATTTACTACCACATCTAGTCATAAGGTAATTTCAGCTATTTCTTACTCATATTATCTGAAATTGCATTGATAGGACTGTTTGATAAAATAGCAATGAAAAGGGTGCATAGTATATCAAGAGTATACCAAATGGGGAAAAAGAGCTGATTTCCAGTCAATATAGAGATAAGAAATCAGAATACAATTAATGGAGCAGTAAAACAAAATCTTCATTGTATGATTTCATTTTGCCTCTGTTGCGAATCCAGATTACAGGCGGTCCAACCCATTGACAGCCCTAGTTGTACGAGTTCATTTTGCCTCTGTTGCGAATCAAGATTACAGGCAGCAAGTGTCACTCCGCTGGGTTCCACACGCCCAGTTGATAGTTAACATTAACATGGCATTGATAGTTAACATTTATCCCTTTGATAGTTAACATTACAAGGATAATCAAATGGTCTAGGATTGCCAAAACATGGACAACTGACCAAAACACCATCATCAGATTACCCACTTCTTTAGGGAAGGTGTCACTGTAGTACAAACGCATAGTGGAAGCAATGATGGAAATAATAAAGTTTTGAAGAAGAGATGATCTATTGATGCCAAGGAGATTACCTGATAGTCCATCACTCAGCGAACCCAAATTCAGAAAGGTTGAGGCTGGGGTTATTAAAAATTGTGGTCAGTTGTTCTCTTCTTAGCCAAGTTGGGAAGATGCAAGGGTATTAACATGTTATTTAGTAGACTATCAAAGCTTCCTAGAATTATCTGGGCCTGCAGTGTTATGGATGAGGAGGGCCTTGGAAACAACCAAGCTATCTAGGGCTCCCGAGGATCTGTATCAGTGCGGGTATGGTTGGCCTTGGGTTGCCAATTTTTATTTTCTTCTTCTTCTTCTTATTGTTATTATTATTATTTTGGATGAGGCATCCTTCATTCTGTAGAGACATTGGATTAGGAGCCAAGTTCATGACCTTCCACTGGTAGGTGTATCTTTTGCTTCTTTAAAACAATTATAGGTGGTGTACTCCCACCTTCCCCTTTATTAAATTTTTTTTTTAAAAAAAAAAAAAAGAAAAGAAAGAAAGAAAGAAAGAAAGAAAAAAGAAAGCATTGGAATTTCTCTAAAAACGTACCTTGAGAGGTCACTTAGTTCCTTCTTGTGCAAAGACTGCAGCATATTGAAATCCAACTTAAGAAACTCTAATAATATATCATTTCGCTCCTTCTCTTCTTAGTAGATTGAGATGTAGTACCTTGATTGTAGCCTCTCAACATGCTTTCGTAGTGGTAGATCTAAGGCAAACTGTACTAAGGTTGAAATAGGAGAGCTCAAATGTGGCATTGCAAACTTAGGGTCTGTTTGGGCAGTGGGATTAGAAGGGATTAGGTGGGATGGGATTCATCTGATCTCGTGCCAATTCCACTTCATGTTTGGGAAGAATGGGAAAGCTTGGAATTACATTAAATGGAATTGCATTAGGTGGCTGCCAATTTCACTCAATGTTTAGTAAGTTGTGTAGGTCCCACCATGATGTGTGGGCTATATCCACACCATCCACCCATTTATCAAGATTATTTTAAAGCATGGGCCAAAAAATCAGGTAAATCTAAAGCTCAAGTGGACCCCACCATAGAAAGCAACAAGGATTGAATACTTACCGTTGAAAACTTCTTTGGGGCCACATAAGTTTTAGATCTACCTCATTTTTAGGCCCATGCCATAAAATGAGGTTACAAAACAAATGAACGGTTTAGATATAACACATGTGTGTTATTCTCAATAATTTCAAATGATAGTGGATATATTCATTCAATATACCACCGTATTATCAACAAAGCATGGCATTAATTTTATCCCATGGTATTAGGGGACATGGTAATAATTATGTTTTTTGAATCCCATCCCACCTAATCCCTTCTAATCCCACTGCCCAAACAGACCCTTAAGGTGCTCAGTGGTGAAATTTATGGCTTCATCCAATATATTATCTTCACCTACGCTAATATATGCAGCTTCATACAAGCTTAACAATCCTTGGATGTCATCTCTTAATGTCGCCTTAAACTCACCCTTTTGGTCTTTAAACCTTTTAAACACACCTGTTTAGCAAAAGACATTTTACGATTTTGACTATCAAGAGATAATATAGTTATTTCTATCTTTTCTCTCATTCAAACCTATGAGTCTGAAGGCTAACATAATGGGTGTGGGTTCGTGTCATGTGAAGATGAGCGCTGACGCTCCTCGAGCTCTGAGTTGTACAACGGTTCAAAGGAGATCAAAGTTACATGGGCTCCACCGTTCATCCATTTAGAGAGATCATTCTAGGTCTTCTTCCTAAAAATGGGTAATTATCAAGGCTCAACTGGACCACACCACAAATAATAATGGGACAATGATTCTCACCGTTAAAATATTCATACGGCCCACCATAATGTTTAATTTCCATCCAATCTATTCATAAGGTCACACAGATCTGGATGAATAGAAAAACCAAATATCATATTAATCCAAAATTTTTGTGACCCTAAAAAGGGTTTCAATGGTGGGCGTTCAATTTCCCACTACCTTTTACAGTGTGGTTCACTTGATTTTTGGCTGTCTTATTTTTTGGGATTAAGCCTTACAGCGAGCTTGCCAAGTGGACGGATGGTTTGAATATAACGCATACCTTGTTATGGGATCCACATAACTTGGTGATGGCAACACGCACCAGCTATTAAGCCAATCCGCTTCCCTCATCGGGTACATTCACGTGGAGAATTTAAAGAGAATAGTCCACATTCAATGAACATGTGCAGGGGTTATCACGAATTTTATCCAGCTGACTCTATGATGAACGTCCTGGCATGATTGAAGAGTCCACATTCAATGAACATGTGTAGGGCTTTCACATTTTAGCCTTGTGAAAATGTGGGATTGATGGGAACCAGTATCATGATTCAAATGATGAGATGACGATGATTAAAGTAATGATGAAGAAGGCAGTATATACTTGACACTGATCAAAGTAAGAATCGATCACGTAGCACAAAAAGCCCAATAAATATATACTTTTGATATCACGTGGGCTGATAAGATATTCAAAATTCTATTAGTTGGGAAGTTTATCAAGATTTTCATTAACAATAAGATACACTCAGTCGATGAATTGCAAAAAAGTTGAATATTATAAATGAATCAGAACTCCTTTCTATTCAGCTAACAAATATGTTGTGTTCATGAACGTAGTTTAGGATAACATTAATCGCAGGTTGTTGAAGTTCCTCGAGAAAAGTGAAAAATGTGAGAAAGCAATGTTGTTGATCAGTACTGATCCATTCCCGCCTAACCTTGAGGTCAATATGGCTATGAAAAATCTATGAATGACTGATCAACTGCGATAGAGGGTTGATCTTAGCCCAAGTAACCACAAAGGAGCATCACGGCAACTGTTCGCTTGTATTCGAAGTGTAAGGTTGCAAAGTAGTAATAATCTTGGTGAGACTGAGGTCAAACCCACAGGGACTATATGTGTTATATTTTTTTAAACTATTTAAGAATTAGAATCAGGGACTAAACTAAATCTAAGATTTAAGAAGAATATTGTAATAAAGTGAACTATTATAGTAATGAGAATTAGTGCACCAAGGATCCACTTTTAGTCATCTTAATGCCATCTTACTTAATTCAATCAATACTTCAATTGCAATCGAAGTCGTAATCTATCCAGTTAAATGATAGAGCGGTTAAAACATCATAAATAGATTCAAAATAGATTCTGAAGGGATGTGTACTTGACATTTGATGTGTTGGATTCTCTCGAGATTGCAACGCGCGGTGTTTTCCTCGAACTGAACGTGGACCTACATCTCCTGGCCTGAGTGTAACCTCAGCGCGTGAGACGCGGTGTTGGAACTGCGGTGATGGCGTGGTCGCAATGATACATGTATCGGGCCGAGTTGACTCAGATTGAGAGGATGCAACTCAGGGTTGCGCACAAATGCCAGTTACAGATCGCTGGTTGCCGGAATTCAATCGGGAGGACCGCGGAAGCCTATGGAGCGGTATGGGCTAGGATACGAGTCTTATAACTCTCCCCTCCTAATAAAAATTTCATCCTCAAAATTTACTATCACATAGAAGAAGGCAAGGAAAGAGGAATTATCGATATAAACATACACAAGGCATAATCAATTTATAAAGAAATTGAGATAGTGCTCTCTAATTCAACCTCGCCCTCCCAAGATGCATCATCAACACTATAATGATCCTACTGAATCTCGGATCCCGATTAGAAACGATCGAGACTGGAACACTAAATAGCCTCACAACCTCAACAGTATGGAGCTATATCAGAAAACCTCTAAGTTATTCAAATTCGGGGACGTAATCATTCTAAGTTCTCAATAATCATACAGTGTAGGGTAGCTATCAGCAGATGTGTGATGTTATCTTCAGGTATTCCCAAGTTATGCTCTGATACCAACTTCTGTCACACCCCAAACTCGGAAACCGGACTCACAAAATTTTCGATTGCCGAATTCGATGTCGATGACCTCTATAGTACCCCATTCTCAGCTCTCAGCGCGCATACGCCAGATTTCGATCCTGGGATCCTACAAGGAGGATTTTTCAACGTACATTTATCTCGTAAGAAGCATAACCACAAGTTTACCCAAATCACAAAAGCAACATCATCATCACATATCCACTAATATAAACTATGAATACAATGCTAAAAAGGAAATACATATGTCCAATAAAATCAAAGCTCCAAAAGACAGCTGCATGCTCCAAGCTCAATGTTACTGCGACCAACGCCACCTGCACGCATCTATCGTGCATAAGCTTATAGAAAGCTTAGAGGGTGGTGAAAGTGTGTGCGCAAGATAAGTGTCAAGCACACAAATACAACGTTATAATCATACAATGTCGGAAATACTGGTGAGATCATAAATCATACGATATCAGAGTAAACAGAAATACTGACAAGTCCATGAGTCATACAATATCAGAGTACATAATACAAATCAGCTATGCAAATGAGTAGTCATAAAGAGCCAAATATCAGATGCCGAGAATGCAATGCAATATACGGTGCAAATGGAATGACTATGCTGGAGGATGAGGTCGGGATGATAATAAGTAGTATCGCAGGCTATGAGGTCCACCATAAGGGACTTCTATCCAAACCAGTCGCATACCTAATTTGGATAGTTAGACTCAATGTGATAAACTCCAGATCTTAGGTTAGTCCCCAACCAAAATCCTGGCCATTGCGAAGGTATACGTAACAAATAGTTGCGCACCACTAACTCGAGTGGATAGTGAATGTGTAAGTGCTATGGTCTCATGCTCCTTTGGTTGTCAAATTTTGTTGTGCCAAAACCTCTATTTTTGTCATGTGTTTGTATGTTGATATATATATATATATATATATATATATATATATATATATATATATATATATATGTTCAAGACACGACACCACAATGCTTTAAGTCAAGTATGGTGATCGACTTCAAGAAATGCAAGGTCATGTATTTTGTCCTCTTCTGTAAGCATCAATGTTTAGATCTACATCGATAAGAAGAGTTTTTGTTCAAGACTCAAGTGCATTTCAAGACTCAAGTGCATTTCAAGACTCAAGTGCAACTCAAGATGAAGTTTAATTTCAAGCTGTAGAAGATCTCAAGATCAAGCTACATTAAGTAGTGATCTCAAGCTTCATAAGGTTCAAAGGTCAACCTTTATCTGAAAGAATGAAGTTTCAATGCTCATACTTCATGTCCTAGGTATAAATGACCTTAGATTGACCTTAAGGTAGGTCATTTTGTACACATAATTCAAATTGAATCTTTTTATATAAATTCGATCTGTTATAAGACTAGTCCTGGACCTTGTTCGACTAGTCCTAGCACTGGTTCGACCAGTCCAAGAAATTCCACGACCAGTCCTAAGTTGTTGCAATTTTTCAGAATTTTTTGGTTATTCTACAACTGGTCCTGGAGACTGTTTGACCAGTCATAGGAATGGTCAAGACTCGTCCTTCGACCAGTCCTAGATCTACGACTAGAACTATATCAACCAATCCTGGTTTCCTACGACCAGTCTTGGGTCAGATACGACCGGTCGTAGGTGGTCTAAGACCAGTCAAAGAAATCTTAAGACTAGTCGTAGAACGACTTTTTCAGATCATGCTCAAAATTTCAAAATGCCATTAGTTCTACAACCAGTCGAAGGGTTCCCAAGACCAGTCATAGACGAGATTTTTGCATCTATAAATTGAACACGAATTTCAGAGATTGAGAACTCAATTCAAGAAAATTCTAAGCTCCACTTTGAGATAAGTTTGTGTTCATTTTAAGCTACATTGTGCATATTTAATATTCTCTTTTGTTAGCTTTTCTTATTTGATTTTGTTCCTATATTCCAATCTTATTTGAAAAGAGCAATTGCTGTATTCCGTCTTCTTGGAATCAAAATCAAATAGAGCTACGCCCAATTTGGTTTAATTTAAAATCAATTAGAACCTAGAACCATTTAAAAGTGAGTATTGGACATTGAACTTCTATATTCGAACTTCTACTCCGATTGGTTCTACCGGGCTGCTACAGAAGGAGAAATCCATGTATTTTACATTTGTGTAAATCTTCTATTCTTTTTGGTTTTCTTTTGAGATTCGACAGAAAAATCTCATTGTGTTGGTTATCTGAGGAGAGCCAGAAAACTCAGAAAGTGGATTTTTGGATTGTGTAAGCCCAAGTTAAAAAGACACAATTGTGAAGGTTTTAGGTGAACCTGTGAAACCTATTTTGATAGTGAACGCTGATATCCCCTGTGTGAGGATATTAGGAGTGGAGTAGCTATGTGGCTGTTGTTGAACAGTTGGTGTACACACAGGCAAACCACTATAATTCTTTGTGTCTTGTGGTTTGAATGTTCATTTAATTTCTATATCTTTTATCATTCAGATTTGTGGGATGTATGTGTGGATGTGAATGTTGTAATATTTACATTTCAAGCATTGTGAGAATGTTGTAATAGTTTAGAATTTCTTTCTTGCTATTTCCTTTATTTCCTTTCACTTTGAGTTTTTGATATTCAATTTGTTCTAGTAAGGTTGTCCTGCCCTAAACCCTTGGTTTTTATGGTGCAAGGTTGTCCTTAGAACAACATTGGTATCAATCTCTTTATGTGAGTTTGCTTAACATTTCCATATTATGATTTGTTTAAAGTGCTATCATTCCTTTACTTAAATTCAGTTGTTAAAATTTTTATTTGGCATAGTCCTATTCACCCCCCCTCTAGGACATATAGTTAGGCCATTTCAAGTGGTATCAGAGCATAATAGCTAGTTTTTAATTCTTTATTCTTGGATTTATTTCCTGAGCTAACGATCTAAGCTATATATAAGATGTCAAATTTTGATAGCCTTTCAGTCACTAGGCCTCCACCATTTGATGGCTCCAACTATGCCTATTGGAAAGCCAGGATAATGATTTTTCTCAAATCAATGGATGAGAGTGTGTGGCAAGCCACAGTGACTGAATGGATTCCACCTACCACTGAAATGACTGGTATCGATGGTTCAAAATTGATTAGAGTAACACCGTATTTCTCATGGACCACTCTTCAGAAAAATGAGAGTAGTGCAAATGCAAAAGCACTAAATGTAATCACTTGCGCACTATCACCGGATGAGTTCAAAAGAATTATATCCTGTGATACTGCAAAACTAGCTTAGGATATTTTAGAAATGACACACGAGGGTACATCAATTGTCAAGAAATCTAAAGTCCAACTTCTCACAACCAAATTTGAGGAAATTCATATGGATGAAAATGAAATGTTTATGGACTTTTATACAAGATTGAATGACATTGTAAACTCTATGTGGGGTCTTGGCGATAAAATCCCAGAAAGTAAAGTGTGTACAAAGATACTACGCTCACTTCCTGAATGGTTCAACTCTAAGGTAACCACGATTCCGGAACTTCGTGATATGGACAATATGAGGGTAGAAGAATTAGTTGGTTCTTTACAAACCAATGAGTAAATTTTAAAGCTCCTAAAGGTAAATCTATCGCTCTTAAATCTTTTAAATGTATTTCTCAAGAAAACTCTAATTTAGAAAATTCTGAAGATGATATGGCTCTTTTAGCGAAAAAGTTTTACAAGATTTTCAAAAGTAAGAAGAGGGTTAATTTTCAAAAATCAAATGATAAGAAAAGATCTAAACCTAAATCTAAAACTTGAAATCTTTGAAAGATAGTCAATGTTACAACTGCCAAGAATATGGGCATTTAACAAACAAATGTCATAAAAAGGACAAATCTAAAAAGAAAGGAATGTTGGCTACTTGGGATGAATCTTCTGGCACTGAAGCCTCTTCTGAATCAGAAGATTCTGAATTTGAGTCGGGCAATGAAGTTAAAGCCCTTATGACTCTAGCCAAGTTCACCTTTTCAGATCATGATGACTTAACTAGTGAAGAAAATCTGAATAGTAATCATGAAAATGAAGAAGATCTGCAAGATGCTTATAATGCCCTATACAAGGAAAGTTGTAAAATTGCCATAAAACTGAAACTTCAAAAAAAAAGTTTTTAAATCTCAAAGAAAATTTTGATTCACTTGTTTTAGAAAAATCCCATATTTCAGATTGTTTTGAAAAGACTAAATGCGATTTAGAATTCAAAACCTCCTTGATTGTAAAACTTAAATCTGAAAATGATAAACTTAAGCTTGAAAACTCTTCACTTTTGAGTTTAAAGGATACATAGAGGTATACCCAAGGAGATCCAAAGTTTGAAAAACTTTTATTCGGATCTAGGAAATGTGGCGACAGATCCGGGTTGGGCTATGATAAGAATATACCTTCTAAACAGAAGAATACTCCTCTTAAGTTTGAGAAAGGAGAAACCTCTAACTCAAGAGGGAAAAGTAATAATCAAAGTTTCTCTAAAAATGCTAAAACTTTTCAAAAACCTAAAAGCAACTATATCAACTATAAAACTCAAAAATGAAACCCTTTAGCTGAAAAAATAGTTGATTTGCTTAAGGAGCTCTTAAAATCTAACTCAATAGGTCATTCTTACAACAACAGACAGAAAAAGACCAACTATACTCCTAAACCCAAAACGGTTATGAAATTGGTTCCTAAGGTTACCTGCTTTGTTGCCTACACTGCATTCAAAGCGACAAGCCATTCAAAGTGGTACCTAGATAGTGGGTGCTCCAGGCAAATGACATGCGACAAGGCTTTATTCACCGACCTTAAAGATTTACTGATGGGTCAGTCACATTTGGTGATGGTAGCAACTGCAAGATTATTGGCCAAGGTACGGTTCAACTTTATAACCTTCCCTTATTTAAGAATGTTTTATATGTTGAGGGGCTAAAACACAACCTGTTAAGCATATCTCAAATATGTGATAACAATCACAGCGTGAACTTTTCTAATCAAGGTTGTGAAATTTTAAACAAAAAGGGTTCTGTAATATTAACTGGTCGCAGGACTTCTGAAAACTGCTATATTATAAGCGATGGTAGCTCATCTAATCAATCGTGCTACATTGTCCATACCGATGAAACAGAATTATGGCATAAACGCCTTGGATATGTACACTACCATAATTTATACAAATTAAGCAAGAGAGAACTAATAAGAGGTCTACCTAAATTATAAAAAGTAGACAAAATATATGGTGAATGCCAGTATGGCAAGTAAACAAGGAGCTCTTAAAAAAAGGTGAACTCCAATACCACATCAAGACCACTCGAGCTTCTCCATATGGACCTTATAGGACCTGCCAGGATGGAGAGTCAAGGTGGTAAAAAATACATACTGGTAATCGTGGATGATTTTACCAGATTCACTTGGGTAGCCTTTTTAAGGGATAAATCAGAAACCCTTGATGAAGTAAAAAGGATTCTCAAACGGATCGAAACTGAAAAAAGTTCTCAAGTTTGTAAGATCCGGAGTGATCATGGATCTGAGTTCGAGAATAGCAGTTTTGAGAAATTCTGTAGCGATCAGGGAATATCGCATGAATTCTCTGCGCCCAAAACACTACAACAAAATAGAATTATGGAGAGGAAAAATAGAGTGCTTCAAGAAATGAGAAATGTAATGTTGAATAGTATGAAGCTCCCTAGAAATCTTTGGGCTGAAGCCGTAAATACTGCGTGCTATATTATCAACCGAGTTTATACATGTAAATCTAATAACAAAACTGCTTATGAACTTTGGTTTGATAAGAAGCCTACTGTCAAATACTTTCGAGTTTTTGGCAGCAAGTGCTATATTTTGCGTGACCGAGAAAATCTGGAAAAGTTAGACACAAAAAGTGATGATGGGATCTTTTTAGGATATTTTTTAAACAGTCATGCATATCGTGTTCTGAACAACAAGACTGGTGTGATTCAAGAGTCCATTAATGTGGTCATTGATGATCACTTGAATACACCTGCCCCTAGTTCAGATAATGATGAAGTACTTTTGATTGACAAACCAGATACTTCATCAAGTCAAAATAATTCTGAATTAAGGACTATCAAAGATCATCCAACCACTCAAATTCTTGGAAACCCTCTCAGTGGTGTGCACACTCGTAGACAATTAGAAGACAAATGTAAGTACGTGTGTTTTACATCCCAGATTGAACCAGTAAACGTAAAAGAAGCTCTTTCTGATGAAAACTGGATAGTAGCTATGCAGGAAGAACTTAATCAGTGAATTATGTATACAAAATGACTTACCCTAAGGTCAATCTAAAGTCATTCATACCTGGGTCATGAAGTATGAACATTGAAACTTCATTCTTTCAGATGAAGGTTGACCTTTGAACCTTATGAAGCTTGAGATCTCTACTTGATGTAGCTTGATCTTGAGATCTTTTACAGCTTGAAATTAAACTTCATCTTGAGTTGCACTTGAGTCTTGAAATGCACTTAAGTCTTGAACAAACACTCTTCTTATTGATGTAGCTCTAAACATTGTTAGCTCTAAACATTGATGCTTACAGAAGAGGAGAAAATACATGACCTTACATTTCTTGAAGTCGATCACCATACTTAACTTGAAGCATTGTGATGTCATGTCTTGAACATATATATATATATATATATATATATATATATATATATATATATATATATATATATATATATATATATATATATCAACATACAAACACAAGACACAGATAGAGGTTTTGGCATAACAAAATTTGACAACCAAAGGAGCATGAGACCATAGCACTTATAATCTCTCCCTTTGTCAAATTTGTGACAAAACACACTCCAATAATCCAATAAAATATGAGAAGCATAGCATGCACAATAATGAATCATGCACCTGTTAAATAAGAGAACCAGTTACAGCCTACTTAATGAATCATGCACCAGTTGACATAAACTAGCACACAACATTCATCTATACTTACTCCCCCTGAGTAGTTGCACACATAGATATCAAGAAAAATATAATGCTACTCATATTTATATCACTTTCATATCCATAAGTAATCAAACCAATATCACTTTCATATCCATAAGTAATCAAACCAAAACTTCTCCAAGCTTCCAAAAGCTTTCTACACCTTTTTGTCACAAAATGACAATGGAAGAACAAATGGACAAGAAGAAGAATCAGGAGAGTAAAGTAGGTAAGATATGAAATAAGGTGCACATACCATAAATCATAAACCAGTCAAATCCAAAGACAAGTAAAATCAGTCTTACAAACTGAGAGAGAGCAAAATAGTATTAAAGTTATTACAGACCAACAGATAGAAACTTTTAGTCAAATCCTAAAGTAGTAGGAATAGATAGATCAATTTTGTGCAAACCCTTAGTAACGCGCCGCATATACTTGTGCATATAAGCAAACTGAGATGCTTGGGTTACACATATTTCAGCCACCTGTTCCTCAAGAGAACGCAACCTCTCATCAAAGCTAGAAGGCTAATAGTCCGGATCATTTCCAGAGTTTGATTCAATTTCATCAAAAATATCATCCATATTAACATCGTCAGGAGGAAGATTGCTGGTTTCTTCTTCATTCCTTGCTTCAGCACCACCACCACCAACATCCACTTGGCCAGGAGCCAATCCCAATTTCATCTTGTTAATACTTGAATTGTTAAAAATAAGATGATGGATAGGGGCCTCTCCAACAGGCATAGCCACGAGTATGTGAGTGGCTAAAACAGTCATAAGATGAGCAAAAGGAATATCACTATGACCTGGATGGAGATGAAACTGAATGATGAAATGACAAATTAAAGACGACAGACAGATTTTAACACCAATGATGACAGAATGCAAAACACGAACCATAAAAGTAGTTAGTTCGGTTTTGTTACCAGAACGCAGATACATACTTGAAATAAAGATTCTGTAAAGAACCCTATATCTGGATAACAAATACTTTGAGGGGAGCGCATTCCCTTTATGAGTCCATTGCACTTCCATATTACACAAATCTCTAGTGAGCATATGCTTTTCTGATTCTGAGGGTTTTTCAGCTAAAGTATGAATGAGAATACCCTCATCATTAACAGGTACTTCCATGAGGTCAGCAATCAGATGACGATCAACATCAAATGGACCTTCTCTAGTATCAATTTTAAATGTTAAATTTTCACTTGAAAAGTCAAAAATGCATGCAAACATAGATTGAGCAATAAATTGGTATGCAGGCCCACCCAATGTAAGATGTTATCCCAACCTACAGATTGGAGTAAAGGCAGGACACCAAAATGAGCAATATGGTTAAGATCAACTAGACGTTTAACGACGACATTGCGCATACGTAAATCCCGCATAGATGAAAGATCATCTTCAGGTGATCGAAGATGGCGCCGAGTGATAGGAGTTGATCTAGAGGATGATGGAACACGGGAAGTTTTCTTTTTCCCTCTAACATCCATTTGTAATACAAGATTCAAGGAAACAAATAGATTCAAAAGATTTGAAGTGGAGTTTTGATACATCAGATTTTATAATAGAAAATTCCAAACTTGCAATGAAAGATCAAATAGATTACTCCAAGAGTAAAAATGAAGTACTATTAACAAGAATTACAAGAAAAATGCAAAAGAACTACTAACCTTGAAGAATAATGAAGGTGGGTTCGACTGGTCGGGCATCGGCTTGTTGGAGAGTGAAGTGGAAATGAAGAAGATGAAAGTTTTCCCTAATTTTCAAAGCACCACCGAGTTCCACAATGGGTGTGGATGTGCTAGACCGGTCGTACCAAGATCGGTCGTGTACATACACGACTGGTCGTGTACCGACTGAAAAATGCAATTTTCATAAAAATTTAAAATTTAAACCATTAAATTATCAAATATAAATACACTATGATACAAGTATGCAAGAATATTCAATTTAAATTGCACATACCAAGATCAAATTTCAATTTACTAAACCTGTTTTTGTCGAGCGGTTTAGTGAAGATACCATCAGGTTGTTGTTGTTTACTAAGAATAAAAATACCATCAAGTTGTTGTTTTACTTGCAACCCTAGAAAATAATTTAATTCCCTAACCATGCTCATTTCGAACTTAGATTTCATTAAATCTTCAAACTCAATAATCATGTTAGTACATGTTGATCCATAAATAATATCATTAACATAGATCTGAACCATTAAAATATCATCATTATGTTTCTTAACAAAGAGGGTCTTATCGACACTACCCATTTGAAAATTATGACTTAGTAAAAACTTAGTCAATTTTTCATACATGATCAGTATACTTAGGGTCTTCAAATCCTGAGAGCTTGTTTTAGACCATATAGAGCTTTTTTAAGACGGTATACATGATCAGTATACTTAGGGTCTTCAAACCGTGTAGGTCTTCAAACCCTGTAGGTTATTCAACATATACTTCTTCATGTAAATCGCCATTCAAAAAGGCACTCTTTACATCCATTTGATAAATTTTAAACTTTCTAAATCATGCAATGGATATAAAAAGTCCGATTGATTCAAGGCGAGCAACTGGGGCAAAGGTTTCATCATAATTAATCCCTTCTATTTGAGTGTACCCTTGTACAACCAGTCTTGTCTTGTTTCGAATAATATTACCAAGTTCATCAGACTTATTTTTGAAAACCACTTTTTCCAATAATATGTTTATCTATAGGTCTAGGAACAAGGTACCAGACATCAACATTGAACATTCTTTTCTTCAGATGATGGATGATCTTTGAAGATCATGAAGCTTTAGATCTCGACGCTTGATGAAGCTTGAAAGCTTGAACTTGTAGTTCTTGAGTTGTACTTCAGAGATCTTTGGAAGCTTGAACTTGTAGTTCTTGAGTTGTACTTCAGAGATCTTTGAACAAGATCTCGTAGCTTAAAAACTCTGAAGCTTTAGAGAAGAGAATAATGTACTTGATCTTGCATTTCTTGAAGTAGATCATTGTACTTGACTTGAAGCATTGTCCTTGAGCATGAGATGCATTGCCTTAAACATATATAACAACGTGCTACACAAGACACAGATTGTGGTTTTAGCACAACAAAATTTGACAATCAAAGGAGCAAATAACCATAGCACTTACAATCTCCCCCTTTGTCAAATTTGTGACAAAACACACTCAATAAAAATGAGAGAAGCATTGTAATGACCTGAAAAATTTTGTGCAAAGACCCGAGTATTACCTCAAATTCTTTAGAAGTTATATGTGGGTTAATTAGCGCTAAACTCGATTGCTTGTGAAATTAGTAGCAATCACTTTAAATTTGATCTGCAAGACTCAAAACCTATAGAATCGTTAGCGCTATGTTATCCTGAAATCTAGGATTCAACGCTAAATTCAGTTGCTCTCGGGAGTACTTGGAAACTTTGTATCGGACCTGGACTACGCGTCGGAAGTCCGATAGCGATGATCTTAGACAATTATGATCACCTTGTTGGGCTTGACAATTACCTCAAAAATCAAGACCAGATGATGTCCTGAGACGATTTGCTTGAGTCCGGAGTAAAGAGTGTGAGAAAGGTGAGAAATTAAATATGAATTTATGAAATCTGAGTCGTGTCGCTTGCGCGCCGATTTTAAGCATTCTGACCATTGGATTCTGACCCAAATTTACCCTCGGATCAGGGAAGATGGCCCAGACATGTCAAAGTGCTGGTGGACCTGATCGAGTTTTGGTGACCGTTGAATTGAGATTAGTCCGCCACGGCTGATCTGTAAATCCGATTGGTACAAAAACTCAGCCTGACCTAGACCCATGGTCAGTGACATTAAGTCCGACCGCACCTAGAAAAGGGGCCACCAGAAGTACTCCGTAGGACTGAAATAGACCCGATTTGGTTACAACCTAAGTATACCTTGGCCCTGGGGCTATTTTCATCTATATAAGGCATATATAAAGACCTTAAACCCTCACTCTCAAATTTCATACGAATTTTCTAAACCCTAGCTAAGAGAGAGAGGGAAAAGGAGAGAGAAAGTGAGAGAGAAGTTGGTGAATCATCTTGAGATTCTTCCCTGTTATTCTGCGTACCTAAACCATCACTTCTGAATCATTATTCCGGCGATTCTAAGTTCATTCTTGGGTAAGCCAATCAAACCCTAACCTATTTTGGAGCTTAGAATAGTTTAAGTGTTGATGTAGCTCATTTTATTCATGCCTTAGGTTATCTAGTCGCCGTTGACGAAGACTTATCGTCTGAATCAGATCTGTTGCGCACTTTCTGGTTTAAAGTGCAGACTATATTCGTATAAGTTATGATTTTCAAGGCTTTCAATGTTGGTTAATGGTTTATTATTGTTGTGGGTATAATTTCACATGGCAAATGCGATGTTTATATTGTGTTCCTGATATATATAAGTTATATTGAGATTTGTGTATTCCTTGTGTATGTAAAAAGTATTGTATATGTATGAAATACGAACATGTGTTTGCCATGATTAATTGTTGTGTATTTGTGCTAGTTGTATGTGTATCAACTCCTTGGCGAAAGGAATTGTCCAAATGTGTGTTATCACTAACATACGTCATGTATGTTGGAATGTGTAGTTTAAGTGTTTGTAGAAATGTCTGAATGATCAAGCGTGTAATATATTATCCTATTTATGGGCGTTGAGAAGAGATTCTCAACTATCTTATTGATGTGTATGATTTCCTACATGCAATTTACATTCTTTGTTGTTTAAATTCAGGCACTACTTATGTGTAAATCCATATTAAGTTGATATTCATCAAATGCTCACATACTGTATGATTAGAATTGTTGATCCATTACCGTTTTGAATTGCTAGTATGAATATTTGTTATACCTGAATGTGTCTGGGACTATGAAATAGTCCAGGGAATCGGTAATAAACATTGACTTCGTGGCCGAGGTTGTTTTCACCACGTAGGACGTGTTTGACGAACCCGAGTCGTATTAGGGTTGTTGGCAGTGGTTTGGCCACACAGAGTGTTTGCGTACTCTATGTCGTTCAACTCAACTTGCGCTCGTGCTAGTCGAGCTCGTCAAGTAACCCGATTGTCCGGGTGGATGTGCATCATGTATGGATGCTATTGTTTGAATCTAGGGTACCAAACTTACCAATGCAATCCCGTTAACCATTGTACCTTGATCCGCTAAGACTCATGAGCCGGGCATGGTGGTATGAGACACCGTGGTCGAGCTGTCGGCCTATGTTGGGGTGACGAACCTCCCCGTAGTGACCAGTGAGACACCAGACTCATGAGCCGATTATGGTGGTATGGGACATTATATTCGTGCTGTCGGCCTACATTGCTTGGTGACGAGCCCTTTGTAGTGACCTCGAGCATACCTTGATACTGCATTGAGGCGACGAGCCTTAGAGAAGTAACTAAGATATCATAGGCATGCATTGATTGGTGACGAGCCCTTTGGAGCGACCTAGAACCATATGATCGTATGAAATTGTCTAGGACTGACGACCCTAGAATGGATCACTGTGTGGAAATTGATATGAGGAAGGTACCTTAGCTTCCCAATCCTGTTGTATGAAAAGGACTAATAACAACTTGGTAATCACATTCATGCACCGCATTGCATGTGCTTTAGCGTCGTGGGCACTGCGAGAGGTTGTCATGCGTACCGTAAGATGAAGACGCTGAGGGAGTGCAGGCGAGAGCATGCATCATTTCTACATACATCCTTGCATTAACAAGAGTAATTAGGATGTGTTTGATTGTATTGCCTTATCATTACTGCTTGATTGATTTGATAACATGTTAACTTTTACTGTATAGTTCCACTGAGTTGATCACTCACTCCCACATTCTGGGACGGTGTTTCAACACCAACCAGACTCTGTCTTAGATGCAGATGATGATGCGACCCCCAAGGCAGAGCAGGAGTATGAGGATAACGAGGACGCGTTTTCTTTTATGCAGTTCTCAGGCGGGTTCATGTGAGCCGTGCCCTGAGCTACGGGGATTTTGGATTTTCTTTGTGATAGATGATTACATTTTGATACTTATATTTTGAAAACAAACACTTGTAATTATGACCTGGCAGAGCATACATATCTCAGGGACTTATATAGATATACATATATATTTCTTTAAGTCTTTCGCTTGCAGATTTCACCTATCCCTGGATTATGTTTGCAATTTGGCTTAATCTACTCCATGTTTTATGCACTCATATAGACAACATACATCCATCATTACATATGTTGCATAAGTGATGTTTTGAAACTCAAGAGCTGAGTTATGTTCGACTCCCGAATTTCAAGGCGTTACAAGCATCTCAATAAAGAATCAAGCACTAGTTATAAAAGAAAACCAGTTACAGCCTGGTTAAAGAATCATGCGCCAGTTATCATCAACTAACACGCATCATCATGAAGTAGGCAAAACACCTCCTTACTTACTCCCCCTGAATAACACACATAAATCTATAAAAATTATGCAAATTATGCTATACTACTACCCCACATCCATATCCATTCCATATCAATAAAGAATCAATCTAAAAATATTTCTCCCCCTTTTTGTCACAATATGACAAAGGAAGTAAAGAAGAAATGGAAGAGGAAGACTTAACAATAGAGTAATAAATGAGTTAATTAGGCAAGATATGAAAGATATATAAGCAAATCCAAAGATCACATATTAGTAACCAAAGTCAACCAAAGTTGTATAAGAGTTATTACAGACCATAGGATAAAAACACTTAATCAGATCCTGAAGAAAGAGCAGGTATGGTAGGATCAAGTTGATAAAAGCCCTTGTTTAAGCACCTAAGATACTTGCACATCTATTTAAATTGTAAATCATGGGCAACATTCATGTTCTCTACCTTCTCCTCAAGTGTACGGAAACGAGCATCAAAATCGGATGGCTCATAGTCAGGATCATTTGCAGAGTCTGATTCAATTTCATCAAAAATGTTATCCATATTTATATCAGTAGGAGGAAGATCGCCACCTTCTTCTACATTCCCTACTTCAGCTCCACCACCACCTACATCCATTTGTCTAGGTGTCAATTCCAATTTTATCTTGTTTATATTTGAATTGTTGAAAATAAGATGATGAATAAGAGCCTCTCCAACAGGCATAACAACTAGCATGTGAGTAGCTAACACAGTCATAAGATAGGCAAATAGAATATCACTGTGTCCAGGATGGAGACGAAATTGAATGATAAAATGACAGATCAAAGATGGAAGACAAACTTAAGTACGAGAGACGATGGAATGCAAAACCCGAACCATAAAGGAAGTCAGTTTTGTTTTGTTACCAGAACGTGGATACGGATTTGAAATAAATATTCGAAGAAGAACCCTGTATTTGGGTAACAAGTACTAGGAAGTAAGCGCATTCCCTTTATGAGTCTATTGCACATCCATGTTACATAATGCTCTAGTTAGTAAACATTTTTCTGATTCAGAGGGTTTCTCAACTAAAGTATGAATAAGAATACCCTTGTCATTAACAGATATGTCCATTAGAGCCGAAATCAGATGACGGTCTATATCAAATGGACCTTCTCTAGTAGCTATTTTAAATGTTAAATTCTTAGTTGAAAAATTAGAAATGCAAGCAAACATAGCCTGTGTAATAGATTGGTACGCTGGCCCACCCCAATGTAGGATGTTAGCCCAACCTACAGATTGGAGAAGTGGAAGGAGACCAAAAGGAGTAATGTGTTCAAGATCAACAGGTCGCTCAACAATAACATTGCTCATTCTTAAATCTCGCACATGTGCGGGATCATCTTCGGGTGACCGAAGATGGTGCCTTGTTAAAGGAGTCGATCTAGATGAGGAAGCACCATAGGAAGTTTTCTTTTTCCCTCTAGCATCCATTTGCAACAAGAAAATCAAAGAAGCAAGGAGATACAAAAGATGTGGAATGGGTTTTCTCAAAAATAGATTTGGGTGAAGAAAACCCTAAAATCTTCAAGGAAACTTGAAATCAAGCACTCCAAGGAAGAAAATGAAGAGATTAGAGCTTGAATCTACAAGAATAGCTGAAATAATGCACTAACCTTGATAAATCAAATAGTTGGGTACGACTAGTCGTGCTACGGCCCGTTGGAGAAGAAAGAGGAAATGAGGAAGAAAAAGTTTTTGTCCCAAATTAAAAAGGTCTAGCGCGCTACACAACTAGTCGTGGGTCGTCCTCGACCGGTCGTGCAACAACTGGTCGAGTACGTCCTCGACTGGTCGTGCAAAGACAAAAACATGCATTTTTCACATAATTCTGAAATTTAAAATTATAATTGAATAAATATATAAACTATAATATAGAAATGTATGAATAATCAATTTAAATTACACATACCAAGATCAAATTTCAATTTATTAAACCTGCTTTTGTCGAGCGGTTTAGTGAAAATGTCAACAAGTTGAGTCTTTATTGGAATGTAATCCAAAGAAATTATTTTTTCTTCCACTAATTCACGAATGTAATGATATCTAATATCAATGTGTTTGGTTCGTGAATGTTGAATTGGATTTTTAGATATATTTATCGCACTGAAATTATTACAATATAAAACCATTGAATCTTGTACAATTCCGTAATCACTTAACATTCTATTCATCCATACAAGCTGAGTACATGCATTTCCAGCTGCAATGTATTCAGCCTCAGCAGTTGAGAGTGATACGGAACTTTGCTTCTTGTTAAACCAAGAAACTAAGTAATTTCTGATATAGAAACAACCACCACCGGTTGATTTCTTATCATTGATATTTCCAGCCCAATCAGCATCAGTGTACCGTGCTAACTGAACACTAGTATCATATGGATACCAGAGACCCAAATTAGCTGAACTTGCGACATATCGCATAATCCGTTTAACAGCAGTTAGATGAGATTCTTTAGGGTCAGATTGATATCTAGCACAAATGCCAACACTAAAAGCAATATCAGGTCTACGTACAGTTAAATAAAGTAAACTGCCAATCATACTACGATATAATTTAGGATCCATATTTTTACCTATAGAGTCTTTTGAGAGTCTTAAAGTTGTACTCATAGGAGTATCAAAATTTTTCCCATTCTCAAGTCTGAACTTTTTGATTAATTTTAGAGCATATTTGGTTTAAGAAATAAAAATACTATCAAGTTGTTGTTTTACTTGCAACCTTAGGAAATAATTCAATTCTCCAACCATGCTCATTTCGAACTTAGATTTCATTAAATCTGCAAACTCAACAGTCATGTTAGTATAGGTAGATCCATAAATAATATCACCAACATAGATCTGCACTATTAAGATATGATCATTATGTTTCTTAACAAAAAGAGTCTTATCAACACTACCCATTTGAAAATTATGACTTAGTAGAAACTTAGTCAATTTTTCATACCATGCCTTGGGAGCTTGTTTCAAACTATAGAGAGCCTTTTTCAAACGATAGACATGATCAGTATTCTTAGGGTCTTCAAAACTCGTTTATTATTCAACATAAACTTCTTCATGCAGATCGTCATTTACGAAGGCACTCTTTACATCCATTTGATAAGTTTTAAATTTTCTAAAGCAAGCAATGGATATAAATAGTCTGACTGATTCAAGACGAGTTACTGGGGCAAAGGTTTCATCATAATCGATGCCTTTAATTTGAGTGTACCCTTGTACAACCAGTCTAGCCTTGTTTCGAATTATATTACCAAGTTCTTCAGACTTATTTTTAAAAATTCATTTAGTTTCGATAATATGTTTATCTTTAGGTCTAGGAATAAGATACCAGACATCATTTCTCATAAATAGGTTAAGCTCTTCTTACATCGCTACTATCCAGTTTTCATCAGTAAGAGCTTTTTTTACGTTAGCCGGTTCTATCTGAGATGTAAAGCACACGTAATTATATATATCTTCTAGTTGTCTACGAATGCGCACACCAGTGATCAGAGGGTTTTCAAGAATTCGAGTGGTTGGATGATCTTTAACAGTCCTTAGTTTAGAGTTAGTTTGATTTGATGAAGTATCTGGCTTGTCAATTAAAAGAACTTCATCATTATCAGAACTTGAGGTAGGTGTATTTAAGTGATTATCAATGACCACATTTATGGACTCTTGAATAACACCGGTCCTCTTATTCAGTACTCGATATGCTCGACTATTCAAAGAATATCCTAAAAAGATCCCTTCATCACTTTTAGTGTCAAATTTGCCTAGATTTTCACGATCACGCAAAATATAACACTTGCTGCCAAAAACTCGAAAGTATTTGACAGTAGGCTTCTTATCGAACCACATTTCATAAGCTGTTTTATTATAAGTTTTACTTGTATAAACTCGATTGATTATATAACATGCAGTATGTACAGCTTCAGGCCAAAGATTTTTAGGGAGCTTCATACTATTCAACATTACATTTGCCATTTCTTGAAGCACTCTATTTTTTCTTTCAACAATTCCATTTTGTTGTGGTGTTTTCGGTGCAGAGAATTCATGTGATATTCCCTAATCGCAATAGAATTTCTCAAAACTGCTATTCTCGAATTTTAATCCATGATTACTGTGGATCTTACAGACTTGAGAACCTTTTTCCGTTTAGATCCGTTTGAGAACTCTTTTTACTTCATTAAGGGTTTCTAATTTATCCCTTAAAAAGGCTACCCAGGTAAATCTGGTATAGTCATGCATGATTACCAGTATATATTTTTTACTACCTTGACTCTCCGTTCTGGTTGGTCCTATAAGATCCATATAGAGAAGCTCGAGCAGTTTTGATGTGGCATTGGAGTTCACCTTTTTGTGAGTACTCCTAGTTTGTTTACCAATCTGGCATTTGCCACATATTTTATCTACTTTCTATAATTTAGGTAGACCTCTTATCAGTTCTCTTTTGCTCAATCTATATAGATTGCGGTAGTGTACATGTCCAAGACGTTTATGCCATAACTCAGTTTCATTGGTATGGACCATGTAACACAATCGATTAGATGAGCTAGAATCACTTACAATGTAACAGTTTTCAGAAGTTCTATGACCAGTTAATATTACTGAACCCTTTTTGTTTAAAATTTCACACCCTAGGTTAGAAAATTTTACGCTGTGGTTTTTATCGCATATTTGAGAAATTCTTAACAAGTTATGTTTTAAACCTTCTACATATAAAACATTCTCAAATAAAAGGAGATTAGAAAGTTGAACTATACCTTGGCCAATAATCCTGCAGTTGCTACCATCACCAAATGTGACTGAACCATCAGCCATGTCTTTAAGATCAGTGAATAGACCTTTATCACCAGTCATATGCCTTGAGCATCCACTGTCTAAGTACCACTTTGAATAACTTGTAGCTTTGAAAGCCGTGTGAGCAACCAAGCAAGTAACCTTAGGAACCCATTTCAAAACTGTTTTGGGTTTAGGAGTATAGTTGGTCTTTTTATGTTTGTAGTTGTTGTAAGAATGACCCACTGAATTAGATTTTAAGATATCCTTAAGCAAATCAATTATTTTTCCGGCTAAAGGGTTTTGGTTCTGAATATTATAGTTGATATGGTTACTTTTAGGTTTAAATGATTGAAATGTTTTGGTATTTTAAGAAAACGTTTGATTAGAACTTTTCTCTTTTGAGTTTGATGACACTCCTTTTACAAACTTAGGAGGAGTATTCTTCCGTTTAGGAGGAATATATCTATCATAGCCCAAATCGGATCAGTCGCCACATTTTCTTGATACAGATAAAAGTTTTTCTAACTTTGGATCACCTTGGGCATACCTCCATGTGACCTTTAAACTCAAAAGTGAAGAGACTTCAAGTTTAAGTTTTTCATTTTCAGATTTAAGATTTTCAATAAGGGAAGTTTTGAAATCTAAATCGCATTTGCATTTTTCAAAACAATCTGAAATATGGGATTTTTCTAAAATAAGAGAATCAAAATTTTCTTTAAACTTTGAAAACTTTTCTTTTTGAAGTTTTAATTTAACAGTAATTTTACAACTTTCTTTGTAAAGAGCATTATAAGCATCTTGAAGATCTTCTTCATTTTCATGATTACTGTTCAGATTTTCTTCACGAATTAGATCATCATTATCTGAAAAAGTGAACTTGGCTAGAGTTATAAGGGCTTTGACTTCATTGCCTGACTCGGTTTCAGAATCATCTGATTCAGAAGAAGCTTCAGAACCGGAAGATTTATCCCAAGTAGCCAACATACTCTTCTTTTAGGGTTTGTCCATTTTAGGACACTTGTTTGCCAAATGCCCATATTCTTGGCAGTTGTAACATTGATATCTTTTAATGATTTCCAAGTTTTAGATTTAGATTCTTTTCTTATCATTAGCTTTTTGAAAATCAATCCTCTTTTTACTTTTGAAAATTTTGTAAAATTTTTTGGCTAGAAGGACCATATCATCTTCTGAGTTTTCTAAATCAGAATTACTATTGTTTTCTTGAGAAACATTTTTAGAAGATTTAAGCACAGTAGATTTACCTTTAGGAGATTTAAAATTTAACTCATAGGTTTGTAAAGAGCCAACAAGTTCTTCTACTCTCATATTGTCCGCATCACGAATTTCCTGGATCACAGTTACCTTAGAATTAAACCGTTCAGGAAATGAACGTAATATCTTTGCACACACTTTACTTTCTAGGATTTTGTCACCAAGACCCCACATAGAGTTCACAATGTCATTTAAACTAGTATAAAAGTCCATGAACATTTCATTTTTCTCCATATGTATTTCCTTAAATTTGGTTGTAAGGATTTGAACTTTAGATTTCTTGACAATTGATGTTCCCTCGTGTGTCATTTCTAAAATATCCAAGGCTTACTTTGCAGTATCACTGGATATAATTCTTTTGAATTCATCCGGTGATAGTGCGCAAGTGATTGCATTTAGTGCTTTTGCATTGGCACTACTCTCACTTTTCTAAAGAGTGGTTCAAGAAAAATAAGGTGAGATTTTCATAGATTTGGATCCATCGATACCAGTTACTTCAATGGTAGGAGGGGTCCATTCAGTCACTGTGGCTTGCCACACACTCTCATCCATGAATTTTAAGAAAATTCTCATCCTGGCTTTCCAATAGGCATAATTGGAGCCATCAAATGGAGGAGGCCCAGTGACTGAAAGGCTATCAAAATTTGACATCTTATAAATAGCTTAGATCGATTAGCTGAGGAATTAAATCCAAAAAAAATAACAATTAGAACAAGCTATTATGCTTTGATATGACTTGAAAAGACCTAGCTATGAGTCCTAGAGGGGGGGTGAATAGGACTATGCCAAATTAAAATGATAATAGCGGAATTTAAATGAATAAAGGAAAGATAGCACTTTAAGCAATTCACAATACGGAAATATAAAGCAACCTCAAAATTCAAGTCTTGAGAGGTTGATACAAATGTTGTTCTAAGGACAACCTTACACCATAAAAACCAAAGGTTTATGGCAGGACAACCTTACTAGAACGGTTTAAGTATTAATATCTCAAACTGAAGAATAATAAAAAGTAAATAGCAGGAATGGAAGTCTAAACTATTACAACATTCCTCACAATACTTGAAATGTAAATATTACAACACTCACATCCACACATACATCCCATAACTTTGAATGATAAAAGATATAGCAAATAAACAAACATTTAAATCACAAGACATAAAGAATTATAGTGGTTCACCTGTGTGTTCACCAACTGTTAAATAACAACCACACAGCTTGTTACTCCACTCCTAATATCCTCACACAGGGGATATTAGCATTCATTATGAAAATAGGTTTTTCTCAGGTTCACCTAAAACCCTCACAATTATGTCTTTCTAATGGGCTTACACATTTCAAAAACCCCACACTCTGAGTTTTCTGGCTCTCCTCAGATAACCAACACTTAAAGATTTTTCTTGCTTAATCTCAAAGAAACCAAAAGCATAGAAGATTTACACAAATGTAAAATACCTGGATTTCTCCTTTTGTAGCAGCCCGGAAGAACCAAGTCGGAGTAAAAGTTCGAATGTAAAAGTTCAATGTTCAATACTCACTTTGAAATGGTTTTTGGTTCTAATTTATTTTAAATTAAATCAAGTTGGGCTAACTCTATTTGATTTTGATTCTAAGAAGTGAAATATCACAAGTCCTCTTTCAAATCGGATTGGAATGTACAAACAAAATCAAATATAAAAAGCTAATAAAAGATAATATTAAATATGCACAATGTAGCTTTAAAAGAATACAAACTTATCTCTCAGAGTGATGCCTTGATTTTACTTTAATTGGATATAAAACTCTGAAATTCGTGCTTTATTTATAGTTGTAGAAATCGCATCTACGACTAGTCCTGTGGACACTACGACTGGTTATAGCACCAACAACATTTTAAAATTTTGAGCGCGATTGGATAAAACCGTTCTACGACTGGTCGTAGGCACTTCACGACTGGTAGTGAGTCCTCCACGACTGGTCGTGACCTGCCCACGACTGGTCGTGAGAAACTAGAATTCATTGCTGGAGTTTGAGTCGTAGCTGTGGGACTGGTCGTGAACAAGTCGGCACTGTTCACACGACCGATCGAGAAGACTCCAAGATTGATCGTAGCTCAACTAAAAAATTTTGAAAATCTGCAACAACTTAGAACTGGTCTTGGAATTTCTTGGACTGGTCGAGCCAGTTCTAGGACTAGTCGAACAGAGTCTAGGACTAGTCTAAGAACAAATCAAAACACATATAAAATAAACAATTGACTTATGTATCCGAAATGACCTACCCTAAGGTCATTCATACCTAAGACATGAAGTATGAACATTGAACATTCTTTAATTCAGATGATGGATGATGTTTGAAGATCATGAAGCTTTAGATCTCGACGCTTGATGAAGCTTGAAAGCTTGAACTTGTAGTTCTTGAGTTGTACTTCAGAGATCTTTGGAAGCTTGAACTTGTAGTTCTTGAGTTGTACTCCAGAGATCTTTGAACAAGATCTCATAGCTTAAAAACTCTGAAGCTTTAGAGAAGAGAATATTGTACTTGATCTTGCATTTCTTAAAGTAGATCATTGTACTTGACTTGAAGCATTGTCCTTGAGCATGAGATGCACTGCCTTGAACATATATAACAACGTGCTACACAAGACACAAATTGTGGTTTTGGTATAACAAAATTTGACAATCAAAGGAGCAAATAACCATAGCACTTACGCCCACTGATCAAGTGCGGCCAACCCTGATGTTTGGTGGGGCCCACAGATCACGTGCGGCCCACCCTACTGTTTGGTGAGGCCCACATATCACGTGCGGCCTACAGAACTTTCTGTGGTGTGACCCACAGATGCTTAGTGAAGCCCACCCCTTTTTTTAATCTAGATTGGGCCCACATGGATGCCCATCCTCTGGGACGTTTTCAGCATCGATCCAGGCCCATAACCTGGATCTTTTGAAGTCCAGTGTATGGGCTGGTTTTGGCCTGGATCACGGCCTAAAACGGTCCGGACTTGGTCCACTGTCCGGGATAGGTTTTGCAGGCCAGCAACATGGCCGTTTAAGGGGCGTTTTGCTCAGGTTCTCGCAACCCATTTGAGGGCTGTTTCGACCCAGATGGCGTCCCAACTGGAGGCCCGATTTCAGCTTGGTGCAAGGCCCAGCTGAGGTACTTATTTCAGCTTGGTTTGAAGCCTGTTCATGGCTTACTGCAGCTCTCCTCACGGCCTCCAAACGGTCCGATTTCAACTGCTTTTGGCTGAACATTTAGTTGTTTGTAGGTGTAAATCTCAGCTGTTTCCCAGCTGATTTTCAGCTATTTTTTTTTCCTATGCCACAGCTGATTACTATTTTGGTGCTGCATTCTCAGCTACCTTTAAGCTGAATGTCAGCTGGATGCAGGTTGTAGTTGCAGCCACCATCAACGGGAAAATCAACTGCATTTAGGCTAATCTTTCAGGTGTTTTCAGTCAGAGTTTCAGCCTGATTCCATGGTCCGACAGAGGTTGGTTTTGGGCTGTTGCTGGCAGTAGCTGGAAACCAGATTCTCGGCCTTGCTATAGGCTGATTTCAGCTGGGATTCAGAAGCTTATGAGGGTGGACGGTTAAGGTGTTACCTTATCAGAATTCCGGACGTGGCCTGGCTCGGTTGAGCCAGATTTGAGCTAAACCTCACTTCACTCTCTCTCTCTCTTTTCTTTCTCTCTTTTCTCTCTCTCTTTCCTTTCCCTCTCTCCCTCCTTTTCCTCTCTTTTTGTGTAAAACCTGGAGAGCTGAGCCCATTTTATAGGCTGGGGGAGGGACAGCCGACGGTCAGCAAGTGCCCTCCTCATTTGATGGTTTGGATTGGCGGCCAATTGTACATGGGGCTCATTTGCTCATGGGGATGCATTACTAGCGCCCAGGGCTCTCTAATGTCACATTTTCCAGGCCTAGTGGGGCCCATCTTACGATCGTGGCTGGGTGGGTCTTTGAGGATGATGACCCACCCATTAATGGTGGATTGTCCTCTAAGGGTTCTTAGGGAAATCCGGACCATTTGATCGGTCTGGATGGGTCCCATAAGTGGTGTGGGGTCCACTTTTCGGACCCCAGGCGATATTTGGCCCCATCTCACAAGACCACCTCAATTTCTCCTCTCTTTCTCATGAGATGGGAGAGTTGATTATCTCATCTCGCACATCCCACTTGGGAGGGCTGGGATGGTCCCACGTGGGCCCAGGGACGGTCACAGTTGTGACAGCTTCTCCCACCCATAAAAGGAAAATCCCCTTTTTCTTCTTTATTCTCTTTCTTCCCATTTTTGGGCCATGAGAAGACCTTCCCCAGCTGGCTTGTGGGAGGCTTGGGTCCCCTAGATAATGGGGAGGCTTGCTTGTAAAAGAAGCCATCTGATGGCCCCCTCCTTTGGATCTCAACCCTTCATGAAAAGATTGGATGGTTGTGACCGTTCTCTCTCGTTCCTATACATGGGCCTAAGACCCTATAAATTTTTGTTCAGTGGACCCTCGTGAGTAAAATGGATGGTTTGGATCGTCCAGAAAGTGGCCAGGGTAGTCCACTTTGGGGCTTGAAGTTTTACAATTTCAAACACTTGAAATGGCGGGAAAAATCAACTTTTTTACAAGGGTTATCGGTCAATGCACGGTTGACAGCTTGGTCTTATCCCGTGCACGTCGTGCACTACACTTGTAATGTGCACACGCACCATGTGTGGCCCTATTTGTGATGGTGGTGACTCATCCACTCCGTTCAACCACTTCATGGGTCCTATTAGGGGGTGCCGGGCCACTTTGGGCCATTAATGAGGTCCAGGTGGGCCATTACACACCTTTTGGGGCCATATTTGGCCCATATGCTACAATCCGATAGTCAGATGTGGCTGATATTTGTTTTCAATGGTTAAGTATGGACTTAAGGCACAGGGGTACTCCATTGGCTACCCACTGACTCTCATAGGTTGAGTTTTCAAAATATTGCCACCACTAGTTGACTTAGAAGCTAATTGAACTTAGGTTTTTCGTTCATGCTTACCTCCCAGGCTGGTGTGAAGTACAGCCTGAGCTTCCAGGGGTCATGGTGAGTGGCATCAGTGCTGACGGAGGGTTCTATCCTGCACATGATTTACTGAAGTTACTTAGCTGGCCGATCCCGGCTTCTACTAATGTCGTTTTAAGAGGTAACACCCGTGTACCAGAGGTATAGGTTGTTACACTCATATTAGAGGTAGACTATAGTAAAATATATTTTGAGTGTCCTTATTCTCTTATGGACTCAAGGTTCAAATGACATCGAGAAGATGATACTCTTCATCCTTCCTTTGCTACGTCCTTATTAACGTTATTAGCACTCCAAACCTCTAGAATATCTTATAACTTTCGACTCTTCCTTCCCTCCCGAAGTTAATGAGACTGAAGTGCAGTTGCTCATAACCCACTAGCCATATGATCGAAATGGTAATAAACATATAAGATTTTATGCTATTAGAAACCTTTTTAGGCTGATCTTTGACCATAGGCATATTGAGAGATTTATTAACTCCTACTTTGGACATAAATTAAAACGAAAACTCTCTTAGACCAAGACCCAAAGGACAACCTTATAAATAGGAGATTTAAACTTTCAATGATGGGCATTCCCTAAGCATTTAGATTGATCGGACTATGGAATTATGGAGCTATACACCTGCGAAGTATTCGCGGCTTGACCCAATTCTCAATCTTGGGCGACTACCAATGGACTCACTGCTTTGACCGAGCAGAAGACTAGGATCCACCAGGACTAAGAAGGGATGCAACGAGCCTTCTACCTTGATCAGGTAAATGATCGATGTATCAAGTTCAAGCCCACTACAACTGTCTCTCTGTGTTGGTTGAATATTGAAAACATATATTTTTACTCAGATAGAGGGGAATCATCATCATGAATCCAAATCTTTAAAAATAAATAGATAAATAAATAAATTGTAGTAAACCATCAGGGTGAAAAAGTTTTAAAGGGGGTAGACTAAAATGAGCCAGACTAGCATAGATAGTATGCGTCTTACCATGCACATGAACATGAAACCAACAAAACCAAGGCGTACGAAATTAAAATACCTTTCCCTATTGACATTAGGCAATTTCGAGGATGAAATTATTTTTAAGGGGGGTAGATTGTAACACCCCGAATTTTTGCTATTTTGAATTATAAAAAAATCTTTAAATTTTCTTTTTTATAACTAGCCACATCATCACTTACTGACCCTTGACAATCGAGATGGGCTTATACATGATTGGTACCGATAAAGAACCGTACAAATAAGATTGATCCACCATATAAAACCAATGAATCCAACCGATTACTTAAACATCGAGTTTAGCCTCATGATTTGTTACATAGGGCCCAAATCTGGCTGACCTACCACTGACTAATCAAACAACTGTAACTAAATCAAAGATCTACCGAAAGCTGAGTCAGTTATGGCCCGGACCTCAATTAATAAACCAAATCAACCCAATTACTCCTTTAGCCTAAAACCAATGGTTTAGAGTGATCATGACCGAATCACCATTTTCGCTAATTTTGAATAGGTCATACTACGAACTTAGTAAATCTATACCTCAACCACTGCGCCCAAGAAATCTCCTTATCCAATTTGTTCCAAAAGTGCCCTGATTACCCGAACAAGCTCTAGACCGCTCATTAGTGGGCCGCTAGTTCTGAAATATCTTACATGTTTAAGTGGCCCGTATTTACATTTTATGATATTCTCATGCTTATGGTTTGTTAAACCCATCATTGCTCATAAATCAACCCAAATGCATTGGAATCTGAAGCCCATTAGGGCATAGGTGGCACTCGGGAATTCAGGAGCTGAGTTCCTACTCGGCCCCTGAAATTCGGGGTGCTACATATCACCTATCATTGTTCAAATGGTGGGTCCCATAAGGTCTTTGAGACCCATATGAACCATCTAAAGGCCTTAGACATGAAGGTCAACCAGCCGATTCTGTTTCACTATTAACTATGGTGTCATCTTCCTCCTTTAACCGAACAAACCCATCGCCTTGCATGGGCCCCATTCATTGATCTAAGACATTCATCATGTTGGCCATGGTGCCAGAAGTGCATCCATAACCTCCAATTACAGCCATGGAAACTGAATTTGGTGATATCATTATAAACGCTTGATGGATTACACCACTAAAATCATAACTAATCCGACAACTATTTGGGTTCAAATTGTCTAGAAAAAGGTTTATAAAACCTATAAAAGGCCACCCATTTAGGGCAACCCTTCCCAAAAATAAAAAGTTATAAAGAGAGGAAGGGGTGACGCATAGGTCGAGTTTGGAGCCTGACTCGCTGCCAAGTCATGGACCGAGTCTAGGGTTGGGTTTGGTCTGGATGTTGCTAGAATCACAACCAGAAAGAGAGGAAAGTGGAGAGAAAAAGAAAGAAGATAGAAGAAGAAGAGAAGACCGTGAGAGAGAAAGGGAGCCTGACTCGGCAATGCTGCACTGAGTCAGCTCAATTTAGGCCAAGTTAAGGCATGATCTTTGTAGACCTTACTGGTCGAATAGGAAAGAAAATGAAAGGAGGAAGAAGAGGAGAAATGACAAGAGAGAAAGAGGTGGCCGTTGTGTGCACTAATCGGGCTACACCGACGTCGACTCACCTTAGCAAGTTGTTTAATTAGGAGTTATGAGGTCTAGTCTGAGCATAGACTGTAACGCCCCGATTTTTGAAACCCAAGTATACAACTCGTTTTCCAAAAACCCGAGTGTTAGCCTTTAAAATTCAGTCTAAATTTAAACTGTTTTATCATTAATCAGAGTTAGCAACAAATGGTGGCAGAGTAAACCATGCATTGTATAAAAACATTTCAATCACCATAAATACCCAAATGTAAAGCCCATACATGACTTATACAATCCCAAAAAACAAAGTTCATTAAACAAAAACAAAAATATATCATCTAGTGATGGAGCTCAATATGGGTTGCATGGAACCTGTCTAGCTCTTGAGCCTCCTGATCTGCTCTTGCAATCCAGTGAATAGCATCGGCTCGCTCTACACCTGCATCAACTGATATGGTTTGATAGCATCAATGGCTATCACAATGAGGAGTACCCTCTAAGATTACACATTCATCATTCATAATCCAAAATAGATCGCAAGTCATAAGAACGGATATGTGAAGCAGCGCAATTCATATTCATGATCACATACTCAAAAAAATTAAGCCAATCAACATAATCTCAACATTAAGGAAATATAGTAGCAATCGCGATGTAAGTGAATGTGTCTAAATAGTCAAATAATTAATCATATGACTTTCTATTGCACCCGAAAATCATATTGTACGTGAACTCCGCAAGATGGTTAAAAAATTGATAAGCAAACTCCTGCTCCATGTTGAGTGTCTAATATTGCATATTTTCACCCATTTATATCTTGGTTTAATGAACATGATGCTACTTAGTGTTATATTTTATACATGTTTGTGTTGCAAGGTGAATCCAAGAGCTTGAATCGAAAAGAATGTTAAAAGCATGGATTTAATGCTCAAGAATCACCAAGGCAAGGGATGAATCTTAGGAGACCAAGATTGAAGATTTCAAGACCTTAAGATCTAAGAAAACCAAGTAAAGAATGAAGAAAATCGAAAATTTGAAATGAATTTACATATGCTTCGACTGGTCTAAGCTCTGGCTCAACTAGTCGAAGCTTCGACTGATCTAAGCTCTGCTTCAACTCATCTAATCCCCTGTTCGACTAGTCAAGGAAACTTCAACTTGAACTCTAGCAATATGATCTTTTTAATTCACGCGATCTTCAACCAGTTAAAGGTGGTCCTCGACCAGTCGAGGGTTGCGTAGGTTTTGCACGGACTGTGTAAATTTGAGGCGGTTTTCGGATTTTTCCAAGTCGGTGCAAAAGGAGGTGATGCACAACTATAAATAGGAGTCCCCAAGGCATCGCTAAGCATCTTCTACAGTTTAAGGAGGGGAGCAAAAGGGTGGAGCCGCCGTCCGAAAGTTTTTCTTCTTCTTCCTTAGTTGAATTTTTTGTTTTGTTTAAGAGTTCTTAGTTCAATCATGTCTATGGTTGGCTAAACCTCTTAGCTAGGGCTAAGAGGTGAATCTTGTAGCGTGATTGAGATGTTTGCTTTGTTTTTATTCATGTTTTGTTGAACTCTCTTGGATTCTAGTTTGATTATGAAGGAAAATTTTTATTTTTTAATTGTTTGTTGTGACAAATTACAACAGATCTGCAATAGCTTGAAATATCTTCTTTTCCTGAATTGAGATTGTGAAATTAGAAAATCTTGTTGTTCACCATCATCCCTTAGGCATGGTAGGGTAATGGAATCCTTCATAACCTTCTCAATTCTCTTATGATTAGTTGTGGGATTGGTAAATCCTGTTGTTTGCCTTGTCTCCTGGGCATGGTTGGGTGATGGAATCACTTCCAAATCCTCACAACTCTCATCCATTGATGATTAGATCTATGAGAAGTTTAGAGATATGACAAATCTCTTCTTACCAATTGGATAGGATAGGACTCTAATTCCAGTTGTGTCCTTGAATCAAGCAAGGTAGCTTCCCAATTGCTACAAGTGGATCCTTAGAAACCCTAGTTACCACCTTTAAATTTATAAGTTTTAATTACCTTATTAAAAATCACTTTCTCAAATATTTCATATTTAGGTTTACATCTTTTTCTAGTTCTAGTTCTAGTTACTTTCAGAATACACATGAGATTAGTCCCTGTGGATTCGACCTCGATCTCACCAAGATTATTATTATATCGCGACACTACACTTGGGGTTGTGAACAAGTTTTTGGCACTATTGTCAGGGATTAATGGTTGCATTTTTCAAAAGACGAATTAGAAAATAACTTACTTTTTAATTCTAGGTTTAGAAACTTTCCTTTTCTGTTTTTAGAAACTAACTTTTTCTTTTTTTTAGAAACTTTCTCTTTTCTGTTTTTAAGAACTTTCCTTTTTCATTTTTAGTAACTAGGTTGCTTTCTTATTTAGTTTTTAGAAACTAATTCATTTTCCTTTTTCATTTGCAGGGTCCTAACATAGATCTTCTCCAATCTGGTAACTTCCTTCTAACTTCTCATTTACTTACTTTTCATATTGCTGTAGGATTTTTCTTTTATTCTCTTTTAGGATTAGGTTCAGGATTAGGGTTTCACCATGTATATGCAAGATTGGGAACGTCACTATGTTGAGCTAGTTTTAGAGAATGCGAGAAATTGTGAAGGGCCATCAGATAATTATGTTAGAAACAATCTACGTCTCAAAATTTTTTTGAAAACATCATCAAGAACCAAACGGAATACAAAGCTCCACCGGTTAAGAAATCCTTACGCGATCATATTCAAATTGTTTTCTATGAATACTAGATTTTCTAATTGTTGGTATGATGATCATTGAAAGATATTGAGAACTGAATCAGGAGAATTTCATCCACCTTAAAAGAAGAAAAGAACCAGTTAAAAAAATAGGAGATCAATAAAAAGGGTCATGTATGGTGAAAAGATTGAAAAGGTCTGAAAAAGAATGAAAATTTTGAAAAAAAATAAGGGAAAAGATGAAAAGACTGAATCAATACAACTACCTCGATATAAAATAAAAAACTAGAAAAAGAAGGAAAAGGGGATAAGTTCGGAATCAGTACTTGAGTTTTCGACCAATCTTGAAGTGATGAGCATGGCTAACATTATGAAAAGATAGTATTTTCACGGAGCACGTTAAAAAACTTGATATGCGAACTATGCTCTGACTTAATGGATAAAGAACTTATTTAATTAATTGCTTATGTGATTCAGCTCTAGGTTTTTAAAATCTTACTTTCTTATCTTAAGTCTACTTATTCATACTTGATTACACAAAAGATTATTTTCTGAAAAAGATTTGAACATTGGCATTAAAGTTAATTTTTCGCATACTTTGCTCGGGATTAGCAAAATGTTGGTTGGGATTGTGTTGAGCGGCAAATATTGCATATTATCCCCTATTTATTACTTGGTTTTATGAACATGATAATGCTTAATGTTCTATTTTAATCATGTTTGTGTTGCAAGGTGAATTTAAGAGCTTGGATTGAAAAGGATGCTAAAAGCATGGATTTAACACTCAAGAATCACCAAAGCCAAGGATGGATCTTATGAAACCAAGATTGAAGAATTTACATGCCAAAGATCTAAGAAAACTAAGTGAGGAATGAAGAGCATTGAAAACTTGAAGTGAAGAAAAGGAACCCTAAAAATCTGCATCCTTCAACTAGTATAGGCCCATCTTTGACCAGTCGAAGGCTCCTGCTCAATTAGTCAAAGATTCCTCGACTCGAACTCTAGCGACAAAATTCTTTAAATTCCAGTCATCCTTGACCAATCAAAGGTGCCCTTGACCAGTTGAAGAATTTGCTCGACTCGTCTAAGGTTACGCGGATAGCACACGGACTGCGTAAATTTGAGGCAGTTTTCGAATTTTTCTAACTCGATGCGAAAGTTGGAGTTGCAAAACTATAAATAGGAGTCCCTAGGATGTTCCTAGGCATCTTCTAAGGTTTGAGGAATGGAGAAAAAGCGTGGATAAGCCGTCACCAAGAGTTTTTCTTCCTTTTCATTAGTAGCTTTTATTCTTTTCTTAAGAGATTTTAGTCCAATCATGTCTATGGTTGGCTAAACCTCTTAGCTAGGGCTAAGAGGTGAAGCTTGTAGCGTGATGGGATGTTTTCTATTGCTTTGATTCATGTTTAAGATGAACTATCCTTAATTCTAGCTTGATATTTAAGAAATACTTTCAGTTTTTAATGGTTTGTTGTGACTCAAATTACAATGGATCTGCGATAGCTTTGTGTATGTTTTTTTCATGTATTGAGATTGTGAGATTAGGAAATCCTATTGTTCACCATCATCCATTAGGCATGGTTGGGTGGCGAAATCCTTTCTAATCTTCATTATTTTCTTATGTTTGGTTACGAGATTTGTATATCCTATTGTGAGTCATTGTCTCATGGGCATGGTTTTGTGATGGAATCACTTCCAGCTCTCACACCTCACAAGCTCAGATTTAGTTTTACTGAGATATCTTCTAATTGGATAAGATGAGACTCTGATGGCAAAATATTCAAAAAAAAATCTTTTTAACTGAAAAAGTGAGTGTCATCCTAAAGCAAGATGTGCCACAGAAATATAAAGATCCCGATAGCCTAACCGTCGCTTGTGTAATTGGGAACTACCAGATTGAACATGCACTTCTTGACTTAGGAGCGAGCGAAAATCTGATTCCTTACTTGGTCTATGAACGACTAGGTTTTGGTGAATTGAAACCCACTCAGACCACATTACAACTTGCCAATCGCTCAGTTCGTGTACCGAGAGGGATAATTGAGGATGTGTTGCTCCAGGTTGACAAATTCTACTACCCGATAGATTTTATCATCCTGGATACCCAACCCATCATGGACATGAGCACTCAAATTCCTGTCATTCTTAGTGGCCCATTCCTTGCCACATCAAATGCAATTATTAATTGTAGGAATGGAGTCATATGTTTATCTTTTGAAAATATGACATTAGAGTTAAATATTTTTTTAATATGGGTAAACAGGTAGAGGATGATGATGATACCCACCATGTTAACTTGATTGATTCTTTCATGGAGGATGGAACTCTGGTGACCTTGTCCTCTAACCCTCTAAAGATGTGCTTGGCCCACTCCCATGATTTAGATGATGATATAATTAGGGAGACGGGTGTCATGCTTGATACTGTGCTAGTACTTAAAGTTAACCGGTGGAAGCCACAATTCGAAGAATTGCCCCAAACTGATGTAGTGCGTCTACCGTCTAACCTCAAGGCACCAAAGTTTGACCTAAAACCTTTGCCCTTTAATTTGAAATATGTCTAATTAGGTCAAGATGAGACATACCCAGTGGTGATTTCTTTCCACCTTGAGCAAGAACAGGAGAGTATGCCCATCTCTACTCTCATTAAGTACAAAGGATCCCTTAGATGGTCGATTGCGGACCTCAAGGGAATTGACCCTTTGATTTGTACTCACCGCATTCATCTTAAAGATAATGTGAAGACCCCATGACAACCACAACGTATACTAAATCCAAACATGAAGGAAGTAGTTAAGGCTGAGGTTCTTAAGCTATTGGATGCAGGTATCATATACCCAATATCCAATAGCCAATGGGTGAGTCCAACTCAGGTGGTTCCTAAGAAGTCTGGAATCACCATCGTAGCCAATGCCAATAATGAACTCGTGCCAACTAGGATCACTACTGGTTGGAGAATGTGCATTGACTATAGGAAGTTGAATACCATCATGAGGAAGGACCACTTTCCTTTGCCCTTTATCGTTCAAATTTTAGAAAGGCTAGTTGGTCACTCTTACTATTGCTTCCTCGACAGTTATTCAAGGTACAATCAGATCGAGATAGCCCTTAAAGATTAGGAAAAGACCACATTTATATGTCCTTACGACACATTTGCTTACCGAAGGATGTCATTCGGGCTATGTAATGCCCCCGCCACTGTTCAGTGATGCATGTTGAGTATTTTTTCTGACATGGTGGGGCAATATTTAGAGGTCTTCATGGATGACTTCTCGGTCTTTGGTCCATCCTTCAGCGAATGTTTGGAAATTTTAAAAAATATGCTAAAGTGATGTGAGGAAAAGAACTTAGTACTAAATTGGGAGAAGTGTCACTTCATGGTTCTTGAGGGAAGTGTCCTTGAACACATCATCTTGTCCAAGGGAATTGAGGTAGATAAGGCTAAAATTGATCTTATCTCTAACGTACCTCCACCCAAGAACATACAATATGTGCGATCTTTCCTAGGACACGCCAGGTTTTACAGAAGATTCATAAAGGACTTTAGTCACCTCTCTCATCCTCTATGTAATCTACTTCAAAAGGATACACCATACGAGTGGACTGAGCAATGCCAAGAAGCTTTTACTAAGCTTAAGGGAATGTTAACCACTGCACCTATCATGCAGCCACCCAACTGGAGCCTTCCTTTTGAACTTAGGTGCGATGCGTCTAACTATGCTCTTGGGGCAATTTTAGGCCAGAGAAAAGAAAAGAAGTCCTACGTTATTCATTACACAAGTAGAACTCTAAATCCTGCCCAAGTGAACTACTCGACTAAAGAAAAGGAATTCTTAGTTGCAGTGTTCGCTTTAAAAAAATTTAGGTCCTACTTGATCGGATCCAAGATCGTCATTTACATAGATCATGCAGCGCTTAAGTATTTTCTTTCTATGAATGATGCTAAGCCTTGCCCGATAAGATGGATTCTCCTACTCCAAGATTTTGATTTGAAAATAAAGATAAAAAGGGAGTAGAGAACGAATTAGCTGACCATCTTTCCCGCCTTGATCTCTCTGATTTCCCTGAGACGACACATAAATGACATGTTCCCTGATGAATAATTCTTCAAAGTCTCTCATTCACCTTGGTTTGCTGATATTGCTAATTATTTTGCCACAGGTTTCACGCCAACACATTGGATTGTGCAAGATAAGAAAAAAAATTCTTCGCTGAGGTTCCTAAGTTCTTCTGGGATGATCAATATTTGTTTAAATATTGCCTAGACCAAATCTTAAGGAGATGTGTGTCAGAAAATAAACACCAAAGTGTCATCTCCTTCTGTCACTCTCAAGCCTGTGGTAGTCACTTTTCTCCTAAAAAGACCATGACCAAGATTCTGCAGTGTAACTTTTACTGGCCCACTATGTTTAGGGACACTCATGAGTTTGACAAAGCTTGTGAGCATTGTCAGAAGTTCGGAGTATTGCCCCATCGAAATATGATGCCTCTAAACCCTATTCTGATCATTAAAGCATTTGATTGCTGGGGCATCGATTTTATGGGACCATTCCCCTAATCCTTTGAGAATTTATACATTCTGCTAGTAGTAGACTATGTCACTAAACGGGTCGAAGCAATTCTATGTCGGAACAATGACCATCAAACGATCATTAAGGTTTTAAAAGAGAACATCATTTCCTGGTTCGGAACACCACGAGCCATCATTAGTGATAGGGGCTCACATTTTTGTAATAGGCCATTCGCGAACTTAATGAAGAAACATGGCATCTCCCACAAAGTGAGCACTCCATACCACCCACAAATAAGTGGGCAAGCTGAAATTTTCAATAGGAAAGTTAAACACATATTGGAAAAGACGGTTAACCCTGACCGTAAGGATTAGTCAATCCAATTGACCGATGCCTTATGGGCTTACCGTACTGCATTTAAGACCCCTATTGTAATGTCTCCCTTTAGACTTGTCTATGGGAAGGCTTGTCACTTTCCTGTGGAGTTGGAACATAGAGCTTACTGGGCAATCAAAAAATTAAATTTCAACCTGGAAATGCTGGCTCGCTACGCAAACTTCAGTTGAATGAATTCGAAGAAATCTGGAATGATGCGTATGAGAACTCGAGAATTTATAAGGACAGGATGAAGGTGTTTCATGACTGGCACATTCTTCGAAAATCATTTACACCAAGTCAGAAAGTCATCTTGTATAATTCTCAGTTACATCTCTTTCCGGGAAAACTCCAATCTCATTGGACTGGCCCCTTCACTATTGCCAATGTTTATCCTCATGGGGCTACTGAGATAAAGAATCTGAACAATGGCAATGAATTCAAAGTAAATGGACATCGATTAAAGCCATTTATTGAGAAATTTGATTTAGAGGACATGTTCATACCTCTGATTGATCATGTTTACCATGATTGACCTCCTAATTTGATAGAGGTATAGTTAGGTTTATTGCTTTCATAGAATTTAGGATTAGGATAGTTTTCTTCTGCTATTTTAGGATAGTTTGCTTTCTGTTTATTTAAGATAGTTTATTTTTCGGTTGTTTAATTCTTGTGCTAACCCACCTTCATGCTGAGATCCTTTGGAAAAAGCCTCAAAATTCCTTCATCAGGTACTATCTTTCCATCACTTCTCCTTCAATTACATTATCTCTTTTGCAAATCATTCTTATTTCTTTTACATTGAGGACAATGTAGATTTTAGATTGGGGATGGGAGATTAGGTAAACTAATTAGCGTTTTCTTAGTTTTGAGCAAAATTTGTAAAATTTTTGAAAAAAAATTCAATGTTTATCTGTTTGGAAAGTGATAAGTTGTGTATTTAAAACTGTTTTGAGTATAAAGATAAGATAGGAAGCAAATTTTGAATTATTAGAGTTTGATCAACTAAGTACCCTATCACTTATGGTCCTTGCACTCAAGTGATCAAGAGGAAGTTTGAATATTATGTTAATCTAAATCACAAGACATTCAAATTATTTTCTGTGAATAGTACTAGATTTTTTAATTGTTAGTATGATGATTATTAAAAGATGTTGAGAACCAAGTCTGGAGAATTTTATCCACCTTAAAAGAAGAAAAGAACAAGTTAAAAAATAAGAGATTGACAAAAAGGGTTATGTATGGTGAAAAGATTAAACAAGTCTGAAAAAGAATGAAAAATCTGAAAGAAAAGAGAAAAGATGAAAAGACAATGAATAAAAATTAATTGTCGATATAAAATTAAAAACTAAAAAAAGAAGGAAAAGGGGATAAGTTCAGTACTTGAGTTTTCAACCAATCTTGAAGTGATGAGCATGGCTAATATTATGAAAAGATAGTATTTTCACTAAGCACGTTGAAAAAAAAAACTTGATATGTGAACTATGTTCTGACTTAATGGTTAAATAACATATTTGATTGGTTGCTTATGTGATTTGGTTCTAGTTTTTAAAATCTCATTTTCTCATCTTGAGTCTACTCATTCATACTTGATTACACAAAAGATTGTTTTCTGAAAAAGGTTTGAATATTGCGCATTGAAGTTCATTTTTCACATATTTTGCTCGGGACTAGCAAAATGCTGGTTGGGGATTGTGTTGAGGGTCAAATATTGCATATTAGACCCCATTTATTACTTGGTTTTATGAACATGATAATATTTAATGTTCTATTTTAATCATGTTTGTGTTGCAAGGTGAATTTAAGAGCTTAGATTGAAAAGGATGCTAAAAGCATGGATTTGACGCTCAAGAATCACCAAAGCCAAGGATGGATCTTATGAGACCATGAATGAAGAATTCACATGCTAAGGATCTAAGAAAAGTAGGTGAGGAATGAAGAGCATTGAAGACTTGAAGTAAAGAAAAGAAACCCTAAAAATCTGCCTCCTTCGACTAGTCTAAGCCCTCCTTCGACCAATCGAAGGCTTCTGCTCGACTAGTCGAAGATTCCTCAACTCAAACTCCAGTGACAAAATCCTCAAAAATCCCGTCATCCTCAACCATTCGAAGGTGCCCTCGACCAGTCGAAGGATTTCCTTGACTCGTCTAAGGTTACGGGGACAGCACACGGACTGCGTAAATTTGAGGCGGTTTTCGGATCTTTCTAACTCAGTGCGAAAGTTTGTGTTACAAAACTATAAATAGGAGTCCCTTGGATGTTCCTAGGCATCTTCTAGGATTTGAGGAGTGGAGCAAAAGCGTGGAGAAGTCGTCGTCAAGAGTTTTTTTCCTTTTCCTTAGTTATTTTTATGTTTTATTAAGAGATTTTAGTTCAATCATGTCTATGGTTGGCTAAACTTCTTAGCTAGGGCTAAGAGGTGAAGCTTGTAGCATGATAGAATATTTTCTATTACTTTGATTCATGTTTAAGTTAAACTATCTTTGATTCTATTTTGATATTTAAGAAATACTTTCAGTTTTTAATGGTTTGTTGTGACTCAAATTACAATATATCTGTGATAGCTTTGAGTATTTTCTTTTCATGTATTGAGATTGTGAAATTAGGAAATGTTGTTGTTCACCATCATCCCATGGGCATGGTTGGGTGATGGAATCCTACCTAATCTTTTCAATTCTCTTATAATTAGTTGTAGGATTGGTAAATCTTGTTGTTTACCTTGTCCCCTGGGCATGGTTTTGTGATGGAATCACTTCTAGTTCTCACACCTCTCCTCCATTGAGAATTAGGTCAAAGGAAGTTCAGATTTAGCTTTACTAAGAGATCTTCCAATTGGATAAGATGGGACTCTGATTCCAATTGTCTTTGAATCAAGCATAGATCTCCCTGCTCTCTACAAGTAGATCCTTGGAAACCCTAGTTACCACCTTTAAATTTATTAGTTCTAATTACTTTATTCACAATTACTCTCTCTTTAATTTCTTAATCAGGTTTCCATCTTCTTCTAGTTAATTTCAGAAACGTACAAGTTTCAGCCCCCATGGATTCGACCTTGGTCTCACTAAGATTATTACTGCATCGCAACCCTACACTTGGGGTTGTGAACAAGTTTTTGATCCACAGGGACTAATCTCGTGAGTATTCTGAATTTAACTAGAATTAGAACTAGATGAAGATGTAAATCTAAATCTGAATTAATTGAGAGAGTAATTGTGATTAAAGTGATTAAAACTAATAAATTTAAAGATAGTAACTAGGGTTTCCAAAGATCCCCTTATAGAGATAAGGGAGCCCTCTTACATGATTTAAGTCACACGATTGGAATTGGAGTCACATCCTATCCAATTGGAAGATATATAATTAAGATCAATCTGAACTTTCCTTGACCTAATTCTTAATAGAGGAGAATTGTGATAATTGGAAGAGATTCCATCACCAAACCATGCCCATGAGACGATGGCTAACAACAGGATTTACCAATCCCACAATCTCAAAATCAGGAAAAGAAGATACTCAAAGCTATTACAAATCTACCGTAATTTGAATCACAATAAACCATTAAGAACTGAAAGTATTCGTCTAAAATCAAACTAGAATCAAAGAAGGTTCAATATAAACATGAATCAAAGTAAAAGAAATATCTCATCACGCTACAAGCTTCACCTCTTAACCCTAGTTAAGAGGTTTAGCCGACTATAGACATGATTGAACTAAAATCTCTTAATAAAACATAAAAACAACTAAGGAAAAGGAAAAAAAAACTCTTAACGATGACTTCTCCACGCTTTTGCTCCACTCCTCAAATCCTAAAAGATGCCTAGGAACATCCAAGGGACTCCTATTTATAGTTTTGTAACACAAACTTTCGCACCGAGTTAGAAAAATCTGAAAACTGCCTCAAATTTATGCAGTCCATGTGCTATCTACGTAACCTTAGACGAGTCGAGGAAAACCTTCGACTGGTTGAGGATGATAGGAAATTAGAGGATTTTGTTGTTGGAGTTCGAGTCAAGGATTCTTTGACTAGTCGAGCAGGAGTCTTCAACTGGTCGAAGGAGGGCTTAAACTAGTCGAAGGAGGTAGATTTTTAGAGTTCATTTTTTTTCACTTCAAGTCTTCAATGCTCTTCATTCCTCACTTGGTTTTCTTGGATATTTGTATATAAATTCTTCATTTTTGGTCTTCTAAGATCCATCCTTTCGCTTGGTGATTCTTAAGCGTTAAATCCATGCTTTTAACATCCTTTTCAATCCAAGCTCTTAAATTCACCTTGCAACACAAACATGATTAAAATAGAACATTAAGCATTATCATATTCATAAAACCAAGTAATAAATGGGGGATAATATGTAATATTTGTGTATTCTGAATTTAACTAGAACTAGAACTAGAAAAAGATGAAAACCTAACTTTCATAAGTTCAATCCCTGTGAATTCAACCTCGGTCTTACCAAGATTATTACTACATCGCGACCCTACACTTGGGGTTGTGAATAAGTTTTTGGCGCCGTTGTCGGGGACTAATGGTTGCGTTTTTCTGAGATTGGCTAGTTTTAGAATTAGTTTAAGATTAGAGTTTTTCTATTTTCTATTTTTAGGATTAGGTTTTTTAAATTATTTTAGAAACTAACTTACTTTTCTAATTCTAGGTTTAAAAACTTTCTTTTTCTGTTTTTAGAAACTAACTTTTTCCTTTTTTAGAAACTTTCTATTTTCTATTTTTAGGAAAAAGAAAAAAAAATTTGTTTTTAGAAACTAGGTTGTTTTTTTTTTTTAGAAACTAATTCACTTTCATTTTTCTTTTGCAGGATCCTAATATAGATCTCCTCCAGTCTAGTAACTTCCTTCTAACTTCTCCCCTACTTACTTTCCATATTGTTGTAGGATTTTTCTTTTATTTTTTGGGATTAGATTCAGAATTAGGGTTCCATGCAAGAGTGTGAACATCAGTAAGCTGAGATAGCTAAGAGACATTGGGAAGGGATGTATGATGATTATGATAGGAAACAGCCTATGTCTAAAAAATTTTCTGAAAACATCATCGAGAACCAAACAGAATACAATGCTCCATCGGTTAAGAAATCCTTACGTGATCATATGCGGGAGAATAATTACACCCCACGGATTAAGAAAACAGTACATGAGTGTTGGGGTTATCATAACTATGGGAGTGAGAATTATTATCACTCATCAGACAAGAAGAAAACAATGAGATATTATATTATGGGTGATAATATGTACCAATAACCATTAGATTCTCCCACCTATGACCCGTATGATTATAATCAGTGGAAACATCAACATTGGAGAGATGAACCAACAAGAGATTATAGTGATTATTCTCTTGGATCTCCTGCCTTTGAAATCTAACCAAAAACGATCCAAGAGAATTCACTTCAGACACTCATAAATGCATAAGAGCAATTCAATTAATATGTCATACAATCATGTGAATTGCTCAAATCCTCAATTCAAATAATTCAGTCACACCTTATGGAGGAGGAAGAGGCTAGGTTATCCCAGCCTCAACGCAATTCAAAAACATAATGCGAAGAAAGTGATCCTAACTCACTATAGTAAGTACTGAAATTGAGAATGAAGAGTTGGAATGTGTTAACAAGCATATGGTTCAATTTCTTAAAGAGTCAATCTCGATGACAGTCTAAAGGAATGATCAATAGACGTGGGTGTCTTTCAAATATAATGATACTAACACACTTCACTGACATGACACACTTAGTTTCAATGATAAGGAAGAGGTTAGTTTATTCGAACCTCAACCCAATCTAGGAACAGAATATGAGGACAGTAATCCCATTCCACATGTGTACTACACTGAATTGGAAGATGATGAGTATTGGGATGAAAATCATGAATGTATAGCTCAAATCTCCCTAGATTTAATCTCACGTTTGGCCCATATCAAGGATCAAGAGGTTCATGATGTTGTGACCATAGTGATCTACTCCACTCATCTGACATGACTGATTTAAATGTGGAGGATGAATCACTTTCAACTAACCCTTCTAACTTTTATGAGGTATGTTTAGACCACTCCCCTGAATTGAATGATGATATGACTCGGGAGATGGATGAGTTGCTTGATCTGACTCTAGAATTTGAAACCATCCAGTTAAGGCCATCATCTGAGTTGTAAATCCTTGACAATACAATGCCTTTATTGAGTAGTACCAATGAACAGAGTCTTCACATCAATTCTTCGCCTGTTGATTTTCAATCTACCTATGTAAGGCAAGACAAGATACATCCAGTGACGATTTATTCTCACCGTGATGAAGAGCAAGAGATCATGCTTCCATCCACTTCCAGAGACGATGAAATCCTTAAGCAGATCATCACAAACTTCAATGTGGAAAATGAGTCACTCTTAGCTAAATTTCTCAACTCTTTGGACGATTGCTTGGCACACTTTGCAGACTAAAATGATCCGATAATAAAAGAAATGGCGGATGCCTCGCAAGACAATACCTTGCTAGCTGCCATGGACCGAGAGAACCCTTATTCTGAAGCCCCTCCTTCCCCTGATCTTAAATGTTTACCATTAAAGGAGGAGGAGCTGGAAATTAAACAAGAGCCTGAAACTTCGGAATGTGTTAAGACTACATCATCTGCTAAGAATTTTTTTGAATTTTATCTACTTGTAGTCTCTGATTCACCATGGGCTAGTAACTCTGAAACTTTCTTTGTCACAGGTGAATCATATATACTTTAGGCACATCAGGAGATTAAAAGGAAACCTTATACTGAGGTCCATAAAATTCTCTAAAAATTCATGCCCAGGGCATCAAAGTCTACTGCAGAAGGGGTTTTTGGATGATCTTGTTGAGAAACCTATTAAGAAATTTATCAAGATATTGGCAGGAGGAGGAACCTTGTGGCATAACTGAGTAGTTTTTCTCTTACTTTCCTAGTTTAGGATTAGTTTATTACTTTCAGGGAATTTAGGATAGTTTGCTTTTAGTTGTTTTAGGATAGTTTTCTTATCGTCAGTTTGAGTCTTTTGTGTTAACCCATATTTCACACCGAGATCATTGGAAAAGCCTCAAAATTCCTTCTTCAGGTACTACCTTTCCATCACTTCTCCTTTACTTTTGTTGTCTCATATGCATTGCATGCTTATATCTTTTACATTGAGAATAATGTAGATTTTAAGTTAGGGGTGTGGATTAGGCAAGCTAATCAGTGTTTTCTTAGTTTTTGAGCAAAATTTATGAAAATTTTTCTGCAAATTTTGTAAATTCGAGTGATTTTGAAGTTCATCCATGATTTAGAAGTATAGGATACTTAATGTTAGTGATTTATGACTCTTGGATTCAATTAGTTGTTAGATCTCACAGTTAAGTTCGAATTATTAATCCATGATTTGAAGTTTTAAACATTGATTGAGTCATGATTTCATATGTCACATCTAGCTTTCACAATAAATCTTCAGTCAACATTTAATTGTTAACTTGGTGATTATTAAGCATGGAAGTAACCAACGTGGGGAATTTGTCCATCATGTTCAATGAGAAAAATTGAAAAGAAAGAAAAAAGTAATACCCAACTAAAAAACAGTTGTCATTGAAAACGACTACCTATTAAAGATCTTTAAAAAGGTTGACATAGCGTGAAAGACATCAATGGAAAATGACAATGAATAAAAAGATGAACTGTAAGACAAGTTTTAGTTTAGGTTTTGGTTGTCTTAAATGCTCTTCTGATTATCAATGTTATCATGAAAATGAAGAACTGAACCTTTGATTGTGAAAAGTCTAGACTTCACTATGCACCCATGGAACTCAATGTTTAGAATTGTTGTAATTAGAAGATTAATGCTTTGAACTTGAGTATGAGATTTCCTGTGTGCTAGACTTTAGGAGGAAATACTGTTGAATACTAATGTATCCTAGATTTCTATGGAATGGATTGTCTTCAAAACCACTTGAACTTATAGAAATTATACAGTGGTTTTCAAAATATCGTTCACATGTTTTGCTCGAGACTAGCAAAATGCTGGTTAGGGAGTGTGTTGAGTGTCAAATATTGCATATTTTCCCCGATTTATATCTTGGTTTTATGAACATGATGCTGCTTAATGTTACATTTTATACATGTTTGTGTTGCAAGGTGAATCTGAGAGCTTGGATCGAAAAGAATGTTAAAAGCATGGATTTAATGCTCAAGAATCACCAAGGCAAGGCATGGATCTTAGGAGACCAAGATTGAAGATTTCAAGACCTCAAGATCCAAGGAAAGCAAGTAAAGAATGAAGAAAATCAAAATTTTGAAGTGAATTTGTGTATGCTTTGACTAGTATAAACTCTAGCTCGACTAGTCGAAGCTTCGACTGGTCTAAGTAATGCTTCGACTCGTCTAAGCTCCTGCTCCACTAGTCGAGGAAACTTCGACTCAAACTCCAGCAACATGATCTTTTTAATTCATGCGATCTTCGACCCGTCAAAGGTGGTCCTCAACTAGTCAAAGGTAACCCTCGATCAATTGAAGGTGGTCCTTGACCAATAGAGGGTTATGCAGGTTTTGCGTGGACTGTGTAAATTTGAGGCGGTTTCCAGATTTTTTCAAGTCGGTGCGAAAGGAGGTGATGCACAACTATAAATAGGAGTCCCCATGGCATCCTTAGGCATCTTCTAGGGTTTGAGGAGGAGAGCAAAAGGGTGGAGCCACCGTCCGAGAGTTTTTCTTCTTCTTCCTTAGTTGATCTTTTTGTTTTGTTTAAGAGTTTTTAATTCAATCATGTCTATAGTTGTCTAAACCTCTTAGCTAGGGCTAAGAGGTGAAGCTTGTAGCATGATTGAGATGTTTGCTTTGTTGTGATTCATGTTTTATTGAACTCTCTTGGATTGTATTTTAATTATGAAGGCATATTTTTAGTTTTTAATGGTTTGTTGTGACAAATTACAATAGATCTGCGATAGCTTGAAATATCTTCTTTTCCTGAATTAAGATTGTGAAATTAGGAAATCCTGTTGTTCACCATCGTCCCTTGGGCATAGTAGGGTGATGGAATCCTTCCTAACCTTCACAATTCTCTTATGATTGGTTATGGGATTGGTAAATCCTGTTGTTTGCCTTGTCTCCTAGGCATAGTTAGGCGATAGAATCACTTCGAAATCCTCACAACTCTCATCAATTGATGATTAGATCTATTAGAAGTTTAGAGATCTGACAAATCTCTTCTTACCAATTGGATAAGATAGGACTCTGATTCCAGTTGTGTCCTTGAATCATGCAAGGTAGCTTCCTAATTGCTATAAGTAGATCCTTAGCACCCTAGTTATCACCTTTAAATTTATAAGTTTTAATTACCTTATTCAAAATCACTTTCTCAAATATTTTAGATTTAGTTTTTCTTCTTCTTCTAGTTCTACTTGTAGTTACTTTCAGAAGACACACAAGTTCAGTCCCTATGGATTCGACCTCGGTCTTACCGAGATTATTACTGCATCGCGACCCTACACTTGAGGTTGTGAACACTCCACCCAGAAATCACAATATAAGTGAACTTCGGAAGATGAATAGAAAATCAACATTTAAACCTCTGCTTCACCTGAAAATCATATCGTACGTGAACTCCGTAAGATGGCTAAAAAATGATAAGAGAACTCCTGCTCCACCTAAAAGTCATGGCACAACTGAACACCGCAAGATAAAGAGAGAATCAAGAGGAGCATTCCAACATTATATGAAAATCATATAAACTCCGCAAGATGGCTAGAAAATTGATAGGCGAACTCTCATTCCACTCAGAAATCATAACGAACTCTGTATAATAGGAATTAACATACAAACATTTACTTCACCCAGAAATCATATTGTACATGAACACCACAAGATGACTAGAAAATTAATAAGCGAACTCCTGCTCCACCCAGAAATCACAGTACGATTGAACATCGCAAGATGAAGAGAAAATCAACATACAAACTCTAGACCACCCGGAAATCATATCATACGTGAACACCGTAAGATAGCTAGAAAACCAACATATAAAACCCTACTTCACCTGCAAATCATATCGTATGTGAATATCACAAGATGGCTAGAAAATTGACAAATGAACTTTAGCTCCACCTGGAAATCACCATACGACTAAACACCACAAGATGAAGAGAGAATCAACATGCGAACTCTGGCATCATTTAAAAATTGTATGAACTCCATAAGATGGCTAGAAAATTGACAAGCGAACTTCGACTCCACCCGAAAATCATAACAAACTCTGCGTAATGACTCGAAAGTCAACAAGATATATGAATATAACCAATAAGCTACAAAAGGGTGTTAATGTTCCAGCAAAGCCATGAGGGGCAAATAAGTGATTCAAGCCGCATAGGAAAAATATGTGATCCAAGCCATGTAAGGCAATGTGTGATCCAAGCCGCGTAAGTCAAATATGGACTGCAAGATGGTAAGTTCATGATAGGTTCCATTCCTTCCATCACTTAATCACAAGCGGCAAACATCCAATTAATTAACAAATGTACAACTAAAGATAGCATGTTATCATCAAATCATTTATGCTTGTTATAATTAAATAGAGATGTCTATCATCTAAAACAGGAAATAATTGCGTAACAATTTAGCATATTCAATAGTGACGTAAGTAACTTAATGAGAGAAATCAAAGCATCATCTATGACTAGATAGATAAATTTAAGTGAGAAGCTTAAAGGGTGAGTCCTCACCTTAGTCACGCAACCTAGCTGTGTGTCCTCCTAGATAACACGAATGCGGCCCGATAGTGTTAAATCTACTCGATTAATATGTGACCACGACCCAATTAAAACATCAAGAAAAATAGTTAGTACTTAGCTTCTAAGGTCAATACACTCAGTGAAAACTCACTGACTCAACTCAGTAACAAACAAAGGAAATGGGTTTTGATTTACCTTGACTTAATAGTTTAAGTTGGCGATTCAACACAAACTTAGCCAAACTTAGCTAAACTCAGCTAGAACCAACTAAGTCAACTTGATCGAGACTTGGTATGCAAGGAACAACTCTCCTTCTTTCTCCTCCTTACTCTCTCTCTCTCTCTCTCTCTCTCTCTCTCTCTCTCTCTCTTTCTCCTCACCTCACCTTTTACTAGAATGTCTAGCTAGGCTTAGACCAGGCCCAAAACCAACTTGCCTCGGCTAGACTCGGTTTCAGTCGAGTCGACTCGACAGCCACTAAAAACCCAAACTCTCTCCCTCTCTCTCCTTATCTTCTATCTCCCTCTCCTTTCTTTCTTCCCCCTCTTTCTTTCTACTCCTATTGCTGGAAATGTCCAGTAAGAAGCCTGACCTGAATGGATTGGACTAGTCAACTCAAAACGTAGTCCACACCCAACGGAGTCGGGTACACTCGGCCCAATGCAGCTGCCCCCTCATAATCTCTCCTCTCTCTCTCCCTCTACTCATTTCTCTTCTTATTAGACCAAATAGTGTCTGGGCTAGACCAGATCGCACCCAACTCGGTCCGGACTCAAATCGGTCCGGACTCAAATCAGACCTTAAATAGCTTGGTGCGGTAGTGGAGAGGAAGAAGAATGAGGACAGTGTCTCACTCTCTCATTTTCTTTCTTTCTCCTTCCTTCCTTTCTCTCTTCTGCTTCCTTCTTCTTCCCTGCTTTTCTTTTCTTCTTCTTTTACTGCAATGACCAACAGTGGTATGGACGGACCGACTTGATCACCAAATCGCACTAACAAGTCAGTGGGTCGCGGCTCGGGCAGGCCTAGTGCGGCACCACTCCTCCCTCTCTTCCCTTATTGCTCCTTTTCTAATGTTCATGTAGGGTCGGTGACCAAACTCAAACAGAAATGGGTCCGAGTCTAGCTGGTGCGGCACGATAGCACTCACAACTCTCTCTCTCTCTCTATTTCTCATTCTCTTTCTTCTCTTTTCTTTCCATTTTTTGGGAATGGGTTGCCCAAACAAGGACTCTTTATAATTCTCCTTAATCATTTTCGAATGAAACTAATCTCTAGATTAGTTGCGGTTTGATAGCTTTGAATGATTAAAGATCTCGAATGGCGCACACGATCCTTCATGCATGGCCCTTATCAGACACCAGGGATGATCTTCTGAGCTCTTGGTCCACCTAATGGACAACTCAGATTAATGAATGGGCCCCATAATCGGGTGATGGGTCTTTCGAATGGACGGAGAAAATGACTTGGATGATAATGATGGGACTTCAACGGATGGCCAATCACGTGATCTGATGTGCATGAATGGTGTGGATAAGTCCCATGATCGCTGTGGGACCCTCCAAATGGATGGTTATTAGCCTTCCTTGATGGTTTGGCTTCAACAGCGACAGCGGGTGAAAGCTCGGTTGGCTATCAAGAAGCCCTAGCATGGAGGGTTAAGATCAACTTAAGATGTAAGGTTAGGATGGGCTATGGAGGAGGCTCACAGATTGCCAGCGTGTAAAGGCATGAAAAATGGAAATTTTCTATTTATAGAAAAATGGTTGCACATGGCTTTCTTGCACCCGTGATTGTGCAGCTGCATGTGTGATTCATCAAGTGAAACTCTGGGGGTTCGGTTTAAATCTCCCTCTCTCCAAGATGGACGGTTCGGATCCTCCATATGGAGATTGAAGGTGGGCCATCATCTGCAAGAACGGATGACATTCGTTCAAACCATCGCTGGCGGGAATTCAAAAGAAGGAAGAAAACCTTCTACTTCAGGTCAAAGGCGTTTGACCGGAGTTCTCGGCTCGGTGCACAATGGGTCTACACCTGCTATGTACATGCACTACGCAGGGTGGGGTCCATCGTGGTTATCTTAGTGGATTTGCTCCGTCCATCAGACTATATAGGTCTTATTAGGACATTAGACCAAAGTTCAAGTAGATCCCAGGTTTAGTGGTTTATAGGACCCACAATAATGTTAGAAAAATCTGGCCCATCCATCAAAACCCATGGGTCCAGGTATGACCCCTGACTAAAGATCAGGCCGGTCCAAAACTCAGGTGGGCCATACTTTAAAATCTCAAACTTTAATCGCGGATTCTCGATGATCTGATGGTCAGATCCTTCCAAATCTATTCACTAGCACACCTAATGGTTTATAATCAGATTTAGGGTAGATTTGACAGGTTTTTGTATACTTAGATGGTCCTACACCTCGATTGTTCTCATGATTGTGACTTTCGACACCTTTATCACTTCAAAATAGGTTAAATTGAAGCATATAGGTGAAGTCTAATGGTGAGTTTGGATTATTAGATCCTTGAGTAGATGATGAGAGATCCTAATCCACCGATCGACCTTAAATCCAACCATTGATCCTATGCTTAGAAGTTTAGATGGCTCAATCTACAGATGCTAGTTACCCCAAACGGTCGAGTTTAAAATAGAGTGTGTGAACATTCGCATAAATCAAGTTTGCATTTATACCACATTAGGTTCTCCAGGTAACACCCAAGCATTGAAAGTACGAGGTGTTACGCAAATGTTGTTGGCCAAGATGAGGAGAAGAAGAAAGAAGAAGATAGAAGGAGAGATGTGCGTCGGGATGTCGGGCCTGACTCAGTTAAGTTAAGTCAAATCCCAGAGTCGGTTGTAGGTGATGCAAGTCTGTCCAGGACCTGTAGTTGTCCAAGGAGGGAGAAGTCGAAGAAGAAAGGGAGGGTCGGGTGGTTGTTACACCGATATCAAACGAGTTGACTCGTCAAAGTCGCTGTCAAGTCATGTAACACCCCGTACTTTCTATACTCGGGTGTTACCATGAAGACCTAACTTAGTGCTTGCACAAGCCTGACTCATTTAAGCATTCACTTCACTCTAACATAAATTGGATTAGTAAGAACCATCTTCATCCATAGATTAAGCCATCCAACCATGGATTTACAAAAAAAAAGGACTATTACATCATTAAGGAACTCACATCGAAGTGTAAAAGACCAAATCCTGGGAATCCAATATGTAAGCCCCATATCTTAGACCGTACCGTTCCATAGGCTTCCGCGGTCTTCCCGGTCAAATTCCGGCAACCTTCGACCCTTAATCGGTATTTGCGCGTGACCTGGATTCTCATGCCATCAACTCGAGTCGACTCAACCTAGGACTCGTACCTTAACGACCGCGTCGTCGCCGCGGTTCCGATGCCGCGACTCGCACGCTGATGCGATGCTCTGGTTGGGAGATGTGGGCCAGCGTTCGGTGCGAGGAAACGCCGCGCGTGCGAATTCCGAGGAAATCTCTACGAGGTGTCACATCAATCAATCAATCCCATCAATCCCATCATGTCAAGTACACATCAACTTTCACCCTTTCCCAAGCAACCCCAAAGTCAAAAAGCTCTTACACAAACCCATACCTCTCTTGCAACTTTTGCCAAAAAAGTCAAAAAAGCTTCTTACACCCATCCCTCTCTCCCATCCATCACTCCATCACCCATCACTCCCTCTCTCTCTCTCTCTCCCTTACAAGTCTCTCTCTCATTTCAATCTCTCCTAAGCAAGAGAATCTCATACATATGAGTCCTCCCATGGTGAGAAAATTGCATTTGTGAGGCCCACCTTTCCTACCCCTTCATCTCTCATCTCAACCATCCATTTCTCATCTTCTTCCATCAAAGAGAAGCACAAGGAGCTAAGGAAGCCAAGGGAGCAAGAAGATCAAGTGGTGGGTGTTTTGTTAGGGTAGATTTTGATGTTTTTAAGATGGGCCAAGTGAGGCCAACCGATCAATGGTTTGGATCTCACTTTGGACCCTAAGATGTGGCCAATGGCCCACATGGATCGTCATGATCATTCCATGATGGGGCCATTCTCCATGGACCCCATCATGATGTTTACTTCCTTGCATGCTTAGGGTCATCTAGACCGTCTAGTTTAGTGGAGAAGGGATCTCCACCGTTGGATTTCGATTTCATGGATCCGCATGTAATGGGACCCACTTGATGTATGATTTAGTGCAAGGGAGGGCCCATAGTGCCGGGGTCCCTCCATCACGCGGGTCTCACTCTCTATCTCTCTCTCTTTTATTTTATTTTATTTTTTTGATGATAATGAGGTTATGTGGCCCACTTGAATGGACCCCACCATGAGGTAGGTACTTTATCCAAACCATTTATAAGTGGGGCCCATCTTATATGTGTAGGACCCATGCCATCCATCACTTGGTGGCCCACCTAAGCAGGGCCCACCTCAAACATGTATGCCAAGTCCAGCATCCAGGGACGCTGGACGTCTGCTGGAAGACACACAAATATGAGCTTCTTCCCAAGCTTTGGAATGGTCCACTCATATGGGTCCCACCTTGATGTATGTATTAAATCCACACCATCCATTCCTGTTTCAAGCCCTTTTTAGGCGTTGACCCGAAAGATGGGATCAATCAGACCTTCGGGCGGGCCATACCATACCAAATGGTGGTTTTCACCATTGAAACCTTCCCTGATTTCCTATACGCCAAAATAGGTCCGATATTGGACTTGTTTTGCTCGTGCTGAGCCATGGAATGCCATTGGACGGTGTGGATTATCAAAATATGGACCCCACCTGTAAAATCCTCAGAATAATTGAAATAAAAAAAAATAAAAACTAACGTATCAGCAGCTGCTGCGACGGGCGACGTTCAAGCAGCCACCCACGGCTGTAGCTGTGGGCCCCACCTTGATGTTTATACACCATCTAATCCGTTCATAGGGTGGGCCAGTACCTGACGTGGGCCCACCCCAAAAATCAGCCTGATCCAAGACTCAGGTGGCCCACACTGTAGGAAATAGTGGGATTGAGCCTCTACCTTTGAAAACCTTTTTGGGCCCATAGAAGTTTTGGATCAGGGTGAAATTTGTTTTCACCCTTCATTTAGGCCCGCTTGGCCTTATCAACGGGTTGGATGGCATAGTAACGTTTTGGTGGGCCCCACATGGAGCCCAGCAATGATGTATGTGTTTTATGGTCACCGTCCAGGCGGACGGTGGGGCCAGCAACGATGTAAGTGTTTTATCCCCACCGTCCCTAGATGGTGGGCCTGTGATGGTGTGGTGCGTGCGTGTGTGGTGCGTGCGTGTGTGTGTGTGTATATATATATAATATTATATTATATGTAATGTATATATATTATATATTATATCATATATAATATAAAGGTGGGGGGGGAGGCCCATTTCAGTTCACTTGTGGGCCATGATTGAGGCCCACTTTGATGTATATGCAAAGCCCATGGGTCCAGGCCCATTTAATGCATTAGGGGCCCATGGGTCGAGGCCCATTAAGATGTAATGGGGCTAATGGGTTGAGGCCCATTTGATGCACGTATGGGGCCCAACTGGCGAGGCCCATTTGATACATATAAGGCCCATGTGAGTAGGCCCATTTGATGTACATATGGGGCCCAATTGGTGAGGCCCATTTGATGTTTGAAGGCCCAATGAGATATACCTAAGGTTCATTGCAATGTGCAGTCCCAACATGATTTATGTAATGATGTTTACGTCAGGGCTATGCCTTGGGAGCAATGGTGGTTTGACGTCCACATTGCAAGTATAGTGTGGTTAAATGTCCGCATTATGACTTTTCCTAGGGCCCATTGTTAGGCTCGTACGTCTGATGTGTAGGCCGTCTAGGCCCATCTTTGTTATGATTATCATCCATCATATTTAGCATGTTTAGTTCCATGATTCATGACCATATGCATCATACGTATGCTTGATATGAGGAATGACTGATCATCGCATATGCCTTTGGGCAGATTGTTTAGGGGCTCCCGTACAGGGGGTGTTGCCCTATATGAGCGCACGATACGCGCAGGATTGCTGTATGACTAGATAGTGTGATTCATGCATTCGCATTGTGTGATATGGTTACTGTACGCCCTAGCGACATCAAGGTCGTAGCCTCCACAAACGTATCGTGGTTGGCAGGATTGGATACCGAAAATACTGTTCTACATGGGGTGCGATAGATATCCCTGGGTGAAAGTCCCTAAACCCTTATGGTACCAGGAGGTTGCTCCAACGTCTAGACTGAGTGGATGCATGAGCTCTGAGTGCCGATTACCAGACGGTTGTGCTTTCCACTATGTCGTGGTCGGTTGGAAGGGGGTGCGGCCTTACCCACCCGAGAGTAGGGGGCAATGCTAAGCTGAGTCTGACCAGCTCGAGGAATGGGTCCGCTATTGACGAGCCGAGCCCGATATTGGCAGGCGGATAGTGAGGTCTTTTCCACTCACCTTATTGTTCGTGATGGGGCGGCAATCTAGCTTGGAGTGTACTAGACCCCGGTGATATTCCAGATTTGAGCCGTATTGACATGTGGACTTAGATGAGGATTTGTATGCTTGAGTTGCATTTCGCATTGCATGGCCTTGGTATGGCCGACATCATTCTTTGCACCGCATGGCCTTGGTACGGCTAATGGTATTCTTGGCATTCATTAGCATGTTCCGCATTACTCTGATACTGCATAACTGTATTATCACCTTAAGCATACACTTTCACCACCCTCTAAGCTTTCTATAAGCTTATGCACGACTGTTGCGTGCAGGTGACGTTGGATCGCAGCAGCGCTGAGGCTTAGGCGCGTGGCAGATCATTTTTGGAGTTTTGTTCATCTTCATTGTATTTCCCTTATGCTCATTGTACTTGTAAAGTTTTTTATTATAGTGGAAATGTGATAGAGTTTTTGGTTGTTGTTTGTGGGTTATGCCTTTGGTTATGCTTATTACGAATCAAACTGATGTACAAAATCCTCCTTGTAGCATCCCAGGATCGGAACCTGGCGAATGGGCGCTGGGAGCCGAGAATGGGGTTCTACGGAGGCTGTCGGCGCTGGATTCGGCGATTGGGAATTTTGTGAGCCCGGTTTCCGAGTTTGGGGCGTGACACAATAGGGATGAAACATCAACTAGATATTTGATAGATTAACTAAGCCATATGAACTCAATTTTGGGATCCAGATCATTGATCCGCCATCCATTAGTCATTAATGTCTAATCAGATAAAACCCCCACCCTAATGTAACAAATTGACTATTCAATCCCATATTAGCTATTAAATTCCATGTAATTAGTCCTATAACCCAAAATCATCGAGAACTTCATTTTATGGAATGAATTGACCAATAGATTTTCACAGATCGTGGATTAACCATAAATTTAGAGATCATGACCATATATCTTAGAAATCAACTGCAAAACCCAATTTCCGCATGACAAGGACCCATGAATGAATGTAATTAACCTTCATCATAGAATATGTGGCCTCGATTATTAGGTCCACCTATGGTTAGGCTAACATCACTCAATATAGAGATCTAACATTAACCATCTAGATTAAATGATTTAATCACTAAATCCACCACTAACTAGTCTCGATCAAGTTCAGAAACCCTATGTTTCAAGTAGATCAGATTTAAAATAGATCTAACCATTGAGTTATAAAAAAAACTTCCATAGATGCTCAAATTAGAGAATTCTGACCCACCTAAGCTATGGATTTGCCTTATCATTAGATGGAACATATAAAAGGACCAATAGAGTTAATTTGACGGTTCGGATTAGTCAATCTAACCATGTAGACCCCACACTGATGGTGTGAGTGTACACCAGTGGATGCGCTCATGCGGTACACATGTAATGTCTTAGAAAAATCTATACAAAGACCTGAGTACCACCTTAGGCAGAAATCACCCAGGACAAAAACCTTTAGAAATTAGACGAGGATTAACTAAGTGATAAAGTATATTACCTATGAAATTAGCACTAATCACTTTAAATACGATCCATAAGACCCGAAACGAGTAGAACAGTTAGCGCTACATTACCTTAGAACTTAGGATCCATCTCAAACCCCAGTTGCTCTTGGGAGAGCTTTGAAACTCCGTATCGGACTTGGACCGCACGTCGAAAGTTTGATGACTGTGAAACTATATCATTATGACCACCTTGCTGGATTTGACTACCACCTCGAAAATCAAGTCCTAATTGTATTTAGAAACGCACAACTTGAGCCCGGAGCAAAGTGGCTGAGAAACGCGAGTTTCTTTAAGAAATGAACTGGGACTTAAGTGAATTGAGTCGTTTCACTTGCAGGCCAAATCTAAGGATTCAGACCATTGGAATCTGACCCAATTATACCCTCGGATCAGGGAAAATTTCCAACACATGTCAGTACACTTGTGGCACTGATCGAGTACCGGTGACTGTTGAACTGAAACTGGTCCGCCACGGTTGATCTGTAAATCCGATCGGACCAAAAACTCAGCTTGACTTAGATCCAATGTCAAGGAGCTTGAGTCCGACCGCACACAGAAAAGGGGCCTCCAGAAGTGCTCCATTAGATTGAAACAGATGCTCTTTGGCAGAGCCAGACTTTAAGGATAATGAGGAAGCATTCTCATATATGCAGTATTCCGCCAGGTTTACGTAGACCGTTCTGAATCAACTGGGCTTCAGGATTCATGCTTTATAGAGGACTACCACTCTTTTGAAATTTTATATTTTGAACGATACTTATATTTATTTGACCTGGCAATGTATTCATACTCTAGAGATCGGAAACGGTCTATACGTTTTATCTATGCTTATACACCTCTTTTAGTCTTCCGCTTGCGTAACTGAACTGTTCTGGAGTATGAATTACTATTTTGGTATGATCCCATTCATGTTTATACGTACTAACATAAACAACATTCAATCACCATCAATTATGTTACATAAGTGATGTGTTGGAACTCGGGAGTTGGGCATTTGCACGACCCCCGATTTTCAGGGCGTTACAAGTTGGTATCAGAGCATGATTTGGATTAAACTGGACCTGAGTTATGGTCACACAACGTACACTAACATATTTTGACGTAGGAGGGTGCGAGAAAAAGTAAAAAAACAAGCATAGGATTCTCAGTTTTGCCAATCGGCGAAATTAACCGATATCGATCGCCGAGATCGAGCCCGTACCCCTCTGTGATCGCTTGAGATGACCCCTGATCACCCCTAGACCATCAATCAATGGGTTTAGACCATGATTTACCCATCCTAGCCTTTAATAATCGATAAATGCAAATATAAATCAACAAGGAACCCGAAACGACTCAAAAGGGAGTCGGGGGCCAAATGGGGCATCTCCACGGGGACCCAGAATGGGACCCACATGTTTTTAGGACCCAAGGGGTAGGAGGACCTTGCCCCACCGGCAACCCCTCGCCAAAAGGTCCAGAGGTCGACGAGGACCTCGCCGGTTCCGCGAGGCCTTACCGCCTAGCGGGCCTTGCCGGTGCGGGCCGACGCCCTTAGGGCATTGTGTGGCCCACTATTTTGGGTTGGGATGTTTTAAAACACCCCCATGGCTGCCCCTCTTCATATCCCACCCCTCTTAGCTCTCCTTTTCTCAAGAAAATCCAAAAATCTTCACTCAAATCGCCCCTCCAAGTGCTTCTCCTTCAATTTTCGTGCACCACTCATGCCACCCTTTCAAACCTCTCTCTCATAGCTGTTCACCTCCTTCATTTCCTTTTATTTGAGCATCCAAACCCCACTTTGTATCTCAAATCTGGGAGAACCCAATAAACCATTCCATTTCCCTCTTTTCTTCCCTTTTCCATAGCCTTATTCGAGCTTGTTACGGCCATATTCTCGATTCCCACCATTCTTTCTACCATGGGAAAGAAAAGGGCTCCTGTGGATGAAGTCGGGCCTAGTCGTCCTACTCGTTCAAGGAGACAGAGGGCCGCTGCCGCAAGTTCAAGTGTCGATCGGGAGATAAGGACCAAGTGTGAGCTTAATCCCAAGGCTCCCCTCGAAAGGATTCTTCTGACGGATATGTCTCATGGGAGATTTCATGGTCGCAGGGTCCTTTTTAAAGCTCATGTGGATGAGAGAATCTTTGGGAAATATCTGTCGATGGACCACCTAGTTGAGGCCAGGTGGGGTCCTGTATTTGAGGGTAAGTACCGTGCAAATGTGGGCACTGTCCGAGCCTTCTACGCCCACATTCGAGAGCCTACGCTGGAGCCCTTGCAGTTCAGGATCCCAGTGGGTAGAGATCGGGAGGCCACAATTGATGTTGGGTTGATAGCTCAGCTTATAAAAATGTCGCTTAGCGAGGTCCATGCATGCGAGAAGAATCTGAAGAGTGCACGTGAAAGGAATCGCTGCACGCATTTTCTTTGTGGTCGACTGGTTCATTGGCAACCAAGCAATAGTCTCCTGATGTCTAATATGACAGACAACTTCCGCTTGCTTCACCACATTTTCACGTTCAATTTCTACCCTAGGTGGAGCAATCGCAGCGAGTGCACGCGCCTGATGGTAGATTTTCTGTACCAAGTGGGACAGGGAGAGAAGTTTTGCGTGTCTACGTATGTTCTGCGACAGATAGTTCTTACCGCATGCTCTACTAAAATGTCTAATTTGCTCCCATTCAGCCGACTCATATGTAAGATTGCACGTGAGTTTGGCTACAGACTTGAGGTGAAAATGCCAGTGCCGATCCATTACATTAACGAAACTACTCGCAATCAAATGAAAATTGGGCCACAACAGTGGCAAGCCTGACTTGATGAGGGTGAGGACGAGACGGCTAGTGAGGAGTATGGAAGCGAGGAGGAAACTAGAGAAGAGATAGAGGAGGAACAGGAAGAAGAAGAGGAGGCTTAGGACACGGATGAGAGCTCCCCTCCTATGACACTGGAGCATGACACTAATCGGGCTGCTAGGGAAGCCCGCTTAACTCGACTTGAGGAGGGCCAGGCTACCCTGCGACAGGAGATTATTGATACTCGAGCCCTCGTAAAACACAAGTTTAAGAAGGTGACTCGCACCTTGAAAGCTATCCTGTGCTGCCTGCAGGATAAGGGTGCCCCTCCTCTGTCGCCAGACTCGGATGTCTAGTCATCCATGTCGTTGCCCTGTAGCTTGTTTTTGTTGTTGTTTTAGGATGTTTGTGTTTTAATGTTGATGGGCCTAGTAGTGTAGTAGGTAGAAAGTGTGTTTGTATTTGGTAGTTTGGGCTTACCATAGCCGCATGTGTTCCTGTCATAATTCATGTAGAACTTTATTCCATGTATTGTGACAAATTTTGTTAAATGAAATGCATGCCATTTCTTTTGCTATAAGGTGCGTTAAATGCTTAAAGAATCGGGTATTGTTATGCTACATCTGACACAGGTTGCGCCCTATGTTATATAGGGAAGGCCACCTAAGGCCACGTGGAGTACGGCACATGATACACTTGGCGAGTCGTTTGACGGGGCACCTCCCCTAAGCGATAGCCATACGGACCCCAGTTCAGGTCCATCTCCCTCTGACGCTATGCCGGATTCTCAGCCGGCCACTGGCCCCACTAATAAGCCGACACCTATGCCCCCATCTACTGCACCACCCATTGCGCCACCGGCCCCTGAGCAGGCCTGTGCGTCTTCTTCAATGCCACACGTGCCTCATATAGCTCCACCTACTGATAGGTTCGAGCAAATGATATTGCTGATGCAGCAGCAGATGTAGCACCAGCAGCTCTTGGCCACCCTTAGGGGAATCTTTTCCCAGAGTATGGGTGTGGTTCCACCTGCACCTTTTGTACATCCTACAGGAAATGCAGATGCCAGCAGCCACTTTGAGCGATTCCAGCGCTACAGCCTCCTACTTTTATGGGTACTCACTGACCCGAGGAGGCCGAGTATTGGCTTGACCGCATCTCTAAGATGTTAAAGCCGCTGCACTGCACAGAGCTTGAGCAGGTGGAGTTGGTCACTTATATGTTCGAGAAGGAAGCCAGCCTATGGTGGGATAGCGTCCTGCGGACCATTGTGGTCGGCTACATGTGGATGTCGGAACCGTTTGAGACCCGTTTCCACGAGAAATACTATCCCCTCACTTATCAGCACAAGAAGGAGAGTAAGTTCCTTCGCCTCCGTCAGGGGGGCATGTCGGTGTCCGAGTACGAGAACCGATTTACGGAGCTAGGCAAGTATGCTCTATTGATATTAGGGGATCAGGATATGCGGATGCGGGAGGTTTCTGACGGTCTGCGACCCGAGATCTACTCGAAGATGTGCTACGCTAGTATATCTACCTATGCTAAACTAGTGAGCATGTCCCTGCGAGGTGAGCAGGATGGGGACAGGTTGTCCCGTACGAGGACGCCTATGGCTCCCCGGCCCATCCTGATCTTCCGAGCAGACCGTTCTTCGGCAAGAGGCCGCGCGCAGACTCAACGCCGAGGCTGATGGCTTCACCTGCCCCAGTGAGGCGACCTGATGTGTGGTGTGCTTACTGCAAGAGGCCTGGCCACACAGAGGTGAACTGCTTCACCAGGATGAGAGATAACAGCTTCTCACCACCCCAGAGGATCAACCGCCAGCTTCCTCAGGTTATATCAGCACTAGCTCTATGGTCAGCACCAGCTCATCCATCATTCCGGCCACCCGCACCTCGATCTAAGTCACCTCAACGGCCTACGGTACCTCAGACCAACCATTCTCAGCAGGCGCGGGTACATGCACTTACAGTTGAGGCATCTAATTCAGCGGCTACGGTGCCTCTAGCCTTTGAGGTCACGACCCACATCGAAGGTACCCCTGTATTTCTGTTGGTGGACACCGGGTCCACTATTTCGGTGATATCATGTTCTGTAGTCAAGCGCTTAGGGCTGACTACGACCCCGATATTGGGGTGAGAGTTATCGTAGTACCGGGAACTTTTTCAAATGCCACCAAGTTGTGTAAGGGTTGCCTGATAGATCTAGGAAGAAGGACGATATGTATTGATCTGATTGTCACCATGATATACCATTTCGACGTCATCCTTGATATGGATTAGCTTACTGAAATGAGGGCCGAGATCGAGTGTGAAACCCAACTAGTGACAGCTCACAGACCTGACGACGTGACTTTTACCTTTCCCGTGCAGGTCAGTTGCCCTTTCCGAGTTCTTTGTTACACTTTCTTACTGAAGAAGAGCGGTGGTCCAACACTTGGGGACACACCAGTGGTTCGAGAGTTTGAGGACGTGTTCAGTAAGATACCTGGACTACCTCCTCAGCGCGAGATCGATTTCACTATCAACCTTGTGCCTGGTGCGACACCTATTTCATTGCCGACATATCGCATGCCTCCGTGTGAGATGGAGGAACTGAGGAAACAGATCGACGATCTGTTAGATGCTGGCTTCATAAGGCCGAGTGTGTCTCCTTGGGGAGCACCCGTGTTATTTGTGAAGAAGAAGGATGGGTCGTTGCGATTGTGCATTGATTATCACAGGTTGAACCAGGTGACAATGAAGAACAAGTATCCCTTGCTTAGGATAGATGATCTGGTTGATCAGTTGAAGGGGGTATAGTACTTCACGAAGATCAATTTACAGTCAAGGTATCACCAGTTATGCGTCAGGGATGAAGACGTGTAGTAGACGACCTTCAGGACCAGTTTTGGACACTATGAGTTTCTCGTGATGTCGTTCGGCCTTACGAACTCACCGGCCGTGTTCATGGACCTGATGAATAGGGTGTTTCGGCCGTTTCTGTTCCGATTCATCATCGTGTTTATAGATGACATTCTGATATACTCTGAGAGTCGGGAAGTGCACGAGGAACACCCGTAAGTAGTGTTGGGTACTCTGAAGAAGAACCAGTTGTTCGCACAGTACAAGAAGTGCGACTTCTGGAAAGAAGAAGTCAAGTTCTTGGGACATGTGGTATCCAAGGAGGGATAGTTGTGGACCTTACTAAGGTAGTTGCAGTTCAGGACTGGGAGCAGCCCGGTTCGGTTACTGAGGTGAGGAGTTTTCTTGATCTGGCTGGGTACTACCGTCTATTTATTGGGGACTTCTCCAAGATTGCTAGACCGTTGTCTCAGTTGACACGGAAGGATCTGAAGTTCACCTGGAATGAGAAGGTGGAAGCAGCTTTTAAGGAGCTGAAGGACAGGTTGACGTCCACCCCTGTGCTAGTATTGCCAGAGCAAGGGGTCAAGTATATTATATACACCGATGCGTCTCTTGTCGGTTTGGGTTGTGTCCTCATGCAGAAAGATAGGGTGATTGCCTACGTCTCAAGGCAGTTGAGGAAACACGAGGAAAATTATCCTACTCACGACCTAGAGTTAGTAGGCGTCATCTTTGCACTGAAGCTCTAGAGACATTACCTCTACGGAGAGGAGTTCGAGCTCTTTTGCGACCACAAGAGCCTTAGGTACATATTCACTCAGAGGGACTTGAATATGAGGCAGTGACGATGGATGGAGACCCAGAAAGACTTCAAGTTCGAAGTCTCTTACCATCCTGGCAAGGCCAACCTTGTGGCAGACGCGTTAAGCCGCAAGAAGGTATTGGCATTTACGGCTCCGCTGATGATAGCAGAGTGGGACATGGTAGAGTTTGTGCGAGACTTTGAGCAGAAACTCACAGTGGAAGAGCTGTGTGAGGGCATCACATATTCGGGTACAGCCCCTCATTGATGACAAGATTATTGTGGCTCAAGCAGACGATAAGCTATTGGCGAAGATGAGAGAGTAGGTTAGTGCAGATGAGGACTTAGAATGGAGACTTAGCACGGATGGGGGTTTACGTTACTGTGGCCGCCTATACGTCCCAAATCTTCCTGACTTGAGATAGGAGGTCTTTAAGGCTGCACAAAGTTCGAAATTAGCGATGCATCCTGGTAGCACAAAAATGTATCGAGATATGAAGAGATCATACTGGTGGGACAATATGAAGGCCCACATAGCAAATTATGTGTCTCATTACCTCAGGTGCCAGCAGGTCAAGGTAGAGCATCGCCGACCTCCTGGACTACTTCAGCCCATGCCCATAGCTGAATGGAAGTGGGACTTCATCTCGATGGACTTTATCGCTGGATTGCCGAAGACAAGGAAGGGTTATGACTTTATTTGGGTGATCGTGGACCGATTGATGAAATCGGCTCACTTCCTCCCGATTAAAGTCATGAATTCTGCAGATGAGTTGGCCAAGCTGTACATTAGGAAAATTGTGCGTCTACATAGAGCTCCTTTAGAGATCGTGTCAGACCGAGACATGCGATTCACATCTATCTTCTGGACTCGCATCCAGGAAGCAATGGGTGTGAAACTGAAGTTCAGTACCGCGTTCTACCATAGACTGACGGGCAGACAGAACAGGTGAATCAGATTTTGGAGGATATGCTACGAGCTTATGTGTTTGATTTCAAGGACAGTTGGGATGACTGTCTCTCGTATACAGAGTTTTCTTATAACAACAGTTTTCAGGTGAGCATTAGCATGGCTTCCTATGAGGCACTGTATGGGCGTCCCTGTCGGGCACCGCATTGCTGGGCAGAGGTTGGCAAGAAAAGCTTGATTGGCCCCGAGTTAGTATAGGTGACCTCAGAGAAGATCAACATTATCAGGCGTCGACTGCTGGTAGCACAGAGCAGACAGAAGAGCTACGCCGATACGAGATGGCAACCGCTAGAGTTCAAGGTTGGGGACCACGTGTTTTTGAAAGTTTTCTCAATGAAGAGAGTCCTCCAGTTTGGGAAGAAGGGGAAGCTCATGCCTAGATTCATTGGCCCATTCCAGATACTTGATCGAGTGGGGGCAGTAGCGTACCGCCTTGCTTTGTCCACTCCACTCGTAGGCGTGTAGAACGTATTTCATGTATCTATGCTGAAGAAATACATTCCCGATCCTTCCCACATTATCAGATGGAAGCAGGTACAGTTGAGCGAGGATGCTACATATGTACTGCGACCGACGCGTATCCTAGATAGGAAGGAGCAGGTGTTGCGCAGCAAGGTTATACCACTTGTGAAGGTACTGTGGACGCATCATACGGAGGAAGAGGCTACTTGGGAAACAGAAGCCGAGGTCCGAAAGAACTACCCTCAGATTCTCGAGGAGTACGAAAAGGTACTAATTTCGAGGATAAAATTTTTCTTTAAGGGGGGTAGATTGTAACGTCTCGAAAAAATCCGTACAAAGACCCGAGTACCACCTCAGGCAGAAATCACCCAAGACAGAAACCTTTAGAAATTAAACGAGGATTAACTAAGTGCTAAACTATATTACCTACGAAATTAGCACTAATCGCTTTAAATATGATCTGTAATACCCGAAACGAGTAGAACAGTTAGCGCTACATTACCTTAAAACTTAGGATCCATCTCAAACCCCAGTTGCTCTTGGGAGCGTTTTGAAACTCCGTATTGGACCTGGACCGCACGTCGAAAGTCCGATGACCGTAAAACTATACCGTTATGACCACCTTGCTGGACTTGACTACCACCTCTGAAATCAAATCCTAATTGTATCCAGAAACGCACAACTTGAGCCGGAGCGAAGTGGGTGAGAATCGCGAATATCTTTAGGAAATGAACTGGGACTTAAGTGAATTGAGTCGTTTCACTTGCAGGCCAAATCTAAGGATTCAGACCATCAGAATCTGACCCAATTACACCCTCAGATCAGGGAAGATTTCCAACACATGTCAATACACTTGTGGCCTTGATCGAGTACCGGTGACCGTTGAACTAAAACTGGTCCGCCACGGTCAATCTGTAAATCCTATTGGGCTGAAAACTCAGTTTAACTTAAATCCAATGTCAGGGAGCTTAAGTCCGACCGCACATAGAAAAGGGGCCTCCAGAAGTGCTCCGTTAGATCGAAACGGATGCTCTTTGGACATAACCTAAGTATACCTTGGCCCTGGGGCCATTCCCATCAGTCCTGGGCCTATATAAGGGTCTTAAACCCTCTCTCTCTCATCTCATACGAATTTGGGAAACCTTAGGAGAGAGAAGAGAGAAAAGAGAAGGAAAGAGAGAGGAAGTGAGAGAGTGTACTGGCGTTTGTTCTTGGGATTTAATCCTACCACTCCACACGCTTATCTATCGCGTCTTTAGCGATATTTTGGCATTTTCGACAGCGTACTTGGCTAAGAAAACCTAACCCTAATCTGTTTTAGGGTATCATATAGTGTTATGGGTGAAATAGCTAACCTAATTCACGATATAGGTTGTCATTCTGCCGTTGACAAAGACTAAGTGTATAAAACGAATCCGTTACGCGTTTACCGGCATAAGGTGTGGACTATATAAGTTTAGGTTATGGTTTTCAAGACTTTCAATGCCGAATAATGATTTATTACTGTCATGGGTGCCATTTCACATGCCAGACGTGATGTTTGTTTCGCTTTACGAATATATATGAACTATGTCAAGTATAGTGTATTCTATGTATTTGTTGAAATAATTGAATACATATGGTTTTTGGATTCGCAGTCGACATGATTATTTGTTGTGCATATATGTTTGTTGTATATATGATAACTCCTTATCGAAAGGTTTTGCTCTAAAACATATTATAACCAACATACGTCATGTATGTTGGAATGTGTAGACTAAGCGTTTGTAAGAATGTCTAAATGAACTAGTAGTTAGTTAATTGTACTTTGTATGGGTGTTGAGATATGATTCTCAACTACCTTAACTATGTGTATGATTTCCTCCATGTGTTTTATATTATAGTGTCTATTTAGGCATGGAATGCATATATGTGAATTCATGTTTAAGTTGTATTCCATAAAATGCTCGAATGATTGTATGATTTGAATTATTGATCCATTACTACTTTGACTTTCTCATATGATTACTTATTGTAATTGAATGTGGTTAGGACTATCATATAGTCCAGGCAATCGGTAACAGGTTTTGACCAGTTAGCTGAAGTTGTTTCGCCATACAGGATATGGTCGATGAATCCGAGCCGTACTTAGGGTGTCGACAGTGGTGAGGCCACACGGAGTGCTTACGCACTTCATGTCGATCAACTCTACATATGCTCGTACTAGTCGAGCTCGTCAAGTAACCCAATTGACCCGATGTATGTTCGCCATGTTTGGATGCTACTGTTTGAATCTAAGGTACCAAACTCACTAATGGAAAGCCTATTTAACTTTGGTACCTTGATCCGCTAAGACTCATGAGCCGGACATGGTGGTATGGGACACCGTGGTCGAGCTGTCGGCCTACGCTGGGGCGACGAGCCTCCCCGTAATGTCCAGTGAGCAACACAACCTTGTGAGCCGAATACGGTGGTATGAGACACTGTATTCGAGCTATCGGCCTACACTGATCAGGTGACGAGCCCTTTGTAGTGACCTCGAGCATACTCTGAGATTGCGTAGAGGCGACGAGCCTTTCCCTAGTAACTAGAGTATAAACTAAGCCTACACTGATCAGGTGACGAGCCCATTGTAGTGACCTAAAACCATAACATCGTATGAGATTTACTAGGACTGACGACCCTAGAATGGATCACTGTTTAGGAAATGATATAAGGAAGGTACCTTAGTTTTCCAATCCTGTTGTATGAAAAGGACTAATAAGAACTTGGTAAGCACGCTCATGCACCGCATTGCATGTGCCGTTTGGCGTTGGGTATAGCACTGAGGAAGTGACTGACATGTGCGACCGTGAGATGAAGATCGCAGAGGGAGTGTAGGCGAGGGCATGCATCATTTATACATACCATTCTTGCATTAATCAGAGTACTTAGGGATGTGTGATTGTATTATTTTATCATTACTACTTGACTGAATTGATAACATGTTAACCTTTGCTCTATTGTTCCACTGAGTTGATCACTCACTCCCACGTTACAGGACAGTGTTTTAAACACCAACCAGACGCTGTTTTAGTTTCAGATGATGGCACAACCGGCGAGGCGGAGCCAGACTTTGAGGATGATGAGGAAGCATTCTCATATATGCAGTATTCCGGCGGGTTTACGTAGACCGTTCTGAATCGACGGGGCTTCAGGGTTCATGATTTGTAGAGGACTACCACTCTTTTGAAATTTTATATTTTGAATGATACTTGTATTTATTTGACCTAGCAATGTATTCATACTCTGGAGATCGAAAACGGTCTATACGTTTTATCTATGCTTATACACCTTTTTTAGTCTTCCGCTTGCGTAACTTAACTGTTCTGGAGTATGAATTACTGTTTTGGTATGATCCCATTAATGTTTACACGTACTAACATAGACAACATTCAATCACCATCAATTATGTTGCATAAGTCATGTGTTTGAACTCGGGAGTTAGGCATTTGCACCACCCCCGATTTTCAGGGCGTTACAACACTGGTCCACAGACCTAGTCAATCGGGCATTGACCCGAGCAAAACCCAAAAAAGGAGAAGTTTCTCCCATTTTCCTGCCCGACAGTAGTTTAAACGGAAGGTTACCGTTTGCATCAACTACAGCCCACCATCCGACCCTATTTGGATAATTCAAACTGTTCATCTGATTTAGATAGAAGATCCGTCCAAAACCCTACCAATTCCGCATGTTGAAATACAAGTGCATGCACACGAATTACAGCGTAATAGTGATCTATGTGTGGCAGTTGCTGAAAATGGGAGCTTCTATTTTCTTCTTTCCATTCCTTTTGTAAGTTGACAAACTAAGACAGCTCAGCTCCTCCATCCCAACCCTTTATTCTAGACAATCCTAGTGCTCCATGCAAACCTACTTTTAGGGTTTTCACAACGAAGGAAAAAGCGGAAGGAATCCTGGCATTTTGAGTGTTGTCACGATCCCAACCACGGGATTCCTTTTCCTTTTAGAACCCCCTCAGATCATCTCATATGTCCAAACTAGAGCGTTAGAAAATCCGTACAGACAGGATAATGAGATCTCTGGAGAAAAACTCATTTGCCCGAGAAATTAGCATGCGGCGTGAGAAAATCTCGCATATCATCACGGTATCCATCTGTCCATCCAAAACGAGGGTCCCATAGTGATAAATGAACTCATCCAAATCATTCATATGAATCAAATCATAAGATTAGCCTTGGAACAGAGATTCACCATTGGTGGCTGGATCATCTCCTCCGTTAAGCTGTGAAAACCCATCACCTAATGATAGGGCCCATCTTCTGATCAGGGTTGTCCATCCGATGGGCCATGGTGTCAGAAATCTAACTGTAACATTAGATTACATCCATACAAACACGACTGGGCCAGATAATCTAAAAATCGTAAGATTATGCAACAAAAACTTATAACTAATCCCTGGATTAGTTACGTTTGAACCATCTAGAAGAGGATTAAGGAAGCCTTTAAAAAGGCCACTTTTAGGGAATCCTTTCCGAAAATGGAAAGATAAAGAGAGGAGAGAGAAAAGGCGCCGCTTCTATTGCCGCATTAGGGTGAGTCGACTTGGTTCGAGTCGTGGTGAGTATGGGCCGAGTCCAAGTTCTTTCCAGTCGAAAAGTGAGAGAAAGAAGAGAGGAAGAAGGGAGTGGAGAAGAAGAGAGGGCTCGAGAGAGTAGCGGGTAGCCATTGGTGGGCGCCGCACTGCATAGCTCACTCGAGTCATGATTCTTGTGGTGAGATCGAGTCGCAATTGGGCTGAGTTAAGGCCTGGTCTGTGCAAATCGAGTCCAGCCCCTATATAGTTGTAAAATGGGATTCAAAGAAAAGAGAGGGAGAAGAAGAAGATGGAGTGAAAGAAGAGAGAATGGAAGAGGAGATCGGAGGGCTGCTGCCCGCTGCCGCATTTGTGCCTGCGTTTAGACAAGTCGAGCCATGTCGGTTCGAGTCTGATATGTCTGAGCCGAGTCCTGGCCGAGTCTAAGTAGTGATGGACCTACTCAATGATCAGGAAGGAGGAAAACAATGAGAGAGAAAGAGAGGGAAAGTCGGCTGCCCTCCAGGTTCGCTGACCCTCCATATTTGGTTAGATTGAGCCTTCACCGAGTTAAGTAAATCATCAACTCACCGATTCTTGAGTCGGTTGGGTCCAGCAAGTTGTTGGTCGTGGGTGCATTGAGGGAAGCAAGATGAAAGGAAGGGAGAAGAATGGAGAAAGAGAGAAGAGTGGGATGCGATCGAGTAGTTAAATAAGTTGACTCAGTGTCTAGCTGAGTTCAAATCTGCCACATTCAAGACATGTTGATTGTTCAAATCGGGAGAAGAAAAGCAAAAATAGAGAAATAGAAAAAGAAAAGGGAGAAAGAAGAAGAAGAGGAAAGAAAGAAGGGTAAGGAAGGAGGAAAGGTATGGCTTTATTATTTTATTTAGGATAATAGTAATAATAATAATAATAATAATATTATTATTATTATTATTAACTTTGGATATTGTTGCTATCATTATAATTTTCATTATTATGAATTCTTATGGAATTATCACTAATCACCATTTTTATAATTTTAACATTTTTGGTTAGATTATTATGATAATATTAAAGATCATTGGTATTTTAATTTAAAATCCTTGAATCATTATTACTATTTATTGGTATTTCGATTTTAAATTCTCAAATCCTAAATGGTACATCAAAATCATAAATTTATTGATCAAAATACCTAGTTTTAACCATACCCGTATAAATTGAGTAATGTCATGATCTAACCACACTAATTGTGTTAATCATGTTAGATATTAACCTTAATGTACAACAAATCAACTCTAGCAACGTGGAGAGATAATTCAACCCTAAGGTGAGGATCACCCTTCAAGCTTTTCTACCTCTTGATAGTTAGCTTGTTTATTCATTTTTGTTCATTTATCTCATGGATTGCTTAATATGGTGATTTGCTCTTATTGATCTGGGTCCTTTATAGATGATTGATGGATTGGATTTAAACTCAATTATTTGAATATTCGATTCAATTTAAATATCTCTATTCTGACTTAAAAATGAACACTTTAATATGCATGTGCGATATCGATATTACACATAATTTAATTGGTCATATGTGATTTCTTGATGGATTGCTTGGAGGTCCTTGAACTAGTGGTCATTTTGTCCAATAAATTAAATGGAGTTTATGTTGTGGATTTACCATCTTAGGGATCATTTGTTGCTTATGTGACTTTTGGAAAAATCTATTTTTATCACATCCTTAGGATGGATTATTTGCCTATGTGGCTTGATGTAATAGTTGCCCTACGTGGCTTTAAGGAATCGTCTTTATATAACCTTGCGATGATAAGTTCCACTTGTAAAACTATAATTGGCCACTAGTTGTGTAGGTTGCCTTTAAACATCTATTTGTTAGTCTCATGAGCCAGGAATAGTGGAATGGGACACTATGCCTGAGCTGTCAGCCTATGCTAGGTGACAAACCCCCCATAGTGACCTTTGAGCTTGTAAGTGCTATAGTTTATATCCCTGTCTGTTGTCAAATTTGTGGTGCCAAAATCACTATTATACTCTGTTATATATAACTTGCATAAGTGAAGCTCTCTCAAGAATCAACATTCATGAACAAGCTAAGCTCACAACAAGCAAAGCTCACAAGTACAAGGATCAATTTTGAATGCAAGAACTGCTCACAAGATAAGACTCAAGCTGCAAGACTTCAAGAAGAGTACAAGGCAGTTTGTAAAGAACTCAAGACTCTTTCAAGGTTGAGCTTCATCAAGAGTTCAACTACATCAAGACTTCAAGGCTCATACTTCAAGGTCACTTGTTCCTAATGTTTCAATGTCCATACATCATGATTGAAGTTTGACTGACCATAGGTTAACCTTAGAAGTAGGTCATTTTGGATACATAAGTCGAATGTTTATTTTACATGAGTTTGGTCTGTTCTTCGACTAGTCCTAGGCCTTCTTCGACTAGTCTTAGAGTTGCTTCGACCAATCTAAGAAATTCCTCGATCAGTCGTGAGTTTGTTACAAATTCCGGATGAAATCTGTTAGGCTTCGACTAGTCCAGGAATTTGTTCGACTAGTCGTAGGAACAGTGTCGACTGCATCTTCGACCAGTCGTAAATCTTCGACTCGAAATCCAGCGATGTGTTATAGGTTCTTCGACCAGTCGAAGGAAACCTACGACCAGTCGTATGTGACCTACGACCAGTCGAAGGTGACCTTCGACCAGTCGTAGAACGGTCAGAGCTTATCCCGCCGGATCTTTCAAATATCTGTTAGTGCTTCGACTAGTCGAAGAGCTCCCTAGACCAGTCGAAGACACGATCTGCTCACCTATAAATAATGCACGAATCTCAGAAGAAATCATCGAATAAATTAATCTATTCAAACCAATCTTCGTCGAACTTCTGAGAGATAATTCTGTGCTCCATCTAAGCTAAGTGTGCTTATTTAATATTCTCTTTCCTTAGCTTTATTTTAATTGATTTTGTTTCTGCTATTCCAATCTGATTTGATAAGAGGAATTGTTATTCCCTTTCTTTAGAATCAAAATCAATTAAGGCAAGCCCTATTTGGTTTAATTTAAAATCTATTAGAATTAGAACCATTGTAATTGAGTACTGGACATTGAACTTGGACATTCAATCATCTACTCTGATTTGGTTCTACCGGGCTGCTACAACGAAGGAGATAATCAGGTATTTTACATTTAATTGTAAATTCCTTTTTGTTTTGGTTTCTTTCAAGATTTGCCAGAAAAATCTTGTTGTTTTGGTTATCTGAGGAGAGCCAGGAAAACTCAGAAGTGGGGTTTTTTTAATCGTGTAAGCCCACATACAAAGACACAATTGTAAAGGTTTTGGGTGAACCTGGGAAAACCTATTTTTAGTGAACGCTAATATCCCCTGTGTGAGGATATTAGGAGTGGAGTAGCATTTTGTGTGGCTGTTGTTTAACAGTTAATGAACACACAGGCGAACCACTATAATCCCTTGTGTTGTGGTTGAATGATTTATACTTCTAATCTTTAATTATTCTTTTATGGGATGTATGTATGGTGGTGAATGTTGTAATTATTTAATTCAAGCTTTGTGAGAATGTTGTAATAGTTTAGAATTTATTTTCTGCTATTTCCTTTTCAGCTTGATTTACAATTTCTTTTGAAAGTTGTTCCAGCAAGGTTGCCCTGCCATTTTTATGGTGTATGGCTGTCCCTAGAACAATACATTTGTAATTTCAATTTATTTCAATTCAGTTTGTATTTATTTCTGCATTCCTCTTCTATTTGAGATTTGATACAAAGATCTTTCTAGAAATAAGGTTGTCCTACCATAAACTTTGGTTTTGGTGTAAGGTTGTCCTTAGAATAACATTTGTATCAACCTCTCAAGATCTAAATTTTTAGGTTATTTTACTTTCCTGCATTGTGATTTACTTTAGCTATCATATTTTATTTAATTCCGCTGTTATAAGTTTTATTTGGCATTATCCTATTCACCCCCCCCCCCCCCCCCTCTAGGACATATAGCTTAGCCTTTTCAAGTGGTATCAAAGCCTAATAGCTCGTTTTTATTCTTGGATTTAATTCCTGAGCTAACGATTTAAGCTATTTAAGATGTCAAATTTTGATAGCCTTTCGGTCACAAGGCCTCCACCCTTTGATGGCTCCAACTATGCTTATTGGAAAGCCAGAATGAGGATTTTCCTCAAATCAATGGATGAAAATGTGTGGCAAGCCACAGTGACTGAATGGAATCCTCCTATCATGGAAGTTACTGGGGTTGATGGTTCAAAGTTTATGAAAGTCACACCATATTACCAATGGACCACTCTTCAGAAAAGTGAGAGTAGTGCAAATGCTAAAGCACTAAATGCAATTACTTGCGCATTATCACCGGATGAGTTCAAAAGAATCATTTCCTTTAATGCTGCAAAGCAAGCTTGGGATATATTAGAAATGACACACGAGGGTACTACAATTGTCAAAAAATCTAAAGTCCAACTCCTCACAACTAGATTTGAAGAAATTCATATGAAGGAAAATGAAATGTTTATGGACTTTTACACTAGATTGAATGACATTGTAAACTCAATGTGGGGTCTTGGTGATAAAATCCCAGAAAGTAAAGTGTGTGCAAAAATATTACGCTCACTTCCTGAATGGTTCAATTTTAAAGTAATCGCGATCCAGGAACTTCGTGATACGGATAATATAAGGGTAGAAGAACTAGTTGGTTCACTACAAACCTACGAGTTAAACTTTAAAGCTCCTAAAGGTAAATCTATCGCACTAAAATCTTCTAAATGTAATTCAGAAGAAAATTCTGATTCAGAAGATGATATGGCTCTTTTAGCTAAGAAATTTTACAAGATTTTCAAGAGCAAGAAAAGGGTTGATTTTCAAAAATCAAATGAGAAAAAGAAGTTTAGACCCAAATCTCGAAAATCTTTGAAAGATAGTCAATGTTATAACTGTCAAGAATATGGGCACTTAGCAAATAGATGTCCTAAAAGGGACAAACCCAAGAAGAAGGGTATGTTGGCTACATGGGATGAATCATCTGATTCTGAAGGTTCTTCTGAAGATTCTAAAACCGAGTCGGGCAATGAGGTTAAAGCTCTTATGACTCTAGCCAAATTCACATTTTCAGATAATGACTCTACAAGTGAAGAAAATCTGAATAGTGAATGTGAAAATGAAGATGATCTTCAAGACGCTTACAATGCCCTATATAAGGAAAGTTGTAAAATTGCTGTCAAACTTAAACTTCAAAAAGAAAAGTTTTCTAAACTCAAAAATTATTTTGAATCACTTGTCTTAGAAAAATCACAAATTTCAGATTGTTTTGAAAAATCAAAATGCGATTTGGAATTCAAAAATTCCCTAATTATTGATTTAAAATCTGAAATTGAGAAACTTAAAACTGAAGTATCTTCTCTTCTGAGTTTAAAGGACACATGGAAATATGCCCAAGGTGATCCAAAGTTAGAGAAACTTTTATCCGGATCAAGAAAATGTGGCGATCGATCCGGGTTGGGCTATGATAAAAATCTACCTCCTAAACAAAAGTATACTCCTCCTATGTTTGTTAAAGGAGAGTCCTCAAACTCAAAAGGGAAAAGTACTTATCAAGATTTTTCTAGAAATTCAAAAACTTTTCAAAAACCTAGAAACAGCCATGTCAACTTTAATCAGAAATGAAATCCACTAGCTGAAAAGATAGTTGATTTACTCAAGGAGCTCTTAAAATCTAACTCTATAGGTCATTCCTACAAATATACACAAAAGAAGACCAACTATATTCCTAAACCCAAAACAGTTATGAAATGGGTTCTTAAAGTTACCTGCTTGGTTGCTCACACTGCTTTCAAAGCAACAAGTCATTCAAAGTGGTACCTAGACAGTGGATGCTCCAGGCATATGACAGGTGACAAAGCTTTATTCACGGATCTGAAAGATATGACTGATGGTTCAGTCACATTTGGTGATGGTAGCAACTGCAAGATTATAGGCGAAGGTACGGTTCAACTTTTTAATCTTCCTATGTTTAAAAATATTTTATACATTGAAGGCTTAAAACATAACTTGCTTAGTATATCTCAAATATGTGATAATAACCATAATGTTCGGTTTTCTAATCAAAGCTGTGAGATTCTAAACAATAAGGGTTCTGTAATATTAACTGGACGTAGAACGTCTGAAAATTGCTATATTATTAGCAAATCCAGCTCATCTAATCAAACATGTTACATGGTCCATACAGACGAGACTGATTTGTGGCACAAACATCTTGGACATGTACATTATCGAAATTTATATAGATTGAGCAAACGAGAACTTGTAAGAGGTTTACCCAAACTTCAGAAATTAGATAAAATATGTGGTGAGTGCCAGATAGGCAAACAAACAAAGAACTCACATAAAAAGGTGAATTCAAATACCACTCGAACTTTTCCATATGGACCTGATAGGACCTACCAGAACAGAAAGTCGTTGTGGGAAAAAGTATATCCTGGTAATAGTTGATGACTTTACCAGATTCACTTGGGTAGTCTTCTTAAGGGATAAATCTGAAACCCTTGAAGAAGTAAGAAAAGTTCTCAAAAGGATTCAAACTAAAAAATCTTCTCAAATCAGTAAAATTCGTAGTGATCATGGATCTGAATTTGAGAATAGTAATTTTGAGAAGTTTTGTACCGACCAAGGAATATTACATGAATTCTCTGCTCCCAAAACTCCACAACAAAATGGAATTGTTGAAAGAAAGAATAGGGTGCTTCAAGAAATGGCTAATGTCATGTTGAATAGCATGAAGCTCTCTAAAAAATTTTGGGCTGAAGCAGTCAACACAGCTTGCTATATTATTAACTGAGTCTACACTAACAAAGATAAAAATAAAACAGCTTACGAATTATGGTTCAATAAAAAGCCTACTATTAAATACTTTCGAGTTTTTGGCAGCAAGTGCTATATTTTACGTGATAGTGAAAATTTGAGAAAATTCGATACGAAGAGTGATGAAGGGATTTTTCTAGGATATTCCTTAAACAGTCGAGCTTATAGGGTCCTGAACAAAAGGACTGGTGTGATTCAAGAATCCATTAATGTTGTCATTGATGATCACTTAAACACACCAATTTCTAATTCAGATAATGATGAAGTACTAATCATTGATAAACCCGATACTTCATCGAATCAGACTGATTCTGAGTTGAGGACTGTTAAAGATCATCCAACCACACAAATCCTTGGAAATCCTCTCACCGGTGTTCGCACCCGTAGACAACTTGAGGATATATGTAATTATATATGTTTTACATCCCAAATTGAACCATCTAACGTAAAAGAAGCTCTTGCTGATGAGAACTAGATTGTTGCGATGCAAGATGAACTCAACCAATTCATAAGAAATGATGTTTGGTATCTCGTACCAAGACCTAAAGATAAATACATCATTGGAACAAAATGGATTTTCAAAAATAAGTCTGACGAGTGTGGAAATATAATTAGAAACAAGGCTAGACTAGTGGTACAAGGTTATACTCAAATTGAAGGGATTGATTTTGATGAAACCTTTTCACTAGTAGCACGTCTTGAATCTATCAAACTATTTATATCCATTGCATATTTTAAAAAGATAAAGATCTATCAGATGGATGTGAAAAGTGCTTTTCTAAATGGCGATTTACATGAAGAAGTCTATGTTGAACAGCCAATGGGTTTTGAAGATTCCAAAAATACTGATCATGTATATCGGCTTAAAAAAGGCACTTTATGAATTAAAACAAGCACCTAGGGCATGGTATGAGAAACTAACGAAATTTCTTTTAAGTCATAATTTTCAAATGGGATCTGTCGATAAAACTCTATTTGTTAAAAAACATAATGATCATATCTTAATGGTACAGATTTATGTTGATGATATCATTTATGGATCAACTAGTACTGACTTGACTACTGAGTTTGTAGATTTAATGAAATCACAGTTCGAAATGAGCATGGTTGGGGAATTGACTTATTTCCTTGGATTGCAAGTAAAGCAACAACCTGAAGGAATATTCATTTCTCAATCTAAGTATACTTTGAATCTAATCAAGAGATTTGGATTTGAGAATGGCAAGAATTTCGATACTCCTATGAGTACTACCCTGAAACTCTCAAAAGACTCTAATGGTAAAAATGTTGACTCAAAACTTTATCGGAGTATGATTGGTAGTTTGTTATATTTAACTGCTAGTAGACCTGATATTTCTCTAAGTGTTGGTATTTGCGCAAGATATCAATCTAATCCAAAAGAATCTCACTTGATTGTTGTCAATCGAATTATTAGATATGTCGCAAGCACTGTAAATCTCGGTCTCTGGTATCCTCATGAGACTAGTGTCCAATTAGCTGGGTACTCGGATGCTGACTAGGCTGGTAATTTAGATGATAGAAAATCAACCAGTGGTGGTTGTTTTTACATTGGAAATTGTCTAGTTTCCTGGTTTAGTAAGAAACAAAATTCTATATCACTTTCAACAGCTGAAGCTGAGTATATCGCAGCTGGTAATGCATGTACACAGCTTGTTTGGATGCAACGAATGCTAAGTGATTATGAAATTAAACAGGATTCTATATTATTACATTGTGATAATTCCAGTGCGATAAATATTTCAAAAAATCCTATTCAGCATTCTCGTACTAAGCACATTGACATTAGATTTCATTATATAAGGGAATTAGTAGAAGAAAAAGTTATATCTCTAGAATATATTCCTACTGAAGATCAACGAGCTGACATTTTCACAAAACCTCTCGATAAAAGCAGGTTCAAAAAGATGAAATTTGATGTTGGCATGTGCATTTTAAATTGAATATTTATGCCTACTTGTATTATAGTGTATATATTTGCTAGATTGAATTCTAATTTTTGTAGAATTTGCAAGAAATTTGAATTTTTGGGGTTTCTTCGACCAGTCGTGAGTATACACGACCAGTCGTCCTACGATCGGTCGTAGATACCCACGACCAGTCGTAGAATTCGGGTTTCACTTAAAATTGGAGATTTTTGCTTTCTTCCTCATTTCATTTTTCTTCTCCTTGGAGCCGAGCTTCGACTTGTCAAACCCATCTTTCTTGTTCTTCAAGGTTAGTGTTCCAAATCCCGTTTTTCTTGCAGATTTGTGTCTAGTTTGTTTTCTTTTCAGGCTTGAAGCTTTCTATTTTGAATTTCATTGAGATTTGGGGTTTGGATTTTGAAAAATCTGTTTTGTGTAAACCCACTTCTCAATCCTTTGCAACTTCTTTATTCCTTGAAATCCTTGTTGCAAATGGCTTCTAGAGGTAGAAAAACTACTTCACGTGGTCCTTCTTCTTCCTCCAGATCGACCGCTATCTCTAAGCGTCATCTTCTTGTTCCCAATGATGATCCATCATATGTCAGGGACATTAGATCACGTAATGTTATTGTTGAGCATCCTGTTGATGTTAATCATATTGCACCTTTTGACATCCTTCCTATGCTTGAAGCTGTAGGTTGGGTTAACTTATTACATTGGAGTGGGCCTGCATACCGGTCCATTGCCCAATCCATGTTTACATGTATTAGTGCTTTCTCACAGGATGATTTAACTTTTAAAATTTCTACTAGAGAAGGGCCTTTTGACGTCGATCGTCATCTAATTTCAGCCCTTATGGACATTCCTGTGAATGATGAGGGTATTCCTATCCATAACTTAACTGATAAACCCTCAATGGCTGAAAAACGCATGCTCACGAGAGATTTGTGCAACATGGATATTCAATGGACTCAAAAAGGGAATGCGCTCCCCGCAAGGTATTTGTTACCCAAGTACAGAATTCTCCACAGAATCTTTGTGTCTAATCTGTATCCTCGTTCAGGTAATAAATCTGACTTGACTTTGTTTATGGTTCGTGTTATCCATGCTATTTCCAATGGTACTCAAATTTGTTTGCCATCCTTAATCTGTCATTTCATTCTTCAGTTCAGACTCCATCCTGGTCATAGTGACATTCCTTTTGCCTATTTAATGACTGTATTGGCTACTTATATGTTAGTCGATATACCGGTTGATGAGGCACCAATCCATCATCTGATTTTCAACAATACTAATATCAATAAGATGAAGCTGGATCTACTTCCTTAACAAGGTGGTGGTGGTGGTGGTGGTCATGAAGAAGCTGGTGATGACATTAATATGGATGACATTTTTGAGGAACTGGATTCTGACTCAGCAAATGATCCAGATTTTGTACCATCTGATGTTGATGCACGTCTGAGTGCATTAGAGGGTAAAGTTGAGAATATAAATGTAAAGTTGGAAAACATGTCTGTTGCTCATGATTTGCAATTCAAGTACATGCGCAAATATCTTAGGCGCTTGAACAAAGGCATGCACCAACTTGATCCCTCTATTCCTGCTCCGTCATCAAGTTCTAGTTCTGAGTAGTTTTTATGAGACTTCTGGTCTGTAATAACTTTATAACTTAGCACTTGGCTGATTTTGAGTTGGATTCTATTTATGTTTTCTGCTGAATATTTATTCTATGAGATGCTATGCTGAGTATCTCTATCACTCTTTTGTTATACTCTCTTACCTCCTCATGTTTACTCTCATGAATTCCTTTATTTAGTTCTCCTTTGTCATATTGTGACAAAAAGGGGGAGAATGGTTTGTTCTTAATGTGATTGTGAGAGGAGTAGCATTGATTATGTTACTCAGGGGGAGTCAGAGGGAGTATATTTGAGCTTGTTGAATGAAACTGGTTGAATGTTGAAACTGGTTGAATGTTGAATATTGAATATTGAATATTGATTTGCAGGTATTAACCAGTTGTTTTACTTTATGTTTATCTTGGTTATGTGTTTTGTCACTAATTTGACAAAGGGGGAGATTGTAAGTGCTATAGTTTATATCCCTGTCTGTTGTCAAATTTGTGGTGCCAAAATCACTATTATACTCTGTTATATATAACTTGCATAAGTGAAGCTCTCTCAAGAATCAACATTCATGAACAAGCTAAGCTCACAACAAGCAAAGCTCACAAGTACAAGGATCAATCTTGAATGCAAGAACTGCTCACAAGACAAGACTCAAGCTGCAAGACTTCAAGAAGAGTACAAGGCAGTTTGTAAAGAACTCAAGACTCTTTCAAGGTTGAGCTTCATCAAGAGTTCAACTACATCAAGACTTCAAGGCTCATACTTCAAGGTCACTTATTCCTAATGTTTCAATGTCCATACTTCATGATTGAGGTTTGACTGACCATAGGTTGACCTTAGAAGTAGGTCATTTTGGATACATAAGTCGAATGTTTATTTTACATGAGTTTGGTCTGTTCTTCGACTAGTCCTAGGCCTTCTTCGACTAGTCCTAGAGTTGCTTCGACCAGTCTAAGAAATTCCTCGATCAGTCGTGAGTTTGTTGCAAATTCCGGATGAAATCTGTTAGGCTTCGACTAGTCCAGGAATTTGTTCGACCAGTCGTAGGAACAGTGTCGACTGCATCTTCGACCAGTCGTAAATCTTCGACTCGAAATCTAGCGATGTGTTATAGGTTCTTCGACTAGTCGAAGGTGACCTTCGACCAGTCGTAGAACGGTTAGAGCTTATCCCGCCGGATCTTTCAAATATCTGTTAGTGCTTCGACTAGTCGAAGAGCTCCCTAGACCAGTCAAAGACACGATCTGCTCACCTATAAATAATGCACGAATCTCAGAAGAAATCATCGAATAAATTAATCTATTCAAACCAATCTTCGTCGAACTTCTGAGAGATAATTCTGTGCTCCATCTAAGCTAAGTGTGCTTATTTAATTTCTCTTTCCTTAGCTTTATTTTAATTGATTTTGTTTCTGCTATTCCAATCTGATTTAATAAGAGGAATTGTTATTCCCTTTCTTTGGAATCAAAATCAATTAAGGCAAGCCCTATTTGGTTTAATTTAAAATCTATTAGAATTAGAACCATTGTAATTGAGTACTGGACATTGAACTTGGACATTCAATCATCTACTCTGATTTGGTTCTACCGGGCTGCTACAACGAAGGAGATAATCAGGTATTTTACATTTAATTGTAAATTCCTTTTTGTTTTGGTTTCTTTCAAGATTTACAAAAATCTTATTGTTTTGGTTATCGAGGAGAGCCAGAAAACTCGTTTTTTAATTGTGTAAGCCCACATACAAAGACACAATTGTAAAGGTTTTGGGTGAACCTAGGAAAACCTATTTTTAGTGAACGCTAATATCCCCTGTGTGAGGATATTAGGAGTGGAGTAGCATTTTGTGTGGCTGTTGTTTAACAGTTGGTGAACACACGGGCGAACCACTATAATCCCTTGTGTTGTGGTTGAATGATTTATACTTCTAATCTTTAATTATTCCTTTATGGGATGTATGTATGGTGGTGAATGTTGTAATTATTTAATTCAAGCTTTGTGAGAATGTTGTAATAGTTTAGAATTTATTTTCTGCTATTTCCTTTTCAGCTTGATTTACAATTTCTTTTGAAAGTTGTTCCAGCAAGGTTGCCTTGCCATTTTTATGGTGTATGGCTGTCCCTAGAACAATACATTTGTAATTTCAATTTATTTCAATTTAGTTTGTATTTATTTCTGCATTCCTCTTCGATATGAGATTTGATACAAAGATCTTTCTACAAATAAGGTTGTCCTACCATAAACTCTGGTTTTTGGTGTAAGGTTGTCCTTAGAATAACATTTGTATCAACCTCTCAAGATCTAAATTTTGAGGTTATTTTACTTTCCTGCATTGTGATTTACATTGGCTATCATATTTTATTTAATTCTGCTGTTATAAGTTTTATTTGGCATTGTCCTATTCACCCCCCCTCCCCCTCTAGGACATATAGCTTGGCCTTTTCAGAGCTTTCTTAAAATGATTGTTTGAAATTGGAATAATAATGGTTGGGCTAATCATGCATTTTTATGGCATGCGGACTTTACCAAGCGGTCGATGTAAGACATGGGGGTTTTCTTAGATCACTGTGGGTTGTACCATAAAGTATTTTACCGGGTGATTCTAAATAATTATTTCATGCATTTGTACCGCTATGGGTGTCCTTGTTGCATGGACTATTCCGGGTGCCTAGTACTCCTTAGGGCGTACCTTTGAGTACTTTTCTGGGAGACTAGTCCACATTGGGTGTCCTCATTACATAGTCTTTTCCGGGTGACTAGTTTTCCTTGGGCGTACCTTTGAGAACTTTTTCGGTTGACTAGTTCTCCTTGGGCGACTTTTTACCAGCTGGATGTACATCCCCAAGTCTGTGAGCATGTGCATGCATTTATACATTTAAACAAGATTATCTTTGTGGAATTTATCTGATGAATGCGTATCTGATGAACCTTATCTGAATTCTATGATAATCATTGTGAAATAATTGTTATACAATGTTCCTGATAACTATGCTTAATTATCTTAATGATACGATAAATCTTAGGGGTTATACCTCACTGGATAGCTATTGATGCTATCGAACCGTATTCAGTGTGCAAGAGACGCAGATGATGCGTATGCTGGTGTTCATGTGGAATGGGAGGAGCCAGATGATCTTGCGACTCTCCATTCCTGACTTCATTTGTATTTAATTTATACTGTTATATTTTGTAAAAGTTAGGACATTGGTTTGTATACGTTTTCTAATGACTGCTTGAAATATTTAGTCTTGTATATTTGGACTCCCTCTTATACTTAATTGTTTCCATCCCGCTTATTAGTAACTCTTATAAAGAAAAAAATGTACATGAAATTTGAGCCACCGTTAAAGGTTAATACTCAGGTTTTTGAAAAGCAAGTACTGTACTCGGGTTTCAAGAATTGAGGTGTTACAAGTCAAACTCATGACTCACTGGTTCAAGTTGCTGCCAAGTCAGGGCTTAAATCTAAGCTTGGGTCTAGTTCGTGTGATGCTGAAATCTCAACAGAAAAAGAAGAATAGGAAAGAAAGAAGAAAGGGAGAAAAGTTGGGAGCATTATTGAGTTAACTCATCGTAAATTTGTCGAGTCAAGCCGAGTTGAGTCAATTCGGGTTGGGCACCCATTGCTAGATAATCTAACTGGAAGAAAAGGAGAGAAATGAAGAAAGAAAAGAGAGAATGAAGAAGAAGAAGAAGAAGAAGAGGGAAGAGAAAGGAAGGTGAGTGATGCTGCCGTCGAGTCGACTCACCGAGTCAACCCTTGAGACACATGAACTAGGCTCGATTTAGGTTAGTTCAGTCCCAGTAATGTCAAGAACCCTATCAGGGTGGTACATTGTGGTTGATTCAAGTTGGGAGCCAAGTTTCAACACCGAGTCGAGTTAACTCGATTTGGACAAGGTAAGTTAATCTCAAAGATTTTAGAGTTTTAGCTTAAATCCCAATATAGCAATCATTTAACTATGCTATCCTTATATTGAATTCGAATCACCTTCTCTAAGTAATAGATTCATACTAAATCCTACACTATCTAATCTTTAGGGTTGATCTTAGGGAATGGTGTTGCGATCTAACTAAATAAATAGCTTAAAGTATGATTGGAATCGGATTCGTAAGAATGTGCAAACAATTCCAACTACATAGGAAGCCAATTTGACTCTTGAAAGATGAGGATCATCCTTTAAGCTTTTTCTACATCATGATAGTTATCTTAGTTCATTTATTTCACTAATTGCTTAATTTAATATTCATTGAAGATGATGATAAATGTTAGCTCCATTCGTATAATTTTTCATAAATGATTGATGGTTAGATTTAAAATACAAGTATGATCTCAAATATTCCTATTCTGGTTTAAATTGAACACTTTATGTGTAAGTACTATTGATATCGCACATGACTTGTTTTACTACTTTTGATTACTTTATGATGTATTTAGAGGTCCTCGAATTAGTGGCCATTTGTATAATGGATTAAGTGAAATTATATGGTGGACTTACCATCTTATGGATCATTTGTTGCTTGAGTGGCTTTTAGGATAATCCCTTTTTATCACATCATTGGGATGGACTGGTTGCCCTATGCAACTTGATGGAATATTTGCCCTATGTGGCTTTAATGGATCATCTTCGTATAACCTTGCGATGGTAAGTTCCACTTGTAGAACTATAATTGGCTACTAGTTGAGGAGGTTACCTTTAAAAATCCTATTTCTTAGAGTCTCATGAGCCGAGGATGGCAGTATGTGACATTATACCCGATTTTTCGGCCTATGCTGGGTGACGAGCCCCCCATAATGACCTTTGAGCTTTCTAAAAATGGTTATTTGAAATTAGAATAATAATGGTTGGGCTAGTCATGCATTTTCATGACATACGGACTTTACCAGGTGATCGATGTAAGATACGGAGTTTCTTAAGTGACTATGGGTTGTACCATAGAGTATTTTACCGGGTGATTCTAAGTTAATATCACATGCATTCTTACCACTATGGGCTGTCCTTTTCACATGAATTTTTCAGGTGTTTAGTCCTCCTTAGGACGTACCTGTGTGTACTTTTTTGGGAAATTAATTCACCTTGGGTGTCCTCGTTGCATAGTTTTTTTCGGGTGGCTAGTTCTCCTTAGAGCATACCTTTGAGTACTTTTTCGGGTAGCTAGTTCTCCCTGGATGACTTTTTGCCAGATGGATGTGCATCCTTAGGTCAGTAAGCATGTGTATGCATTCATGCATTTAAACAAGAATATCTTTGTGGAATTTATTCAATGTATGCGTATCTGATAAACTGTCTTATTATTATGATGGTCATTATGAAATATTCATTATAGACTATTTCTGACAACTATGCTTAATTATCAAGATGTTCTAATAAATCTTAGGGGTTATACCTCACTGGGATAGCCATTGACGCTATGAAACCATATTCAGTGTGCAGGAGATGTAGATGATGTGCATGTCGTGCTCATGTAGAGTATGAGGAGTTAAATGACCTTGCGGCTCTAGATTATAGATTTAATTCATGTTTAATTTGTATTTTCTTGTACTTATAATGACTTAGGTCATTGGTTTGTATAAGTTTTCGATAGCCATTCAAATATTTGGTTATGTATATTTGGACTCCCCCTTATACTTAATTTGTTTCTATTTTGCTAAATTGTTAACTCTTATAAAGAAAAAGAAAAAAATGTATGTGAAATTTGGTCTATCTTTAAAGGTTAACACTCGGGTTTTTGGAAAACGAGTAATGTACTCGGGTTTCAGGAACTGAGGTGTTACACTTGTACAACTCACTAATAGGGGAAATCAAAATCTCACCCAAAAGACTGAGCCACTGAAAAGATCTGAAAGAGAGAGAAGGCTTATAAATTGAGATGATTACATCATATACTTATAGAAGCACGAGTTTGACATAAGGGTGGAAAAGGATCCTGAATTCTTTTCACAAGTCAAACAGAGTGTTGATCCTTCTCATTGGATTAATGCCCTAAAGGATGAGTTGAAATCTATGAGGGACAGTAAAGTTTGAGATCTTGTAGATTTACCCTCAGGAATAAAGCCTATTGGTTATAAATGGATATTTAAAACCAATGGGACTCCAAGGGTAATGTCAAAAGATATAAAGCCAGACTTGTTGCCAAGGGTTTTAACCAGCATGAAGGCATTGACTTTAAGTAGACTTTCTCACCAGTATCTAAGAAAGACTCATTCAGAATCAGAATGGCTCTTGTGGCTCATATGGATTTGGAGCTGCATTAGATGGATGTAAAGACTGTGTTTCTTAATGGGGATCTAATTGACAACGTATATATGTTACAACCTAAAGGTTTTGTAGCCAATGACTCAGAACATCTAGTCTGTAAACTAAAGAAATCCATCTATGAGTTGAAACATGCATCATGACAGCGGTACTTAAAATTTCATGAAGTGATCTCCTCATATGGTTTTGTAGAAAACACTACAGATGAATGTATCTACATTAAAATCAGTGGGAGTAAGTTCATTATAATAATTTTATATGTTAATGACATTCTGTTGGCTAGTAGTGATATCAGGATGTTGAGCGATACCAAGAAATTCTTATATCAAATATTTGGAATGAAGGACCTTAGTAATGCCTCTTATGTCATCGGCATTGAAATTCGCCATGACAGATCACGTGGACTACTTAGCCTGTCATAGAGGGCCTATATTACTAGGGTACTCAAAAGGTATGGCATGTAAAATTGTGCTCCTGGACAGACGCCTATTGTAAATGTGATAAATTTGGCCAATTCTGGTGTCCTAAGAATGATTTGGAAAAGAATAAAATGAAGGAATTTCTGTATGCGTTAATAGTAGGGAGCATCATGTATGTTCAAGTCTGCATGCGACCGGATATTGCTTTTGCGATTAAAATATTGGGCAGGTATCTATCTAATCTAAGAATGCAGCATTGGATAACTGCAAAGAAAGTATTATGCCACCTGCAAAGGATAAATGACTTCAGACTCACATACAAAAGATCTGGCCATTTGGAGTTCGTTTGATACTCAGACGCAGATTATGCTGGCTGCGTTGATACTAAGAAGTTCACCTCATGCTACATCATTATGATGGTCAGTGGGGTTGTGTCTTAAAAAAGCATGAAGCAGTCAACCACAGCCTTATCCACCATGGAAGCTAAATTCATTGCTTGTCATAAGGCATTTAATCAGGCATTGTGGTTATAACGTTTATTCTTAGGTTTACGGGTACTAGAGCATATCCCGAAACCAATGAGAATATTTTGCGATAATTCATCTACGATTTTCTTCTCTGGTAATAATAAGCACTCATCAAGGTTGAGGCACATCGACATCAAGTACCTTTTTGTAAAGGAAAAAGTTTAGAATCGTCAAGTGTCTATGGAGTTCATCGGCACTAAGTAGATGATTGCAAATTTTCTCACTAAATGGCTCCCTATCATGTCATTTCAGGAGCATGTAACATCCATGGGAGTCATTGATCCCACAGATGTTTTCAAATAGTGGGAGTGGAATGTGTTTTATTTTCATAGACATTGAAGAGATATCATTTGATAAAGTTTTTGATAATTTTGATATAAAGCTTATTTCTACTTCTCTCTAAGTATGCACAATCTAAATTTGAGTAAGTAGAACCACAGTCGTGTCTCATTGGAGACATTGTAAAGCTTTAGGGCCTCTTAAGGATAGGCATGTATCATCATATTACGCATGTAATCCTTATACCACACTTCATAGTTCCTAATCTATGTCGTTAAGACTGATAGTAATTGTGACCATGCATAGTCTCACTTCGCTTAGATTAAATGTTGTGATGGTTGCCGCAATCCGATACTAGCAGTCTTAATGGACCAGATTGTAATAGCATTGCCTATATTATCCAACAATTGAATTGGTTTACCATTTGAATGTTTTCTCAAAATCAAAACAAATTTTCAAATGTGTTTTCTAAAGATTAATCATTGACATCGATCAATGTGGCCTAAGTGGGAGAATGTAAGAATCCTATAAGGTGGGCCTTATTGATCAATGGTCTAGATTTACCTAAAGGTTAGATAATGTGATCGGGTGAGCCAGCGGGCCCCACTAAGTTGTGATACATCAAGAATTTGTGTAAGGGGTGGTGTGCCACTATTGTGATACACACACAGTATCTTGATAAAACTGGGATTACCAATTCATGTGGAGCTTTTCAGGGAGAGGAGTTTTGATGGGTTTCAAACTCCTCTGCCCTCTCGAATATAAATTATAGTTATGTCCCCAATCCAACACCATTGATAGAAGCTTGAGCCCCATCATATCTTCTCTAAAGGGTGTTGGGAAAGGAAGACCTCAACATCCCTATCTACAGCAATGGCATCACAGCAAGGTAAGCCATTTACTTCTTCAGATCTCTATATCCAATGCACAGTAAGGTTCTTCAGCAAATTCTGCATCAAGATCTTACACTTTTATCCATTAGATGACCATTAGTCAAATGGTTAGGATTGCTTGATTGGTGTGAATTTACATATATGATCCATCGAATGGAACTCATGGGTTTCATTAGAATTCAATATAGGAGAAGTTGATGGGACTAAGTAAACTCTGTGGAGGCCTACCATGATGTGCGTGTCTTATCCACACCATCCATCCATTTCACTGTCTCATTTTAGTGCACATACCAAATTTGAAGTATATCCAAAGCTCATGTGGCGATACCACAACAAACAGTATGAATTAAAAGCATATCATTGAAAACTTCTTAGGGGCACAGATGTTTTAAAACAAACTGATAGTTGTGTTTTCCCTTCGTCCACGTCTATGTAACCTTGTGAACAGGTTAGATGATAAACAAGCATCACTCTGGGCCCTCGGGAGGTTTAACAGTGGACGTAATTATCCACATTATTTCCTGTGAGGTGGTCTGAAAAGGCCGAGCTATACGTCCTAGGGGGGGAGTGAATAGGACTATGTTAAATTACAAAATAAATGCAAAATTTTTAAATAATAAAAAAAAAAGATAGCACAATTCAAACAATAATAAAGCGCAAGTAAATAACAACCTAGTCTTGAGAGGTTAATACAAACTTAGTTCTAAGGACAACCTAACACCAAAAACCAAGGGCTTATGGCAAGACAACCTTACTAGAACGTTTGTAAGTATCAAAAACCCAAACCAATAAAGAGGCAAAGGAAATAGCAAATAAAATAAACTAAGTTATTACAACATTCACACAAGTGCATAAAATAAATTACAACATTCATCACAAATGCTTAAAATAAATTACAACATTCACACACATAAGCACATTCAATCATCCACCACAACTCTAAGAATTATAGTGGTTCGCTTGTGTGCACACCAACTGTTAGAAAACAACCACACAACTACTCCACTCCTAATATCCACTCCCTCGGGATATTAGCGAAAAAGGTTTTCCAAGGTTTACCTTAAAACCTTCACAATTGTGTCTTTGATTGGGCTTACACAATTTCAAAAACCCCACACTCTGAGATTTTCTGGATCACTTCAGACAAACCAACTTCAGACAAACCAAAAAGAGATTTTTCTGGCACAACCTCAAAAACTAAAAAGATACAAAATTGTAAATAATACAGATTTTGTGGCACAACCTCAAAAACCAAAAAGATATAGAATTGTAAATAATACTTATCTGGAAATTCTCCTTTAAAGAAGCCCGGTTGAACCGATCCAATGAAGACGAATATGTTCAATGTCCAGTCTCACAGATGAAAAGGTTCTACTTCTAAATGATTTTTAATTAAATAAACTTGGGCTAGATTGATTTTCTTTTGATCTCAAGAAAGGGGAAAACTCAAATCCCTTCTTAATATAAGATTGGAATAAAGATCTCAAAATCAAATTACATAAGCTAATTAAAGAAAATCTAAAATGAGCATAGAATAGCTTAATAAATTCACAAACTTATCTCTCAGAGTGGTGTCTTGATTTCACTTTTAATGAATGAATAAACTCTTAAACTCATGCTCTATTTATAGGTGAAAATACTGTTCACTCGACTGGTCGAAGGACCAACAAAATTTTAAATTTTCTAGTGCGATAAGATAAGACTGTTACTCAACTGGTCAAGTAGCCTGCTCGACTGGTCGAGTGGCCTACTCGACTGGTCGAGCAATCACTCGATTGGTCGATTGGGACCAAAAAATGTTGCTGGACTTTAAGTCGACCCTGCACAACCGGTCGAGCATTGTTCACTCGACTGGTCGAGTAGTACAGGACTAGTCAAGAGTCTAACAGAAAAGTTCGAAAAATAGCAACAAACCTTAGACTGGTATAGCCAGTACTTGGACTAGTCAAATAAGGTCTAAGACTAGTCGAGAAAAAGACCTATAAACATATGAAATGACCCACATAAAATATGCAATGAATATGACACAAATTAGGGTCAATCTAGGGTCATCCAAACCTGTTTGTGAGTAGGAATAATTAAAACACCACTGGCTTTAAAATCTTGAATACTTGTGATGCTTGAAGTTTGAGTTCGATGTCTTGAACTGGAGCTTGAGTTATGCTTAAGTTCTTGAGTCTTTAGCGTACAGTAGTTGAACTTCAAACTTGAACTTGAGTTCTTGAATTTGATCTTGAAACCATGAACTTCAACACTCTTCACTTTAACTTGAAGATGTAAGCAAGTTCAACGAAGATCCACAGAACTTAAAAAAGTATGAACCTGATCACTTCAACTCAAAGCATGATGCAAATACTAAATGGTTTGGCACAACAAAATTTGACAATACTATGGGTGCTTGATTTACACAATAGCATTTATAATCTCCCCCTTTATCAAATTTATGACAAAACCAAATAAAAAATCATGCACAATAAAGAATCATGTACCAGTCATGCACTAATAAGGAATCATGCATCAGTTATATATGCACAATAAAGAATCATGCACCAATGATCAATGGACATATCTCCTTCTCATTCCATCACTCCCCCTCAATCTAGAAGAGGTGAATAGCAGAACGAACCTGTAAATAAAAAATTAAAAATAAAAATAAAAATCATACATACTACTCCAAATTCCACATCATCACACACCTCTATAATTTCTCCCCCTTTTTGTCACAATAAGACAAAGGAAATATGTACAAAGAGAAGAGAAGTAAATGATATAAGATAGGAAATATCATCATGATAATCACAATATAAACTTAGAGCACATTATCATGACTACATACTAAAAAGTAAAAGTATGTCCATGAAATATCCCAACACACATGATCCCAACACAAATCCAAGAGTAGAAAGTATTAATACATATCCAAAAAAAAAAAACTAATCAGATTTAGATGAAGGAGTAGGAATAGAAGGATTTATCTAATGTAGTCCCTTATTAATACACCTAAGATATTTTTACATGTATTTAAATTGATTTTCTTGGGACATATGTAGACTCTCCACCCTCTCTTCAGGGGATTGCAAACGCCCATCAAAGTCAGAAGGCTGAAAGTCAAGATCAGTCGTAGAGTCTGACTCATCAATCTCATCAAATAAGTCATCCATATTAACATCATCTGGAGGCAAAGCATCTCCGCTTCAGTTGCTTCAGCAGCTCCTCTAGCACCGACATCAACTTGGCCAGGAGCCAACCTCAGATTCAACTTATTTATATTTGAGTTGTTGAAGGGAAGATGGTTAATGAGAGCTTCTCCAATAGGCATAGCCACAAGACTATGGGTGGCTAAAGCAGTCATAAGATATGCAAAGGGAATATCACTATGACCCAGATGGAGACGAAACTGAATAATGATGTAACAGATAAGAGATGGAAGACATACAGGAACACCAGTAACAATAGAATGAAGGATGCGAGCCATGAAAGAAGTAAGCTCAGTCTTGTTACCAAACCTAGGATAGACAATAGAAATGAAAATCCGATGGCGAATCCTGTATCTAAGTAACCTATATTTGGAACTGAGCGCCACACCTGAGTTCCAATCAGCATCCATGTTGCATAATACTCTAGTTAACATATGTTTTTCAGACTCAAAAAGTCTTGTCACTAGAGTAGAGATAGGAATACTGTTATCATTAACTGGAAGATCCATCAATCCAGAAATTGAGTGATGGTCCACATCAATTAGACCCTCTCTGGTTGTAATAGTAAACGTCATATTCTCAGTAGAGAAGTCACTAATACAAGCAAACATAGCCTCTGCAATGGAACGGTATGCCGGACCGCCCCAATGTAAAATGTTAGCCCAACCTACAGCTTAAAGGATGGGAACAATACCGAAAGGTGCCAAATGATCAGAGTTAACCATCCGTTTAACAATCACATTGCGTAATCGAATATCCTGCACATACTCGGGATCTTCTTCGGGTGACCGAAGATGGCGCACTATGATTGAAGCAGAACGAGAAGAAGAGGGACCACAAGAGGCTCTCTTCTTATTTCTACTATCTATTGCACAAGAAAGACAAGGAATACAAGAAATGTAAGAAACGAAAGATGGGTTTTAAAGAAATCAGATTTTTAGTATAAAACCCAACAAACCACCATAAATCTTGAAATAAACTATAAAAATAAGGAAATGGAAGAGCAAAGAACTTAAATCCACAAGGAAATTGAAAAAGATGCACTAACCATAGAGGAATCAAAGGTGGATTCATCCGGTCGTGGTAGGGCTGGTTGGGGAGGATGAAACAAATGAAGAAAAAGTGCATTTTGCATAATAAAAAGCTCCAAACCTAAGCAGCTCGACTAGTCGAGTACATACTCGACTGGTCGAGTGTGTACTCGACTAGTCGTGCACCTCAAAAATTCTACATATTTTCATATTTTAAATTTTAAAAATTTATAAAAATAAATTTAAAAAAAATGCAATATATTACAAATACACACATGCAATTTAGATCATGTTGCACATACCCATATCCAATTTTAACTTAACAAACCTGCTTCTGTCAAGAGGTTTTGTAAACATATCTGCAAGTTGATTTTCTAATTCACGAAATAATGATACCTAATGTCAATATGCTTAGTTCGTGAATGCTAAATTGGATTTTTAGAAATGTTAATTGCACTAGAATTATCACAATATAATACTATAGAATCTTACGCAAATTCGTAATCACTTAACATCCTCTTCACCCACACAAACTGAGTACATACATTACCGACTGCGATATACTCAGCCTCAGCTGTGGAAAGTAATACGGAACTCTGTTTCTTATTATGCCATGAAACTAGACAGTTCCTGACATAAAAACATCCACCGCTGGTAGACTTGCAGTCATCAATATTACCAGCCCAATTAGCATCCGAATAACTGGCTAATTGAACATTAGTATCATGAGGATACCAAAGACCAAGTTTGGCAATACTTGCGACATGTCTCAAAATGTACTTTACAGCAATCAGGTGGGACTCTTTAGGGTCTGATTGATATCTAGCACAGATTCTTACGCTGAACGCAATATCTGGTCGACTCGCAGTTAAATATAATAAACTACCTATCATACTGCGATACAACTTAGGATCTACACTCTTACCTGTCGAATCCCTAGAGAGTTTAAGTGTCGTACTCATAAGAGTATCAAAATTTTTACCGCTCTCAAAGCTAAACTTTTTAACCAGGTTTAGAGCGCATTTGGTTTGAGAGATAAAGAACCCATCAGGAAGCTGTTTTACTTATAAACCTAAGAAATAGTTCAGTTCTCCAACCATGCTCATTTCAAATTTGGACTTCATTAAATCTGCAAACTCAACAGTCATGTCAAAACAGGTAGATCCATAGATAATGTCATTAACATATATCTATACTATCAATATGTGATCATTGTGTTTCTTAACAAAAATTATTTTATCAACACTCCCCATTATAAAGTTATGACTTAGTAAAAACTTAGTCAATTTCTCGTACCATGCCCTGAGAGCTTGTTTCAATCCATAGAGTACCTTTTTCAGGTGATAAACATGATCAGTATGTTTATGGTCTTCAAAACCCTTAGGTTGTTCAACATATACTTCCTCATGTAGATCATCGTTTAAGAATGCACTCTTAACATCCATTTAATAAATTTTAAACTTTTTATAGCAAGCAATGGATATAAATAGTCTGATAGATTCAAGACGAGCTATTGGGGCAGAGGTTTCATCATAATCAATGCCTTCTATCTGAGTGTACCCTTGTATAGGGCATCATAGGCATCTTATAAATCTTCATCATTTTCAAGATCACTTCTTAGATTTTCTTCACTAGTTGAATCACAACTATCTGAGAAAGTGAATTTGGCTAGAGTCATTAAGGCTTTGACCTCATTAGTAGACTCAAGTTCAGAATTATCTGACTAAGAAGAGGCTTCAGAGCAGGACGATTCATCGATCTCATATGGCTAACATGCCTTTCTTTTTATATTTGTCCCTCTTTGGACATTTGTTTGCCAGATGCCCATATTCATGGTAGTTGAAACATTGGCTGTTTTTAATTAGATTTCTAATTTTTAGATCTAGTTCTTTTCTTTTCTGAAGGTTTTTGAAAATTTATCCTCTTTTTACTTTTAAAAATCTTATAAAACTTCTTGACTAATAATGTCATATCATCTTTAAAGTTTTCAAAATCAGAAGAGAAGTATTTTTAGAAGACTTAAAGGCAATGGACTTACCTTTAGGAGCTTTAAAGTTTAACTCATAGGTTTGTAAAAAACCAACCGGCTCTTCAACCCTCATATCATCTATATCACGAAGTTCCTAAATGACAGTGACCTTTGAATTGAACCTATCAGGCAATGAGCGCAATATCTTTGCACAGACTTTGCTTTCTGGGATACTATCACCAAGACCCCAAATAGAGTTGACTATGTCATTTAACTTAGTATAGAAGTCCATGAAAGTTTCACTTTCTTCCATGTGTATTTCCTCAAACTGAGTGGTGAGGATTTGAAGTTTAGATTTCTTGACAATAGTCGTACCCTCGTGTGTCATTTCTAGAATTTTCCAAGCTTGCTTTACAGAATCACAAGATATAATTCTTTTGAATTCATCCGGTGATAGTGCGCAAGTGATTGCATTTAAAGCCTTTGCATTGGCACTACTCTCATTTTTCTGAAGTGTGGTCTAAGAAAAATAAGGTGCAACTTTCGTAGATTTGATTCCATCAGTGCCTAAAACTTCAGTGGTAGGAGGGGTCCATCTAGTTATGGGGCTTGCCACACGCTCTCATCTATGGACCTTAAAAGGATCCTCATTCTAGCTTTTAATAAGCATAATTGGAGCCATCAAAAAGTGGAGGCCTAATGATTGAGAGGCTATCAAAATTTGACATCTTATAAACTCAGATCGATTAGCTTAGGAAATGAATCCAAAAAAAAAACTATTGGCTCTGATACCACTTAAAAGGCCAAGCTACGTCCTGGGGGGGTGAATAGGACTATGCCAAATTACAAAATAAATGCAGAATTTAAAAAAAGATAGCACAATTCAAATAATAATAAAGCACAAGTAAATAACAACCACAAATGTACTAGTCTTGAGAGGTTGATACAAACTTAGTTCTAAGGACAACCTAACATCAAAAACCAAAGGCTTATGGCAGGACAACCTTATTAGGATGTTTGTAAGTATCAAAAACCCGAACTAATAAAGAGGTAAAGGAAATAGCAAATAAAATAAACTAAGTTATTACAGCATTCCCACAAGTGCATAAAATAAATTACAACATTCACCACAAATTCTTAAAATAAATTACAACATTCACACACATAAGCATATTAAATCATCCACCACAACTCCAAGAATTATAGTGGTTCGCTTGTGTGTACACCAACTATTAGAAAACAGCCACACAACTACTCCACTCCCTCAGGATATTAGCGTTCACTATGAAAAAAAAATTTTCAAGGTTTACCTTAAAACCTTCACAATTGTGTCTTTGAATGGGCTTACACAATTCCAAAAACCCCACATTGAGTTTTTTTGGATCACCTCAGACAAACCAAAAAGAGATTTTTCTGGCACAGCCTCAAAAACTGAAAAGATACAGAATTGTAAATAATACTTATCTGGAAATTCTCCTTTGAAGAAGCCCGGTAAAACCGATCCGATGAAGATGAATATGTTCAATGTCCAGTCTTACAGATGAAAAGGTTATAGTTGTAAATGATTTTTAATTAAATCAACCTAAGCTAACTTGATTTGATTTTGATCTCAAGAAAGGGGAAAGCTCAAATCCCTTCTTAATATAAGATTGGAATGAATATCTCAAAATCAAATTACATAAGCTAATTAAAGAGAATCTAAAATGAGCACAGAATAGCTTAATAAATTCACAAACTTATCTCTCAGAGTGGTGTCTTGATTTCACTTTTAATGAATGAATAAACTCTGAAATTCATTGTGACGCCCCGTCATTGTTGCACATGTGGGCAGGCACACGTGAGCGAATGCTGATGTGGGCGGGGCCTAAGGGCCTGTGCGAGCTACCAATGGTTGGCAAGCTACTGTGCTGGCAGGTTACTGTGTATGCAGTGAGGGTTGAACTTGTCCCACATCGGAAGAGTCGTAGGAAGTTGTGGTGGTTATATGTGGGGTTCGCACCTTAAGGATACAACGGGTTTTGGGAGCAACCTTGAGAACAAAGCCGTGAGGCCTCTGGGCAAAGCGAACAATATTGTGTCCTTGGGTGGGTCGTTTCATATGGTATCAGAACCGAGGATGGCTCTGCCCTCGGTAGGGGATATTATGATGCCCCATCACTATTGCACATGTGGGCGGGCACACGTGGGCGGACGCTGATGTGGGCAGGACCTAAGGGCCTGTACGAGCTACCAGTGGTTGGTAGGTTACTGTGTATGCAGTGAGGGTTAAACTTGTCCCACATCGGAAGAGTCGTAGGAAGCTGTGGTGGTTATATGTGGGGTTCACACCTTAAGGATACAACGCGTTTTGGGGGCAACCCTGAGAACAAAGCCATGAGCCCTCTGGGTAAAGCGGACAATATTGTGTCCTTGGGTGGGCTGTTTTATTCATGCTCTATTTATAGGTGAAAATATTGTTCACTCGATTGGTCTAAGGATCGGTTCGACTAGTCGACGGACCAACAAAATTTTAAATTTCTGGTGCGATAAAATAAGACCGTTACTCGACTGGTCGAGTGGCCTGCTCGACTGGTTGAGCAATGCACTTGACTGGTCGAGTGGGACCAAAAAATGTTGCTAGACTTTGAGTGGAGCCCGCACGACCGGTCGAGCACTGTTCACTCGACTGGTCGAGCAATCTCCAAGACTGGTCAAGAGTCTAACAGAAAATTCTGAAAAATAGCAACAAACCTTGGACTGGTCGAGAAAACTCTTAGACTGGTCAAGCCAGTAGTTGGACTAGTCGAACAAGGTCTAAGACTAGTCGAGAAAAAGACCTATAAACATATGAAATGACCCACATAAAATATGCAATGAATATGACAATCTAGGATCAATCTAGGGTCATCCAAACCTGTTTGTGAGTAGGAATAATTGAAACATCACTTGCTTCAAAATCTTGAATACTTGTGATGATTGAAGTTTGAGTTCAATGTCTTAAATTGGAGCTTGAGTCACACTTGAGTTCTTGAGTCTTTAGCGTACAGTAGTTGAACTTCAAACTTGAACTTGAGTTCTTGAATTTGATCTTGAAACCATGAACGTCAACACTCTTCGCTTTAACTTGAAGATGTGGGCAAGTTCGACGAAGATCCACAGAACTTAAAAATGTATGAACCTGATCACTTCAACTCAAAGCATGATGCAAATACTAAATGGTTTGGCACAACAAAATTTGACAATACTACAGGTGGTTGACTTACACTAGCATTTACACACTTCAGCTTTGGATCTGGTTCAATTTTGGGTTCCACACTTCTTCCAATGGTGTGGTCCACTTGATATTTGGATATGGTTCAATTTTGGGCTTATGCGCTAAAATGATCCCTAAAAACGGACAGGATGCATGTGTGTGGTACTATAAGGTCGACCTCATGGGAACTTCCCATGAGGTTGGGCTGTATGGGACCATCGTGATGTGTGTTGAACATCTACCCCATTAGTCAAATGCACCATTCCATAGTGGGCCATGGGCTTAAAAATCAAGTCAATCTATGACTTGGGTGAGCCACACCTCATATAACAGTTGAGAGGGGTTACCCTCCTATTAAAACATTCATAATCATTTATTGGCTCCGCCAAAATGTGGTTCACAAATCCAAACCATCCATTGTCTGTGTCCCACTTAGATGAGGGTTTAGACCAAGTTTCAACTGCATCCAAAACTAAGGTGGGCCCCACCAAGTACTTTGATAAGTATTAGGCATATCTTCACATGGTTTTAGATGATATGGCCCAACTAAATTCCATATATAGCTGATTTTTGGGATATCCCATAACCTAAAGGTGACCCATCAAATGCACGGTGTTGATGTTTGACACACATCATGGTGGGGCCCACATAGCTTGACCTCATAGTATAATTTCCATATATATATATATATATATATGAGGCATTATCACTAGCGCATTGTGCACCTTTGCACCTGTGTTATGGATGTCTAATCCGAATAGTCCATGTGATGTAGTGTGAGGCCCGTATCCTACCCCATACTGTTCCATAAGCTTCCGCGGTCCTCCCGGTCAAATTCTGGCGACCCGCTATCTGATATCGACATTTACGCGTGATCCTGAGTCGTGTCCCGTATATCAGAGTCGGCTAGACTTGAGATTTATACCCTTGCGACTGCGCCATCGCCACGGTTCAGACGTCGTGTATTACGTGCTAAGGCGATATCCAGGCCAAGAGATGTGGGCCCGCGTTCATTCCGAAGAAACGCCGGGCATTGTGAATTCCGGGAGAATCTCTACAACATATCCCATCAATCAATCAATCAAGTACACACCCTATCTCAAGTACATCACCCATGCCCCATGCCACCTCACCCCCCTCATAAGTCAACTCTCTCTCTCCCCACCCATACCACCTTTCCATAAATTTCAAACCAACCCATGCCTTCCCATCCCCATTTCTTACAACACCCACTCCATCCACCTCTTTTCATCCATCACTCTTCTCTCTCTCTCTCTCTCTCTCTCTCTCTCTCTCTCTCTCTCTCTCTCATTTCAAACTCCATCTCCCAAGCAACCAAGGGAGAGTGGACGTCCATAGCTTCCAAGGAGATGAGAGCCTAATGTGTCCCACCTTCCTACCTCACACCTCCACCCTCCAAGCCTCATCTCAACTGTTGGATCACATTCTTTGGAGCTATAGAACATGTTGGTGGAAGAAGGAAGAAGGGATCTTGAGGTGGGTGATCTACCATTGTTTTTTATTTTAAGGGCCCACTTGTTGTGGGACCCACTTGATGTATGCATTGTTTAAGGGAGGGCCCAATAGTGGCGAGGTCCCTCCCCTTCACGTCTCTCTCTCTTTCTCTATCTTTTTATTGATGGCCCACGTTGGTGATGGATGTATTCTATCCACACCATCCACCACATGTGGACCCACCTGGTAGTCCATTTAGACGGGTTTGATTGAAGGAAACTCATATATCAGCTTGATAAGTGGAGTGGCCCATTGGTGTGGACCCCACCATAAATATGTGTTGCTTAGGCAAAACACAAATGTCAGCTGGTCTAGATCTCTAGTGGGCCACACCACATGGACCACCCTGCTGCATGTGATACCCAAAACGTCCATCCATGTCTAGACTCTCTGGACGCTGGGTGAGTTAAGGTTATAATATAATATTATAATATATATATATATGTAAGTTATAATATAATATAATATAATACTATATTATATTATATTATATTATATTATATTATATATATCAGATTAATTGAAGACCAGGTGGGCCACACTGACGTGGACCCCACCTGATATGTGTGTTTCATCCATACTGTCCACCGTCCAGTAAGGGATGGTGGAACCCACTTGATATATGCGTTGTATATTCACCGCCAACAGCAGGCGCTGTTGGAGGGAATATCAGAAATATCAGCTTGATGCATAAATTTTGGTGGCCCACTCATGTGGACCCCACCTTAATGTATGTATCCGATGCACACCATCCACCCTACTTCCCATCTCATTTTAGGCGTTGAGCCGAAAAATGAAGCTGAACTGAATCTCTGACAAGCCATATTATAGAAAATAGTGGTTTTGGGTGATTTAATTTGTTAGGGCCCGCTATTATGTTTCTTTGAGTCAAAACATGCTGAATATTGGGCTTGTTAGATGTGTCCCAGGCCATAAAACCCAGCAAACGGAGTGGATCCTCCTGATGTGGGCCCCACCTATTTAAATCCTCAGAAAAACTAAAAGAAAAAGGTCAGACGCTGCTACTGCCGGCATCCAGAGGATGCTATAGTAGGCAGCGTCCAGCTGCTTGAGACGGTTGAGGTTTGTGGGACCCAACAACAGGCCCTACCATGATTTATGTCAACATCTACACCGTGCATTTGATGAGTTCCCTTCTAGTATGGGACGTCCCTAAAAATCAGCCATACACGAAACTCAGGTGGTCCACACTACATAAGACAACAGGGGATTGAACGTCTACCATTGAAACCCCATTTTTGGGTCACGAAAGTTTTGGATCGATATGAAATTTGTTTTTCCTCTTTATTCTAGTCTTTGTGACCTTATAAATAGATTGGATGGAAAATAAATGTTATGGTGGGCCACACGTGTGGCCCCACCATGATGGATGTGTTGTATCCTCACCGTCCAACCTCTAGATGGTGGGAGGTGAGATTGGCTGGCGTACCTTACGCTAGCTATATAGCTGTTGCACTGACGCAACAAGTTTCATGGGTTTGACCGTGAAATCCTGACCGTCCGTCCTTTTGTTTGGGACATGTGGACCCCACACATTATATATGTGTCTTATATACATCGTCCATCTATCTGGACGTGTGGGGCATGCCTTGGTGACACGTGCTGTCCACGTGGGACCTGCATAATGTATGCATTCCATCCATGCCGTTCACATCTCGTGTGGACTCTACCTTGATGATATATGTATCCACGCCGTCCACCTTGCTGGGCACCATGATGTATTTATTTCATCCACACCATCCAGATCGTGCTGGACGGTGCTGGACGACGTTTGGACAGTGCGGATTTACATAGACAATATTTGGACAGCGCTGATTTACATGGTCAATGTTTGGGCGGTGCTGATCATCATTAGTGTGTCACGTGGGACCACCGTGATGTATGTGATTCATCCACATCGTCCACTGTTTGGGACAGGGGAGCACCATGATGTACGTGTTATATACGAAGTGCCCATCCATCTTACTAGTAGGGTCGTGGCCCCCAGTAACTTGTGAGATCCACCATGATATATATATGTGTGTGTGTGTGTGTGTGTGTTATATACACTCTGTTCATCCATTTTTAAGGACCATGGGCCGCCCAGGAGGCCCACTGTGATGTGTATCCAGGACCATCCGTTCTTTGTGACATCCAACGGGCCTACCTGTATTATATAAGGCCCACCTGTTGTGTATTTATGGCCCATGTGATGGGGTCCACTTGTTGTGTATTTGAGGCCCAGATGTAGGGCCCACCTATTTTGTGTTAGGCACATTTGATTCTGCCCATTTGATATGGCCCATTTGATTCGGCCCATTTAATGTATTTAGGGCCCTTGAGTGAGGCCCCATGATGATGCATATTAGGCCTTTGCGTGAGGCCATGAGCCCACTTTATTTTTGGCTCTATGTGGGCCACTGCTTGGGAGCGATGTTGGTTAAATGTCCACATTGATGGGTAATGATGGTTGGATGTCCACATTGTGACTTTCCCTTAAGCCTTATTAGGCCCATTCTCACCGATTCCGATTGTCGAGGCCAATTCCGATTATCGATACTGATTCCAATTGTTGAGGCTGATTCCGATTTCGATTGTCGATACCGATTCCAATTGTTAAGGCCGATTCCGATTCTGATTATCGAGGCCGAATCTGATTCCGATTATCGATACCAATTTCGATTGTCGAGGCCAATTGTTGAGGTCGATTCCGTTTCTGATTGTCAAGGTCGATTATCAAGGCCAATTTCGATTGTTGATACCGATTTCAATTATCGAGTCTGATTTCGATTATCAAGGCCGATTCTGATTGTCGATACTGATTCCAATTGTTGAGGCCGATTCCGATTTCGATTGTCGAAGATGATTGTTGAGGCCGATTCCGATTCTAATTGTCGATACCAATTTTGATTGCCGAGGCCAATTGTTGAGGCTAATTCTGATTTCGATTATCGATGCCGATTATGATTTCAATTGTCGAGGCCAATTATAGAGTCCAATTTTGATTATTGAGGCTGATTCTAATTGTCAAGGCCAATTTTGATTGTCGAGGCCAATTATTGAGGCCGATTCCGATTCCAATTATCGAGGTCGATTCCGATTATCGATACTGATTCCGATTGTTGAGGTTGATTGTAAAGGCCGATTGTTGAGGTCAATTATCGAGGCTGATTCCTATTGTCGAGGCTGAATATCAAGACTGACTGTCGAGGCCCATTGTGATATATATGCGGCCCGTATTTGAGGCCCATCGTGTGTGCATTCGACCCGTGTTTGAGGCCCAATGTGATGTATATTTGGCCCGTATTTGAGGCCTGTTGTGATGTATATTCAGCTCGTGTTTAAGGCCCAATGTGATGTATATGAGGCTTATGTGATGAGGCCATTGTGACACATTTGAGGGCCAGACGATGGAGCTATTGTGATGTATGTTAGGCCCATGTGAAAGGCTCATCATGATGTGTATTAAGTTCGTGAGTGGGGCCTATGGTGTTGTATATTTGGCCCTTGTGTGATGTCATGGGTCCACTATATGTTAGGCTCTATGTGAGTCATTCCTTGGAAAAAATGTTGGTTAAATGTCCACATTGTTGAGGTCGATTGTCGATGCCGGTTATTGATACTGATTATGAGTATGTGACAACATAGCATCATGATGCATGCCCATACGCATCATCTGCATGTTTGTTATGAGATGTAGTTGACCATTGCATATGTCATTGGGCAGGTTGTTATGAGACTCCCTGATAGGTGGAGGTTATCTCACATGAGCGCACGGTATATGCAGGATTGATGCATGACTGGATTATATGACTTATGCACCTTATATTGTGTGTTGTGATTACTGTACGCCCTAGCGACACCAGGGTCGTAGCCTCCACAGGCATATCATGGATGGTTAGATGGGACACCAGAAATTTGTTCTAGCATCGGGCCGCCATAGATGGCCCTGAGTGAAAATCTCTAAACCCTCTTGGTACCAGAGGACGCCCTAACGTCGAGACCGAGTGGATACATGAGCACCCGAGTGCTGAATACCAGGAGGCCGCATCTCCCACTGTGTCGTGGTCGATTGGGAGGGGGTGTGGCCTTACCCGCTCGAGGGTAGGGGGCATAGCTAGGTTGAGTTTGACCAGTTCGTGAATGGGTCCGCTATCGACGTGCCGAGTAAATATTAGTTAACTACTGGTCAAGCGGATAATGAGGTCTCTTCCACTTGCATGGTCGAGTGTCAGTGGACGACGATTACATGTAGAGTGTACTAGACCCCAGTGATGATCCTATAGATGTACAGTACCGATTTGTGGAGCAGGAGTTGCATACTCAACATTGTACTCATTCATTCATTCATTCACTGTTCACTCGGCCTGGTGGTGTGCAATTATTTGTTACGTGTACCTTCACAATGGCAAGAATTTTAGTTAGGGCACGCAACTAACCTGAGATCAGGAGTTTACCACATTGAGTCTAACTATCCAAATTTAGGTATGGGACTGGTTTGGATAGAAGTCCCTTGTGATGGACCCTGTAGCCTGCGATACTACGTACTATCATCCCGACCTCACACTCCAGCTTGGTCATTTTATTCGCATCGCATATTGCATTATATCTGCAGTCATATGGCATTTTAGGTTATAGTGTTTCTGCATTTATATGGTCTAGATACGGCTGACGGTATTCGTGAACTCATCAGGAATTGTATATTACATTGCATCCTCGGCATTTGATAATTAGCTCTTTATGGCTCCTCATTTGTATGTCTGATCTGTATTGCGTACTCTGATATTGTTTGACTCATGGACTTGTCAGTATTTCGCTTACTCTGATATCGTATGATTCATGATCTTACCAGTATTTCTGATATTGTATGATTATATCATTATATTGAATACTTGGTACTTACCTTGTGCACACACTTACACCACCCTCTAAGCTTTCTATAAGCTTATGCACGATAGATGCGTGCAGGTGATGTTAGGTTGCAGCAGCGTGGAGCTTGGAACATGTAGCTGACTTCTGGAGCTTTGATTTTAACATATGTATTTCCCTTTCAGCATTGTATTCAAATGTTTATATTAGTGGATATGTGATGACAATGTTGCCTTTATGATTTGGGTAAACTTGTGGTTATGCTTATTACGAGTAAATGTACATTGAAAAATCCTCCTTGTAGGATCCCAGGATCGGAATCTGGTGGATGGACACTGAGAGCCGAGAATGGGGTACTACGGAGGCTGTCGGCACCGGATTCGGCGATCGAAAATTTTGTGAGCCCGGTTTTCGAGTTTAGGCCATGACATGCGGCATCCCATAAAACCCTAGGGGACCAATTTTCACCATGAACTAAAACTCTGGTGGACCATAGTAAAGAGAGATATAAATAAAGGGAGGAAACTGTTTTATTTTTCCATGGCCCACCAAAGTTTTGGATCAAAGTAAAAGTTGGGCCCTGGGTTTCCTGTGGTGATTTATCATGTGGACCATTCAGATTTTGGACTCATATCATGTATGATAAGTTCTAAAAAAAAGTTCGCAAGAGTTGTGTGGGAACTGGTGTCCAATCGAGCATTCAGATATATGTATATGTGTGTGTAGGGAAAAGGTACTATGCGCTCGAGCTGATGGGACCGTCCCATGAGGTCAAGCTATGTGGGCCCCACCGTGATGCGTTTTGAACATCTACCCCATCAGTCAGATGCACCATTCCATCGTGGGCCTAGGTCTCAAAAATCAAGTCAATCCGTGACTTGTGTCTGCCACACCACATACAGAAGTGGGGAGGGGCCGTGCACCATTAAAACATTCATAATCATTTTTTGGGCCCACCAAGATGTGGTTTGCCAATCCAGCCCATCCATTATGTGTGTCCCACTTGGTTGAGGGTTCAGACCAAGTTTTAGCAGCATTCAAAACTCAAGTGGGCCCTACCAAGTGCTTTTATATGTTTTTGGCATGTCTTCACATGATTTTAGATGGTATGGCCCACCTGAGTTCCGTATACGGCTGATTTTTGGATATCCCATAATTTAGAGGGGACCCATCAAATGCACGGTGTTGATGGTCGACATGCATCACGGTGGGGCCCACATAGCTCGACCTCACGGGAGCTTATCGTGAGGTCGAGCGCATAGTACCTTTTCCCATATATACATATATATATATATATATGGAAAAGGTTCTCTGTGGTTTGAGCTCTGAAAGTGCCCCAGTTTGTCAATTAGCATGAGTGTTGAGTCGAGAGTCAAGTGGGCCCCATATGAAGATCGTTCAAGACATTGCCTCAACCGGATGTGTGTTTAGAGCTCATCATAGGTAAACTTAACCTCACATCCCATGTCCCAAAACACCAAGGTATATAACTCCTTAAAAAGCTTAAAATAACATAGGGGTTAAAAGTCTGAAAACTTAGTTTCAAAATGGAAAATTCTCTAAGTTTTCAGCCAAGTTTGATATCATCGATTCTTTGTCGACACAATTGAACACTCAGTCTCGATGAATTAAACTGGTCTCGATAACATCGAATTGAGTCCTCTTTATGTCCAACAACCACAAAGTATTTTGGACAAAATATTTGATAAATTGAAAGTACCTTCGATAACATCAAATTTCAAATATCTATAATATCGAAGGATAGTCGATGATATCGAAGGATAATCGATGATATCGAAAGTCTCAGAGCTTAATCCAACAAAGGCTTGAAAAATATTCTTGATATTGCTCGAGGAATCGAAAGACAATCGATATCATCGAAATTCAAATCTCGATAATATCAACACGGTATCGATGACATCGAAATGGGACAAGTTGTGTCTAATGAGTTTTTGAAAGAAAAACATCTAAATGTTTGAGGAATCGAAACCCACATCGATGTCATCGAAATTCAAATCACGATAATATCAATATAGACTCGATGTGATCGAATTGGGACAAAACTGTTCCAGCAAACTTGAGAAGGAAAATCTTATGTGAATGATCAAGGAATCGATATTCTCTCGATATAATCCTAATTCAAAAATTGATGAAATCGATATGGGATCGATATCATCAAATTGGGTCAAAAAGTGTCCAGCAAGCTTTCTCAAAATATTCCTTGAAAAGATCATTGTATCGAACCATTGTCGATGTGATCGGAATTCAAAATTCGATAACATCGATGCATGTTTGATGACATCGATCTTCAGTCAAAAAGTTTCAGGTATGTGCTTCAGTTGAGTTCGCATCATCGAAACCTAATTCGATGGCATCGAAAGTATACATTCGATGGCATCGAGTTAAGCCCGATGAGATCGAACTCAGTTAGACTTTGACATATTTATTACCGTTGGGAATTTTTGCCTATATATAGGAAGCTTACTCTTGGTTGCTGCAGTGAGAAAAATAGAGAGAGCTTTGAGAGAGTTTTGCATATTACCTACCCTAAGCTCATTTTCTCATGGAACTTCATCCTTCAATCCATCCTCATCATTGATATTCAATAGAGTGGATTGAGGAATGAACTTCCCCATTCAAGGATCATCCAGCTACTATGTTAATGGTAAATCATTGAGCTTAGATACCTTAAATGCTTGAATACTTGGAATCACTCCTTCTGTAGAATAAGAAAACATTTATTAGAGTAGGATTCCAACATAACCTTTACCCAACCCGTCGCCTTTATTGGAACATCATCAAGTGTTGCGAATCAAGGGAGCTAAAGAATCTTCATTATCAAGGAGGAGATCTTCATCAGCGTGCTTAACGGGGCTCATCTACTTATCTGTAAGTCATTAGAATCCAGAGACCCTATTGATTATTCCTTGTGTAGGTTTGGGTCACAGGTGCTTCTCACCCCTTTCAAGTCCTCATAGGAGGCATCCAACGGGAGAGTACGTGTGAGTACTATGTGTTGACCCTTCATGTTGTGTAGGGCATAAACTTTAGGTTCCTTGTGTGGATCATTGGCCTGTGTGGCCTAAAACGGAGGTTCCTTGTGTGGATCCTTAGCCTGTGTGGTCTAAAATGGAGGTTCCTTGTGTAGATCCTTTACTCTTGTCTAGGGCATAAAACTTAGGTGCTTCATGTTGACCTTTACCCTTGTGTAGGGCATAAACTTGTGTCTTGTGTAGACACGTCTTAAGTACTTTGTGTAGGTCCTAGAGTCAACCTTGTGTAGGTTATAACGGTTTGAGGTGAACCTAATTTGAAAGCTTCGTTAGTGAAATCCGATACACTCAAGGGTTGAGTGCGTCCGCTAGGAGTGGAATAGGCATGTAGCCGAACCACTATAAATAACTGTGTTTAGGATTGTTATTTGCATATTACTCTATTATTTTTACTTTGAATGTTCTCATGAAGCATGTTAACATGATTATTTAGAACTGATAAGAATCACATCCTACACACAGTCATATAGTTCATCCATCATAGACTAAGTTTATATATTGGTTAAATATTGAATAGTTTTGTGATTGAATCCTCTATTTGGCTTAAAAGCCATTAGAGTTAAATTGAAGATATCTTGATAGTTCCATATTAGATCAAGATTAGGTTAATGGGATTTTAAATTGTCATAAAATTTTATAAAGTCTTATTCACCCCCCTCTAGGACACTTTGACCTATTCCTACTTCTATTAGAGCAGTCATTACCGCAATTTCAATTGGTGTCAAAGCGGGTCTCTCTTAAGGGTTTCACCGTCTAAAGAGTGATCTTGACCGAAGTTGGAATCATGGCCAAAGGAGAGGGCTCATCTGTAACTAGACCTCCTGCATTTCATGGTTCAAATTATGCTTACTGGAAGGCTAAGATGCACTACTTTATCAGATCTTTAGATCATGATGTTTGGGACATCATTGAAAATGGATATTTGCCCCTAACCAATCAAGTGGTACTTGAAAATGGCACAACTGTCTCCAAACCTAAATCCAAAGAGATGTGGACTACATATGACAAAGAGAAACAGACTGCTGAAGCGAAAGCAATGAATGCCATTTACTATGCTGTGTCCCAAGAAGTCTTTAATCAAATTAGCATGTGTGGTACTTCTAAAGAAGCATGGGATTTGCTGGAAACAACTCATGAGAGAACCAACACAATGAAAAGATCCAAGTTGCAGCTCCTAACATCACAGTTTGAACATCTCAGAATGGAGGAGCATGAGACCTTTATGAAATTCTTTACGAAGTTAAACATCATCTGTAATTCCATGGGTGGATTGGGAGAGAAAGTTCCGGTCTAAAAAATTTGCAGGAAGATTTTAAGATCCCTACCAGAACATTTCAACTCAAAAGTAACTACCATTGAAGAATGTAGGAACATGGACAAAATAAAAGTAAAAGAACTAATAGGTTCCTTAAAAACATTTGAACTTCACTTCAAGCTAACTCCTAAATCCAAAATCAATGCCCTCAAAGCTGCAAAACACTCCATCACTAATGAGGAGGAGAGTGAGAGAGAAAATGAAGATGAGGAAGTGGCCCTCTTGGCTCAACGCTTCAAAAAGTTTTTCAACAAAAACCGTGGCTGGCCATACAAAGGTAAACATTTGGACAACAAACACAATATAGGCAAATCTTCTAAAAAGTTCAGAGAGATTCAGTGTTACAACTACAAGAAATTTGGACACTTGTCCACTGAATGTCCCACCAAGAAGACTAAGGGAAAGGCCATGGCAGCCACTTGGGATGACACTGAAGAATCAAACTCCGATTTCAGTGATTCAGAGAGTGATGGAGACCAGAAATCTTTGAAAATACTCATGGCCTCCACACCCACAAACATTCCATTGATAACCGAGGAAATTGATGAACCGTGAGTCGAAGGGACACTTCCATCAGATGAGGAGAAAGAAGAAGAGGAGGAAGAAAAGGATAATTCATAGGATGCCTATAATCAGCTCTACATACATAGCATCAATGTCCTTAAAAGACTTGGGATAAATGAAAATAAAAATAAATTGCTGCAAATAGATCTAGATAAAACTTTAGAAATCAATACACACTTGATTAATGATCTTCAGCAATACCACTCAGAAAATGATAGGCTGGAAAGAATCAATTCGTATCTCAAGTCTAAGTCTGAAAAACAAAACAAACAAAATGAACTATTGAAGGATGAAAACATGCATCTTAAGAATGAAAATCACACACTTATCTTTGATGCAGAAAAATCTAAAAAGTCTATTGAACTTAGTTACAAACTCTCCCGAAGTAGTGAAAAATTAGAAAGACTTTTAGGGATGGGGAGACCACAAAAAGACAAGAGGATTAGGATATGAAAATTTCAAACCAAGTCCCACTGGTATAGTTCTTAAGAAAATTGTTGCATCAGGAAGCAATATAAGGGGTACTCCTATTTGTCATTCATGTGGAGATGTAGGTCATTATAAATTTGAATGCCTCACTACTGGGAGAACTCAATCCAATTCCGGTTTGAACCTTACAGGAAAATACAAATTAACCGGAAAAATGATATAAACTGTCAAGAGCTCACCAAAGTACATGGCAAGAGGTAAGACACTTCCATCTCCACCTGAAATGACTAAGAATATGGAGGAGCTACTAAGTCAGGTACCTCAACTAAATCAGAAAACAAATGAATTAATGAAACAAGGAAAAGTGATTCAGCTACCCAACATACCCAAACAAGTTCAAAGTAAAGTAAAAAAACAACACCTTCAGGTAAAATCTGGCACAAAATGGGTAGTGAAAGAAAAGAAAAATTGCCTAGTAACTCACTCAAGTCCAAAAACAAGCAATAATACTAAGTGGTACTTGGATAGCGGGTGCTCAAGACATGTCACAGGTGACAAAACTCTTCTCTCCAACTATTCAAATCTTGATGAAGGGAAGGTCACCTTTGGTGATGGAAGCACCGTTAAGGTACTAGGACATGGAACTATCGTTGGATTAGAGATGCTACAAAATGAGAATTCTTTTTGTGTAGAAGGTCTGACACACAACCTTCTAAGTATTTCTCAAATATGTGACAACAAGCATGTGGTAACATTCTCCACACAAGAGTGCAAGATCTTGGACCTATCAGGAAAATTAATTATGAAAGGTCTTTGCACTAATGATCAATGTTATGTCATTAGAGGCAACAAGAAGGATGATCCTTATGCCTAATAGTATGGGAGCACAAATAATGAGTCCAGGCTACAATATCTAAGCCTTGGACATATGTGTGTGAAATGATGTATTTTTGTGATTATCATGATATATCTGAGGATAATATTCCTTAAAAATTCTTTTTGAATATAAACACTGGAAATGTTTATCACAACATTTTGTACAAATTTTGTTATGTATACAAGCTGATATGATCATATTTTATAATATGCATATATGATATATTATCGAAGTACTCAGATCAATATCATATCTTTCACTTCGATAAGTCAGTCGATGAATCGAATGACTCATCGATGATATCAATAATATGTCAATATCATCGACAATCCTTCAGAATTAGAAGCGTCGCGCATGAAGATCTATCATCAAACACCTCCTTGATGACATCATCAAAGGGCATTTGATATCATTGAAACTAAATCGATGATATTGACAAATCCCACTTGATAAAAGTCGGGCAAGAGGGAATTTTTGTTCTGTTTTTGGGGATTTCTTCTTCCCAAGGGCTCTCTACCGCCATTAACGAAGAAGGAGTAGCTTTCATGCAAAATTCGAAGTCCCCTAGGCGTTTTTCACTCTCTTCACTCAAGGTATTCATCCTTTGATTGAGGCTTTCTAAGGTTGTTGATTTCAGTTTTTTCCCTTCTTCTCATTCTGTATTCCAGTTGAGCATTTGGTATCTTCACCTTGTTTTTCATCAAAAATTTGTGATTCCAATCCCAATCCATGTCTAAAGATAAGGGAAAAGCTCTAATCATTGGAGAACCCTCACAACCTACTCGGCAGAAGTCTCTGGCCCCACGAGAAAGAGCCAGAGCTACCGAGTCACCAGCTCGACGCCGTGGAACCCCGGCTAGACAATCGGCCCACAACGAGGCCATAGCTGCTACACATGATCCTCCTCCAGACGCTAACATCCCTCCACCATAAGCCAATATTTTGGAAAAATACTTAGGCAGGAGGCTTGTGCACGAACGCTGAGTAGACAGGGAATGTATTCGTCATTTTGATCTGGAATCCCTCCTATCCGCAGTTGATTGGTCACCCATTTTGGATTTCGGAGGACCATGTCATGATGAAAGGACCTATCATTTTCTCACTTATTGTCATTCCCCTATCCTTAAGCCTTCATCGGTCACAGTCACGGTTGGGGAGATGAATGTTGAAATCACTACTGAGTTTGTCGCAAAATTACTTGGTCTCACTCTTTCTCTAATTGGTATGTCTGATCTTGATATGGAAGATCTTATTGTATGATCCAACGTAACCAAATTTTTGTGCAATGGGAGAGATATTCCTTAGTATTAAGGAAATGCACTCAAAGCTAAATATATGGAACCGAAATATCGGTTTTTCATGGGATCTTCTCAACAAACGTGTATCCAAGGGGAACCAATCGAGTTGATCTTACTAGCTTCATGGTCTTTGTTGTGTATAGCATCGCTTCTAGTATCAAATTGTGTCTGCCTACCCTCATAGTACATTAGTTGGCTACTGTTATTCACACCTCTCAAGCAACTCACCTTCCATTCCCTCACATCATCTATATGATGAGCAATGAAATGGGACTTCCTATGACGAATGATCCTGAGCGTCCACAACAACATTTCAACAAGGTCAACATCCGAAAGATAGACTTTAAGTTCCATCAGTTTACAGAGGGACAGCCCGAGGAAGAGATACAAGGAGAAGCAGAAATGGGGGAAGGAGCAATGTCGACTGAAGGAAAACCATAGGAACCTTGACCTGTTCTGACTACACCTGATTCTGCGCAAACTCAACGATATAAATTACGTCAGGATCGGGTCGGGGCAACCTTACGAGGAGTGGTGCGGATTGAGGATAGGCTTGATAAACAAGATGAACAGCTCTCAGGCTTGGAGAGGATGGTGGTTGGATTTCAGCATACGGCACAGTAGAACGTCGATCTATGTAACGCCCTGAAATTCGGGGGTCGAGCATAACTCAATGATGTACGTTGACTGTATTAGCACATACACATGGGATAGATTAAGCCAAAACGCAGATATGAGTCAAAGCGGAAGACTTATAGTAAAATATGTGTACTAGTGTAAGTCCCTGAATTACATATCAGTGTCATAGTTTTATTGATTGCCCCATCACATACACATGTTCATCACTCATGCTTAAGGCATGGATATATCTTTTTGGTTGTCCTAAGCACTTATGAGTGTGCAATATGATGCGTGCCCTCACGCGTACACCCTCGGCGTCTTCATCTTACGTTACGCATGACATCGCCTCAAAGTGCGCCACATCTACAAAGCACATGCAAATGCGGTGCCTGGATATGATGTCAGTCCTAGACATTCATACGATCATATAGTGTCGTTGGCTGGATCCTCGTGCGATCCGGTAGCTCGACACTAAAGATGTTGATAAGTCATTGGGACTATTTTTCCCAGTATGAGTCTTAGCGGATCGGTACCATGGTTATTAGGATTGAATCGGGTTACTCGACGAACTCGACTAACACGAGTGCACGTCGAAATGAACGACATAGAGTTCTTCTAATACGACTCGAAACGTGTGACCCAATTACCGAACTAAGGCATAGTGGATATTCATATGGAATGATTTTGGTTGATATTTTAACATAAATGTAAGTTCCCATAGGAATGCTTGGGAATGTAAATGCATAAGGAAATCATGCGCATCCATTATTGAGAATCACTTCTCAACGCCGCAATTAGTGTAATAAATTACACTCTTTTCTACAAACACTTAGCATCCATGCAAGCGCATTTGGTGCACTTAGGGAGTTATACATGCATCTAGCATGATCATGGCAAACATAGGTGCCGTATACGGTACTTTATATACACTTATATCTTCACATGCACAGAAAGCAATGTATGATGTGAAATCTCGACACTAATTACATTATACACTTATCCGGCGAAATAGCCGATCTTATGGATATGATGATTCTAATCTAAGCTCTAACACAAAGTTAGGGTTAGGTTAACTTACCCCAAAGAACTCAGAACCGAAGTAAAGGTTCAAAGGTGAAGAAGAACATGGAAGAATCCAAGTTAGAGAAAATTAGTATGGAAATGAGAGCTAGGGTTTTAGGACTTGGTTTACTTAGGTTATAACCAAAGTATGCCTTTCTCGATTCTGGTGGGCCTATAATACGAAAGGTCGGACTTAAGCTCACCGACCATGGATCTAGTCATCTATGGAATATTAACGGTCACTTCGTTTGAGGATCCCGATCGTTTGGGTCGACCAACGGTGCTTAAAATCGAAAGCTGTTATTAAATTCCAACCGTTCTCATCACTCGAACTCAACCAAATATTCTATGGAAGACTAAGATTTCGGACTCTGTCCGATCCGAGTTGTTCCCCAACATGGATGGATCACATCTGTCAACTACATTTATACCATGGTACTTTTCCTAATTTCTTTAATGTCAACTTTAGTATCCACTCCATCCATCAATTGCTACACATGTTCATCACTCATGCTTAAGGCATGGATATCTTTTTGGATGTCCTGGTCCACCACTCTAAAACCATTTTGATGTTGAAAGTATTGGGATATTTTTTTAGTATTAGATACTTTCTAATATAGCCCATACATGATGATATCTCTGACTTTACATTTCTATGGAAATGCATACTGGTTATGGAATGATGATTACTACTTAACTGTCCATGAAAGGGTTTAATTATGCTATGAAAGAATGTTTTTAGTACTTTATATTCTCATGCATATCTGTGTATCAGTTGTCATGAGTTGTTCCCCACATGGCTCTCCTATTGCCTTACCTCTCCTAATTTCTTTAATGTCAACTTCAGTCATTCAATCTGTTCTTGGTATATACTAACCTTTGTCAATGACTGACAAAAAGGGGGAGAACAAATCCCACCATGAGAACACTCTGGATATATGGTTTTAAGCATGGTGATGCAGGTGATAGGGGGAGCAGTTGCAAGAAGATAGGGGGAGCAGCTGCTTGAATCAAGATTGTGTGTGAACTCCATAGTATCTCTGTAAAATTGTGTAAAGTTCATGTACACACAATTTAGGATGTTCTTCTAGGTGTGTTTTAGGTGTTTTTGTCACGTAATTGACAAAGGGGGTGATTGAAAGTGCCCTGGTTGACGCAATTAGCATGAGTGTTGAGTCGATGAGTCAAGTGGGCCCCATATGAAGATCGTTCAAGACATTGCCTCAATCGGATGTGTGTTTAGAGCTCATCACAGGTAAACTTAGCCTCACATCCCATGTCCCAAAATACCCAAGTATATAACTCCTTAAAAAGCTTAGAACAATATAAGGGTTAAAAGTCTGAAAACCTGGTTTCAAAATGGAAAATTCTATAAGTTTTCAGCCAACTTCGAAATCATCGATTCTTGGTCGATACAATTGAACCCTCAGTCTCGATGAATCAAACTGGTCTCGATAACATCAAATTGAGTCTTCTTTATGTCTAGCAACCATAAAGTATTTTAAACAAAATATTCGATAAATTGAAAGTACCTTCGATAACATCAAATTTCAAATATCGATGATATCGAAGGATAGTCAATGATTTCGAAGGACAATTAATGATATCGAAAGTCTCAGAGCTCTATCGAGCAAAGGCTTGAAAAATATTCTTGATATTGCTCAAGGTATTCTTGATATTACTCGAGGAATCGAAAGACAAACGATATCATCGAAATTCAAATCTCGATAATATTAACACGGTATCGATGACATCGAAATGGTACAAGTTGTGTCCAACGAGTTTTTGAAAGAAAAATATCTAAATGTTTGAGGGATCGAAACCCATATCGACGTCATCGAAATTCAAATCACGATAATATCGATATAGACTCGATGCGATCGAATCGAGACAAAACTGTTCTAGCAAACTTGAAAAAGAAAATCTTATGTGAATGATCGAGGAATTGATATTCTCTCGATATGATCATAATTCAAAAATCGATGAAATCGATATGGGATCGATATCATCGAATTGGGTCAAAAAGTGTCCAGCAAGCTTTCTCAAAATATTCCTTAAAAAGATCATTGTATCGAACCACTGTCGATGAGATCGAAATTTAAAATTCGATAACATCGACACATGTTCGATAACATCGATCTTTAGTCAAAAAGTTCCGGGTATGTGCTTCAGCTGAGTTCGCATCATCGAACCCTGATTCGATGGCATCAAAAGTATACGTTCGATGACATCAAGTCAGGCTCGATGAGATTGAACTTAGTCAGACTTTGACATATTTATTACCGTTGGGACTCTTTGCATATATAGGAAGCTTGCTCTTGGTTGCTGCAGTGAGAAAAATAGAGAGAGCTTTGAGAGAGCTTTGTATATTACCTACCCTAAGCTCATTTTCTTATGGAAGATCATCCTTCAATCCACCCTCATCATTGATATTCCATAGAGTGGATTGAGGAATGAACTTCCCCATTCAAGGATCATCTAACTACTATCTTAATGGCAAATCATTGAGTTCGGATACCTTAAATGCTTGAATGCTTAGAATCACTCCTCTAGAATAGGAAAATATTTATTAGATTAGGATTCCAACAAAACTTTGACCTAACTCGTCGCTTTTATTGGAACATCATCAAGTATTGCGGATTAAGGGAGCTAAAGAATCTCCATCATCAAGGAGGAGATCTTCATCAACGTGCTTAACAAGGCTCATTCACTTATTTGTAAGTCATTAGAGTCCAGAGACAATATTAATCATTCCTTGTGTAGGTTTGGGTCACAGGTGCTTCTCAACCCTTTCAAGTTCTCATAGGAGCCCTCCGATGGGAGAGTACGTGTGAGTGTTGTATGTTGACCCTTGCTCTTGTGTAGGCATAAACTCTAGGTTCCTTGTGTGGATCATTGGCCTGTGCAGCCTAAAACGGAGGTTCCTTGTGTGGATCATTGGCCCGTGCGGCCTAAAACGGAGGTTCCTTGTATGGATCCTTTTCTCTTGTGTAGGGCATAAAACTTAGGTGCTTCATGTTGACCTTTGCTATTGTGTAGGGCATAAACTTGTGTCTTGTGTAGGCACGTCTTAGGTACCTTGTGAAGGTCCTAAAGTCAACCTTGTATAGGTTGTAATGGTTTGAGGTGAACCTGATTTGAAATCTCCATTAGTGAAATCCGGTACACTCAAGTGTTGAGCGCGTCCACCGGGAGTGGAGTAGGCACGCAGTCGAACTACTATAAATGACTGTGTTTGGGATTGTTATTTGCATATTACTCTATTGTGTTTACTTTGAATGTTCACGTGAAGCATGTTAACATGATTATTTAGAACTGATAAGAACCTCCCACACACAGTCACATAGTTCATCCATCATAGACTAAGTTTATATATTGGTTAAATATTGAATAGTCTTGTGATTGGATCCTCTATTTGGCTTGGAAGCCATTAGAGTTAAATTGAAGATATCTTGATAGTTCCATATTAGATCAAGATTAGGTTAATGGGATTTTAAATTGTCATAAAATTTTATAAAGTCCTATTCACCACTCTCTAGGACACTTTGACCTATTCCTACTTCTACTAGAGTGGTCATTACCGCAATTTCAAGCTCATGGGAACTTCTCATGAGGTCGAGCTGTGTGGGCCCCACCGTGATGCATGTCGACCATCAACACCGTGCATTTGATGGGTCCCCTTTAAATTATGGGATATCCCAAAAATCAGTTGTATACGGAACTCAGGTGGGCCATATCATTTAAAATAATGTGAAGACATGCCTAAAACATATAAAAGCACTTGGTGGGGCCCACCTAAATTTTGGATGCATCTGAAACTTGGTCTGACCCCTCATCCAAGTGGGACACACATAATGGATGGGCTGGATTTATGAACTCTGTGGGCCCAACAAATGATTATGAATGTTTTAATGGAGGGTAATCCCTATTAATTTTTATATATTGTGTGGCCCACAAAAGTCACGGATTGACTTGATTTTTAAGCCACGGGCCCACCACGGAATGGTGCTTCTGATTAATGGGGTAGATGTTAGACATGCTTCATGGTGGGGCCCACACAACTCGACCTCATGGGAAGTTCCCAAAAGGTCGACCGCATGGAACTTTTATATATATACATATATGGAAATTGTACAACGAGGTTGTGGCCCTACCACGATGTGTGTTAAACATCTACCCCATCAGCCAGATGCACCATGGAGGTTATCCTCCCATTAAAACATTCATAATCATTTACCGGGGCCATTAAGATGTGGTTTACAAATCTAAACCATCCAATGTGTGTGTCCCACTTGGATGAGGAGTCATACTAAGTTTCAGCCGCATCCAAAACTCATGTGCAGCTCACCAAGTGCTTTTATATATTTTAGGCATGTCTTCACATGATTTTAAATGGCATGGCTCACTTGAATTCCATTTACAGCAAATTTTTGGGATATCCCATGACCTAAAAGGGACCCATCAAATGCACGGTGTCCATGTTTGACACACATCATAGTGGGGCCCACACAGCTCGATCTCATGGGAAGTTCTCATGAGGTCGACCTTATATTACCATTCCCCCGCCCCACGCACATGCACATGCACACACACACCCATATATATATATATATATATATATAGAGAGAGAGAGAGAGAGAGAGAGAGAGAGAGAGAGAGGCATGCTCACCTACGCACGTGCGCACCTTTGCACACATGTCATGCGTGTTGAATCCGAACGGTCCATAAGATGCGGAATCCCATGGAACCTTAGGGGGTGAATTTTCACCCTAATCTAAGATTCAGGTGGGCCATAGCAAAGAGAATTTCAAATCAAAGGAAGAAACTGTTTGCATTTTTCATGGCCCACCAAAGTTTTGGATCAAAGTAAAATTTCGTACTAGGGGTTTCATGAGATTCTGCTTCATGTGGACCGTTCAAATTTTTGAGACTCATCAGATATGATGAGTTTTAAAAAAAGTTCATATGTGGTACATACGAGCTAGTTCACAGGTGAGCGTTTCCTTGTGTGTGTGTGTGTGTGTGTATATATATATATATATATATATATATAAAAGGTGTTCAATATACAATCCGCCTAAAAAAGGTGCTCAGTGTGCAATCCGCTTCCGGATATCGGTACATCAGGGAAAAAGATCCACCGCCACTGTCAAAAGGTGCTAAACAACCACGAGATGCGAGTAGAATAACAAAATAAATGAAAAAAAATGAAAAAAAATGAAAAGAATATAGTACTCCGGCTACATAAACTGAACACGTGGCACAAATTGACTCAAATAAAACCGACTTGATCGTGCAACTCACGGTCGCCAAGTTATAAAACCGTAGATCAGACTGTTTCAAGAATTCTAACATCTGATTCCTGGACACTTGTTTCTGGAAATAGACTGTTAAATACTTTTCATTTATAACCGTCCAACAAATGCCGACTTATCTGAGATTCAGAAAATTAAATATTCCTAATATTTAGTTTTTAACATACCTGCACTAGGTAACGTATTTTGGACGGTTTAATTTAACTACTTGTATGCTAGGTGCCCAATTATGAAGTAATTTATAAGTGCCTGCGTATCATCCAGCACACTACATGACAGTATCAAAGATTTTTCTCAAATCTAATAACTAAGGAGAAATTTACCACTGTACGACTTATTTACAGCCCATTTACCCGCTTAAGCCCATCCCTTTTTACCTTACCAGAATAAGCCCCAACTGTACGGACGACTTGCCAGAGGACGAAAATGCCCCTTCTTTTTTCCTTTAAGCGGATGGCTGGTGCTCGAAGACGAGGGCTGACGCTCCTCGAACTCCGAGTTTTACGAACGGTTCAAAAGAAATCAAAGTTACATGGCCCCACAGATATGTATTTATTATATCCACAACGTTCATCCATATTTCGAGATCATTCCGGGGTATTATCAAAAAATAAAAATAATCATATCCAAAGATCAACTGGACCACACCACAAAAAGCAGCGGAAAATTGATTTTCACCGTTGAAACTTTTATAGGGCCCACCATAACATTTATTTTCCTTCCAATCTATTTATAAAGTCACCAAGACCTGGATGAAGAGAAAAAACAAATTTCATAATGATCCAAAACTTGTGTGACTCCCCTAAAAGGGTTTCAAAGGTAGACGTTCAAAGCAGAAGGGTAATGGTGTATGCGATGGTTAGAGATTTGGCGACGGATTATAACCATAGCCATAAATACAAAAATCCGTAGTCATAGAGGATTGTCTGGGGATGGGCCCCCCGAACTAGTGGCCCCCACGCCAGTTGCTGGCCTATCTGGTGGGGCTACACCCATCGGTGGCCCCTATGGCTACGGATTATAACCGTAGCCACAGACAGACTGCCGTGAAAACAATCTATGCAATTTTTTTATTTTTTATTTTTATTACATGGAAAACTTTATTCTACCAACAATTTTCTCAAACACATATTTATATAAATAAATATATATATATATATAAGCATATAAAAAAAATTTCCTCTCTTTTTTTCATTTCTTTCTTTATTCATTTAAAAAGTATATCTTCTAAACCAAAATTAGTTACTCGATGAACCGTATATGATTTTGGGGTAGGAGAAGCTACTTTAGCCAACCAACCTGATTATTTTCCAAGATTCCATCAAGTCGATGACCGTGAAATGCATGGAAATGACCGTGAAGCGCATGGAAATGACCGTGAAGTGAAGGGAATTGACCGTGAAATGCATGGAAATGACCGTGAAATAAAACGGAATCGCCGAAAATGACCATGAAATGCATGGAAATAACTATGAAGTGAAGCAAATTGACCTTAAAATGCATGGAAATGACCGTAAAGTGAAACGAAATCGTAAGAAATGACCATGAAATGAAACGGAATCACCAGAGATGACTGTGAAGGAGAATTCCCTTTCATTTCACCGTCATTTGCATGCATTTCACGGTCAGTTCGCTTCACTTCACGGTCATTTCCATGCATTTCATGGTTAATCCCGGCGATTCCGTTTTGATTCAGGGTCATTTCCATGCAATTCATGGTCAATTCCCTTCACTTCACGGTCATTTCCATGCATTTCACGGTCATCTCCCTACACTTCACGGTCATTTCCATGCATTTCACGATCAATCTCGGCGATTCCATTTTGATTCACGGTCATTTCCATGCATTTCACGGTCAATTCCCTTCACTTCGCGGTCATTTTCATGCATTCCACGGTCAATTCGCTTCACTTCACGGTCATTTCCATGCATTTCACGGTCAATCCCGATGATTTTGTTTCGATTCACAGTCATTTCCATGCATTTCACGATCTATTCCCTTCACTTCACGGTCATTTCCATGCATTTCACGGTCATTTCCCTACACTTCACGGTCATTTCCATGCATTTCACGGTCAATCCCGGCGATTCCGTTTTGATTCACGGTCATTTCCATGCATTTCACAGTCATTTCTCTTCACTTCACGGTCATTTCCATGCATTTCACGGTCAATTCACTTCACTTCACAGTCATTTCCATGCATTTCACAGTCAATTCCGGCGATTCCATTTTGATTCACGGTCATTTCCATGCATTTCACGGTCAATTCCCTTCACTTCACGGTCATTTCCATGCATTTCATAGTCATTTCCCAACACTTCACGGTCATTTCAATGCATTTCACGGCCAATCCCGGTGATTCCGTTTTGATTCAAGGTCATTTCCATGCATTTCATGGTCAAATCCCTTCCTTTCACGGTCATTTCCATGCATTTCACGGTCAATTCGCTTCACTTCATAGTCATTTCCATACATTTCACGGTCAATCCCGGCGATTCCGCTTTGATTCACGGTCATTTCCATGCATTTCACGGTCAATTCCCTTCACTTCACGGTCATTTCCATGCATTTCATGGTCAATTCGCTTCACTTCACGGTCATTTCCATGCATTTCACGGTCAATCCCTACGATTCTGTTTTGATTCACGGTCATTTCCATGCATTTCACAGTCAATTCCCTTCACTTCACGGTCATTTCCATGCATTTCACGGTCATTTCCCTACACTTCACAGTCATTTCAATGCATTTCACAGTCAATCCCAGTGATTCCGTTTTGATTCACAGTCATTTCCATGTATTTCACGGTCAATTCCCTTCACTTCACGATCATTTTCATGCATTTCATGGTTATTTCCCTACACTTCATGGTCATTTCAATGCATTTACTGGTCAATCCGGGCAAGTCCGTTTTGATTCACAGTCATTTCCATGCATTTCACAGTCAATTCCATTCACTTCACGGTCATTTCCATGCATTTCACGGTGATTTCCCTACACTTCACGGTCATTTCCATGCATTTCACGGTCATTTCCCTACACTTCACGGTCATTTCCATGCATTTCACGGTCAATCCCAGCAATTCCGTTTTGATTCACAGTCATTTTCATGCATTTCACAGTCAATTCTCTTCACTTCACGGTCATTTCCATGCATTTCAGGGTCAATTCGCTTCACTTCCCGATCATTTCCATGCATTTCATGGTCAATCCCGGCGATTCCGTTTTGATTCACGATCATTTCCAAGCATTTCACGGTCAATTCCCTTCACTTCACGGTCATTTCCATGCATTTCAAGGTCATTTCCCTACACTTCACGGTCATTTCAATGCATTTCACGGTCAATCCCGGTGATTCCGTTTTGATTCACAGTCATTTCCATGCATTTCACGGTCAATCCCGGCGATTCCGTTTTGATTCATGGTCATTTCCGTGCATTTCATGGTCAATTCCCTTCACTTCACGGTCATTTCCATGCATTTCACGGTCAATTCGCTTCACTTCATGGTCATTTCCATGCATTTCACGGTCAATCCCGGCGATTCCATTTCATTTCACGGTCATTTCCCTTCACTTCACGGTGATTTCCATTCATTTCACGGTCAATCCCGGCGATTTCATTTCATTTCACGGTCATTTACATGCATTTCACATCACTTCCCTTCATTTCACGGTCATTTCCATGCATTTCACAGTCATTTCCATGCATTTTTCAGCGATTCCCGAGACCTCAACCCGAGCCCAACCCAAGTTTTATCGGGTTGGTGTTTGTATGGCCCAACCCCAAGACTAAACCCGATACATCCTGCCCAAGCCCGACCCAATGTTGGGTCGATCACAGGTTGATCAAGTTGAACCCGCCCAACTTTCAACCCTAAAATTATATATGATACGTTAAGTAACTAATTTTGGTTTAGAAGATATTCTTATCATATGAATAAAGAAAGAAATGAAAAAAAAAAAAACAGAGAGAGAGAGATAAAAAAAATTTTACATGCTTATATATACATATTTATATAAATATGTGTTAGAGAAAAATATAGGTAGAATAAAATTTTCCATGTAAAAAAATAAAATAATATATATATATATATATATAGAGAGAGAGAGAGAGAGAGAGAATGAAATGCATGGAAAGGACCGTGAAATGAAACGGAATCGCCGGGATTGACCGTGAAGTGCGTGAAAATGACCGTGAAGTGAAGCGAATTGACTATGAAATGCATGGAAATGACCGTGAAGTGAAGAGAATTGACCGTGAAATGCATGGAAATGACCGTGAAGGAAGGGAATTGACCGTGAAATGCATGGAAATGATCATGAATCAAAACGGAATCGCCGGGATTGACCATGAAATGCATGGAAATAACCGTGAAGTGAAGCGAATTGACCGTAAAATGCATGAAGATGACCGTAAAGTGAAGGGAATTGACCGTGAAATGCATGGAAATGACCGTGAATTAAAACGAAATCGTTGGGATTGATCGTGAAATGCTTGGAAATGACCGTGAAGTGAAGGGAATTGACCATGAAATGCATGGAAATGACCGTGACGTGAAGGGAATTGTCCGTGAAATGCATGCAAATGACTGTGAAATGAAAGGGAATTGACTGTGAAATGTATGGATGTAATGACCCGAAAAATTTCGTGCAAAGACCCGAGTACTACCTCAAATTCTTTAGAAGTTAATTGTGGGTTAATTAGCGCTAAACTTGATTGTTTGTGAAACTAGCATCAATCACTTTAAATTTGATCTGCAAGACTCAAAACCTGTAGAATTGTTAGCATTATGTTACCCTGAAATCTGGGATTTAACGCTAAATCCAGTTGCTCTCAGGAATATTTGGAATCTTTGGATTGGACCTGGACCGCGCGTCGAAAGTCCGATAGCGATGATCTTAAACAGTTATGGTTACCTTGTTGGGCTTGACCATCACCTCAGAAATCAAGTCCAGATGATGTCCTGGGTCGATTTATTTGAGTCCGGAGTAAAGAGTGTGAGAAAGCTGAGAAATTAAATATGATTTTATGAAATCTGAGTCGTGTCGCTTGCGCGATGATTTTAAGCAATCTGACCATTGAATTCTGACCTAATTTCACCCTCCGATCAGGGAAGATGGCCCAGGTATGTCATAGTGCTTGTGGACCTGATTGAGTTACGGTGACCGTTGAATGGAGATTGGTCCGCTACGGCTGATCTGTAAATCCGATCGGTACAAAAACTCAGTTTGACCTAGATCCATGGTCAGTAAGTTTAAGTCCGACAGCACGTGGAAAAAGGACCACCGGAAGTGCTCCATTGGATCGAGAGAGGCCTGATTTGATTATAACCTAAGTATACCTTTGCCCTGGGGCTATTTTCATCAATGTTAGGCCTATATAAAGACCTTAAAACCCTCACTCTCTTTTCCATACGAATTTCCTAAACCTTAGCTAAGAGAGAAGGAAAAGAGAGAGAAAGAGAGAGAGAAGTTGGTGAATCATTTGAGATTCTTTCTTGTTTCCCTGCATCCTTAAACCGTCACTTCTGAATCGTTATTCCGGCGATTCTAAGTTCATTCTTGGGTAAGTTAATCAAACCCTAGTCTGCTTTAGAGCTTAGAATAGTCTATGTGTTGATGTAGCTCATTTCTATTCTTGCCTTAGGTTATCTAGTCGCTGTTGACGAAGACATATCGTCTGAATCAGATCAGTGCGTTCTTTCTGGTTTAAGGTGCGGAGTATATTCGTATAGGTTATGGTTTTCAAGGCTTTCAATGTCAGATAATGATTTATTATTGTTGTGGGTGTAATTTCACATGCCAAATGCGATGTTTATATTGTGTTCCTGATATATATGAGTTATGTTGAGATTTGTGTATTCTATGTGTATGTAGAAAGTATCGTATACATATATAATACGAACATGTGTTTGCCATGATTAATTGTTGTATACTTGTGCTAGTTGTATGTGTGTCAACTCCTTGGCAAAAGGAATTGTCCAAATGTGTGTTATCACCAACATATGTCATATATGTTGGAATATGTAGTCTAAGTGTTTGTAGAAATGTTTGAATGGTCTAATGTGTAATATATTATCCTATTTATGGGCGTTGAGAAGAGATTCTCAACTCTCCTATTGGTGTGTATGATTTCCTACATTCAATTTACATTCTTTGTTCTTTAAGTTCAAGCACTACTTATGTTGAAATCCATGTTAAGTTGATATTCTTCAAATGCTCACATACTGTATGATTTGAATTGTTGTTCCATCACTGTTCTAAATTGTTGATATGAATATCTGTTGTAGTGGAATATGTTTGGGACTATGGAATAGTCCAGGAAATCGGTAATAGACTTTGAGCTCGTGGCCGAGGTTGCTTTCGCCACGAGGGACGTGTTTGACGAACCCGAGTCGTATTAGGGTTGTCGGCAATGGTTTGGCCACGCGGAGTGTTTGCGAACTCTATGTCGTTCAACTCAACGTGCGCTCGTGCTAGTCGAGTTCGTCAAGTAACCCGATTGTCCCGATGTATGTTCACCATGTATGGACGCTATTGTTTGAATCTAGGGTACCAAACTTACCGATGAAATCCCGTTAACCGTTGTACCTTGATCCGCTAAGACTCATGAGCCGGACATGGTGGTATGGGACACCGTGGCCGAGCTGTTGGCCTACGCTGGGGTGACGAGCCTCCCCGTACTGACCAGTGAGCACACCAGACTCGTGAGCCGATTATGGTGGTATGGGACACTATATTCGCGCTGTCGGCCTACATCGATTGGTGACGAGCCCTTTGTAGTGACCTCGAGCATACCTTGATACTGCATTAAGGCGACGAGCCTTAGAGTAGTAACTAAGGTATGATAGGCGTGCATTAATTGGTGATGAGCCCTTTGCAGCGACCTAGAACCATATGATCGTATGAGATTACCTAGGACTGACAACCCTAGAATGGATCACTGTGTAGAAATTGATATGAGGAAGGTACCTTAGCTTCTCAATCCTGCTATATGAAAAGGACTAATAACAACTTGGTAATTATGTTCATGCACCGCATTGCATGTACGTGGAAGTCGTTGACACTGCGGGAAGTTGTCATGCGTACTGTAAGATGAAGACGCTGAGGGAGTGCAGGCGAGGGCATGCATCATTTATACATACATCCTTGCATTAACAAGAGTACTTAGACGTGTTTAATTGTATTGCCTTATCATTACTGCTTGATTGATTTGATATCCTGTTAACTTTTACTGTATAGTTCCATTGAGTTGATCACTCACTTCCACATTCTGGGGCGGTGTTTCAACACCAACCAGACTCTTTCTTAGATGCAGATGATGACGCGACCCCTGAGGCAGAGCATGAGTTCGAGGATGATGAGGACGCGTTTTCTATTATGCAGTTCTCAGGCGGGTTCATGTGAGCCATGTCTTGATCGACGGGGATTCTGGGTTTTCCTTTGGAATAGCTGATTTTCATTTTGATACTTGTATTTTGAATATAAACACTTGTAATTATGACCTGGCAGAGTATACATATACAGGGACTTACACATGTACACATATATTTCTTTAAGTCTTCGGCTTGCATTTTTCACTTATCCCTGGATTATGTTGCAGTTTGGCTTAATCTATTCCATGTTTTATGCACTCATACAAACAACATACATCCATCATTAATTATGTTGCATAAGTGATGTTTTGAAACTCGGGAGCTGAGTTATGCTCGACCCCCGAATTTCAGGGCGTTACAAGTTCGTATCAGAGCATGATTTTGATTAAACTGGACCTAGGTTATGGTCACACACCGCACGCTGTAGCCACCTTAGTGTAGGAGGGTGCGAGATTTATCTAGAATTTGTGTTAGTTTTTCTGTTGCTTCTATCGGCGAAAGTTTACTGAAAACGATCGCCGAGATCGAGTCTGTGCACACTTCTGATCGCACACAACGACCCTAAATCTCTTCTAGATTGTCCATTGACGTGTTTAGATGGTATATCATCCCATCTCAGTCATTAAAATGTCTGGAAACCTGCATTTGTATCAGATTCTAATCAGTGTGGCCCGATGTGCATCGAATCAGACTAAGGGCCCAATCCGGTCAATTCCAGGGGGACCCAGGGGGGACCCACATCATTTTCTACCTTAGGGGCTAGGAGGACCTCGCCCAAATGGCGAGTCATCGCCGGATTGTCCAGAGACCGGCGATGACCTCGCCGGTTCGGTGAGCCCTCGCCGCCCAGCGGGCTGGCTCGGGCCGACGCTATGGGGTCTTGTGTGGCCCACTTATCCAGGGTTGCTCGATTTTAACCCTTCTTAAACCTTCATTCCTTCACAAACTCACCCTCCAAGCTTTCCTTTTCTTGAAATATCTCTCAAAACTCCACAAAAACCTCTTTCCAAACCTTTCTCTCTTCCATTTTCGTGCATCCCCATCCTACTATCTCAAAACCCCATCTTCATTGCTATTTTCACTCCTTTTCCTTCTCATTTGAGCACTCAAATCCTTCCCTTGAGTCTCAAGTGTGTGGAAGCCTCACCATTCTTCCCATTTCTCTCTTTTCTCTCATTTTCCATGGCCCTATTCGAGCTTATTACGGCCATATTTTTCATCTCCTCCATTCTCTCTTTGATGTGGAAGAAGAGAGCGCCCATTGATGAAGCCGGGCCTAGTCGCCCAACCCGTGCACGAAAGCCGAGAGGTGCCGCCGCGAGCACGGCCACCACACGAGAGTTTCAGACCAAGAGGGATCTCGATCCTCAAGCTCCCGTTGGAAAAGCTTTGTTGGCAGAACTATCTTATGGAGTTTATGAAGGGCGTAGGGTCCTTTTTGAAGCTTATGTAGATCCGCGGCTATTTGGCGAATTTCTCTTGTTGGAGCGCTTGGAAGGGGTTGGTTGGTGTCCCTTGTTTGAGGGCGAATATCTCTCCAATGTGAGTATTGTCCGAGCTTTTTATGCCCTCATTCGTGATTCCTCGCTGGAGCCTTTGCAGTTTAAGATCCCTTGTGGAAGAGATCGGGAGGCCACGATCAACGTCGCTTTGATATACCGACTCCTGAATGTGCCACTTGGTGAAGTGCATGCTAGCGAGAAGAATCTGAGTAGTGCGCGCGAGAGGGATCGCCGCACGCTGTTCCTGTGTGGTCGTCTGGTTGAATGACAGCTTAACAGAAGCCTTCTAGCTACCAACATGACGGACGACTTCCGCTTGCTTCACCACATGTGCACATTCAATGTTTATCCAAGGTGGAGCAACCGTAGCGAGTGTACGCGCCTGATGGTAGATTTTCTGTATCAGGTGGGGCAAGGAAAGAAGCTTTGTGTGCCAACGTACATCTTGCGTCAGATTGTCCTTATCGCTCGTTCGAATAAGAGAACCGAATCGCTTTCATTTAGCTGACTCATTTGTAAGCTTGCACATGAGTTTGGCTTCAGGCTTGGGGCGAAAAAGCCGGTACCTGTTCGTTATATTAATGAGACGACCCTTAACCAGATGGACATTGGGCCTCGTCGACGATAAGCCTCAGAAAGTGAGGATGAGACTGAGAGCGATGAGGAAGAGAGTTATGGCGAGGGTGGAGCAGAGATAGAAGAAGAAGAAGAGTAGGACGAGGAAGAAGTGGAGGCCCAGGACACGAGTGAGAGTTCTCCTCCTGCGGCACCAGAGTAGGGCGCAAATCAGGCCGCCAGGGATGCTCATATAGCTTAGCTTTAGGAGGGTCAGGCTGTCCTGCTCCAGGATATTATGGATCTTCGAGGCCTCGTAAAGCATAGGTTTAAGAAGATGTCTCGAACTTTGAAGTCTATCCTGTGTTATCTATAGGATAAGGGTGCCCCACCTCCATCTTCTGATTCTGACAAGTAGTTGCAGTCGTAGTTGTCCTTTGCTCTGTTTTGTTGTTTTCTTTTGTGTGTAGCCGTTGTTGGAATAGTAGTTGGAAGTTGTTTGTTATTTGAAGCTTTAGATGTTTTAGCTCACATGCTTTCTCTGTCGCAATTCATGTAATGCTGCACTTCTTGTATTGCGACAATTTTGTTAAATGAAATGCATGTTGTTTATCTTTGAAGTTGTGATGTAAATGCTGTGTGGGTGGATTATGTGGATGTTGAATCTCACATGTTGCATCCTCTGTTGAATGTAGGGTATGCCTCATAAGGGTTCGAAGACTTCGGCCCGTCTCTCTCTGAACGAGTCGCTTGCCAGGGTTCCTCCCCTAGGCGATAGCCAAACGGATCCACAGTCGGGCCCATCTCATTTTGGTGTTGGGCCAAAATCTCAGCCAGCTACTGGCCTCGCTGTTGGGCCGACTCCTGTGATTCCACCTATGGCTCCTCCAGTCACGCCTTCGGTTCCTGAGCTGAACCGTGCATCTGCGTCGACGCCGTATGCATCTTCATCCGCTCCGCCTCCTGATAGGTTTGAGCAGATGATGCTGTTAATGCAGCAGCAGCAGTTTCTGTCTTCCATGGCTGGCATCTTTGCTCAGTCGATAGGGGCGACTCCACCTGCTTCATCTATGCACCCATCTGGGAATGCTAGTGCTAGCGGCACATTCGAGCGATTCCAGTGCTTATAACCTCCCACGTTTGCGGGTTCTCATAGACCCGAGGAGGCCGAGTACTGGATTGACCGCATCTCTAAGATGCTGAGGCCGTTTCACTATTCTGAGGTTGAGCAGGTAGAGCTTGCCTCCTTCATGTTTGAGAAGGAGGCCAGTTTATGGTAGGACAGTGTTCTTCGCACTGTTGCGGATGGGGTTTGAGTGGATGTGGTAGGCGTTTGAGGCACGCTTCCACGAGAAGTATTTTTCGGTCACTTACCGACACAAGAAGGAGAGTGAGTTCCTTCGCCTCCGTTAAGGAGGGATGTCGGTGACTGAGTATGAGAACCGGTTTACTGAGCTGGATCGGTATGCTCCTTTGCTTCTGGGTGATCAGCCAATGCGGATGCGGCATTTTTCTCAGGGGTTGAGGCCTGAGATTTGATCGAAGATGTGCTGTGCTAACATATCTTCTTATGCGGAGTTGGTGAGCATGTCCCTGTGAGCTGAGCAGGACGGGGACAGGTCGTCCCGTATGCGAGCACCTATGGTTCCCAGACCGCGACTTGACTTTCCGAGTGCATCATTTCTCGGCAAGAGGCCGCGGGCAGATTCTCCTCCAAGGAGTCCAGCGCCGCTCGCTCAGCAGGTGCATTCTGACTTTCATTGTTCGTACTGTGGGAAGATGGAGTATTTGGATCGCAATTGCTTTTCACGAATGCGGGATAGTGGATTTACTTCACCGTAGAGGATCAGCCGTCTGATGCCTCAAGTTATATCACCTCCACCTCTTCGGTCAGTGCCTGCTCACCCATCCTTCAGACCTTTTGTACCTCGTTTCAGGCCACCTCAGTGGCCCATGGTTCCTCCGCTGAATCGTCCACAGAAGGCTCGAGTTCACGCGCTTTCAGCTGAAGCACCTATGGCTGACTTGGTACCAAGATCCTTTGAGGTTACAGCTCACATCCAAGGTATTCCCGTTTCTTTGTTAGTGGATACAGGGTCCACTACCTCTTTTATATCGTATGCGGCAGTTAGGCGCCTAAGTTTGGGCACTGTTACTATGAAGGGAGTGACGCTCACTACCGCTACAGGGATATCCTCTGATATGAACAAGTGTTGTATGGGTTGTTTGATTGATCTTGGGAATAGATCGATTCTGGTTGACCTTTTTGTCGCACATCTATACCATTACGATGTTATTTTGGGTATGGATTGACTCACGAAGATGCGAGCAGAGATTGATTGTGAAGCTAGGTTGGTGACAATCCATGGACCTGAGGGCGAGACAGTTACTTTCCCTGTTTAGGTCAGTTACCCTTTTCGTCTTGGTTATTATACTTCTCTGTTTGAGAGTATTGCTGGTTCGACGTTTGAAAGTACGCTAGTAGTTCGGGAGTTTGAAGATGTGTTCGAGTCGATTCCTAGATTACACCCTCAGCACGAGATTGATTTTACTATCGATCTCATGTCTGGTGCGACACCCATTTCTTTGCTCACCTATCGCATGCCTCCGAGTGAAATGGAGGAATTGAGGAAGCAGATAGATGGCTTGTTGAATTTGGATTTTATTCGACCTAGTGTGTCTCCTTGGGGAGCACCTGTTCTGTTTGTGAAGAAGAAGGATGGTTCCTTGCGATTATGTATAGATTATCGCAGGTTAAATCAGGTGACTGTGAAGAATAAGTATCCCTTGCCCAGGATCGATGATCTATTTGATCAGTTAAAGAGGGCACGGTACTTTTCGAAGGTTGATCTGCAGTCAGGGTATCATCAGTTGCGCGTCAAGAATGAGGACGTGCAGAAGACCGCTTTCAGGACTAGCTTCAGCCATTATGAGTTCCTTGTGATGTCGTTCGGTCTTACGAATGCACCGGTCGTATTCATGAATCTGATGAACAGGGTGTTTCGGCCATTTTTGTTCCGATTCGTCATTGTTTTTATCGATGACATTTTGATATACTCTGCGAGTCGGGAAGAGCACGAGGAGCACTTAAGAGCGGTTTTGGATACTCTCAGGAAGATTTAACTTTTTGCGCAGTTCAAGAAATGTGATTTCTGGAAGGAGGAAGTCAAGTTCCTAGGGCATGTGGTGTCCAAGGAAGGAATAGCTGTCGATCTCGCTAAGGTAGCTGCAGTTCAGGACTGGAAGCAGCCTGGTTCGGTTACTGAGGTGAGAAGCTTTCTAGGTCTAGCAGGCTATTATCGACGTTTCATACTCGACTTTTTAAAGATAGCCAGACCGTTGTCTCAGTTGACACGGAAAGACTTGAAGTTTGCTTGGAATGAGAAGGCAGAAATAGCTTTTCAGGAGCTGAAGGACAAGTTGACGTATGCCCCTATGCTAGCATTGCCAGAGCAAGGGGTTAGGTATACGATATATACTGGCGCCTCTCGCGTTGGTCTGGGTTGTGTCCTTATGTAGAAGGACAGGGTGATTGCATATACCTTGAGACAGTTGAGGAAACATGAAGAGAATTACCCTACGCACGACCTGGAGTTAGCAGCTGTCATTTTCGCACTAAAGCTCTAGAGACATTACTTCTACGGAGAGGAGTTCGAGCTCTTTTGCGACCACAAGAGCCTTAAGTATATTTTCACGCAGCGTGACTTGAATATGAGGCAACGCCGATGGATGGAAATATTGAAAGACTTTAAGTTCGATGTCTCTTACCATCCGGGTAAGGCGAACCTTGTGGCAGACGCGTTGAGTCGCAAGAAGGCTATAGAGTTTGCGGCTCCGCTAATGATAGCAGAATGGGACATGATGGAGTTTGTGTGAGACTTTGAGAAGAAACTTACGGTGGAAGAGCCGTATGAGGTTATCGCACACATTCGTGTACAGCCCCTCATTGACGAGAGGATCGTTGCAGCTCAGGCAGATGATGAGCTATTGACGAAGATGAGAGAGCAGGTTGGTACAGATGAGGACTCCGAGTGGAGTGTTGGCTTAGATGGGGGCCTACGATTTCATGGCCGGTTATGTGTCCCAGACATTCCTGACTTGAGACTGGAGGTTCTCGAGTAAGCCCATAATTCTAAGCTTGCGATGCATCCAGGTAGCACGAAGATGTATCAAGATATGAGAAGATCCTATTGGTGGGACAACATGAAGGTCCACATTGCTGAGTTTGTATCTCGTTATCTCCCATGCCAGCAGGTCAAGGCAGATCATCGCCGGCCTCCTGGACTGCTTCAGCCCATGCCCATAGCAGAATGAAAGTGGGACTTCATCTCTATGGATTTTATTTCAGGGCTGCCGAGAATGAAGAAGGGACATGACTTTATTTGGGTGATCGTCGACCGATTGATGAAGTCGGCTCATTTCTTATCGATCAGAGTCACAAACTCTGCAGACGAGTTGGCTAGGTTGTACATCAAGGAGATTGTATGTCTGCACGGAGTTTCCTTGGAGATTGTGTCTGACAGAGACAAGCGATTCACATCTATCTTCTGGACTCATATCCAGGAAGCGATGGGTGTGAAATTGAAGTTCAGCACAGCGTTTCATCCGTAGACAGATGGGCAGACGGAACGTGTGAATCAGGTTCTAGAAGACATGTTGCGAGCTTGTGTTTTGGATTTCAAGGACAGTTGAGATGATTGTCTCCCTTATGCAGAGTTCGCGTATAATAATAGCTTCCAGGCGAGTATCGGCATGGCTCCCTACGAAGCATTGTATGGTCGCCCGTGTAGAGCACCGCATTGCTGGGCAGAAGTTGGCGAGCGTAGCTTGATTGGCCTAGAGTTGGTGCAGGCGACTTCAGAGAAAGTTGACATTATTCGACGTCGACTTCTGATAGCCCAGAGTAGGCAAAAGAGTTACGTTGATACGAGGCGGCGACCACTTGAGTTTGAGGTTGGAGACCATGTATTTCTTAAAGTTTTCCCTATGAAGGGAGTTCTGCGGTTCAGTAAGAAGGGAAAGCTCACGTCGAGATTTATTGGTCCATTTCAAATTCTGGATCGAGTGGGAGCGGTAGCATACCGCCTTGCTTTGCCCACACCACTTGTGGGCGTGCATAACGTATTTCATGTTTCTACGCTGAAGAAGTAGTTCCTGATCCTTCGCATATTATCAGTTAGGAGCAGGTGCAGTTGAGCGAGGATGCCACATATGTACTGCGACCAACACGTATCCTAGACAGGAAGGAGCAGGTATTGCGTAGCAAGGTCATCCCTCTTGTGAAAGTGCTATGGACGCATCATAGTGAAGAAGAGGCTACTTGGGAGACTGAAGCTGAGGTCAGAAAGAGCTACCCTCAGATCCTTGAGGAATTGAGAAGGTACGAATTTCGAGGATGAAAATTTTCTTTAAGGGGGGTAGATTGTAATGACCCGAAAAATTTCATGCAAAGACCCGAGTACTACCTCAAATTCTTCAGAAGTTAATTGTGGGTTAATTAGTGTTAAACTTGATTGCTTGTGAAATTAGCATCAATTACTTTAAGTTTGATCTGCAAGACTCAAAACCTGTAGAATTGTTAACGCTATGTTACCCTGAAATCTGGGATTTAACGCTAAATCCAGTTGCTCTCAGGAATATTTGGAATCTTTGAATCGGACCTGGACCGCGCATCGAAAGTCCGATAACGATGATCTTAGACGATTATGGTCACCTTGTTGGGCTCGACCATCACCTCAGAAATCAAGTCCAGATGATGTCCTAGGTCGATTTATTTGAGTCCGGAGTAAAGAGTGTGAGAAAGCTGAGAAATTAAATATGATTTTATGAAATCTGAGTCGTGTCGCTTTCGCGACGATTTTAAGCAATCTGACCGTTAGATTCTGACTCAATTTCACCCTCGGTTCAGGGAAGATGGCCCAGGCATGTCATAGTGTTTGTGGACCTGATCGAGTTACGGTGACCGTTAAATGGAGATTGGTCCGTCACGGCTGATCTGTAAATCCGATCGGTACAAAAACTCAGTCTGACTTAGATCCATGGTTAGTGAGTTTAAGTCCCACTGCACGTGAAAAAAGGACCACCAGAAGTGCTCCGTTGGATCGAGAGAGGCCTGATTTGGTTATAACCTAAGTATACCTTGGCCCTGGGGCTATTTTCATCAACGTTAGGCCTATATAAAGACCTTAAAACCCTCACTCTCTTTTCCATACGAATTTCCTAAACCCTAGCTAAGAGAGAAGGAAAAGAGAGAGAAAGAGAGAGAGAAGTTGGTGAATCATTTGAGATTCTTTCTTGTTTCCCTGCATCCTTAAACCGTCACTTCTGAATCGTTATTCCGGCGATTCTAAGTTCATTCTTGGGTAAGTTAATCAAACCCTAGTCTGCTTTAGAGCTTAGAATAGTCTATGTGTTGATGTAGCTCATTTCTATTCTTGCCTTAGGTTATCTAGTCGCCGTTGACGAAGACATATCGTCTGAATCAGATCGATGCGTTCTTTCTGGTTTAAGGTGCTGAATATATTCGTATAGGTTATGGTTTTCAAGGCTTTCAATGTCAGATAATGATTTATTATTGTTGTGGGTGTAATTTCACATGCCAAATGCGATGTTTATATTGTGTTCCTGATATATATGAGTTATGTTGAGATTTGTGTATTCTATGTGTATGTAGAAAGTATCGTATATGTATATAATACGAACATGTGTTTGCCATGATTAATTGTCGTATACTTGTGCTAGTTGTATGTGTGTCAACTCCTTGGCAAAAGGAATTGTCCAAATGTGTGTTATCACCAACATATGTCATATATGTTGGAATATGTAGTCTAAGTATTTGTAGAAATGTTTGAATGGTCTAATGTGTAATATATTATCCTATTTACGGGCGTTGAGAAGAGATTCTCAACTCTCCTATTAGTGTGTATGATTTCCTATATTCAATTTACATTCTTTGTTCTTTAAGTTCAAGCACTACTTATGTTGAAATCCATGTTAAGTTGATACAATCGCCGGAATTGACCGTGAAATGCATGGTAATGACCGTGAAGTTAAGCGAATTGACTGTGAAATGCATGGAAATGATCGTGAAGTGAAGGGATTTGACCGTGAAATGGATGGAAATCATCGTGAAATGAAACAGAATCGCCAAATGCATGGAAATGACCGTGAAGTGAAGGGAATTGACTGTGAAATGCATGGAAATGATCGTGAAGTGAAGGGAATTGACCATGAAATGCGTGGAAATGATCGTGAAGTGAAGGGAATTGACGGTGAAATGCATGGAAATGACCGTGAAGTGAAACAGAATCGCTGGAATTGACCATGAAATGCATGGAAATGACCGTGAAGTGAAGGGAATTGACCGTGAAATGCAAGGAAATGACCGTGAATTGAAACGGAATCGCCAGAATTGACCGTGAAATGCATGGTAATGACCATGAAGTGAAGGGAATTGACCATGAAATGCATGGAATTGACCGTGAAGTGAAGGGAATTGACCGTAAAATGCATGGAAATGACTGTGAAGTGAAGGGGAATCGCCATAATTGGCAGTGAAATGCATGAAATTGACCTTAAAGTGAAGGGAATTGACCGTGAAGTGAAGGGGAATCGACGTAATTGACCATGAAATGCATGAAATTGACCGTGAAGTGAAGGGAATTGATCATTAAATGCATAAAATTGACCGTGAAGTGAAGGGAATTGATCGTGAAATGCATGGAATTCATCGTGAAGTGAAGGGAATTGACCGTGAAATGAATTGAGTTGACCGCGAAGTGAATGAAATTGACCGCGAACTGATGGAAATTGACCGTGAAGTGAATGAAATGGATTTTCGACCATCGACCTGATGGAATCTTGGAAAATAACTAGGTTGGTTGGCTAAAGTAGCTTCTCCTATTGTAACACCCTGTACTTTTCAATACTTGGGTGTTACCAGGAAGACCAAACAATTCATTTTAAATGGGATATAATTGTATATATATTATAATACAAAAAAATAATAATAATATTTTTATAAGTATTTGTAAAAATATGTATGTTACTTAAATTATTTAAATTATGTATATTATTTAAACTATATATGGAACAAATTGTAGACCAACACATTATTATATAATCAATGTATATTAATTAACATTTACATTTTATAACTCTAACTATATACTAATGTATTATACTATATATAAAATATATATCTCTTAATATTAATTTTACTATGCAAAAATAAGCATATATAATCATGAAAGTACATTATAAATATTAATGATTGTAAATAAATACTAAACAAACATGTAAATATATTTTTATTATATAATCTAAGATATTATTTACTAATATGAATGTATAAGAATACTACATTAGTTAACTATAGTATATTTGGAATATTATTAATGATATTTATAAAGACAAAAAAAAAAAAGATTATGTAATTTTACCAATTAAATACTTTATTAATTGATAAATGATTATTAATATAAAAGGCATAATACGTCAGTAATTGTACTTAAATATACAATGGATATATATGTATATATATTTATAGATAATTATAATAAAAATAGAAATTAAAAAAATAAAATTAATATATTATTCAAATAGTAATGATGGAGTGCTTAGACACACAAATGATCCCTTAGGGCATTTTGACCGTTGGTGGTTGAGATGGAACTAATCTGATTGCTAGATTGATGCAATCGACAATAAAGGACCTTAATTCTATTAGTATGGCCCACCTAAGAGTTGGATTGACCTCAAACTCTGGATTGGACTCTAATATGAGTTGACGAAGCAGATGAACAGAGTGGATCGGATTCACATACCCCTGTGGACCCCATACATGAGTTGCATGTGCACCAAGGGCGGAGCACCTGCTGTGCACTGAGCCAATGGGCACGATCAGACGTCTCTGACTCGTGTCCCTCCAAAAAAGGAGAAATCTCTCCCTCTTCCCTCTGCTGCTGCAACCGACAGACGAACGTCCATTTTGCTGCAAATGGGGCCCCCATCGTACCCAAGTGCACGATCCAAACCGTCATTTTGGTAGAGGGTCTGCGTGTATCCAAAAAGCCAAAGTTTCACTCGATCAATCACACATACGTGGGCACAATCTACGGTGAAAACGGGCCCTACAAAACCAACATTTACAAAAATGGAAGCTCCTTTTCTTCCAGCTCAGCGATCCGCGTGAGGGGCTTTTGGCACGATCTGGAGCGTCCATTTAAGGGCATCCAAGCCATCCGAAACCATTTCCACCTTAGCAAAAACAGAACCACAGCCGATTTGCAAAAAAAAGGGCCATTTCCCCTCTCCATTCGAACCCACCGATCCATCGTCCTCCAAGCTTCAATGGAGCTTGTCTACAAGCTTCCAAGGGTCCTCACAGACCTACTGTAAGGGTCTGATTGGAGGGATGTGTAGGTATGGTGGATCTGCCATTGAAGCTTAGGTTTCTTCCCCGCTCGAACCGCACCATCCGACCGAGCTTGACGCCCACTGTTGGACGATTCCAGTAGTAGAAGGAGGAAAGGAGAGAAGGGAAGAAAAGAGAGAAGAAAGAAAAAGAAAAAGAAAAGAGAAGAAGGGGAGAAATGGAAGAAGAAACAGAGAAAGAGGAAGCGAGAGAAGGCGCGCCTGCCCTGCACCATGCCCCACTTCCGAGCCCGCCGAGTTGGGCAGCGTCCAGGTGAGTCCTACGCCTATGATAGTTAGGGAGAAAGGGAAAGAGAGAGAAAAGAAGAGAAAAAGAGGAGAGGAAAAAGAGAGTGGGAGCTTGAGTCGATGCCTATTTCCCACGCCCGACCCACTGAGTCCAGAACGACCCCGGCACTGGTTCGTCCCAGGGGCTGCTGACGATGCCAAACCAAAAATAATGTATAGAGGAAGAAGAGAGAGAGAGAGAGAGAGAGAGAGAGAGAGAGAGAGAGAGAGAGAGAGTGGGTGTCGAGTCAACTCGCTGCCGAGTTGACTCCGGATTGACTCGGTCCAGGTTGCTGTGGGACGCTCCAGCAACAGAGAAAGAGAGAGTGGGTGAGAGAGAAAAAAAAGAAAAAGAAAGGGGAAAGAAGAAGAGGAGAGAGGATAGGGAAAGAAAGGTTGGGTGGCTGTTGCACTAGCCGAGTTAACTCGGTCGAGTTGTCAGCCCAGTTTGGGCTTGGGCTTGAGTTTAGGCCTTGTGAGAGTCTAGAAAGAGTTGAGGGAAAGAACGAGAGAAAATAAGGGGGGGAGAGAGAGAGGTGGAGCTACTGAGTCATAGTTGAGTCGACTCAGCCACTTACCAAGTTTCGTCACCGAATTAAGTGCTTTAACTCGCTAAAACCGAGCTCAGGCTGTATCAAATAGACCACACCTCAAGGTGAGTTTAAGGCCTTGTAGTTTTAGCCTTCCAATAGAATCTTAGTTATTAAGCTTTTATTTATGATGATTATTTATTTCTCTCATTTTCCTCATCTAGTTTCTCGATCATGCTAGATCCATACTAGAGAAGGTGATCCGAGTTGAAACCATTTCAATCAAAATTTAAGGTGAGGACTCACCCTTTGAGCTTTCCACTTAATTTCATCAATTTAGATATAGGCGATGGCATGATTCCCCTAACTAAGTTGCTTACCTTACTATTGAATATGTTAACTTGTTTGTACAATTAATTCATGTGTTAAATGATAGACATCTCTTTAATTGTAACATGCATAGATGATTTGATGATAACATGCTATCTTTTGTTGTACCTATAATAATTAACTATATGCTACCACTTGCGCCTAAATAATGAATTGAGTGGAACCTACCTTGGACTTATCATCCTGCAATCCACATTTGCCTTACACGGCTTGGATCGGTTATTGGTGCTCTTCGTGGCTTATTGGTTATATTTGCACATTTTTTTAATTTTCGGGTAATTATGCAGAGTTCGTTATGATTTTCGGGTGGAGCTGAAGTTCGCCTGTTGATTTTCTAGCCATCTTGCGGAGTTCATACGATTTTCGAATGACGCCGAAGTTCCCTTATTGGTACTCTCTTCATCTTGTGGTGTTTAGTCGTATGGTGATTTCCGGGTGGAGATGAAGTTCGCTTATCGATTTTCTAGCTACCTCGCGATGTCCACATACGATATGATTTTCGAGTGAAGTAGAGGGTTGTATGTTATTTTCTTAGCTATCTTGCGGTGTTCAGTCGTACCATGATTTCCGGATGGAGCTGAAGTTCGCTTATCGATTTTCTAGCCATCTTGCGGTGTTCACGTGCGATATGATTTTCGGGTGGTCTAAGGTTTGTATGTTGTTTGTCTCTTCATCTGCGATATTCAGTTGTATCATAATTTCCGGGTGGAGCTGAAGTTCACTTATCGATTTTCCCGTCATCTTGCGGAGTTCACGTACGACATGATCTCTGGATGAAGAAGAGGTTTGAAGGTTGATTTTCTATTCACCTTTTTCACTTATACCATGATTTTCGGGTAGAGCTGAAGTTCGCTTATCGATTTTTTAATTATCTTGCGGAGTTCACGTACAATGTGATTTCGGGTGCAATAGAAGGTCGTAGGATTGAGTGTTTGACTTTCTGGATGTATTCCTTTATATTGCGATTGCTATTATATTCTGCTTATGATGATATTCTGTTGATTTGCTAAGTTTTTGAGTATATGTTCATGATTATGAAGTGCCCTGTTTAATATATCCATTTTCATGACTTGCGATCTATATGAGATTATGAATAATGAGTATGCAATCTTAGAGGGTGCTCCTCACTGTGATAGTCATTGACGCTATCAAACCGTAACAGTGGATGTAGGTGTAGAGTGAGCCGATGCTGTTCACTGGGTTGCTAGCGCAGATCGGGTAGCTGGGGAGCTAGATGGGGTCCATGCGGCCCATATAGAGCTCCATCATTAAATGATACATTTTTGTTCCTGTTTAATGAACCTTGTATTTGGAATTGTATAAGTCCTGTATGGGCGCCACGTTTGGAAATTTGGTGATAATCAGAATGTTTTTATTTAATGCATGGTTTACTCTGGCTTCGTTGCTGTTAACTCTGATTAATGATAAATGGTTCAAATTTACACTGAATTTATAAGTTAACACTCAGGTTTTTAGGAAGCGCGTTATATACTCGGGTCCTAAAAACACGAGGTGTTACACCTACCCCAAAATCATATGTGGTATGTCTAGTAACTAATTTTGGTTTAGAAGATATTCTTATCAAATGAACAGAGAAAGAAATGAAAAAAAAGAGAGAATTTTTTTTATATGCTTATATACATATTTATATAAATATGTATTGGAGAAAAATGTAGGTAGAATAAAGTTCTCCATGTAAAAAATAAAAAATTAAAAAAATTAAAAAAAAAAGAGAGAAAAATGTGCATAGCACTATGGTTATGGCTACGGTTATAATCCGTAGCTATAGGCCAACCTCTAACCAACAACCCCAAATCGCTGTCCCCCCTTTTGCAATCGGGGGATTAATGCTAGGGTTATGGCTACGGTTTTAATCTGTAGCAATAGGGAGCCCCAGCTTTCTCAACAGGCTGAAAACGCAGGGGCATTTTCGACCTTTGGCAAGTCGTCCGTACATCTGGGACTTATTCTGGTGAGGTAAAAAGCGGTCGGCATCAACGCGTAAATGGGCCATAAATGGGTCGTACATTGGTAAATTTCTCAATTACCAAGGGAAGGTAGAAAAAAAAAAATCTCTGACATAAAGGCACTTTGAAATTTCAAAATTGGAATATAATTTCCAAAATAAACCGTCCAAATTACGGAACCAACTGCAGATGTATTATGAACCAAAATTTAAGTTTACATGATTGTCAAAATATCTGATTGATGGACATATTTTGGACGGTTAAGAATGAAAAAATCCAATGGTCCTGTGTCCACGAATCAGAGGCTAGGACTGTTCAACGAATCTGATCTTGGGACACTATTACTTTTGAATAGGGTAATGCACAATCTGGCCGGCTTTATTTGAGTCAATATATGACGCGTGTACAATTTGTGAGTGCGTGCACATCAAGCGTCATACACAGCCCGAGTAGTAACATGTAACTTATGAGGTAAGCAAGCAGAGATGGAGTGAAGGCTGCAGAGTATGGGCTTTGGGTGTTCTTACTGTTTCCTCCATTCGAATCGATCGATGCTTACTTCCTCTTAGAAATGGAAACCTTCTTCTCTTCTGATTCTTCTTCTGCTGCTGCTAAGGAATTCTCTTTGGATCCAAAGTGGTTAGTTGATCCCAAGCATCTGTTTGTTGGTCCCAAGATTGGAGAAGGAGCTCATGCCAAAGTCTATGAAGGAAAGTAAGTTCTGTTATTTCTTTTCCTACTTCTCGTCAGGGCTCGTTTGGTTGCACTATCAAATTGAATTGCAATTCGCTTCCGTAGAAACATCAATCACCATCATTTTTGTCATTTGCTTGATATTAAACTGAATGTTCGCAATTCAATTTCACTTTTGCAGCCAAACGCGGCCCTTAGTTTATTTTTATTTTTTATTTTTTATTTTTTATTTTTTTGGAGCGCTATCCATATTGGCCGTGTTTTCTTCAGTGTCTATGAGTGGATCCGATTTACTTTCCACTTCTTGGTCTATTGTGGGTTATTGATGAATTATGGTCGTGTGGATCCTTCGCTTGAGGTGTTTACGGTGATTGAAGATTGCCAGTTCACCTGCTTGGCTGCACAGGTGATCCGAACCATCCATCTTGTTGGCCTGAGCATGGATGGTCCACAGTCAAAAGTCACTGGACAATCTGGACCATGTATTTATGTAAATGTGTATGTGTTTGTACACACAGCCCTGCTCACCGACAAGATCTTCCTTCTTCAACCCTGCAAATTGATTCAGCTCCATTATCCCGGAAATAATCGAACCCTGGGCTGTATGCAAAACAACATTCAAAGATTCAGATCTGTTGTTTGAATTACGGTTGTTGTGGTTTTCCTAATTCATTGTATCGTTGCAAGCATGGATACATGCCAAAGAATTCTCTTTGTTTTCTCTATGCAAAGCACCATTCATCAATCGAACCGTCATTGCCCAATTAAGGTTGCACTTTGGTTGTAATGTGCAAAAATGGGGCCTACGTGATGTATTTAGACATCTGACCTGTCCATCAGATGCATTGCCTGATGTTACTTCAAGGTCCCAAAGAATCACCCTAAGTGGAAACTCAGGTCGGCAGCAGCACAGGGGACAAGTTGGAAGGGGAGTCCACCCTTCATTTTCATGGGGGTCCCACCGTCTTTTGCATATGGAATCTAGGCCATACAGATGCTTCATCTGCCTTGGATGAATGGTCAGGACAAAAATCAGTCTGTTCTGAAGCTCAGGTGGACCCAATGACAATCAAGGGCAGGCATCCCCTCCCACCTTGTTCCCTGTGCTGTGGCCTACCAGAATTTTGGGTTGAACTGATTTTCGGGACCTTGGGATAACATGATGCATCTGATGGAAGGTTTAGATGTGATACATACAGCACCTGGGCTCTGCATCTGCCTGGTACCACCATAACCTTACAGTGGTAGCAGTACCACTGGAGCGCACCTCACCAAGTATGGCTGTTTGCAATGAGAAAATAGCTTCCTGGTAACTATGATTCAGATCATCCAAATTGGTGGCATTTAAATGACCATTAAAAGCAGTAATAGCCAACATTCCACACTGAACAAGCAAAATGTCCTTTTACCAGTGTAGGTGTGATTTTTTGAATTCCATGGGCCATTTATAACAGGGTCCACCAGAATAGTTCAGATCATCCAACTGCGCAGCTGGGTGAGTCCCATCCATGTTGGGCAAAACTACAAGCCTCAAGTGTTCCTTCTGTTTGACAGATGGTATGCTTGTTGGTGGATGTTTTTCAGGTACAGGAATCAGAATGTGGCCATCAAAATTGTTCACAAAGGAGATGGCCCTGAGGAGGTGGCTAAGAGAGAGGCCCGCTTCACAAGGGAGGTTGCAATGCTTTCCAGAGTTCAACACAAGAACCTGGTGAAGGTTGGTTTTTGGATCTGTGTGTAATTGTAGGGTTCAAGTACATGATTCTAACTGTTGGAAAGTTACTCTATAAGGCTTGAGGTGCTAAACATGTCTCCAATTTCTGTGAAGTCAAGAAATTATAAATTATGAGATGTGACATTCATGAGAAGATTGCTTTCCATCAGATCTTATAGTGTTTTTTTTCTTTCCACCGATTGGCATACTAGCATCTCATTTATGCATGCATAGCCATATGAAAGGTGACAATAACTGCTACATGGCCTGCTGACAGTTTATTGGAGCATGTATGGAGCCTGTCATGGTAGTTGTGACTGAACTTTTATTGGGTGGATCATTGCGTAAATACATGCTGAATATGCGGCCTAGGTGCTTGGACATGCATGTAGCCGTTGGCTTTGCGTTGGACATCTCTCGAGCAATGGAATGCTTACATTCGCATGGCATTATCCACCGTGATCTGAAACCAGGTAATCACTGATTTTATTCATAAAACACTAACATATGTGAACATGGCTTTTACTTTTCATTGTATTGCAAAAGGCCCTCTACTCTCTCTCTCTCTCATGAATGTGAATATTTATGTTCTCACTTCTTACACTTCAGATATGGTTATTACCCATTTATGCATCCTTCATACCTTGAGTTTTACAGTCATAACTATGGGGGGAAAAGCAACCTCAAAGGAGAGTATTAATACTCTCCCTCAAAGGAGAGTGTTAATAAAGGTACATGCGAAATACCATAAATGCCCTCAAGCAAAAGGAAATTACAACTCTATCCATATATACTATATACAACATATGGTACTCCCCAAGCTAATGGATGATCTCTTTTAAGTGACCTACTAAAAATGTCAGCTAGTTGACCTTCCGATTTCACAGATGAGGTACAGACTTCTTCGGAAATCACCTTGCCCCAACTAAGGTTAAAATCCACCTCTAGAAACTTAGTTCATTCATGGAATTTGGGGTTGGACGAAATATGAATGCCTGTTTGGTTATCAAAAGGACTGATTCTTCTTCTTCTTCTTCCTTTTTTTATTTTTATTTTTATTTTTATTTTTTTTAAAATTATTTTTTTAAAGAGTGATAAAACCAAGCTTTGACATAAAGGTCTTCAACCACACTAACTTACAAATGGTACAAGTACTGGCACAATATTCAGCTTAGTACCCAATCTAGAAACCATAGTTTGCTTCTTACTCTTCCATGTGAATAAATCACCTCCAACATAAACATTATAACCAGTGGTCAACCTTCTATCTTTAGGAGAACAAGCTGAATTGGCATATGAATACGCATATACATAGAAATTGTAATGCTTAAAATGCCCTTCCCTGGAGAAGCCCAGAGATAACAAGAGTCTTGTTGACAACTTCCATGTGAAGTTCGCTAGTAGTATGCATTGACTGACAACTCCAACGGCATGAGATAAACTTCCCAAGAAGCCTTTGATAAGAAGGTGAATCACTTAGGAGATTGCATTCATCTGCCCTTAGGTGACGGTTAATTTCAGTTAGCTTAGCCCCCAACTTCTCATTATCCTTCAAGAGATTCAAATCATACTTTCTCTGAGATATAAATAGTTGAATACATCTGCTTGAATGAGCAATGTCAATACCATGAAAGTAGGTATAGAGATCAAAGTCCTTAATATCCCCAAAAAGGATTTTTATGGGTCCAGAATGTTTCTTCGTCATGTCTTATGAGGAAATACATCAACATATACAAGTTGAATTATAGTACCTTTTTCTGATATTTTAACAAAAAAAGTAATCTATCATACATATTTGAAATCATATCTTCAGCCGATCTTTAAAAAATGCTCTTGGAGATTTCTTTAATCCATAAATTGTCTTCCTAAGTTTACATATCTTCCGTTCTTTCTCCCTTTTAGATGAAACCAGTGGGAGGAAACATATTGATTTCTTTATATTGATCACCATTTTAAAATGCATAATTCACATCCAATTGATTTGGGGCCAACTCTTATCAGTAACAACTGACAGGAGCACCTTGACTTAGTTTATCTTTGCAACTAAAGCAAAGTTTTAAATGTAGTTGATCCCATACTTCTGAGTGAAGCCTAGGGTAACAAGTTTAGCCTTGTATCTCTAAGTGGCTCCGTTAGACCTACATGTTACAGTGTATACTCACTTGCATCAAAGGTATTCAATAACAGTAACTACCAATGTAGTGACCCACTATTCAATCGTTACGGGCCGTAACAATTGATTTTTTAAAAGAAAAAATATGAAAAAGAATTGGAAAAAGTCCAAAAAAAAAAAAAAAAAAAAAAAGACAAGAAGAAGAAGAAGAAGAAGAAGAAGAGAGGATTCTAAATATGTAATTCTTTTCTAATTTTAAACATGTTAATGATGGTCTAACGAGTCATTTTTAGGTAAAATGTTGTTTCGGATTGCCTGATGATTTTATTAACTTGAGGGCTTAAGTTGACTTCAAAATTCTTGTATTTAATTTTCTAAATTTTAAATAGCAATGATTTAATAAATATGATTATGTGAGCATAAATCTAAGGATTTGACAATTATATATTTATAATTATATAACCATTTTACCTCAAACAACCATAATACAAATTGTACAAGTCCGCAAGATGTTAATGCATGAAGTATGAAGTGAACTAGTAAGTGATAAAGTGATTTTAAATGAAAAACATAAATACAAAAGCATTACTAACCAATCATGTCACCATAAGAAATTTGAGGAAAAAGTTAAAAATTAAAATTGGATGAATATTGTCAAGCCAATTTAGGACCACTCGAATGCCCCCAAAACAACTGAAAATTCATGCAATCTATGGAACTCATAACAAAAATGCATATCACTAACCATTTAAAACTATTTCCCTCGAGAAATTTGAGGAAAAACTTCAAAATTAAATTTGGATGAATAGTGTCAACCAATTTAAGACCGTTAGGGTTTTCCCAAAATGGCACAAAATGCATGCAATCTGTGAAACTCATCCCACTAATGCATATCCCTAAAACTCAAGAAATTTGAGAAAAAATAAAAGTTAAATTCGCATAAATAGTGTCGGGCCGATTTAGGACCACTCCAATGCCCCCATAATGGCCTAAAATTCATGCAATATGTGGAACTCATCCCAGTAATGTGTATCCCTAACTATTTGAAACCATTTCCTTAAAGAAATTTTAGGAATAAAAGAAAATTAAGTTCAGATGAATAGTATCGGGCTGATTTAGAACTACTTAAATGGCCCTCAAATAGCCCAAAATTTATGTAATCTGTGTAACTTATTACATTAATGCATATCCCTAACCATTTACCGCAATTTTCCTCAAGAAATTTGAGGAAAAAATACAAAAATTAAATTTGAATGAATAGTGTCAACCAGATTTAGGACCACTCAAATACCCTCAAAATGGCTTAAATTCATGTAATATGTTGAAGTCATCCCACTGATGCATTACCCTAACCATCTGAAACCATTTTCCTCAAGAACTTCGAAGAAGAAAAAATAAAATTCGATGAATAGTGTTGGGCCAATTTAGGACTACTTGAATGCTCCCATGGCCCGAAATTCACTCAATATGTGGATCTCATCCACTAATGCATATCCCTAACCATTTGACAATATTTTCCTCAAGAAATTTAAAAAAGAAAATCGCTAATTTAGAGGAATGTGAATTGGGTTAGCTGGGCCCCATGTAATGGTCGTCTAGCCATAAGGAGACTAGCTCAACTCTCCTCCTCTAGTGTGGTGCTTGGATGTTCTCATCAATTCCCCTCGGCTGAGGAGATTTTTCCTCTGGCGAAATAAAGCTGTAGTGATGCTCAAGGAGATCCGGGTCTCGTCGTTGAAGCTTTGCCTTTGTGATCTACGTACTGTCTAACTTTAGTCTGCCATTTCACTTGACAAGGTACTCCTGGTCAGTGTTCGAAATATCGATACTATCGGCCGATATTATTGTTATCGGCCCCCAACGAGACGATACCCGGGCGATAACGCCCGGAAGATACCAAAAATGCAAAAATTCAGATATCGCACGATATATCGTGCGATATCGCACGATATCGCCATGCGTATGGGTGGAGAATAAAAAAAATTTGAATTAGAGAAAAAGGAGAAATCGGAGAGTACCCGCAAAGATTGGTGATCGGAGGTGGGCCATTACGATATATCTGTGGGGATTTCTCGGAGATTCCGGCGAGAAATTGGGCCAGATTGAGGAACCCCTTCCTCCAGAACGAGAATCGTCGCCGCCGCGATCGTCGAAACCTCCGCGTGCGTGAAGGAGAGGGAAAATGAAGAAGGGCGCGGAGATGGGTGAAAAGAGGTTTTCGATTGTGCGGTGGGTTACGGAGTACGCTCTTATCGTACTCAATAAACTCAGTTGGGCCAACCTTTAATGTATGTAGTCTATCCACGCCATCCATTCGTTTTCCCATCTAATTTAAGGGGTTGATCCCTAAATTTAGGAATTTTAAGGGCCCACCTTAAAGGAGTCACTCTTTCCACTGTTTTCTATGGTGGGGTCCACTCGAGCTCTGGATCTGACCCATTTTTTGGCTCATGCCATAAAATGATCTCTTCAAATGTATAGACGGTGTGGAAATAAAAAATACATCATGGTGGGACCCACGTAAGCTGGTCACGTGGCATTGGGGCCGTTAACGACGGAAACAGATTGGATACTCCCCCTAACACTAGCCCGTGGATGGTGGTCGGTGCTTTGTGGGCCCCACAATAATGTATGTATTTCATCCATTCCGTTCATACATTTTTAAAGATCATTTTATGGCTTTATCCGAAAAACTAGAGGGATACAAATCTCAGGTGGACCACACCACATGAAAACAATAGTGATTGGATATCCATCATTTAAATCCTCCTAAGGCCCACTGTACTTTTTATTTGACATCAAATATATTGATTAGGTCATAAAGAGCGAGATGAAGGGAAAAAACAAATATCAGCTAGATCCAATACTTTTATGGACCCCAAAAAGTTTTTAATGGTCAACGTTCATTCCACACTATTACCTGTAATGTGGTCCAGTTGATATTGGAATATTTCTAATTTTTTGTGTAATATCATAAAATGATATATAAAAATAGATGGACGTCATGGATGAAACACATACATCATGGTGGGGCCCACAGAGCACCGACCATCAGCCATTGGCTGGTGGAGTAGCCAATCCGTTTCCAAGCGTACCGAGTAAACTCTGTTGGGCCACCGTGATTGCATGTGGTTTATCCATGCCGTCCATTCATTTTTACCGATCATTTTAGGTGTTCAGCCCAAAATTGAACCATATCCACAACTCAAGTGGACCATACCACAAGAAACAGTGGAACTGTTAATTTCTACCGTTGAAACCTTTTCAAGGCCCACAGTGATGTTTGTTTGTCATCCAACTAGATATTTATTTTTTCCCTTCATCTGGGTCTTTATGACCCAATCAACAGATTGGATGTCAAATAAACAGTACAGTGGGCCTTAGAAGGATTTTAATGGTGGATATCCAATCATTATTGTTTTCCTGTGGTGTGGTCCACATGAGATCATATCCCTATAATTTTTTGTATCAGGCACTAAAATGAAAAATGGATGAACGGAATGGATGAAACAAATACATTATGGCGGGGCCCACGGATCTGAGATGAACTGAAATCACAAATATTAACCTGATTCAAAACTTTTATGGCCCCACGAATATTTCGACTGTGGATGTTCAATCCTTACGTTTTCAGCCCATTTGAAAATTGGATCCTGTTCATTTTTGGCTCTTTGTTCTAAAATGATCTCAAAAAACGGATGGACGGAGTGGATTACTCACAAACATCACGTTGGGCCCCATTTAAGTTTTCAGCGCCGGATCTTCTTGCAAATGGCTTGCGCAGGAAATCCGCGTCCTTGGATTCTCTGGACGCGTAGCCAGGCCAGCTACTAAAGTGACGTCACCAAGTTCTGTGTGGTCCACCATGATGTATGTGTTGTATCTACACCGTCCATCCATTTGGCTAGATCATATTACGGCATGAGACAAAGAATGGGTCAGATCCAAATCTGGAGTGGACCCCACCATAGAAAACAGTGGGGAGAGGGACGCCCACCCTTGAAACCCTGATCATGGGTCCACTATGATGTTTATCTGAGATCCAACCTGTTTATAAGTTAAGTCAAACATGAAAAAAGGGAAAAAACAACTTTCAGCTTGATCAAAGACTTTTGTGGCCCTTAGAAATTTTTAATGGTGGGCGTCACTCTCTCCACTGTTTTCTGTGGTGGGGTCCACTTGAGCTTTGGATCTAACTCATTCTTTTTCTCATGGCCTAAAATGATATCTTCAAATGGATGGACGGTGTGGATACAACACGTACATCATGGTGGGCCCTTCAGAACTTGGTGACTTCACTTCATATCCCCATTAATCATAAGTATATTTCTCAAATTTTACTTTTTCAGTTATTCTTTGTCTTTTCAATGAATTGGTTGTGTTTTCATACATGACTATAATATATTTATAAATATCATGCATCCATTTTTAATATAGTTGCATTAGTTTAGTTAAACATCGCATGGCTTAGGACCCTATACAAAGAAAACTTATTATGTGTATATTTTTTTTGAGATGTTATGATTTAAAAGTGTGTATTAAGGGGTTTTTTAACAATCCCCAAAGTTTCATTAAAAAATTCAACCATTTTCCCAATGTTTTCCCATGTTTCCCAAAAAGTGCGATAAACTATGCGATACAAATGATATATCCCGTGCGATAACCGATACGTATCTGTATCTCAAGGGTGCGATACATTGTGCGATACCGATATTTCGAACACTGCTCCTGGTAACGTTTATGTCGTGTGGAAACCGCTTCTTCATCTAAGATATTCTCTATCTCCTATCTTCTCGTAAGTATGGATGGTACGGGTGGTAAATGTTGAGAAGAGGGGTTAGGTAATGGCCATGGGTTATGGGATAGGTCAGGGGTATCATCATCAAAGTTCATGTGAGGGTTAGGGGAAGGTCCGTGAAACGGTACAAGATCTTCTACATTACATGTGGAATTGATACCCATGTTAGGTGGAAGATTTATCAAGTAAGCATTTGGACCCAGTCTTTTCAAGATTTTATACGGTCTAGCGTTACAAGCTTGTAAGTTTTTTATAGTTCCCTGTGAAAACCTTTTTAGATGTATTTTAATTATGACTTCATCACCCATAACAAACTCCTTAAACGTATGATGTGAGTAAACAATCATTTTGTATGTTTCATTACTTATATTGATTCTTTTTTCTAATCTCCATATGCAAGTCATGCATATGTCATGTAGATGCATGTGCAGGCTCTGAAAGCTTATGGAACATTGACATGGGTATGCAATCCATAGAGGTCTTAGGCTCATCTTCTTGTCTTTTCAGATCTACTTCCTCCCCGAGACTCATTTGATCGTGATAAAGGTTTGGTAGAGTCAACACATGAATGTCCCACACGGGTGTAAGTTCATCCAGTATGTCCTCTGGAATAACAACACTAGACTCCTCCAATACCGAACTCACCTCAGATGGTAACTCTACACTACCCTCAGGTATAACCTCAGGTGGCATCTCCATAATAATCTTAGGTATGACCTCACTTGCCACGTGGGCATACAACGTCGAATCAGTTTTAGTCTCTCTTTCAGACTCTTTGGCATTAATTATAGGAAGATATTCAAGCTGGAGTTTTGTCACATCTTCAGGACCATGTTTCTTGACGTCCTCCTTTTCTAAGGTGCTTTTGGGTGGGAGAGGCTTCAAGATAATCCTTTTGCTTTAATACAGAAACAAACACGTATTCGAGTGATTGAATAGTGTTGCGTTCCTGTCATACGACCAAGGCTTGCCTAAAATGATGTGCCCTATATCCATAGGCAAAACATCACACCACAGCGTGTTTGCATAAGAACCAAATTGGATGGGAATGGAACAATGCTGAGAAACCAGAATCGAAGACGCATCAACTCATGAGACTCGATAGGGCCGAGGGTGAGGAATGACTAGCATACCTAAGCGGCCCATGGTGCTAGCAGAGACTACATTGATGCAACTGCCACTATCAATGATCACCTTGCAGTTTTTGTCACCACGCTTGATATAAGTGTGGAAAATTGAATTCCTACGCCAATCATTACTTTCTACAATATGACTTAAGACGTGGCTAACAATTGCAAGTGGTATAGTCTAAACTCTTTCAATTTGATCCTTGACTTGTGATTGGACATCTTCCCCAGTGTTGGGGTTCGCTTGAAGGGAGGCTTCAAGCTGATCGACACGCGCATTGGTCACAGTCAATTGAGTCGCAGTGGTCCTATTGTGCGCTTCAATGTCAGACGGTGGTTGATAGCATTAAGAGCCTTGACAATCTGCTGTAGATTCATAGTGGGATGTAAACCAAAGTCACGTTCAGAATGAGTGGGCATACACAAGGTAACTCCAAAAGGGAAACTTAGATCCTAGGGTAATTTTATGACAATGATAAACCAACCTAGAGATCAAGTTGGAAACACTAGAAACACTAATATGAAAATTCAGCAAGTTGTCACTCTAAAATATTATGTTGAAAATTTAGTAGGACTGTAATATGAGAGTACCAAACCGAAAATTCAGCTAAAGTGTAATTTGAAAATTGCAAACTGAAAATTCAGCAAAAGTGTAATTTGAAAATTACTAACTGAAAATTTAGCAAGGTGACAATCTGAGGGTATTACGTTGAAAATTCAGCAGTGCTATAAGTGGAAAACGCTAGCTGAAAATTCAGCAATGGGATATTCCAAACTAGGAACAAAATTCAGCAATATGATCTCAAATCCTATGTGCAATATATGCTCTACTAACCCTAGATGTGACTCTAACCTAAGTGCAACACAAAAATCCTATGCTAAACCTGGCTTTGATACCAAATTTTATGTAGGACACATGATTTAATGCTAGCATGCAACGTGGAGATTAAGAAAGAGTCCATAAAGTAATTCAATTAACAAAAGATGCCAACCTACCAAGTAATTAAGAGTAAACAATAGGAAATAAAATCTGATTTAACCTAAATCACATGCCCGTATGTTAAGAAATCAAATAAATCGTTAAAACTAGGCCCGATGGAAGGATAAAACTTCCAATTTAACATAGGCACGTTCCACACTCTAGGGACTGACTTGTAGGTTTTATGATTAAGGTTAGGAAGGAGAAATTTTGAAATTTGGAAAATTAGGGTTCATGGAAATTTGGGATTTTAGAATTAGGGTTTTTAGAAATCGGGAAAAATAGAAAGTTGAGAATCTAGGGTTTAGGGTAGGTTTATGGATGAGGAATCAAGGGGTTTTGATGGGGGAAGCAATGAGAAATTAACAGATTGAGTGGTTGTCCGTACGGTCAGCCTAGGGGCTCACACGTGTGGGTCGTTGGCTAGGGTTTTGGGGTCCTTAATGGTTGATTTCGGTTGGGGTTAAAATTAGATGATGAAAAGTTGAAGAAAAAGATGATTTTGATGGTTTTGGATAGGATGGGAAGAAGAGAAATGAAGTTTTTGGAAAAATACCTCTTCTGGATAGAAAAGAAGAGAGAAGGAAGATGATAGATGGAAGCCTTACACCATTGTTGAATAGGGAATGTAATCATACCACACCCAAGCTCCAAATCACATGGAGTATTCTTCAAATCACATGAAAAAGAGAAAACACGAAGCTTTTTTTTTCTCCTCAAGATAATGGCATTAGGGCTTCATACACCTATCTTTCTCTTTTATAGTATCAAAAAAGATCTTTTACAAAAAGATGCTCTCAGATAAGATTCTCAACATAAAGACGCTTAATAAATTAAAAGTTGTTCCAAAGTTCCTAATCTCAACACGAATATAAGGTATATAAAAAATAACGAAACATGTAAACAATCTAAGCAACTAAACTATTTCTTGGCCCAAGGGGGTCCACGATCAAAATATCCGATGATGATGATCCAACAGTCCGATCATCATGTCCACTCGATCTAGCGATCCGATGTGTCCATCAATCTCCTATATGCATGTAACGCCTCGGATTTCGAGGGTCGAGCAAAGCTCAACTTTCGAGATCCAACGCATCACTTATGCAACATGGATAATGATGTTTAAATGTTGTCCATATTAACGTCTTAAACATGAGTGGGATTATACTAAAACAGCATATCATACTCCAGATGTAATTAAATTAAGCAGCGGAAGACTGAAATATAGGTATCTCAGAACGGTAAATGTTATACAACCTCCAGAGTATGATGATGTAACAGGGTTTAATATATACAAAGGTTGTTTCAAAATATACAAAATGCCAAATGGTAAAGTGTTCGACTAATTCATATATCCCTGTAATCTCGTCGAATCAGCACGAGGTCTACATAGACCCGCTTGATAGCTGAACATAGGAGAATTCCTCCTCATCATCTATGAAGTCCAGATCAGCAACATAGACTCCGGCATCACCTGCATCTAAACCAGAGTCTGGTTGGTGTTTTAAAACACCGTCCAAGAGTGGGAGTGAGTGATCAACTCAGTGGTACTATAAGGCAAAGGTTAACATGTTATCAATTCAGTCAAGCAGTACAACAATCATATCCCAAGTAGTCTTATTAATGCAAGGATGGTATGCTGTAATGATGCATGCCCTCACATGAAGCTCCCTCACAAGCGACTCCGTCAACCATTCGCGCATGACAAACTCCCTAAACGTGCACTTCTACGCCAAAGCACATGCAATGTGGTGCATGGTCGTGTTAGCTAAGTACTTAATTAGGCTTATTCATACAGCAGATTCGGGAAGCTAAGGTACCTCCCTTTACATCAATAACCCAAACGGGGATCCATCTAGGGTTGTCAATCCTAATTAATCACATACGAAAGACAAGTTGTAGGGCATCACCCTTAATGAAAGCAGTGGATAGGCAAATTCAAGAGTTTATACTCGAGGTCACTACAGGGAGGCTTGTCACCTCAGCGTAGGTCGACAGCTCGAATACAGTGTCCCATACCACCGTATTCGGCTCACGAGTTTTTGGGTTGCTCACTGGTCACTAGGGGAGACTCGTCACCCCAGCGTAGGCCGACAGCTCGACCACGGTGTCCCATACCACCATGCCCGACTCATAAGTCTTAGCGGATCGAGGTACCATGGTTGAAACGGGTCTTTACATTGGTAAGTGGTACCTTAGATTCAAGCAGTAGTGTCCATACATGGTAAACACATAATAGGCCAATCGGTTTATTAGACAAGTTCGATTGGTACGAGCGCACGCTGAGTTAATCGACATGGAGTGCATAAGCACTCCACGCAATCATCGTACGACCCAGATTCACCGAACATATCAAGTGGGGCGAGACTAATTTGGCCACCCATACGGGAATTGTTACCAATCGCCTGGACTATGTTGTAGTCCCAATCTTACTCAGATACAATGAATAGACGCATGTGGTAAGCATATCAGCATTTAACAACATTCCAAATACAACTCTCATTTGAGCATTTCATCGAACACATTGAACATGTTACCAAATATTGCATTTCATCCATAAATTTGTGTAGTCGAAATTAAGATTACACGAAAGAAGCTATACATATAGATAAGGTAATTGAGAATCCTATCTCAATACTCTTATTAAATACAATTCATCAACAATTTCCCATTCGGACATTTTATCAAACACTTAAACTACACATTACTAAATTCATAGACTAGATGAGTTACGACATGAACCATAGCAATTCATTACACAACATCGGTTATAAAGCATATAAAAAACATGGATCTTAGATTAGAAATCATGACAAGCACAAATCACAATCTCATATTCATTCAAACATTTCAACAAACACATGGAATGCATCATATATTCAACATAGTTCACACATGTATAATTTGTTAAAAACGTCGCAACTAATATCATATGGCAGCAATCAAGTTAGACACAAATCATTGCTGACATTGAAAGCCTTGAAAACCATAACCTAAAAGTTTATAATCCGCACCTTTCGTCAGAATACTCGTTTCGAACTCGGTTCGAATCCTACGCTTCCAAACACAGAACAACGGGTACCTAAACATTGAAATAGGTTAACTATTTCGTCGATTACTCTATTTGGATTCCTAAATCAAGATTAGAGTTAGGATTTCTTACCCAAATCGTAGTTGAAATGGTTCGCGTAGCGATGGTGGGGAGGTGAATCAGCATGTGGAGTAGTGGGAGTGAATCCCAGCAACGATCTCCCGAACTCTCTCTCCTCTCCTCACTCTTTTCTCTCTTCTCTCTCCTAGGGTTAGAGAAATTCGTATGGAATGGGAATGAGGTGATTTAAGACCTTTAAATAGGCCTAAAACTGATGCTAATGGCCCCAGGGCCATGGTATACTTAGGTTATAACCAAAAGGTGCCTATTTCGGCCAGACGGGGCTCATCTGGAGGTCCATTACTCACCTATGGCATGGAGTAAGTTCCCTGACCATGGATCTAAGCCAGGTTATGATTTCGGTACGATTGGATTAGCAGATCGACCGAGGAGGATCCGTGTCAGATCAACGGTCGTTGTCACTCGATCAGAGCCACAAGTATACAGATATGTGCAGGGAAATTTCCCTGATCCATGGGTGCAGTTCAGTCAGAAACTGACGGTCTGAAATCTTCAATTTCGCCCGCAAGCCAATGGCCCAATTCACTTTTCAATGTATTTTCCAAATGTATTCGCGCTTCTCACGCACTTTGCTCAGGGCTCAAGATGTGCGTTTTTGGACATTATTTGGGCTCGGTTCCCGCGATGGTTGTCAAGCTCAATAAGACAGTCATAATCCTATAGTTTCGCGGTCATCGGACTTTCGACGTGCGGTCTAGGTCCGATACGGAGTTTCAATGTGCTCCCGAGAGCAACCGGCTTTTAGGATTCTTCCTAGGTTTTTAAGTAGTGTTGAGTTAGTGATTTTGACGGTTTTGGGTCTTGCCATTTGCATAGATAGTGGTTCGAGCCAAATCCATCGATTATTTATTTTAGTACTTAACTAAATTTTTGTCTAATTTCTACAGGGTATGGTCCTTAGGGATTTTTGCCTGAGGTGGTACTCGGGCCTTGTACGGATTTTTCCGAGATGTTACAATGCAACCCATGTGCATCTTCTCAGTGTAGGGTCTTCAAAGATGCACGAATATACACATGGGGTCTTCAACATGGATAGGAATGTGAATTGGGCCAAGTGGGCCCCATGTAATGGTCGTCTAGCCATAAGGAGACTGGCTCAACCTTCCTCATTTGGTGTGGTGCTCGGATGTTCTCATCAGTATCCCTCAATGCCTGTAGAGGCAACATGCTCAGCATATTCCTTGCTTTCAGAAGCAACATACGCAATACGCTTATTGTTTCTAGAGGAGGCAACATTCATGATGGGAAGGTCATTTATCACCACAGGAAGGGATAAATCTGAGGTTACTTTCTTTACACTTACTCTATCCTCCTAAGGTAAATGAGGGTCAGAAATTGCCTTCACATACGAGAAAAGTGGGGCACAATTTAAAAAAGATGTGAATCCATAGAGATGGGATACATCTGAGGTTACTTTCTTCACACTTTCCCTATCCCTGTGAGGCAAATGAGGGTCAGAAATTGCCTTCCGCTCATGAGAAAAGTGGGACATGGTTTTCAAAAGATATGAATCCTTATATATGAGAACCTTACCGCAGTGAGAAGGATTATAATACTTTTACCCATTTTCTCTTGTATTATACCTGAAAAAATGCATTTAACGTATTCGTTGTTTAGCTTGTTCCTAGCAGGAACCTCATTATTGAAAATGCAACAAGACCAAGTGCACAAGGAGGCAAGAACAAACAGGGAGTGTAGGGAGGAGAATATGCAATGGAGAAGAACTACATAAAACATGAGGCAATGATTTATTAGATAACATGTAAAGTATGTCAATTGAAAAAGCTCTGGGGAAATGCATATTGGTAAGAAGAACATGCATAACCTCAAGCAAATGTTTTTCTCGCACTTGGCTGCTCCACTCTATTGAGGTGCAACTGCAAGTGAAAGTAGATGCCATATTCTTGCTAGTAAGATAAGAGATGACTCTTTAGCATTGTGAAAACATGAACAAGTTATCTTAAAATCAAATTAAAACAACATGATATGAAATATTAAGGTGTCTATCTCGCGGCAACTCCACTCTATTAAAGGTGCATAAAGACAAGAATACTGAGAATAGGTGCTGTATTCCTGCAAGTAAGATAAACGATGACTCTTTAGCATTATTAGAACATGAATATCTTCAAATCAAATCAAGACACCATTTCATGAAATATTTTCAAAATAGATGGCACTTCACCTTTAGATTTTAGGAGATAAAACCAAGTAATTTTCCAGTAATAATTGATCGAGGACAGAAAGGATTTGTAGCCATGCACTGAATAATGGGGTCGAGCTCCCAAACATCAATATACACTAGCTCAAGAGGAGTAGAATGCCTTGTTTGTTTCAGTGGGAAAATAATTTGAGTATGTTTCACTGACTGGAAAGCTTCACATGGAAACTAAGGACAACTGAAGGAATGTAAGTGAGAGAGAATGAATGGATGAATGCCAGATATGGTAGTGTGTCCAAATCTTAAGAGTCAGATTTTAAAGTCTTCTTTAGAATGAAATGACCACAAGGCCTATTTTGAACCTTTACTCAGACTAAGAAGGTATCGACTTTGCTCCTCGGGAACCCCACCTAGTACTTCATCCTCAAGTCCACTGAATTACATGAGGAATGAAAAGAAGGTACACAACAATTCAGATCTTTGGTTAGATACCAACAAAGAGGATTTCATGGAAAGTGGGGAATTGTAGAACTGAGAGAAAGTTATGGAAGAAGTGATTTCAACTTTTCCTCACATTGATATTGGAGTAGAGGACCCATCAGCTAGGCTGACTTCGTGAAATGTAAAAGAATAAAAGAAGACAAAAGATGGTGCTAACCGGTCATGCAATCATTGGCACCTTTATCGATGATCCATGTGAAAGAGAAAGGCTGGGATGAGATGGCATGGACCAGCCTTACTTAGACCAAGAGCATCTGATGTCAAAGTCTTGGAAGCCATCTCCAGAGCTTCAATGCATCAACAAGACAGTGTATGAATTAATGAATGGAGATTTAAGAATTTAACAATGATCCTTCGTTGCATCATGTTCACTTTTTGCCACTCTACCTCAGCCTCTACTATTCAGTTTGCCGTTAAGACCCTATCATGTGCCTTAGTGTGCCCCTCTCAATGACTATGTGAACATTTCTTTACTCTAACCAGGTACCCTCTACCTACTCTATGTCCAATTAGGGCTGTCAGCGGGGTGGGCCTGGTTTGGCTTTGGCGCGGATTTTGAACTGTTTGGGCCAGGCTTGATGGGCGGAGCCTATAAAAAATTTCTATTTTCCAGGCCTGAGCCCGGCCCATTGACA